>NC_090652.1:205972257-206572257 GCF_040937935.1 Hyperolius riggenbachi
ACAAAAAACAAAACAAAAATAGATCACAACAACAACATTAGCTCTCAAAAGAGCTGTTGAGGGGTGCTTTTTAGCAATAAGTATCAGCAAGGAGCAAGCTAACAAGCCTAACAAGAGCCTAACTAAGCTTTCCCTTTGTCTCTGCAGCAACTCTCCCTTCTCTAATTACTGCAGCCTCACGAGTGAGGGAAATGGCCGAAGCTGCCTGCCATTTATAAGGGGGAGGGGTGGGGTCTCCAGGAGGGAATGTAGCCTGATTGGCTACCATGTGTCTGCTGACTGTGATGTAGAGGGTCAAAGTTGAGCCTAATGATGTAGTATAGGTGTGGGTCGAACCCGCATATAGTTCGCGGTTCGCCGTGAACTCGAAACCACTGAACTTCGAGCGAATCTGTTCGCAGGCGAACCGTTCAGGCCATCTCTATTCATTAGTTATTTACAAGTTTATGACCACTTATAAAATGTGTTCAATGTGCTGCCCATTGTGCTCGTTTGTCAATGCAACCCTCTTCTCCCACTCTTCACACACTGTGTATGTGTATATATATATATATATATATATATATATATATTATTGTTTAGCATTTATACAGCGCCGACATCTTACGCAGCTCTGTACAGTATATATATTGTCTTGTCACTAACTGTCCCTCAAGGAGCTCACAATGTAATTGTGTGTGTATATATATATATATATATATATATATATATATATATATATATATATATATATATATATATACATACAGGTCCTTCTAAAAAAAAATTGCATATTGTGATAAAGTTCATTATTTTCTGTAATGTACTGATAAACATTAGACTTTCATATATTTTAGAGTCATTGCACAAAACTGAAGTAGTTCAAGCCTTTTATTGTTTTAATATTGATGATTTTGGCATACAGCTCATGAAAACCCAAAATTCCTATCTCAAAAAATTAGCATATCATGAAAAGGTTCTCTAAACGAGCTATTAACCTAATCATCTGAATCAACTAATTAACTCTAAACACCTGCAAAAGATTCCTGAGGCTTTTAAAAACTCCCAGCCTGGTTCATTACTCAAAACCGCAATCATGGGTAAGACTGCCACAGGCATGTGCAGGAAATGGGCTACAGGTGCCACATTCCTGAGGTCAAGCCACTTTTGAACCAAAAACAGCGGCAGAAGCGCCTGACCTGGGCTACAGTGAAGCAGCACTGGACTGTTGCTCAGTGGTCCAAAGTACTTTTTTCAGATGAAAGCAACTTTTGCATGTCATTCGGAAATCAAGGTGCCAGAGGCTGGAGGAAGACTGGGGAGAGGGAAATGCCAAAATGCCTGAAGTTACTTGGTGTATATATATATATATATATCTCCATCTCTACCCTCTCTGGGCCCTTTTCCACTAGCGGCGTTTGCAATGCTGAATCGCAAAATCGCAAACCGCTAGTGATTTTGAAATCGCTACGGTTTGCTTTTTAACATAGGAATCGCGTTAGGTAATTTCCACTACCGCGATTCGTTTTTGACTCAAAAGCAATTGCACCGTGGAGCGATCTTTTCCGCGATTTTGCTATGCAGTGCATTGCATTGCATTGCATTGCATAGCAAAAACTTGCACGCAATCGCCTGGAAGTTTCCTGCACTTGCGATTCAGCAATCGCTAGTGTTTAGCGCGAATGCTAGCGATTGCTAGTGTAAAAGGGCCCTCAGTGATGTTTAGCGTAGGCTGTTTAGCTATGTGGAATACTCTTCCTGGGGCATTCTGGAATAGCAGGCATTATTTCTGCTAGCTTTAGGACACACGGTAACCAAACATTTTGCAATGATGCACCTGCCAGGTACATTCAGTAAAGTAATTTATACTTTGTATTCTAAAGTCATTGTAGCCTAATAAGAAAGACCAACTGAAATAACTTTAGATTGTATAACATCCTTAAGGGCCCGTTCTCACCTGAGCGGGAATCGCACGATTCCTGCTCACGGCAAACCGCTAGCGGTTTTGCAAAAACCGCTACACAATGTAGCGAGTGGCAGTGTTCTCACTGCCACAGTTGCGGTTAGCGATAACCGCAACCGCGCTGCATGCAGCGGTTTGCCGGCGACGAGCGTTCTGCGATTAGCGATCGTGATTAGCATGCAAAGCACGCTAATCGCGATCGCTCCAAAACCGCCGCAGTGTCCAGTGATTTTTCCACGTTAATCGGGGGAAAATCACTCTCGCAAAACGCCTGCGGTAATCGCTGGTGTTTCGCGATTATAAGTGTGAACGGGCCCTTAAGCACTATTAAATTTCCATGCAGAGGGACTTACGAGAACTGATACAGTGGGGAGGTATTTAATACCTTTTTGTGGCATCGTTTAATCATCTAGTGGTCAAAAACAGATTTTCAGACTTTATAATATTGCCCCATTGCTTCTGACATTGCTTTCAACCAACTAGAATCCTAGTCCACAATGTTTGTATCTCTTTCAACCATAGGACTAAAGGTGACCACACACCATAGAATTTTTTAATATCTTTTCGATTCAAGATTCACAATCATTTTTTTTGACTGTAACTTTTCAAAAATCTGACCGATGTACCAAACATATATCTTACATTTTTCCTCAATGATAAAAACTCAGAAAAAATTGCTTGGGTCTGTACATCAAAAAATCTACCACACACCATTCAATTTTCATATAAATTGATCAGACAAATTTAACACTCCCAATCTTCTTTTATTGAATAAAAATGGGAAATTCGATCAGATTTCTTGAATGCATGGAAAAAAAAGCTTATATTTATTTAATTGGTAGAAAATTGGATCTTTTAATTGTATGGTGTATGGCCGCCTTGGAACTGATACAGTGGTGAGGTGTTTACTACCTTTTGTGGCATCGTTTAATCAACTAGTGATCAAAAACAGATTTTCAGAATTAAATAATATTGCCCCATTGCTTCTGACCTTGCTTTGAACCAAGGAGAATCCTAGTCCACAATGTTTGTATCTCGTTCAACAATAGGACTTTTATGCTGTTAGAAGCAGAGGCAAACTAAGTGCTGCAGGAGGAAGCTGAGGAGGAAGTCTGACAGCACTTATTATTGGAATCAGAAGCATCTGTTGGTCACATCAAACAAGTATCAACTCAAACCAAGAGGTCATGAGTCTGGCAAATCTAATCCCCAATGTAACAGAATCTCTAAATGAATAAGTCTGCCTTAAGCCTTTCTTTTAATTTAAATGCAGTTTTAGTAGAGTCTGCATATGAGTAATGCGGTACAATGTATTTTGCACAGAGGAATTCACGGAAGTGTACTGTAATAAGTAAAGAGATACTGAGCATTCTTTCGAATTGTTCAGTTATTGTACAACTAAGGCTTTATGAGTATTCGCTTCTGAAATTTAAATGTTATTTCTGTAAAAGCTTTCCAAAGCTGAAATGATCCCAGGCTGCAGGAAAAGGCACCATTACCTACTGATCATATAACATTAGCATAGTTCAGTCTTTATAGGTGGATGATCTAAGATAGCAGTGCAGAGACTTTCCCAGGACCGATCTGCAAGATTAAGTTAACAGGTGATTCTCTACAATCGTCTTGCAATCTCTTGCATGTTTTTGTGGTTGCACTGGGCACCATTTAAATACAGCAACCAAAGTGCCAACATTAAGGCATAGTTCAGACTACAAATCGCAAGTGCTAATCGCTTTTGTGAGCAAATTTGTTGAGTGATTCCTGGCTTTTTTAGAGCGATTTGGGGTTTTTTTTGCAAGCGATTTTGTATGCGTTTTTATATTGTGATTTTGTGTGTGTGCAGACAAATGAGAAGTGCACGCTTTGACCCAGAACTGAATGTCTTTCTTCTCACAAAATTGCTGATCAAAGCACTTTTAAAGCAATTTATGATTTTTCCTATACCTTGCATTGAAGTGCAATCACCCAGAAAATAGTGCAGGACCCACCTTTGCGATTGGAGAAAAAGCTCTTTGCTCTAGTGCAGGGGTCTCAAACTCGCGGCCCGCGGGCCATTTGCGGCCCTCGATACAATATTTTGTGGCCCTTGCCGGCAAAAGCTTCCTTATAGTTCGCTTCAGTGCTCCCAAGTAATCCGCCGAATCCCCGCCGATAAACGAGGGCTGCAGAGCCCCCAATCGGCCGGGGGGCAATCCGCCGGCATTTCCTGGAAGGGGCAGAGCTTTCAGCTTCAACTCTGCCCCTCCTGACGTCAATCGCCGCACGGATCACCGCCTCTCCCCTCCCCTCTCTGTGAAGGAAGAGTGAGATGGGCAGGCAGAGGCAGCGATGCGCCGCGAATGTCAAATTCCTTATGCGGCCCAGCCTCATCCCGACTTTGCCTCCTGCGGCCCCCCAGGTAAATTGAGTTTGAGACCCCTGCTCTAGTGAGAACAATCACATAGAATTTAATTACACAAGTTACTTGTGAATCCCTTATGTTATTGTTATTGTGTAGTTATATTTTGAATTAAGATATCACTGTGTTCAGTAAGTGTTGTTAGTATTTGGTGGTGTCACATGCTCTTTGCTGTATGTACTGTATGTAGAATAAACATCAATCAGCCTCAGCAGTAATACCACTGACAGGTTGAACAAGTGAACAATATTGATTACCTTGTTAAGGGGTACTTGTCAAGGGGTGGAATATATTTAGCACCAAGTGAACAGGTAACTCTTAATAGTAATGTGTTTAAGTAAGAAAATGGGCAAGCATAATCAACATATTTCCAAATGGCAGTGTGTGAGTGAGTTGGTGGTGGCGGCGTCTTATGCGGAGTGGATGGCAGCTACTGAAAATGGAGGTAGGACAACTTCACTGGGGATTACCTTTGCCACCTTGATGGCTTACACAGAGGCAAGATTTTGACCACAGTGTTCCTGATTAAAGCCAGCGTAATATTTCATTAAGGGTTGTCTTTACCCCATTTGCGATGAATAAGTAAATCATGATTGGCAGCTGTTATCTGAACTTTAAAGTGACTGTGACCCAAATATAGGACATACCTGCTTCTGGTTTGCAGATAATATGAAAGATACAGATTGGGCATGGATAGTTTTGATGCAGACTCATAATTTGGAAAAAGTATTACCAGTTCTCTGGTACTGCGTATTTTTGTATGTTTGTAGGCACTTTAGTCCCTATAATTGCTTGTCCTTTATCAATCCCTTTATTGGTAAATCTCCTTAACAATGCCTGACCTTCTCCCCCTTTAACAATAAACTCTCCCTGACTCATAACTCTTATCTCAGCTCCAACGTAAACCTCTTCCTGATGCCTAATCTTATTCTTGACCCCAACCAGAGGCGTTACTAAAGAGCTTGGGGCCCCAGTGTGAGCTTAATATGGAGCCCCTAGATTTCTAATGATATGCATCCTCAAAACGTATCAAGAACAGCTGCAGTGTCGGTGAGATGTATTTAGGGCAAGTAAATAGTTTAAGGATTACCACTATATAATGCACATGTAGAGGTGATCATTACCAACATAGCACTAATGAAAAGCTAATATTATGAATAAAGGAGGGCTCTGAGTGGGCCCCTCTAGTCCAAGGTCCCCAGTGCGGTTGCTTCCTCTGTATCCTCTATTACTATGCCACTGACCCCAACATAACCCCTTTCTGAAGACTAATCCTAACTTATTCACCAACACTAATGCTTTCCTGATGCATATTCCTAACCTGCCCTTCCGGATAACTAACACTAACCTGTTAACCTTAATGTCTGAAACTAACCAACCCCTACACTAGCCCCTAAGACTAGCTTGCAAGCCAATACTGTTAATCAATACTAATTTTTCATCATCTTCACATTGATGCTGAATGCTAGCACTGGGGGCCAAAATAGTATGTACCCAAACCAAGCACCCTACTTATTGGATAGCTCCATTACTGATAAATCACCTGGGTGCTGCCATTGGCATATCATTCCTGCCTGATTTTGATTCAGACCTTCTCTACTACATTGTTAGGGGGAAGATTTTGCTTGCTTTGATGACTTCAGAGTTTTTTTGCTCATCTTAAAACAAAAGTGTATTTCTTTTTTTGTAAATGACGATGTAAACACTCTAATTCTCTAATTCTATTACTAATCTTACAACCCTGCCAATAAGTGGAAGCAATGCATACATGATCAGTTACTGCCTTATTAGTATTATTATTAGCTTTTATTTATATAGCTCCAGCTTCCTCTGTAGCATTGTACATAGTACAAAAACAAATAGTGGGGAGCATAGATACATAACTTCACAACTCAAACTAAAATCACTCCACTGCACAGAGGAAGATCTCAGAGGACATGGTCGGTCATGTTCCACCCCCCCCCCCCCCCCCTTCCAAAAAAAAAATTATGGCAGTTGCAGGTTGAAAGATAATATTTATTGACATTCAGTTGCAAAATGACTTTTATAGTCTTGACATGTGTAATTATAGATTTTTGTACTAACGTGGAGTAACTCTAATGGTGCCCATACACGATACAATATAAACGGTCGATTTTCCCGTTTAATCGATCTAAATGGACCCCTCTGGAGGAGCTTCTTGCAATGGCCATGCGTTTCACTTTCTCTTCCTGCTTCATTCAGTGATGCACTTCTCTAACAGAGAAGACAGGGGTGACCCTGAAGTTATAACATAGCCAAGATGGCAGCCGCGATTTTTAAATTGAAATCAAACGAAAACTATTTGGTGTAGAACAGCGATTCAGGCATCAAATGAAAGAGGAGAGCACAAGCTACAGAAAGGTATGCATTTTTAAGTATTTTGCAGTACTGGTTGGAGTCTTTAAAGTCATACCCATGAGAGGTGCTCAGAGTCCCTTTAACCAGCTGGGCGGTATGGATGAGCTCAGCTCGTCCATCACCGCCGGAGGCTGCCGCTCAGGCCCTGCTGGGCCGATTTTCATGAAATAAAAAGCAGCACACGCAGCCAGCACTTTGCCAGCCGCGTGTGCTGCCTGATCGCCGCCGCAGCGCGGCGGTTCGCCGCGTGCAGCAGCGAAAGAGGGTCCCCCCAGCCGCCTGAGCCCAGCGTAGCCGGAACAAAAAGTTCCGGCCAGCGCTAAGGGCTGGATCGGAGGCGGCTGACGTCAGGACGTCGGCTGACGTCCATGACGTCACTCCGCTCATCGCCATGGCGACGAGGTAAGCGAAACACGGAAGGCCGCTCATTGCGGCCTTTCGTGTTACTTCTGGCCGCCGGAGGCGATTAGAAGAACGCATCCGGAGCGCCCTCTAGTGGGCTTTCATGCAGCCAACTTTCAGTTTTTTTTTTATTAAAAAAAAAAAACCCCCGCAGCCGCCCTGGCAATCTTAATAGAACGCCAGGGTGGTTAAGGGCAAACCACAAAGGTAAGTATACTTTTTATTCATGCACATAAGACAGACAACACGTTTCACGGTGCTGGCCTGCTTCCTCAGGTCAATACAAAGTGCCTGAACAGCAATATTACACGGACATGAGCACCTCTATAGTCGATCACAGAGACACTGTTCTTCACTTAGTACGACCCACCGTACAGTCAGGTTGTGGTCTTACCATCCCCTGGTGTGTTTACTGCTCTTGTCTCCCCTATCTGCTGTGTGAGTGTGTCTAAAGCTGCCGCTATTTCCTCCTCTACAGTGGTCACGTGATCCGGCGTCTGTACTGAGTGGTCATGTGGTCTGACTCTTGCAGTAATCCTGCCCACTTTCCCTTCCTTACAATCGCATCACCAAGTGGGTGGGATAGCCAACGCTGTGTAGATAAGGATAGGAGAGAATAGTGCAGACCGGGCCTCTACTGACCGGGATAAAAACGTATTGCATATCAGTTAAAGTGGTGATTTCCCAATCAAGAATTTCAGCCTTTGGTTTGTGATTGGGAAATCACCACTTTGACTGGTATGCAATAAAACAGGTTTTTATCCTGTAAGTATATCCGGCTGCAGCATGGTCAATTGTAGTTGCAGTCTGCACTATTCTGTTCTATCCTTTTTTATCCTGTTGGCTGGTCCGCCCACCTAGTGATCCAATTGTAAGGAAGGGAGGTGGGAAGGACTACTGCAAGAGCCGAATCACGTGATCACTGCGGTGGAGGAGACGTTGGCAGCTTTAAGCTGGCCACTAACGGTCCAATTTCTAGCGAAAAATCGTTCAAGCGATCAGAAATTCTGATCGGACGGAAAATCGTTCACTACACCATCAACTAACCAATCATTGCTTCCTATCTATCACGACCACCAAGAAAATCCAAATTTTTGTTCGACGAAAATTCATTCGGGCGACATTTTTTTTCACTCGTTTATAATCGATTGTGTCCACCAATGGAGATTATTTACAACCAATTTGATCAGAATTTCTGATCGCTCGAACGATTTTTCGCTAGAAATTGGACCGTTAGTGGCCAGCTTTAGACACACTCACACGGCAGATCGGTACACACACTCAGAGGGGGTAAGACCGCAAAGTGACTGTACTATGGGTTGTATAAATGTGGAACAGGGTCTCTGAATCTTGTTGACTGCAACTTGGGTAGTTGCTAGATCTTTGTGGAGTCTTATGCTAGCTCAGCTTTGATAGCTGTTTTGTGTGTGTAGCACTGGGAGAACTCTTTATACTATTACCTTGTAAGTAAGTTATGTACTGTACATTTAGTCATTAAAGGTACTGAATCAACATTTCTTTGTTTGATGTTGGCAGATCTGCTCCATTTGTACACAATCTTTATGTTCATTAGTAGAGTCCAGTTTTTTTTACAGATGGTATTTTCCTTTTCCATCTTTTTAGGTAAGAAAATCTTTCTCTGAGGTCCTCATACTAAAGCAGGTATAAAGGGTGCCCTTCCATAGACGGCAATGTTAAAGGACCTCTTTCGCGAATGAGGAAAAAAAATAAAAAGTGGTTTATGCATAAATTGTTAAACATCCTTCTAAAATAGTGTTAAAAGTTTTTTTTTTTATATGAGTGATTTCATCAATACAACATGTAATGTAAACAGTGATGGATGACGGAATGTGTGGCTGATCCATTTGTTATTTGATAAAAAAAATCCAATAAGTGTATATTTATTGGTTTGGGTAAAAGTTATAGCGTTTACAAACTATGGTGCAAAAAGTGAATTTTCCTATTTTGAAGTATCACCATGCCCCTCTCTGAATACTTTGGGGTGTCTACTTTCCAAAATGTGGTCATTTGTGGGGTGTGTTTACTGTCCTGGCATTTTGGGGGGTGCTAAATTGTAAGCACCCCTGTAAAACCTAGGCTGCAGAAAAGTGCCACATGTGGTATTGCCGTACTCAGGAGAAATAGTATAATGTGTTTTGGGGTGTAGTTTTACACATACCCATTCTGGGTGGGAGAAATATCTCTGTAAATGACAATGTTTTGATTTTTTTAAACACAATTGTCCATTTACAGAGATATTTCTCCCACCCAGCATGGGTATGTGTAAAAATACACCCCAAAACACATTATACTACTTCTCCTGAGTACGGCGATACCACGTGTGTGACACTTTTTTGCAGCCTAGGTGCGCTAAGGGGCCCAAAGTCCTATGAGTACCTTTAGGATTTCACAGGTCATTTTGAAGTATTTGGTTTCCAGTCTACTCCTCACGGTTTAGGGCCCCTAAAATGCCAGGGCAGTTTAGGAACCCCACAAGTGACCCCATTTTAGAAAGAAGACACCCCAAGGTATTCCGTTAGGAGTATGGTGAGTTCATAGAAGATTTTTTTTTGTCACAAGTTAGCGGAAATTGTTTTTTATTGTTTTTTTTTCACAAAGTGTCATTTTCCACTAACTTGTGACAAAAATAAAATCTTCTATAAACTCACCATACCCCTAACGGAATACCTTGGGGTGTCTTCTTTCTAAAATGGGGTCACTTGTGGGGTTCCTATACTGCCCTGGCATTTTAGGGGCCCAAAACCGTGAGCAGTAGTCTAGAAACCAAATGCCTCAAAATGACTGTTCAGGGGTACAAGCATCTGCAAATTTTGATGACAGTTGGTCTATGAGGGGCTGAATTTTGTGGAACCGGTCATAAGCAGGGTGACCTCTTAGATGACAGGTTGTATTGGCACTGAAGTGCAGGAAGCGCAGGATGTTCTCAAATCGTGACCTGGACATGGCAGCAGAGAACATGGGCATGTGATGTATTGGGTGCGTAGACCAATAAGACCGCAATGCATTCTTTTTGACTAGACCCATGCTAAGGAGAAGGCCCCAAAATAAAACTTGGAGTGGTTTCCACCGAAAAGACTGGGCATGGTAGCCGCTTGGATTGGCGGTTGCGTATTGTGTGGCATAATGGTTGGTCTCAGCCACCATTAAGTCGTAGAAACCAGCAGTGATCAGAAAAAAAAATTCTGTCACTGCGGTGGGGCGGGTTAAACCGGGTTTGACCGGGTGATCAGAGGCCCGCAGGGGGCAGATTAGGGCCTGATCTGATGGATAGGAGTGCTAGGGGGTGACAGGAGGTGATTGATGGGTGTCTCGGGGGTGATTGGAGGGGAGAATAGATGCAATCAATGCTCTGGGGAGGTGATCGGAAGGGGGTCTGAGGGGGATCTGATTGTTTGGCCGAGTGATCAGGAGCCCACACGGGGCAAATTAGGGCCTGATCTGATGGGTAGGTGTGCTAGGGGGTGACAGTAGGTGATTGATGGGTGTCGCAGGGTGTTATTAGAGGGGGGAATAGATGCAAGCAATGCACTGGGGAGGTTATTAGGGGGGTCTGAGGGCGATCTGAGGGTGTGGGCGGGTAATTGGGTGCCTGCAAGGGGCAGATTAGGGTCTGATCTGATGGGTAGCAGTGACAGGGGGTGATGGAGTAATTGATAGATGATCAGTGTGTGATTAAAGGGGAGAATAGATGCAAGCAATGCATTGGTGAGGTGATCAGGGGAGGTCTGAGGGCGATCTGAGGGTGTGGGCTGGTAATTGGGTGCCCGCAAGCGGCAGATTATGGTCTGATCTGATGGGTAGCAGTGACAGGTGGTGACAGGGGGTGATTGATGGGTGATCAGTGGGTGATTAGAGGGGAGAACAGATGTAAACAATGCACTTGGGAGGTGTTCTGAGGGCGGGTCTGCAGGCGATCTGAGGGTGTGGGTGGGTGATCAGGTGCCCGCAAGGGGCAGGTTAGGGTCTGATCTGATGGGTGGCAGTGACAGGGGGTGATTGATGGGTGATTGACAGGTGATCAGTGGGTGATTACAGAGGAGAATAGATGTATACAGTACACAGGGGGTGGGGTCTGGGGAGGATCTGAGGGTGGGTGGGGGGTGGGTGAACAGGATCCCCCAGGGGGGCAGTTTAGGACCTGATCTAAAATATAGCGTTGACAGATAGTGACGGGGTGATTGATGGGTGATTAGGTGGGTGATCGGGGGAAAACAGTGGTCTGAGGGGTTGATCAGGGGAGGTCTGAGGGGTGCTGTGGGCGATCAAGGGGCAGTGGGGGCAGGATCAGTGTGCTTGGGTGCATACATACACAGCTGCCTCCTACCCTGGTGGTCCCTCGACCACTGGGACCACCAGGGTAGGGGTCAGCCTGTATAATACACTTTGTATACATTACAAAGTGTATAATACACTTTGTAGGGACAGATCACTGCTAGTTGGCCGGCGGGTTGATGTCGCGGGTGGGCGGAGCCTAATGCCAGCGGATGTGCGTGCATCTATACGCGCGCTCCCCGGCTGATCAGTCCCCCTGGTACCGCCGCCGATCGGCGTTAGGCGGTCCTGGGGGGGCCACTTTGCCAACGCCCATAGATAGTGGGTGGTCGGCAAGCAGTTAAGGAGCAGCTTTGTATGTAATATTACCGATTATTTACTATAGACTTACCGAGTCCCTATTCTTACAACCAAGCACCACGTGACATTGACACAGAAAGTCAGCTTTGCCAACCCAGCCATCCTGGTAGTAAAAAAAAAAAATAGCAATAATGCAAAAATGGTTTATATCCAGTACAATGTATAATATATTTGACACAATGAAAAACAAGCCTATACTAAGTGTAGTTTCTATTTCAGAAATAGGCTGACGGTGTATAATCCATTAGTAATACAGTGTAGAGAAACCTTATTCAGAAATAAATAGCCTGTATCAGCCAAATTGGACACATTTAACATTCTGACATATATCTGTGGGTGAGTGCATCCCCTGCAAATGTTGTGTGCAAGAGAGATAACTGAGCCAAATGGCTCTTATTTACTAAAATTCTCCAAGGCTGGAAATCAATGGAAAACAAAAGTGATCCTGTAAACCTGGCCTCAGTATGTTGCTTTTTTTTTTTTTTTTTTTTCACAAATCAATTTTATTATTATTATTGTTTTGAGAACAAGAGAAAAAACAGTACAATACAGAACCTGACACAGTGCTCCTACATGCAGGAGTTAGTTAGAAAACATACATATGTCATAGCTTAGTTTTACATATTCATATTAGAACGTGACTACATTCTGATAATATTGATAGGTCACCAGCGTATTGACCTTGTTGGCCATAAGTTTAAGCATATCAGAGGTACACAACTTCTACATAGCGTACTTATGTTCAGCAGGAGTACTATGCCATGAGAAGGGAGAAGAAGAAGTAGAAGGGAAAGAAGAAAGAGAAGAGGAGAAAGGAAGAAGAAGACGACTCCAGGCCCCCCATCCCGACCCTGATCACCACATCAACAGCCCATTAGTATAGTAACATAAGGGGAAATACATATCAAGTTGTGGTATTAGAACCAGCCGTCATAACATTATTATACCACGGCGCCCATATTTTATGGAACCGATTTGGACAGTTACGATTTTTATATGTCATTTGGTATAAAGGGAGGGCAATGTTAATTGTGCGTTTCCATTGATTGATGGACGGATTCTCATTGCCCTTCCATACTCTTAGGATTTCTTTCCTTGCATAAAAGCATAGTATACGGATTAGGTATTGTACATATTTGCTACATGTTTGTTCTTCAAAGAGGCCTAAAAGGGCCAGCTTAGGTGTACAGTCAAAGTGTGATTCCAGGATCTGATTTATAATATCAAAAATATCTTTCCAAAATTTTTGGATCTTAACACAGCACCAAAACATATGTATAAACGAGCCATCCATGTTAATGCATTTCTGACAGGTCGCACTGTTGGAACTGCAGATATTATGCATTCGTACCGGGGTGAGGTATGTTCTATGTAAGAATTTGACCTGAATTAGTCTATCCCTAGCTGAAATAGGAGTTTTCACAAAGTCTTCTAGTACATCTTCCCAATCCGTATTATCTATGCCCGGAATATCCAGATTCCATTTTTCTTGGGATCGGAGAAGCTTTTCATTACTCTTGTTTAACCTCCTGAGCGGTATGGACGAGCTCAGCTCGTCCATCACCGCCGGAGGCTGCCGCTCAGGCCCTGCTGGGCCGATTTTTATCAAATAAAGTGCAGCACACGCAGCCGGCACTTTGCCAGCCGCGTGTGCTGCCTGATCGCCGCCGCTCTGCGGCGATTCGCCGCGAGCAGCGGCGAAAGAGGGCCCCCCTAGCCGCCTGAGCCCTGCGCAGCCGGAACAAAAAGTTCCGGCCAGCGCTAAGGGCTGGATCGGAGGCGGCTGACGTCAGGACGTCGGCTGACGTCCATGACGTCACTCCGCTCGTCGCCATGGCGACGATCTAAGCAAAACAAGGAAGGCCGCTCATTGCGGCCTTCCTTGTTTATTATGGGCGCCGGAGGCGATCGGAAGAACGCCTCCGGAGCGCCCTCTAGTGGGCTTTCATGCAGCCAACTTTCAGTTGGCTGCATGAAATAGTTTTTTTTTAATTAAAAAAAAACCCTCCCGCAGCCTCCCTGGCGATCTCAATAGAACGCCGAGGAGGTTAATAGGACTGAGTATATAACTGAAAGAGGTTTATCTAGTTGTTGTGTCAGGAGTATATTTTCTAGGTCATGTACTATCAATTCTGGTGCACCATCAGGAAACGGTGCAGAAAAAGCATGTCGAAGCTGTAGGTAGCGAAAGAACATCTTGTTCGTTATGGAAAAAGTTTGTTTAAGTTCGTTAAATGTTAGTAGCGAACCATTGCGAACAATATGTTGTAAATTCTTAATACCCGCAGTAGCCCATAGTTTAGGATCAGGAATTTGAGTAAAGTGAGGTAACCTAGGGTTGTCCCATATGGGAGTATATGGGGAGGTTATATTCCCTACACCCAAAAATTTCCCCGCCTCTACCCACACCTTATATACTGTCTGCATCGGAACCGTGCAACGTTCATCATTTGTTGTACCTCTATACGGTAGTAGTGTAAGCCTCTCATACGATCCCAGATGCGCCGCCTCAGTTACCACAGCAGGGTTGTATCTGTCCTGAGCAAACCACCATCTTGCAGTAACTAGAATTGCAGCATAGTAATATAGTTGCATATTAGGAAGGGCCAGGCCGCCTTGATCTATAGGGAGTTGTAGGGTACTCAGAGCTATTTTAGGGATCTGACCCGTCCAAATAAATGTGGATATTAAGGAATAAAGAGTGTTGAAAAACTTTTTTGTGATTACAGTAGGTGAGTTACGAAGTACATAGAGAAATTTAGGCAGAAATATCATCTTGAAGATGTTAATTTTCCCAATGAGAGAAAGAGGCAAATGTTTCCACGTCTGAGACCTAGTACGAAAGGCCTCCACCACCGGTTTAATATTTAGATTGAAGTAATCATGTACACAGTTAGTAACTAGAATACCCAAGTATTTAAATTGTGAGACCCATTGTAGTGATTGGGATGGTAGGTTGGGCTGTGAGTTGTCCAGGGGCATGATGACAGACTTATCCCAATTAACTCTCAACCCAGAAAATGAACCGAATGTGGAGATGATATCGAGAGCAGCTACCAAGGAGTCCTCCGGGTCATTCAGGTAGAGAAGTGTGTCGTCCGCATATAGCGAAATTCTCTCTTCTATACACCCAACAGGGATTCCCCGAATTTGAGTGGATTCTCGAATTTGTATAGCCATGGGTTCAATTGCAAGGGCAAAAATATATGGAGAGAGCGGGCAGCCCTGTCTCGTTCCCCTGTACAGCTGAAAGGGTTCCGAAATATTATTGCCCGTACGTATCCTAGCCTTAGGGTTTTTATATAATGCTTGTACCCATTTAATAAAGGTAGGGCCAAAGCCATACCGGTGTAGGATCTCCCAGAGATACGGCCACTCCACCGAGTCGAATGCCTTCTCGGTGTCCAGCGAGGCAACCACCTTACGGCCGGACACCGAGGAGGCCAAGGAGATATTTGTGAATAATCTGCGCAAATTTATGTCTGTCCCTTTATTGGGCATAAAGCCTGACTGGTCTCCGTGTATTAGCTTAGTAATAATTGTTTTAATCCTATTTGCGAGTATTTTGGCGAGAATTTTAGCGTCTGTATTTAATAACGAGATTGGTCTATATGACCCGCAAAGCGTTGGATCTTTTCCGGGTTTGAGGATAAGGATAATTATTGCTTCCGAGAATGAATACGGTAGGGGGTGCCCTTCCAGTACATCATTAAATAATGAGCGTAGTTTGGGGGCCAAAATACCAGAGTAGCATTGGTAAAATTCAGAGGGGAGGCCATCTGAACCGGGGGTTTTATTGGGTTTGAGGTCCCCTATAGCTACCTGGACCTCTTCAATGGAGATTGGTTTGTCAAGATTAGTTGTATCTTGTTCAGAAAGGGTTGGCATGTCTATGTCAATAAGATAATTGTTGAGTTCGTTAGAGGTATATCTTACTTTAGAAGAGTAGAGGGTTTTATAAAAGATTTTAAAGGCAGCATTAATATGTTCAGGGTCAACCTGTGGGAGATTGTTGCAGTCTAATATGGTTGGAATAGCTGCAGGGGCAGCAAAGTCCCTAGACAGCCAGGCCAGGAGCTTACTGTTTTTGTCACCAAATTCGAAGATACGTTGTGTCTGGTGTAGGAGAGCGTTTTTAGTTAAAGAGACATGAGCAAGCTTCCATTGCCTAAGAATCTGTTGCCAGTTTCTCCAATTTTCAGGGGTGTTAGTCTGTATAAATACCCTTTCAGCCTCTGCAGCCTGGTTTTCAAGACTTGAGATATGTGCTCTAGCGTTTGCTTTATAAGCTTTAAGTTCCGTCATGTACTGGCCCCTAATAACCGCTTTACCCGCATCCCAAATAACTGGGTCTGTGGTGGATCCCTTATTTTCTTCCCAGTAGTTATCGAGGGCATGAGAAATCAGGGGTTGAATATGGGGTTCATTAATATAAAAGCGGGAGATCCTCCATAGTCTGTCTTTAGGTTTGGTAGCTATAATTAACGTGAGTGAGATGGGGGCATGATCTGATATGCCCGATGGCAAGATATCTATGGATTGTACTTGGGGAAGCACAGGAGACGTGGCAAAAGCCATATCTATTCTGGACATGGATCGATGTGCTGAGGAAAAGCAAGTAAACGCCCTCTCCGAGGGATTCTTCCATCTCCATATGTCCTGCAAATGATACCCTTCAGCCCACGTTTTAAGCTCCCGGCCATCCCTGCTAGAGCTATTAGTTCTATCCAGCAAGGGATCCAGAGTGAGGTTGAAGTCCCCCATTACAATAAGTCTGTCACCATGCCACCTGGAAGATTTAGCCATAATATCGTATAATAATTGCTTATTTGCTGGGGGGGGGGGGTATATATATACCTGCAAGGGTATATTCAAGACCATACAGTGCAAAATGGAGTAGAACAAACCGTCCCTGGTCATCACAACATGTGTCTAGTATTTTTAGCGGCACGGATTTATGAATGAGTATAGAGACCCCTCTGGAATATGTGGAGTAGGTAGAGTGATAATATTGTGATACCCAGGGACGTCTGAGCGATAGTATCTTGTTACCTATCAAGTGTGTTTCAAGTAGGATACAAATGTGTGGGGAATATTGCTTTAAATAATTGAAGACTAATGATCTCTTAATCTTAGAGCCTAGACCTCGTGTATTCCAACAGATACATTTAAGCGTGTCCATTATAGATACCTGGTATGTATATGAGCAGCATCTCCGCCAATATATGGAAGGATCGAACCGTGGCTGTCAGCACCGCGCGGCGTGGCCAGGAGAGGAGCCCAGAGTCAGAGAGGAAAGAAAGTAGAGAAACAAAGAAAATACATAAAACCCCAACAACCCCCCACCCTACACCTCTTACCAACTCCAAAGGAAAGAGCATGTCTTGCACCCTAACAACTAACAACTATATTAGAGGCAAAGAAGCAGAACTAATCACTATTTACACGCTTTACCTCTAAGGGGAAGCAGACAGCATGAGAAGCCCCACTGCCCGAGCACCCAACTCGACTGAGAAGGGGGTACATATCTTAAAGGTGTTTGAACAATCTATTGAACAGATAACATTTTGTCCGTGCGTCAGTCTATAATCAGGTAGATAACTAGGAACACAGTTATACACTAGTACCTGGTAGCGACCCGCCCATTAATTGAAAAACAGGTGCTCCACCGCTGAGGACGCAGGGCACAACAACCGCCCCCAACAGAGTATATTCAGATGTACCTAAAGGGTTGTCGCAGAGACTCGTTAGACAGTGTAAAATTATCCCGAGTACCACTAAGAGTCTTGTATTTGCGCATCTGCTACGGTGTATTATCTCACTAGCATGATAAATATATTACCTCAGTTGTGGGAGTGATAAGATAATCTGAGCCTTACCCTCTCAGGTCTCTTGGCTGTGCGTGACTATTACAAAGGAGGGGGTTATTCAGAAGTCCCATCATATACCTTGTAGCAAGTTTAGCTAGTATATTTAAGTGTTAGGCACAACTGCCCCCTGCTGGATATTTTGAGTTAAATGTAATGAGGGGACTAGATTACTCCACCCTTACGCCCCAGCAGCAGGAACATCCGCATTTGGGGAAGCCCCCTCACAATCACCCCAGAGTGTTTATATATCTCAAGGGAGACTATAACGCAGCCCATGATCCCAGAGCCAGTGCAGGATAACATGGCCCAACAGGGTGGTCGGCTCTATATTCAGAGAATCTAACCCATCAGACCATAGTGGTATCATCTAACAAGGGTCTGGCTTTCTGCTTCTCGAAGGGCAGCACAGGTTACACTAAAACGTGGCAATTTAAGTGGGTATATTACCAATACATTGTATTGAGTCCAGGGTTATCAATAAGTCTCCATGGGAGATATACCAGGATGTTAGCGTGTTCCCCCCATGAGCTGGTATACAGCCTAGCATTACCTCAGAGTATGATGGAGAAAAAGGGCTCACCGCAGCACAGCCCGGGAAGCCAACACCCCGACCAGGCGGCAGAACAGTTACCATATAATGTGCATGGCCAGGTGCGCAGGCCACCCGGGGGGGGGGGGGGGGGGGGGCAGCGGCAGGCCCAGCACCCAAACACCGTCTCTGTTCTAAGGAGCAAGGAGGGGAGCTTAAGTTGTTACGTGTGTTGTTATAGCTCCGCATATATAATTGGCTGGTTGTATGGATGCCCACCCTTTGAGCAATGCTTGTAAGCTAAGAAGTGTATATAAAAATAGATATACGTATCAGCCATCCCCCTTGTAGCCTCTGCCTATTAACAATACCGTATAGCTGTATTTAACTAATAATATAACCATATTGAACTGGGTAGAGATCCATTAACACATATCGAGGAATGCATTCTATAACATGCGCGCAGGGTTATCAGTCACGGAGAGGAAGGTACACAGGGCTTTACGTATACTGTATGTAACCGTTATTTAGGAATGGCGCGAAAACGCCTTTTAGGATCATGGCGGTGAATTCAAATCTCCTGCGCGCATATTATAATACCCATCAGACACGCTACATTATAGCACAGTGTAGTATGACAAAAGCATATTAATCCATATATTAATATATAAAGAGACTGTTGGAGGTCAGCAAGAGGGAAGCGACCGGCCCCCAATGAATGGTCCAAATTAATATGCTGCATAATAAAGAGCCGCAGATCAGTAGAGTCACAGAGGGAACACTTGTAGGGCTACGTTAAATACAGCGGGCAGAGGGCTACGTTAAATACGCGGGTTCGCCATAGCAGGTATCCAGATTATAGTAGTTATGTGTTCGCCCATATACATGTATAGTAGCAATCAGGCAGCACCAACGCACGGATAGTAACGTCCATCCCAGGACTATGTAGCGTCCGCAACAGAGCGGGGATCAACAGTTAAACAGGTAACACCACATTGAGTGGAAGGGAATAGTTCCTATAGCGGGTTATAGTCCCATCCGACTCCATCAGACACAGGTAGTGCATTAAAGGCGTACGCCAGTACTATACTGAGCCGGATGCTGGGCGCAGTCTATATAATATAAAAAGTCATTGCCTAGGAACATCTTTATATCAGAATATGGATCAGTTACTTACAGTTTGGCGCAATGAGGGAAGAGCATTTAACTTGGTGGTAAGGGCAGAGTATCCACCCAGGTCATTGCGGCCTCCGGGGTATCAAAAAACATCGTTTTTCCGTTCCACTGCACCCTGAGCTTCGCTGGGAAGAGCATTGCATAGACTATGTTACGATCTCGCAACTTAGCCTTAACTTTAGCGAAGGATTGGCGTTGCTTTTGCGTCTCCGCTGTAAAATCCGGGAAGAGCATCAGGCGCTGGTTTTCATAGAGTAGATCACCAACCTTCCGTGCAGCAGCAAGTATGTTGTCCCGGTCCTTGAAATTCAGGATTTTGAAGATTGGGGCACGAGGTGGTGCTCCCGGTGGATTCTTTTTGTTAGTGACTCTGTGTGCCCTCTCGATTACAAAAAATGGAGAGAAGGAATCCTCCGGTAGAAGTCGCCTCAGAAGCTTCTCTACAAAGTCGGGCACATCTTTCCCCTCACTGCCTTCTGGAAGACCTATTAGACGTAAGTTATTGCGACGGTTCCTATTTTCAGAGTCTACCGACTTTTCTTCCAAACTTTTGATCCACCGCTGCATTGCGGGTATATCAGTGCCATGTGCTCTCACCGTGTCCTCAGTATCAGAGGTGCGCCTTTCCACCTCCAAAACTCTCTCTCGGATCATGGCCATATCTTGCCTCAGTAAGCCCATACCGGCATCCACGTGGTCTATCTTTAAGGTAAGCGTGGTTTGGCAGTTCTGTATGGCTTCCATTATGGTGTGCACATAGGGCGGGAGTTGCTCTTGTTCCCCCTCCGCCATATTGGGGTCCGTCTCCTTATCGGGTTTGTGCTTCAGTTTGGAGGTGGACGGAGTGGAGTCTAATTGTTCCGTATGCTTGCTTTTGTCCCCCTTCTCCTTATTTTTGCTGCGCTGGGACATGGTCGGGCTCTCGTACGGGTGGTAGCGCACAGATGGCTGTCTATCTCGGGCAGGGCCTGCTATAATGTCCCAGTCGGGGGAAGCGGGGCCAACCTCAGCAGATCCCTCCGGTGGGGGAGCGCTCCAATCCTCCAGCTTGCAGGGAACGTTTACCCAGTTCTTTAGGAGTCGTCCTGGTAGGTGTCTAGCCGTGTTCAAACAGCCGTAGGTAGTAATAAATCAATTTAGGCAGCGGAGCTCTGCACAGCACGTCTGCTCAGGTCGCCATGTTGACCACACCCCCCTGCTTTTTTTTGTTTGTTGCAGTAGGTGCATACATATGTGTGTGATCACGCAGCTTATATGGCCTAACAGCTCTTCTGCCTTCTTTTTAGTCCCTATGCCCCAATCTCCATTACAATCTTTATCCTATGTAGTGCATTGCCACAAAGCTTCGGGAGATTTTATATGTCATCCCATTACTCTATTAGGGCTCATTCAGACTATGCGCACTGCCGTGCTCATTTTGGCAGTGTGCATAGTGTGTGACATGCAAGAATGGTAGAAGGGCATAGACAGCCCTTCCACTGTTCCCATCATATGCGCTGCGTAGCAGTGCGATGCACTATTACACTGCTGCATGCATTTTTGGGAATCGCAGCGCAGATCCCATTCACTGTAGTGAATAGGATATGCAGCGCATAGTAGCGCAGATGGCATGCGATCATACGCGTTGTGTTCCGATCTCACAACCATCTGCGCTGAGTGATGTGAACGAGGCCTTACACTAACGCCTTGAATATGTGAAGTATGAAGGCAGAACCACCAGAGCCCAACTAGACTGGAAAGAGGAGTAGTCAAGCAGACCAGGTTAGGAACAAGAAATATTGAAGGTAAATGAAGTATCAATCTGTCAAGCAAGTGTAGTTTAACAGGCCAGGGTCATACATGAGAGATCAGAAGCACACTGTATTATTATTATTATTTAGTATTTATATAGCGCAGCCCTTTTCTGCAGCGATGTACAGAATATATTGTCCTGTCACTTAACTGTCCCTCAGAAGGGCTTACAATCTAATCCCTACCAATCTCTATGTATGTATCAAAGTCTAGGGCCAATTTAGGGGAAGCCAATTTACATATCTATAGGTTTATGGGATGTGGGAGGAAATTGGTGTGTGTGTGCCCAGGGGAAACCCAAGCACAGAACATACAAACTCCGTGCAGATAGTGCCCTGGCTGGGATTCGAACTGTGAATGTGAGAGAAAGAGTGCTAATCACACGCCACCGTGCTACAGCAAGGCTTTTCAACCTGTGGTACGCTTGCTACCGGTGGTACTTTGCTGTTGGCCAGGTGGTACACACCATGTTTGCCTGCCACTTTATTGCCCACATGCCTCTTGTCCTGATCCTGTCCTGCCTCCACAAAGTTTGGCTCCCCCTCCCTCGCTCCTTGCTGTGCTGCTCTGCGACATACTTCAGACCTCAGATCAGTGGGGAAGAGACAGCCAGGCAAACGGAGCACAGTGATGGCGCAGATACAGAAAGTGACATCACTGCTCACTTCCTGTGTTTGAAGTATACATGCCATCACCGTGCTCCCAGTGGCGTAACAATAGGGGCTGCAGCCCCTGCACCCGTAGGGCGGCTTGGGGCCCCTTTGGGGCCTGATCAGGGCCGTTTTGTGGGGCAGGAGGGGTTGGAGCATGAGGAGAGAGCATGGCCACACATTGGCGGGGAAGGGGGACAGTCCCCCCTCCCTCACCTCAGGCTCTCCCCTCAGCGATCCCCTCCAGCATCAATCAGTGGCAGCTGGCGGCGGGCAGGAACACATACCTTCATGCATTCCACGCGCCGGAGGTTCCACTCTCTAAGTTTCTTGTTTAAACAGGAAGTAGTGTGAGATCGGACCCCTCCACGGTGGAACACGAGGTATGTGTTCCTGCCCGCCACCTGCTGCCAGTGATTGATGCTGGATGGGAAGAGCCTGAGGTGAGGGGTAGGACTGTCCCCCCTCCCTGATGATGTGGGGGCTACGCTCTCCCCTCTTGCTGCGACCCCTCCTGCCCCCCAAAATGGCCCTGACCGGGCCCGGAGGGCCCATCCAAACTTTTGAAGGGGAGCCCAGTGATTTCTAGTTTCTCCCCTGCGTGCACCGTTTGCCTGGCTGTCTCTTCACTGCAACTGGCTTACCGATGATGAGGTGTGAACTATATCGCAGGGCAGCACAGCAAGGAGTCAGCAAGGGTGAGCTGAACTTTGTGGTGAGTCACTGCCTAGCTCTCAGCTCTTTGGTGGTGGGGCCAGGCTACCTATAATTAAGCGGGGGGGGGGGGGGGGGGGGAGGAACTTGCAAGGCTACCTATATTGGCAATTTACTTCCAGATTGCCAATACTGACGATCTGTAGGCTAGCAATCTAGTTGTAGTCTTTTTCCCCACCAATGCCTCCTACTTTTCCCCTCCCATATGCCCTTCTTTGTGTGTACCTGTATGAAAAAAGTGGCCCTGGAAGGTACTTACCTCGGGGAGGGGAAGGCCTTTGTATCCTAAACAGATTTCCCCCCCTCCTCCTCAGTAGATTGGATCCAGCGCTGGGAGCCCCAACGTTCTCCTTGTCGGTGTGTGCCCATGCGCAGTAGCTGCTCTCCGTTCAGGCTCCAGCAGAAACGGGAAAGCCCAATGACGTCCGATCTACTTCGCAGGCACACTGGTGACTGGTGGTACTTTTTAGGTGATAAAAGTGGTAGAATTAGTGAAAAGGTTGAAAAGTCCTGCTCTAGACACACACACAAACACCACACACACAGTGACCACACACACCATAAACACACACACACACACACACACACACGTTCTCAGCAACTATATTTGTTTTCCTTGACTGCAGTGCTTGAGTTTAGGTCTTCTTTAAAGGGGAAATGAAGAATATGGTGACTGCCATATTTATTTCCTTTTAACCTCCTTAGCGGTATGCCCGACACTGTGTCGGGCATACCGCTGGCTGTCCCCAGGAGTCCCCCAGTATAATTTTTTGAGATCGCATAGTTGTAATAGCTTCAATAGCACTAGGCTAGTTAGCAGTGGTGGCGGGCATCCCGATTACTTTTGATCCCCCCCAATCGCCGCTAAATACATTACCCCCCCCTGGATCCAGCGATCGCGCAGCCTCCCTGTACATCTCCAGTCCTCTCTATGGGGAGGATCGGGTCTGCGCATGTCGTCATGCGGAGCTGTCCGGGGAGGCTGCGCCGATCGCTGCATCCAGGCTGGGTAATGTATTTAGCGGCGATCGGGGGGATCAAAGGTAATCGGGGGATGCCGGCCACCACTGCTCGCTAGCCTAGTGCTAGCTGAAGCTATTACAACGATGCGATCTCAAAAAATTATACTGGGGGACTCTCGGCTGTAAACCCTCCTGAGCGCCGTAATGCTCAGGGGGTTAAACTATACGAGTCAGCCCTGCTGATCTATGTCTCTGCAGAAGTGTCTGAACCACACCAGAAACAAGCATGCAGCTAATCTTGTCATATCTGACAATAATGTCAGAAACACATGATTTGCATGTGCTTGTTCAGGAGCTATGGCTAAAAGTATTAGAGGCAGAGGTTCAGCATAATAGCCAGGTAACTGACATTGCTTAAAGGGAAATAAATATGGCAGCCTCAATATCACTCTCACTTCAATTCTCCTTGAACTGCTCACTTTTTTCACTGTAGTGGTCCTTAAACAGTTGAAATTTGACAGTTGGAAAATTACAGTTTAAAAATGGCAGCTGAAAAACTGTTTACATTTGGCAGTTGAAAAATGACAGTTGAAATTCGGCAGTTTAAAAGTTACAGTTGAAAACCAACTGCTGTTTTTCAACTGTCATTTTTCAACTGCAATTTTCCAACTGCCATTTTCCAACTGTCATTTTTTAACTGCCATTTTTTAACTGCCATTTTCCAACTGCCATTTTCCAACTGCCATTTTCCAACTGCCATTTTTCAACTGTCATTTTCCAACTGCCATTTTCCAACTGCAATTTTTCAACTGCCATTTTCCAACTGTCATTTTTCCAACTGCCAATTTCCAACTGCCAATTTCCAACTGCCAATTTCCAACTGCCAATTTCCAACTGTCATTTTTCAACTGTCATTTTTCAACTGTCATTTTTCAACTGCCATTTTACAACTTTCATCTGCTGTTTACTTGCTGATAAGGCCTAATTAGACAGGCTAATCTCTCTAGACCAGGGCTTTGCACCTGTGGTACATGTACCACCGGTGGTACTTTGCTGTTGGCCAGGTGGTACACACCAGGTTTGGCTGCCACTTTGTTGTCCACCTGCCACTTGTCCCGGTCCTGTCCTGCCTCCACAAAGTTTGGCTCCCCCTCCCTAGCTTCTTGCTGTGCTGCTCTGCAGCATACTTCAGACCTCAGATCAGTGGGGAAGTGACAACCAGGCGACCGGTGCACTGTGATGGTGCAGATACAGAAAGTGACATCACTGCTCACTTCCTGTATTTGAAGTAAACATGCCATCAACGTGCACCGTTTCCCTGGCTGTCTCTTCACTGCAGCTGGCTTACCGATGATGAGGTGTGAACTATATCGCAGGGCAGCACAGCAAGGAGTGAGCAAGGGGGAGCCGAACTTTGTGGTGAGTCACTGCTTAGCTCACAGCTCTCTGATGGTGAGGCCAGGCTGCCTATAATTAAGCAGGGGTGGGGGAGAGGAACTTGCAAGGCTACCTATATTGCCAATCTACCTCCAGATTGCCAGTATTGACAATCTGTAGGCTAGCAATCTAATTGTAATCTTTTTCCCACCAATACCTCCTACTTTTCCCCTCCCATATGCCCGTTTTTCTTAAAGTGTACCTGTAAGAAAAAAGTGCCCCCGGGGGGTACTTACCACAGGGAGGGGGAGACCTTTGTATCCTAAAGAGGCTTCCCCCTTCCTCCTCAGTAGAGAGGATCCAGCGCTGGGAGCCCCAAAGTTCTCCTCATCGGTGTGTGCGCATGCGCAGTAGCTGCTCTCCGTTCAGGCTCCAGCAGAAACAGGCAAGCCCGATCACGTCCAATCTACTGTGCAGGCACACTGGTGGTACTTGAAGATTTTAAGGCGATAAAAGTGGTACAATTAGTGAAAAGGTTGAAAAGCCCTGCTCTACCTGATAATTTTGCCGCTCTGGTGTGCCTTTTTGAGTCATTTTTATCCATTATTGCTCCAGGAAAAATCCAATATGGCCACTGGCTCATATCTCTTCTGCTTCCGGGTTATGAGTTGTTCTGGATAGCACATCCTGATCAGTCTTGTGGGTGGGGCCAATGAGACAGGAAGAGGAAAACTGGAAAACTGTTATATTTACCTGATGTGGAAGTTGGCAGATGTATTAAGTGCCAAATCATTCATTTAATGTTTTCAAAGTTGTCTTCTCCAAATAACCCCTTCAAAGTTGTCCATAATCCTCATATTCTTATTCTACAGTTCATATGAAGTTTGTAATAGTGCACTTCAAACAATTAGGCAAGAGCTACAACACAATTCCAGAATTCACTTTTTCTCCTACCTTTTCTCCCAGGTGATATTTTCACACCTAATAAAATGCTTTTTTAAGCCACCAGCAAGGAAGAAAATACTCTGAATAATTCTGAAAGTACTTTTCCACCTCCTTTTTGGTACTTTTTTAATTGCAGAGTGCTGAAACTCATAGAATATTAAAAAATTATCTCCTAGGAAAAATCGTGAATCGAATATGAGCCTTAAGGTGGCCACACACGATACAATAAAATTATCAAATTTTCAGGGAATTCGATGAATATGATCGGATCACCGGAAAAAATCTAAAGCTTTTTTTCCATTCGACTGAAAAATCTCATCAAATTCCCATTTTTTTTCGATTGTTATCGATCAGGAGTGTTGGAAATGTTTCTTCAATTATTCTAAAGATTGTACGGTGTGTGTTAGATTGTCAATTTATTAATACTAGCCGACCCGCGGCGCAGGGGGTAGCGGGCAGGAAGGGGGTACTGGGCACAGAGGCGGGGAGGGGGGTCGGACACCCCCCCCCCTCCCTCACCTGGATCCCTCATGTGCGCTCCCCCTCCAGCTTAAAGGGGAACTGAAGAGAGAGGTATATGGAGGCGGTCATGTTTATTTCCTTTTAATCAATACCAGTTACCTGGCGGCCCTGCTGGTCTATTTCTCTGCAGTAGTATCTGATTAAAACCAGAAACAAGCATGCAGCTAGTCTTGTCAGATCAGACTTATAAGTCTGAACCACTGAAATACCTGATCTGCTGCATGCTTGTTCAGGGGCTATGGCTAATAGTATTAGAGGCAGAGGATCAGCAGGGCTGCCAGGCAACTGGCATTGTCTAAAAGGAAATAAACATGACAGCCTCCATATACCTCTCTCTTCAGTTCCCCTTTAAGCTCAGCAGGATCCCCCCCTCACCTGGGTCCCCCATGTGCGCTGCAGCTTCAGCTCAGCAGGACCCCCTCACCTTGGTCCCCCATGTGCGCTCCCCCTCCAGCTTAAGCTCAGCAGAAACCCCCCTCCCTCACCTGGGTCCCCCATGTGCGCTGCAGCTTCAGCTCAGCAGGACCCCCTCACCTTGGTCCCCCATGTGCGCTCCCCCCTCCAGCTTTAAGCTCAGCAGCAGCAGCCCCTCCCTCACCTGGGTCCCCCATGTGCGCTGCAGCTTCAGCTCAGCAGGACCCCCTCACCTTGGTCCCCCATGTGCGCTCCCCCTCCAGCTTAAGCTCAGCAGAACCCCCCCTCCCTCACCTGGGTCCCCCATGTGCGCTGCAGCTTCAGCTCAGCAGGACCCCCTCACCTTGGTCCCCCATGTGCGCTCCCCCCTCCAGCTTTAAACTTAGCAGCAGCAGCCGCCGCTATTAGTAAGAGGCAGCGGACGGGGATGACTCACCTCTTCCACGTTCCAGCATGCGTTCCACTGTCGTCACTTCCTGCAATGCCATCCACTGTAAGTGGAATGCACGCTGGAACGCGGAAGAGGTGAGAGTCATCCCCACCCACTGCCTCTTACTAATAGCGGCGGCTGCTGCTGAACTTAAGCTAGAGGGGGAGTGCAGATGAGGGACCCAGGTGAGGGAGGGGGGAGTGTCCGCTACCCCCTCTAGCTCAGCGGCAAGTCTAAGACCGCCCCTGGGGGCAGGGCGCTACTTCTTCTTGCTTGGACCGGCCCTGGGGCAGGGCTCTACTTCTTCTTGCTTGAAGGTTGAGGCACTTACTCTATTATATATATAGATACACCCTAGCAATTTTATCATTTTCCAATCATTTTTATCATAATTGGGGAAAAAATTTACATATATGTGTGTGGTACATTGGTCATATTTTTCAAATGATACAATCAGTCAGAAAAATTTATTGCAATTCTTAAATTGGACAGATATTTAAAAAATTGTATGGTGTGGCCACCTTGAGACTTTCAGTTTGTTGCACTGGTGAGTGACATGAGAGCAGATGAGCATGGCTAAACTTCAACAACCAGGAGACTCACATTTCTGCAGTAGCTGCTGTTCATGAGCTTGCAGAAAATGGGAAGTAATGAATATTGCATCCCTTGGCACCTCTACTGCTTCACTGGGTTTACTATACTGATCCATTCATTCCACGAGTGAAGGGAATCCTGTACACCTGTAGTTTTGCTGACTCTTTATACAGGACAGCTGGAGCAATCATTTCCATCTTCATAACAGCTGGGAACCATAGAAGGGAACCTTTGCGGTGAAACAGATACCAAGCTCCAACACATTTGCCTGGGGAAAAGATACCAGAGCAATCACTTATGTCTGTGCTAGACCGCTTGATAAATATTTTCAGCTCTATAGAAATCAGTTAATAAAGATTATTTTTGGGGAAAAATGGCAATACACTTTAAAGACCATTTATATTTGTGCAAATCCATCCATTTCTCCCCCCCCCCCCCCTTTCACCCTTTTCCTTATTAGCGAAGATATGAGAAGAGATAGTGTATGATGTGTATACCATGATTTCACCAGGAAATAACTAGAGCCTTATGGGGAGCATCATTGGGATTTGGGGACCATTCATTGTGCCAACTAGAGGGGAAAATGTTTTATGTACGGTATATTTACTTTAGTAATATATGTAATGTTTTTGTCAATACAGGTGAGAGCTACTTCAGCAAATCTGTCCAAAGAGGAGTCCACAAGAAAGGTAACGTACAAATTTAGCATTAGTCAAGACTTTGAACAACTGTGTAGTTTCATGCATTGTTTCATATCTACTCCTCCCTTCCTTTATTGCTATCTGCACCCATATAATAGCACACAGAGTTTTCCAGAAGTTCTAATCATTGCTCACTATGGCCTCAATTCACTAAGATCATGCTAGAGATAATAAGGCAAGAGAAAACTTACCTCCACACGTAAGAGAGTTATCTTACCTCTTCATTCCTTAAGTTACCTCTCCTGTAGTTAATTTACCTCCTCTGTAGTTAATTTACCTCCTCTGTAGTTATTTTCACATGCAGCTAATTAACAGCCTGTCTTTAACTCTGGAGTTATTTTAAGGATTGGAGAGTTAATTTAAAGACAGAAGAGTTAACTTTAGGCTTGCCTGAGGTAAAATGTTTCCTGAATTCTACATGCCTTATCACCATGGTAACAACTCTAGAAGAGTTATTAAAGACAGGAGATAAGTTTAGTGAATTGAGGCCACTGTCTGTAACAGCAATCATTTATTCAGGTGATGGTATTTCAAAAGGACAATATAACTTTTTTAACTCCATGCTTTCATTTTGTATTATTCAAAGTATTTTACCTTAGGGACTTACGAGGTGAAGAATGTAAAAAAAAGTTAAATGCCTATTGCGTTTTATCATCCTTAGGGGACACCATTGCGCATCCCTCGTTTCATTCCGCTGTGTCTTTATTTTAATTCCCAGGCATTTGGGGGGGGGGGGGGGTGTCCCTACCCGGTCCCCACCCGGTCCCTCGGGTGGTCCTCAGCTTCTCCAATGAAGATGGCTGCGCAGTTCTCATAGCCGCAAGTGCGGTTGCACAGTTCTAAGTCCTCCTTCAGCTCTGACCTCGTTCCCGACAGTCTCGTGTACGTAAAGCACGCGAGGCAGCTGGGAACGAGGTCAGAGCTGGAGGAGGACTTAGAGCTGCGCAACTGCACTTGCGGCTATGAGAACTGCGCAGCCGCGGCAGGACCTGATGGCCATCTTCATTAGGGAAGCTGAGGATGACTCGAGGGATCAGATCAGGACCCCGGAGCCTGGTAGTTACAATAAAGACACGGCGGAATGAAACAGGGGATGCGGATGGCGTCTCCTAAGGATGATAAAACGCAATAAGTATTTAACTTTTTTTACATTTTTCACCTCGTAAGTCCTTTAAGTGTTTCCATCAGTTAAAGGACAACTATCAAAGTTAACTAACATTCTAAAGGCCACATATATTTCCAGTAATTACTAGCAAATAACAATACAAAGGATTTTTTTCATCTTTTCATGTTTTATATGAAGAAAATGACATTTACTGTACAGAGAACAGCTCTCACTGTGGGCATTACTATGGAGGCCTGTTCCTAGCACATCCAGCATACAGAAACAATCTTCACTGGCTCTAATATGGGGACTAGAATCTGTTCAGAATGATAGAAAGCAAAAATAAAGCTTCAAATGTTTGTAAATAATCATCAGCTGAAGCTCTGTGTTCCAGTCTGTGTGTCTTTCTCTGACATGTAGTGTAAAGTAAACAGTTTACAGCCAGGTTACAGTTCAACTCTGCCTCACCCTCCCCCCAATTCCGACACAAAATTGGTGCAAAACAGCAGGTAAATACCGCTTTTTTTTCCACACAGGCTGTGCTGAGAGACCACTGAAAAGCATTTTAGTGTTGCTGGCTAAAAGCTCTATAGGTATGTGGGGTTTAAAGAAAAACAGTTTCTTTGGTTGTTCTTTAACCCCTTCTCGACCGTCTAACACAGATAGGCATTGGGAAGGTGGTTCACCCAGGACCGCCTAACGCGGAGATTAGTGGGGATCGCGCGCAACAACTGGCAAGCTGTAAATCAATAGAAAGCTGGCAGAAATTACATGTACAGCACTACGATCTAGTGCAGCGCTGTACAGGGGGGGGGGGGGGGGGACAGCCCTGTCACTTGGCTGTCTCCTAAATAGACAGTTAAACAGATTGCTCTCAAAGGCTGATGATATGTGATTGGACCTTGGGGAGAAGGGTGGGAGGAATAATTTTAAAAAAGATACATTTTTATAAAAAACAAAACAAACAAAAAACAATAAAATTTAATAAGAAAAAAATAAAATAAAAACGGCAGCAGCAATCAGATGCCTTATGTTGGTGGCAAGAAAAGGAGGCAAGATTAATTTGTGTGCTAAGTTGTATGGCCGTGCAGCAAACTGTTAGAACTGCAGATAGCTGAATTGTAAAACATGGCCTGGTCACTAGGAAGGGGGAAGAGGGGTGTAAGCCTGTGATACCCAAGCGGTTGAAGTCAGTGTAGTTTGCCTTCTTAAAATAGAAAGTATTTGCAATACTTCAGATTTAAGTGAGTGACTGTGGTCTCCTACAATGGATCACTACTGAATATGCAAATTATCTCTTTATGCCCCTGAAGTGAGGCTTGCATCCAGAACCATTGGTGTATAGCAAACCTTTAGCTTATACAATTTACAGAACCACATCAACCCAGCATGCAGAGAGCCTGTTTTGGACTGTTATCCCATAAGTTAAGGTGAATTGATGGAGTACTCAGTAACATGTATGTATGGATAGTGTTTACGTCAGGCATCATAAAGTCTATGTTAAGGCTGAACAAGTTGAGCTACCTCCTGTAGAGGTGTCTCAGTAAGCATAATCGCGAGGACAAACAGTGGTGCCGGGTGGGGGAGGAGCACCTAACCGGGGGGGGGGGGAAAGTGCCCACCTTCCCCCGCCAGACTGTGCGACCCCTGTGGTGAACTGGCCGCGGCGTCTAATAAACGCCACGCCAGTTCATCCCCGCAGCCTGCAGCTCTCTGCTCCAGCCTGCATAGTCTTCCGGCAGGCAGAGCAGGGCTACGGCAAGATGGCGCCGGAAGCTCTGTACTGGAGACTATTTGTGTCTCCAGTACAGGGCTTATGGCGCCATCTTCCTGTAGCCCTGCTCTGCCTGTCAGCGCAGGACTTTCGGAGGCTGGCTGCGCTGCTGCAGGAAGATCGTCAGGGGGACTGCACCCTGGGAGAGGAGTCTTCTGCAGGTGAGTAAATGCTTTTCTTTTTTACAGGTAATTATACATTTTTAGTAAAACGCTGCCATTAGGATAATTTTCTGGCGAACACTAGCCACATACGATTATTTCCTGGTGAGCGCTGGCCACATACGTTTATTTCCTGGTGAACACTGGCCACATACGATTATTTCCTGGTGAACGCTGGCCACATACGATTATTTCCTGGTAAACGCTGGCCACATACAATTATTTCCTGGTGAACGCTGGCCACATACGATTATTTCCTGGTGAACACTGGCCACATTATTTCCTGGTGAACGCTGGCCACATTATGATTATTTTCTGGTGAACGCTGGCCACATACGATTACTTCCTGGTGAACGCTGGCCACATTACGATTATTTTCTGGTGAACGCTGGCCACATTACGATTATTTTCTAGTGAACGCTGGCCACATTACGATTATTTTATGGTGAATCATTGCTGCGTTATAATTATTTTATGGTGAATCATTGCTGCGCTATAATTATTTTATGGTGAATCATTGCTGCATTATGGTTATTTTCTGGTGAAAGATTACCGCAGTACAATTATTTTAAGCGAATCATTGCTGCGTTATGATTATTTTCTAGTGTAAGATTGGCTCATTACATTTATCTTATGGTGAAACATTGCTGCGTTATGATTATTTTCATCAGGTGGCACCACACGGGGGGGGAGGGGGACCACAGGTTTTCTCGCCTGGAGTGACAAAATGGCTACAGACGCCCCTGAGCATAATGGCATCATCTTAGCACCATAAGACTTGTTGCTAACTGTTGAGAGTAAGTTGGAATTTGGTGCCTGAAGTGCATACTAGCTAAACATAAAACTTGCTTTATATTCCCTAACTGCATTTGGACTGATAAAGCCACTTAGCTGTTGATGAAAGAACAGAAAAGGGGACTTTTCAACAATGGTCTGAGATTTGGGAGAATGCCCGTCTGAGATTTGGGAGAATGCCCGTAGAACCTCCATGAAAGTCTTTGGTATTTACAATCACACTGCAGTTCAGAGTAGCCCAGGATGTTGTCATGAATCCACCTAAGGCTTACTGCAGTTGAACTGCAGTCAGACAGCTGTGGATTTCTTTCATGCATGTGGTTGCATAATCTGGCATGCATTTGCGATGAGAACCCCTTCCATTCACACACAGCTTACAGCCTTCAATCAGTGTAGCACAGGATTGCATGATTACTATTCAGCTGTGTAGGAATTTGCATGTCTGTTCCCATTGGCTGATGTCCATATAAAATCCTGTCTCTCATTCCAGACCTCGCCCAACATAGCGTACAGCTTACCTGAGTTGTTGCTGGGTCCATGCTGTGATAGTTGTATTTTGTATTGCTTTGCTTTGCATTACCCTGCCTGCCTGGACGTTAACTGCACCCACGGGGTCAGTGAAGTCTTACCATCCTGCTAGTGGGAGACTGCCTTCACCACGTTGGTGACTGGGGGTTATCCTGCTAGCTCTGTTCCTGTGGACGTAACTGTAGCAGCGGTTGCTATTAGTTACACTCCTACCTGTTTGTCTTGTCTGTATCAGTGTGGATGTTTGCTATTGCTAAGCAAACAATGCTTCTGTCTGTCTGTTTCTTATTTAGTCAGAAGCTCAGCACTGCGGTCGTCCTGAGCAACCAGTGTGTCTTGTTTGCTAACAACCAATCAGTCTGTCTGTCTATTGTCTGTCTTGTTATTCAGCAGAGGCTCAGAGCGGCAGTCATCCTGAGCAATCATTGTGTCTTGTTTATTTGTGGCAGTTATCGGAAGTCCAGAGCTTCGGTTGCTCTGGGAAATCTTGCTCCTGTGGTGATCTGTGTAGCCTCTTCCATCACCCAGCTACATTGTCTTGTTTGTTCTGGTGGTATGCCGCCTTTCTCAGCCTCAGCTTCTATACCTTGCGCCTCCAAGGCCTGGGTGTAACCAAAGTCGGGCAGGTGTTATTTCCTCACCTCCTGTTCAAGCGGGACGCACCACATAGGGTGATAAAGGTGGTGGTAGATTGGGGAATAGCAGCTTAAAGAAAGCAGATATGCCAGGCATTACACTTTTCCTTTGGACACGTTGTTCATGACCGTAAGAAAACACATGGATTGTGTCAGAGTAGGAGTTGCTGAGGTTTCCTCCTGTGCTGCTGTCGGTAAACACAGGGGTGAGAAATGTCTGCAGTGGGAATATATTGGCCATAAGATCACTAAAGGTTTATTATTTGTTAGATAAATGAAAGAATGATGCAAATGCCCCCTTTTTTTTTAAAGCAATCACTCTATGAGGTACAATTGAATATTAATTATATCTCAAACTGTTGTGCACTCCATTGCTCCCCCCTTCCCCAGCCATCACCCACATTTTTTACCCACCAGGTCTCCAACATCTGCTGCCCTACGTTTCCCCACGCCCATGCTGTTTCCAACAGACATATATGTGCTAATTAAGAATGCATTGATAATCTCTATCAAAGAGCATGCTGAATGTGCATAGGTGATTGGTGTTAAGCAGAAGATTATCTTAAAGTGAACCTCCACACTAAAAATCTACTCAGCTGCACTGAAAAGGCCTGGTGTTTCAGTTTTCATGCAGTTTCACAGCATCAGAACTTTGTTTTTCTTACCCAAGGCTCATTTTTAGCTGCACAGAACAAAACTGCCCGGGCATTTTTCCCCTGATGCTGTGCAAAGCATGATGGGATTTCTGATGTTGTTGGGGTTTTTTTTGTTTTTTTTTTATTTTGAATTTGAGATTTGAAGCCTAGCGCACGCAGCTGGGAGGGTTGATCAGGACACAGGACAGTTGGAACTGTGTGTCATGCACCCTGTCACCTCCTTTCAGCCAAAAAGATGGCTGCCTCCATGAAAAATATGGCTGCCCCCATGAAATCACAAACATTTGTCTGTTCTTTTAAAACAGGGTGAGTATGATATTATATTACCTATCTATTTTAATTAACATAACTAATGTAACTTAATGACAGTGTGTTTGTTTAGGCTGACGTTCCCCTTTAAAAATACATTTTCACTGGTCCAGGAAGATAAAAAAATTCACCTGATCAAAACCACTAGCTGCCAATCAGCGGATTAATTAACCTTCAGATTCATTCGCTAAATTACCTTCTCTTCCAGGGACTGAAGAACGTTCTACTCAGGAATATAGGTATTAGAACAGGATTTTACTTGGCCAATTAAGTTTACCCTTGCAGGAAATATGACTTGGCAGCTTTTCAGCAAGCACAGACAATATAACAATCAAAACCGACAGTATAGTAATAGTTAACAGCACATTACATGTTTCATGTGCCCAGCTCTGTGCGGTACAGTTCCATACTCCTGCAGTAACAGCATTACTGTTAGGACTAGGGGGATTTCTGCAGTTTATCCATAAGCTGAGCTACTGCCTGGGGGAAGAAACTGTTTCTCTTCCAGGAAGCTTTTCAATTTTATAGTTAACTGTATCTCTATAGAGTGGGCAATCTTGCTGGATCTTTTTCTGCACCTGCTGTTGTAGGGATCCTATAGGGAGGGCAAGCTGCAGGCAATAATCCTTTCTGCTGATTGGATGAGGCGTGTGAGGCGTGTCTTACTTTTTCCCCCACTGTGCACAAGCCAAACCACACAGTCACTGAAGATGTAACAACTGATTAAATGATGATAGAATGAAACTGCACCATTACCTTATTTAAGCGATTGGATTTTTTCAGCTTCCTCGGGTGTTACACACTGTATCTTTCTTATTAAGGTAAGCAGAAGTGTTGTCCTCCCATTTTAGATCTCAGAGGATAATGGACTTAGAGTTTGAATTACTCTGCTTGGCTGGCAGCTGATCCTCTGTTGATTAATGGGTGGGGAAGGGGGGTATTTCACTGGCAATTCGCCACAATGATCTAGAGACAGTAAGATGCACAATGGTCTTAATTCACTAAGCTCATCTCCTGTCTTTAACTTTTTGCGGACCGACGCAGTAGAAATCTACGTCGGGCGGGTGGCGCTGCGGTTCTGACCAGACGTAAACTCTACATCCCATTCACCGCGCGTCCCCGCCCATTACCGCCGCTCTCGACGCTTTCTACCCACCGCAATTAGCTCGCCCTGCCGTCTCTATGACGCCAGAGCACTGTGAGCCGGGCAGGAGCTCCTGACCCTGTCATTACTGTAATATATATATATTCTTCAGTTTTATCACTTTCGATAATACCAGAGAAAAAAATAACAAAAACTATATATATATATATATATATATATATATATATATATATATATATATATATATATATATATATATAGTTTTTGTTATTTTTTTCTCTGGTATTATCGAAAGTGATAAAACTGAAGAAGTAATTGGTTGATGGTGTATCATCTTTCAACACATTCATAAAATACTTTCAATTTTAATTGCTCCTATGCTTTCAGATGAGTTTGCTTCATGTTATGTAATGGTTAGAGTCAGCCCACTGGATTTGTACAAAGTGTTGTGGTAGCTATATGAGCAGTCTGAGTAGGATGCATGTTGTCCATCTTTCAGTCTTTTTCTGTTTTATAAGCAGATCATTGAATGTGTGCCATGATTCTCCTGGCTTGGAAGAGAAAATACATTTTAATGAAGAGAAATGTTTTATTAAACTAGTTTTCTTTGTTAATATTTAATTAGCCATAATATATTGTATTTGCCTGTGATGAGCTGCTTTTTATGTATTATCTAAATAGTGAGAGTTTCTTCTGGTGTGCACACAGATTCTTTTTTATAACCCTTTGTTGTTTTCTAATATAAGGTTAGGCTCTACCAAATTCACTAAATTATCCTATCACTTTTTTTTGCTACACTTATCTGGTGCAACACAATCCAAAATGTCAGTGCCTTAAAAAGTGAAATAAACAAGCATATTTTTTTTGCTACATGTGTCTGGTGCAATTGGTGCTGGTTCAAACAACTGTCCGGTGTAATCACTGCTGGTGCAATGCTACTGTATATAACTCATCCATGTCTTAAAGAAATAAATGAGCGCAACATTTTTTGCAACACTTATCTGGTGCAATCAGTGCTGATGCTGGTGCAGTGCTGTACAACTTGCCGCACATGTGAAGTGCAGCAGGACTGGAAAAAGAGACGGGCCTGCCAGATGACGATGGGGAACTGCCTGGGATAACAGTGGTGGTGTAACACTATGCAACACATCAGTTTCTCAAACAATTATGATATCAGCTTACCATTTTTTGCAGAACCTATATGGTGCAATTATATGCAACACATCAGTGTCTTAAAGCAAACCTGTGAGGTTTTCTACAGCCTTTTTTGGATACTTCGCTAGGGAGGGGGAAGCCTCTGAATCCTAGAGAGGCTTCCCACATCTTCTTCAGGCAGTCCAATCCAGCAATGAGACCCCCTGAAGCACTGCCGCAGTGTGCATTAACATGGACCTGCTTGAGCTCCAGTGGAAAAAGCGGAGCCTGATTGGATCCATGCTACTGCATAGGCACAAATGGCTCTCACATGTGCAGTACCAGGGACCTGATTGGGCTCAGCTTTTTTTCGCCAGACGGGTCCATGTTACTGTGCAAGCTGCGGTTTTTCAAAGGGTCCCAGTGCTGGAATGGGCCAGTGGAGGAGGATGGAAAAAGCCTCTCTAGAATCTAGAGGCTTCCCCCCCTTGAGGTGAGCAACCCATTGGGGGCACTTTTTCCCCTACAGGTACACTTTAAAGGGAACCTGTACTGAGTAAAATTATTTAAAATAAACACATGGTAACTTCAAAGGAACATTAAATAGTTACCTTGCCATCAGTTCCTCTCAGAAGCTCACCATTTTATTTTGACAATGATCCCTTCCAGTCCTGACAACATTTTGTCAGAACTGAAATATATCAGGTGCTGTCAGTTATATATCAGTTGCTGTCAGTTATAGCTGAGTGGACAACTGATGTGGCCGGTAATGTCCATGTTTCCCTATGGCTCAAGTGGGCGATGTTACAGTTTAACAGTGTGCTGACCAGAAAGCTGTGATGGGGTAATGGCCATTATCAAAATGGAGGACGGAGAATTCCCCTGATCACAGTGGACGAACCAGGGCTGTGGAGTTGGAGTCGGAGTTGGAGTCGTTTATTTCATAAACTGAGGAGTCTGAGTCGGATGATTTTTGTACAAAATCCACAGCCCTGTTAAGTATTAGAGTGAGGAGTCGGAGTCGGGGCCATTTTGGGTACCCGGAGTCGGAGTCGTGGTTTCATAAACTGAGGAGTCGGAGTTGGAGTCGGAAGAGTTTTGTACCGACTCCACAGCCCTGGGACGAACAGGACACGGGAGAGGAGAAAGAGATTGAGGAGCATACTACACGGGAGGTACGTATGGCCTGTGTATGTTTATTTTGACTTTTAATTTTCAGTTCAGGTTTTCTTTAAATAAATGCAACACCTATGGGGGTGCAGTCAGTGCTGGTGCAATACCATGCAACATGTCAGTGTCTTAACCACTTCACCACTAAGGGGTTTTACCCCCTGAGCACCAGAGCAATTTTCACCTTTCAGCGCTCCTTCCATTTATTCGTCTATAACTTTATCATTACTTATCGCAATGAAATGAACTATATTTTGTTTTTTCCGCCACCAATTAGGCTTTCTTTAGGTGGGACATTATGCCAAGAATTATTTTTTTCTAAATGTGTTTTAATGGGAAAATAAGAAAAATGTGGGGAAAAAAATAATTATTTTTCAGTTTTCGGCCATTATAGTTTTTAAATAATGCATGCTACTGTAATTAAAACCCATGAAACGTATTTGCCCTTTTGTCCCGGTTATAAAACCATTTAAATCATGTCCCTATCACAATGTTTGGCACCAATATTTTATTTGGAAATAAAGGTGCATTTTTTTCATTTTTGCGTCCATCCCTAATTACAAGCCCATAGTTTATAAAGTAACAGTGTTATACCCTCTTGACATAAATATTTAAAAAGTTCAGTCCCTAAGGTAACTATTTATGTATTTTTTTTAATTGTAAATTTTTTAATTTTTTTTTTTAATTACAAAAAAAAAAAATTGGGGAGTGTGGGAGGTAATGAGTTAATTTTATGTGTAAAAGTCATTTATTTGTATGTGAAAAATGTGTAGGGTGTAGTTTACTATTTGGCCACAAGATGGCCACAGTAACTTTTTGTTTTAATGCGACCTCCAAGCTTCCTTCCGGAAGCTTGGAGGAAGTATAAGGAGGCTGGACACGTGAGTTTTTTCTCACAATGATCGCGCTGCCCATAGGAGAGCAGCTGATCATTGCGGGGCTTAGATCAACGGAACGGGAATGGATTTTCCCGTTCATTGATCTCTGGGCGAGCGGGCGGCGGCGTGTTTACTAGCGGCAGGCGGCGTGTTTACGAGCGGGAGCGCGGGCAGCGTCGGGAACGCGGAAAGTACGTGTTTCTCCGTCCCTGGTTGTTAAAGGATGGAAAAAGGGGCGGAGAAATACGTACGCGCGGGGGTAAAGTGGTTAAACAATTTAATAAATGAGTGTACAATTTTTATTCAAAAGTATAATGTATGCACTGCAACTCTGAGGAACACTAAAAGCCGCAGTATGCAACAGTCAGTCACCAAGAGTGAAAATGTGATAATGGAATGAAATCGGGATAATTTTTATTGGAATGGGCAATGGACACAGTATAACACACCTGCTTGGTTAGACTAGTATAGTAAGGAAGTAAGTATTAAAGCAGCATACATTACCTGCTAGGAATGACAGTTCTCTATGTTGGTAATAAAATACAGCTAGTTACGGGACAATGTGATCCTGCAGAAGTAGTACAGTACCTACCTAGTTGTAAACACAGTTCTATCTAAGTTACTCAGCAGTGAAGCAATCCCGTAGCTGACAGTTCTTCTCTCAGTACTAGGTGCAGTACAGCTTGCAACAAACAAGCTAAACCATGGAGGACTACAAGTAAGAACTACAAGCACCTTGCTGTACACACAGTTATAACTGATGGAAATCTGCACTAAATAAATCCTATAGCAGACAGTTTTCTCAGTAACTGGTAATGCAGTTTAGATAGTTAACAAACTTTTGTAAGTAGTGTAACTACACACACACACACACGCACACTTCTACCTAACCACTTCAGTATAAATAACAGTTCTGCTCTCAATACACCCTATAAATCACATAGACAATGCAAGATGGAGTGAAAAACCCCTCCTTCCACCCACCTTTATATCTGCTTGTGATATCAGCTCTTCTCATTGGCTGCTGGGCCTTGCTGTGCATCCTGGGAGCAAATGATTCACCCTGCACATCCTCATTCCGCGCTTCCCGATGAAATTTACTTGGAAGAATACCTTTATTTATCATTTTCGTAAAAATAGTATAGCACAGTACAATAATGTACAAAACAGTAATCTGTAACTTAAAACTGTGGCAGAGACCGCTCTGACATTCAATTTTTGTTATAAAGATATTGGCATCTTCTTAATGAGCATCTAAAAGTCTGTTAACAGAAAAGGGAACATAAAAAAAGGGAAAATAAAAAAAGGGTAAAAATCCTGGTCTGATTGTACACCCCCCTCAACCCAGTTTATAACCACTTCTTGGACTCTTCACATTGTGTTCAATATTTCAGTTTTAGCTTATAATACAGATTCCAGCTTGATCATATTCCCGATGAAATTTGTTGCCGATTCACCCTCAGGTTTTGCCTGTACCTGTTCAATGAGAAACTGACCACATGGCAAATCACTGGACAGGGCCGAATTTCCCATAAGGCACTTAAAGGATACCCGAAGTTACATGATAAGATAGACATGTGTATGTACAGTGCCTAGCACACAAATAACTATGCTGTGTTCCTTTTTTTCTTTCTCTGTCTGATATAGTTAAATATCAGGTATGTAAGTAGCTGACTCAGTCCGGATTCCAACTATAAACACTTTCCTAGCAGAAAATGGCTTCTGAGAGCAAAAAAGAGATAAAAAGGGGAATTTCTTATTAGTGAGGGTCACACTGCAGTCACTTCCTGTCTGAGTCAGGACTGAGTCAGCCACTTACATACCTGATATTTAACTCTTTCAGACAGAGAAAGAAAAAAAGGAACACCGCATAGTTATTTGTTTGATAGGCACTGTACATACACATGTCTATCGCATCATGTCACATGTCACTTCGGGTATCCTTTAAGGCATGTGCCTACAGGTGCCTTTAAGTGGAAGGGGCGGCCCCCAGAATGCCCCTCCTGGCGAGATACGAGGAGGTGCAGCTGTTGTGCTCCCTTCGTACCAATAAAGATTTTTCGTACCTCGCTCCTCTCCGCCTCAGATGCACGTGTTTTCATGCTGTGTGCCTTTATCCTCTGTCCCTCTGATATAGGATGCAGGCAGCAGCGCTCTGTCCCTCCGGCGGCTCTGCATTACAGTGATGGCAATCTTCTGTAGTGTGTCTTTAAGGGCCCTTGCTTGATGAGGTTATAAAGTCAGGACCCTTTCACTACAGAAGGTCGCCGTCAGTCTATGCAGAGCCACTGCCAGCAGGACAGAGGGTAAGTGCCCCTTCCTGCATCCTACATCAGAGGGAGGAATGAAGAACATCAGGGGATACCTGCATCTGAGGCAGAGAGGAGCGCTTGTACACCCTGCAGAGTTTGCACTCAGTGATCACACTCCTGCCTGGTGCATGCTATTGCAGGTGATGTGTTACAGGATGCTACCAGATATTTTGCAAGAACGTGATATTTTGCAGTAGTAATCTGTCATTTAGAAAGCAATTCATGCAATTTTTGCTACAAGAAGGTGATACGTTTAAAACTGCTGTGAAGGGAGAATGTAGAGGCTTTGAGGCTTCTGAAAGTCTCTGCATAGTTTGCTTCCATAGCAAGTGCTTGTAAAGTTTCTAGTGCGGAGCACAGCACGGGGATATTTGCATTGGAGGGAGGGAGGGCACATAGCTCAGATAATGGAGAGCACTAGATAAGTCCATCCTTTGAAGTGAGAATCCCGTCTGAGCAACTATCAGAGAAGAGGTGATTGTGTCTTAAAATTGTGAGCATATGTCCGCCCCTGGTCAAGTGTGTGTGTTGAAGTGTGCCTGTGTTCAAGCGTGTGCGTGTATTGCCTGAGTTCAAGTGTGTGTGTGCCTGTGTTCAAGTGTGTGTAATAAAGTGTGCCTGTGTTCAAGCGTGTGCGTGTATTGCCTGTGTTCAAGCATGTGTGTATGTGTCTGAGTGTGTGCCTGTGTTCATGTGTGCCTGTGTACATGTGTGCCTGTGTACATGTGAGCCTGTGTACATGTGTGTGCCTGCGTTCAAGTGTGTGTGCATGCGTTCAAGTGTGTGGGCCTGCGTTCAAGTGTGTGGACCTGCGTTCAAGTGTGTGCACCTGCGTTCAAGTGTGTGCGCCTACGTTCAAGTGTGTTTGCCTGCGTTCAAGTGTGTGTGCCTGCGTTCAAGTGTGTGTGCCTGCGTTCAAGTGTTTTTGCCTGTGTTCAAGTGTGTTTGCCTGTGTTCAAGTGTGTGTGCCTGCGTTCAAGTGAGTTTGTGTATGTGCCTGTGTTTGTGTGTGTGCCTGTGTTCATGGGTGTGTGTGCCTGTGTTCATGCTTGTGTGTGCCTGTGTTCAAGTGAGTTTGTGTGTGTATGTGCCTGTGTTCAAGTGAGTTTGTGTGTGTGTAAGTGCCTGTGTTCATGTGTGTGTGTGCCTGTGTTCATGTGTGTGTGTGCCTGTGTTCATGTGTGTGTGTGCCTGTGTTCATGGGTGTGTGTGCCTGTGTTAATGCTTGTGTGTGCCTGTGTTCAAGTGAATTTGTGTGTGTGTAAGTGCCTGTGTTCATGTGTGTTCACCTGTGTTCAAGTTTGTGTGCACCCAACTGAAAGATTTTGCATTGGGATCCAAAGATGTGTAGCGTGGCCAGTATTCTAAGGCTCTATTTCCACTGGTGCCACGTCTGTTTCTGAATTTGATGCAGCACCCATACTGAATGCCGTGCATAGCTATAGGGATTCAGATGCATGCTACATAAAAAACTGCTGCAAACCGTCTTGCGACTTGGATGGTAAGCTACTGTCTGAATAGGTAGCGTTTCCCTGTCACTGTGTAAGCAGGGATCGGAGCGCATGCATGGGGACACCGCTCTTTAATTTGTGGAGGGAGGGCAGCCTGGGGTCCACTACACCGCCAAGGTTATTGGAGGCTCCCTGCCTGATGCTGCTAACTTCTCTCAGACATTCACAGTCTAATCCCTGTCTCCTATCAATGCGCTCGCGAACCGAAAGTCGGAGGTTCAGGCCATCTCTACTGAGCACAGGGCATTGATAAAAAGGTCAATAGTTCATATATTTCAACTCTCTGAGACACAGGACAGGCCAGCTTTTTTTTTAAGTTTTTAATAACTTAATACTACTGGGATATCTAAGTCATTTTAGGAGTATGAGGAGGATAGATAAAATTGTTTATATCATAATTTTATTATGACTTTAAGTACCCCAGAACCTGAGTTTTGGGGGGAAGGTTCACTTTAAGACCATGTGCTAGCAAAGTTATTGGTAGCCTTGTAGCACCGACATTGTGAGTTCAGTCAGGGACTAATACTATATGGTCATTGTTTTTTTTATCTGTCATGTTTAGTTTTCTCCAAGCAGTCCATTTACAGCCCACATACCCCCAAAAAAACCCAAACAGTTTAAACTTTAATTTGCTCTTGACAGAACTGTGACATGAACGAGTTTGTGCTTGTGTGACTGTGGCAGGGACATTAGCTACCACGCTGCTCTGGGACTGATGTGAATGGCTAAATATACTTCATAAACCACTGTGTCATCTGTTTTGCACTAAACAGATACAAGTCATGTCAACCTTATTTTTTGTCACCAACCATACATTTTGAAGAGCAGCATTATATTCTAAGATGTGTTTCCAGCAAGGAAAATACCATATTAGAAAATAACAGTCCATTTAGCACGTTTATTAATAAGAATTCTGTGCCCTTGTCTGCTTGAGGTTCTCGTAGTCATATTCAAGCAGTCTGTTCTTGTGAAGATTATTAAATGTTTACAGTTTGGTACATGAAGCGACAATCATGTTTCATTCACATAGACGCTAATACTGTACATGCGGGAGGTCAGCTGTGGAAGCGTGTTGCAGCCAATGCACTGTGCATGATTCTGCCTCAGTGCACTCTTCTGCTTCGAGGACAGATAGACAATCTCACCTGAGACAGGATAATTATGGAGCAGCTGAAATGGCCTTTATTCACCCTTGTTTACTGCTTTGTTTCATCTGAAATTGCCCTCACTGCAGAAACCCTTGAAGGGAAAAGAGAAAAGAAGCTGGCAGATGTTCTAATCTCCTAGACTGATCCGCATCTCATTTTTTATTCATCTCTCAAAACAAAATTTGCAGTTCATAAATATTTTATTGAAAAGGAAAATATTTAAAGGGTATTCGTAAATGGAAAGGGTGTCGTGTACATAGAAATACCACAACCTTTGTGTATGCAGAATGGATTACTGCTTTCCCAGGCTTGAATTTCATTTACACGAGAGATGTATTGAAAATATGCAGCGTTAAAGCTCCCAAAAAAGGGGTCTATTTATATTTGTGCCTTTGACAGTTTGACTAGCTGTATCAAATGGAACAGGAATCAAAGCTTTTCAAGCATATCTTCAGGGACTTATTAAAAGATGTAATTAGTCAGATTAAAACTAAAGCACTCTTTACAAATCTTTGGTATCTGTAAGATACAATATTGCTTGAACAGATGCGTTTTGGCGGGCCATGAACTGTGGGTGGCAAGAGGAACCCACTCTGTAGGAAGCACTTCATCATTTTTAGCAACCCATTAATGTGAACCTGTTATAACAGAAAAATGGAAACTAAGAAATCAAGTAGCAACCCTCGTAAAGTGCACCTAAACTGAGATGGATACGGCTGTTTCCTTTTAAACAATACCAGTTGCTTGCCCGTCCTGCTGATCTCTTTGGCTGCAGTAGTGGCTGAATCACACACCTGAAACAAGCATGCAGCTGAGCCAATCCAGTCTGACTTAGTCAGAGCACCTAATCTGCATGCTTGTTCAGGTGGCTACAAGTATTAGAGACACAGGATCAACAGGAGAGTCAGGCAACTGGTATTATTTTAAAAGGAAAAATCCATATCCTTCTCAGTTTATATTCACTTTAAAGCGTATCTGAATGAACATGTGACATAATGAGATAAACATTGGTATGTAGTGTGCTAGTCCTACAAATAACTTGTCTGTACCTTTTTATAATTAGTTTTGCATTGCAAGCGTTAGAGGGTACCTGTAGGGAAAAAATTCCCCAAACGGGTTCTCACCTCAGAAGACGGAAGCCTCTGAGTCCTACAGAGGCTTCCCCTATCCTCCTCCACTGGGCTTTATTCCAGCACCGAGTCCCTGAAAGACCATTGACAAGGGTTTGTTAGTAGCTAGCGCATGCCCAGTAGCATGGACCCACTCGAACTTCGGCGGAAAAAGCTGAGCCTGATCAAATATGTGCTATGGGCTCGGCTTTTTCCGCTATAGCCCAAGCAGCTCCATGATACTGTGCAGGCGCAGGGCGGCCACGTGCCCAAGATCTCAGCGCTGGAACGGCTTGGCAGAGGTAGATGGGAGAAGCCTCTGAAGGATTCTCTTCCGAGGTAAGTATCCAAAATATTAGTTTGCTAACCGAACGGGTTTGGTTTTAAAAACAGTGCAGTTATCTATGCAAATAAGCAATCCAACAGGAAGTCAAAGTCAGCCCAACTCTAATGAAAACTAAACAGCACTTTTATCTGGCTGTGAACTCACCAGGGCAGGAAAAATAGGCCTCTTCACCCTCTTATGTATAAATCACATTAAAGAGGCTAGCGCTCATCCATCACACTTCCATCATCTGTGCTTAGGTTAGTCCACTGATATTCCACTGATCCTTTTGTTTCTATACTGCTGATCTACAACAAAAACAACAAAACCTGAACTCAGGTAAATACAACACAATATCCCTCTACACTGAATCTGGTTAAAAATTAACTTTTAATAATCGATTAAAATAGGGACTGACTGACACTATACATACTCTAAAGTATTGTTGGGCCTACTGCGTCAGTATTAAAGAGGTCACTTAGTAACCCAGGCCCAATAACAATACTACAAAATTATTAAAATCACACAACCCCCACCAAACAACCCGACATGTTTCACTCCAAGACTGAGCTTTTTCAAGGGTGAAGTGACATAAAAGTGCAATTAGTGATAAGGTGCAAATTTACATAATTATACAGATATAGAGTATTGCCTATAGGCGCATAACATCATAGCAGACAAAAAAAAAATTAAAAAAAAATGCTGCTATGATGTTATGAGCCTATAGGCCATACTCGATATCTGTATAATTATGTAAATTTGCACCTTATCACTAATTGCACTTTTATGTCACTTCACCCTTGAAAAAGCTCCGTCTTGGAGTGAAACATGTCGGGTTGTTAGGTGGGGGTTGTGTGATTTTAATAATTTTGTAGTATTGTTATTGGGCCTGGGTTACTAAGTGACCTCTTTAACCACTTCCCGACCGCCTAATGCACAGAGGCGGCCGGGAAGTGCACCCCGCAAGGACCGCCGTATAGACAAATGGCGGCGGTCCTTGTAGGGGCATGGGCGGAGCGATCGCGTCATCCGTGACGTGATCCTCCGCCAGCGCCTGTCACCGCTCGCCCGCCGCAACATCCCGCCGGCTATACGAAAACGCTGGCGGGATGTTAACCCCGCGATCGCCGCATACAAAGTGTATAATACACTTTGTAATGTTTACAAAGTGTATTATACAGGCTGCCTCCTGCCCTGGTGGTCCCAGTGTCCGAGGGACCACCAGGGCAGGCTGCAGCCACCCTAGTCTGCACCCAAGCACACTGAATTTCCCCCCCCCCTGCCCCAGATCGCCCACAGCACCCCTCAGACCCCCCCCCCCCTGCCCACCCCCCAGACCCCTGTTTGCACCCAATCACCCCCCTAATCGCCCATCAATCACTCCCTGTCACTATCTGTCAACGCTATTTTTTTTTTATCTCCCCCCCTGCCCACTGCCCCCTCCTGATCACCCCCCCCACCCCTCAGATTCTCCCCAGACCCCCCCCCCTGTGTACTGTATGCATCTATCCCCCCTGATCACCTGTCAATCACCCGTCAATCACCCGTCAATCACCCCCTGTCACTGCCACCCATCAATCAGCCCCTAACCTGCCCCTTGCGGGCAATCTGATCACCCACCCACACCAATAGATCGCCCGCAGATCCGACATCAGATCACCACCCAAACGCAGTGTTTACATCTATTCTCTCCTCTAAACACCCACTAATTACCCATCAATCACCCATCAATCACCCCCTATCACCACCTGTCACTGTTACCCATCAGATCAGACCCTAATCTGCCCCTTGCGGGCACCCAATCACCCGCCTACACGCTCAGATTGCCCTCAGACCCCCCCTTATCAATTAGCCAGTGCAATATTTACATCTGTTCTTCCCTGTAATAACCCACTGATCACCTGTCAATCACCCATCAATCACCCCCTGTCACTGCCACCCATCAATCACCCCCTGTCACTGCCACCCATCAATCAGCCCCTAACCTGCCCCTTGCGGGCAATCTGATCACCCACCCACACCAATAGATCGCCCGCAGATCCGACATCAGATCACCACCCAAACACAGTGTTTACATCTATTCTCTCCTCTAAACACCCACTAATTACCCATCAATCACCCCCTATCACCACCTGTCACTGTTACCCATCAGATCAGACCCTAATCTGCCCCTTGCAGGCACCCAATCACCCACCTACACGCTCAGATTGCCCTCAGACCCCCCCCCCTTATCAATTCGCCAGGGCATTATTTAAATCTGTCCTTCCCTGTAATAACCCACTGATCACCTGTCAATCACCCATCAATCACCCCCTGTCACTGCCACCCATCAATCACCCCCTGTCACTGCCACCCATCAATCAGCCCCTAACCTGCCCCTTGCGGGCAATCTGATCACCCACCCACACCAATAGATCACCCGCAGATCCGACATCAGATCACCACCCAAGCGCAGTGTTTACATCTATTCTCTCCTCTAAACACCCACTAATTACCCATCAATCACCCATTAATCACCCCCTATCACCACCTGTCACTGTTACCCATCAGATCAGACCCTAATCTGCCCCTTGCGGGCACCCAATCACCCGCCTACACGCTCAGATTGCCCTCAGACCCCCCCTTATCAATTCGCCAGTGCATTAGTTACATCTGTTCTTCCCTGTAATAACCCACGGATCACCTGTCAATCACCTGTCAATCACCCCCTGTCACTGCCACCCATCAATCACCCCCTGGCACTGCCACCCATCAATCACCCCCTGTCACTGCCACTCATCAATCAGCCCCTAACCTGCCCCTTGCGGGCAATCTGATCACCCACCCACACCAATAGTTCACCCGCAGATACAACGTCAGATCACCTCCCAAGGGCAGTGTTTATATCTGTTCTCTACCCTAAACACCCACTAATTACCCATCAATCACCCCCTGTCACTGCTACCTATCAGATTAGACCCCTATCTGCCCCTAGGGCACTCAATCACCCGCCCACACCCTCAGAATGCCCTCAGGCCCCAGCCCTGATCACCTCGCCAGTGCATTGCTTGCATCTATTCCCCCCTCTAATCACACCTTGAGACACCCATCAATCACCTCCTGTCACCCCCTAGCACACCTACCCATCAGATCAGGCCCTAATTTGCCCCGTGTGGGCTCCTGATCACTCGGCCAAACCCTCAGATCCCCCTCAGACCCCCTTCCGATCACCTCCCCAGTGCATTGAGTGCATCTATTTTCCCCTCTAACCACCCCCTGAGACACCCATCAATCACCTCCTGTCACCCCCCTAGCACTCCTATCCATCAGATCAGGCCCAATACAACCTGTCATCTAAAAGGCCACCCTGCATATGACCGGTTCCACAAAATTCGCCCCCTCATAGACCACCTGTCATCAAAATTTGCAGATGCTTATACCCCTGAACAGTCATTTTGAGACATTTGGTTTCCAGACTACTCACGGTTTTGGGCCCGTAAAATGCCAGGGCGGTATAGGAACCCCAGAAACGGACCCCATTTTAGAAAAAAGACACCCCAATGTATTCTGTTAGGTGTATGACGAGTTCATAGAAGATTTTATTTTTTGTCAAAAGTTAGCGGAAATTGATTTTTGTTTTTTTTTCACAAAGTGTCATTTTTCACTAACTTGTAAAAAAAAAAAAAATCTTCTATGAACTCGCCATACACCTAACGGAATACGTTTGGGTGTCTTCTTTCTAAAATGGGGTCACTTGTGGGGTTCCTATACTGCCCTGGCATTTTAGGGGCCCTAAACCGTGAAGAGTAGTCTAGAAAACAAATGCCTCAAAATGACCTGTGATTAGGACGTTGGGCCCCTTAGTGCACCTAGGCTGCAAAAAAGTGTCACACATGTGGTATCGCCGTACTCAGGAGAAGTAGTATAATGTGTTTTGGGGTGTATTTTTACACATACCCATGCTGGGTGGGAGAAATCTCTCTGTAAATGGACAATTGTGTGTAAAAAAAATCAAACAATTGTCATTTACAGAGGTATTTCTCCCACCCAGCATGGGTATGTGTAAAAATACACCCCAAAACACATTATACTACATCTCCCGAGTACGGCGATACCACATGATTGGCACTTTTTTGCAGCCTAACTGCGCTAAGGGGCCCAAAGTCCAATGAGTACCTTTAGGATTTCACAGGTCATTTTTGTTTCAAGACTACTCCTCACGGTTTAGGGCCCCTAAAATGCCAGGGCAGTATAGGAACCCCACAAATGACCCCATTCTAGAAAGAAGACACCCAAACGTATTTCGTTAGGAGTATGGTGAGTTCATAGAAGATTTTATTTTTTGTCACAAGTTAGCGGAAAATGACACTTTGTGAAAAAAAAACAATTAAAATCAATTTCCGCTAACTTGTGACAAAAAATAAAAGCTTCTATAAACTCGCCATACTACTAACGGAATACCTTGGGGTGTCTTCTTTCTAAAATGCGGTCATTAGTTGGGTTCCTATACTGCCCTGGCATTTTAGGGGCCCTAAACCGTGAGGAGTAGTCTTGAAACAAAAATGACCTGTGAAATCCTAAAGGTACTCATTGAACTTTGGGCCCCTTTGCGCAGTTAGGGTGCAAAAAAGTGCCACACATATGGTATCGCCGTACTCGGGAGAAGTAGTACAATGTGTTTTGGGGTGTATTTTTACACATACACATGCTGGGTGGGAGAAATACCGCTGTAAATGGACAATTGTGTGTAAAAAAAATCAAAAGATTGTCATTTACAGAGGTGTTTCTCCCACCCAGCATGGGTATGTGTAAAAATACACCCTAAAACACATTGTACTACTTCTCCCGAGTACGGCGATACCATATGTGTGGCACTTTTTTGCACCCTAACTGCGCTAAAGGGCCCAAAGTCCAATGAGTACCTTTAGGATTTCACAGGTCATTTTGAGAAATTTCGTTTCAAGACTACTCCTCACGGTTTAGGGCCCCTAAAATGCCAGGGCAGTATAGGAACCCCACAAATGACCCCATTTTAGAAAGAAGACACCCCAAGGTATTCCGTTAGTAGTATGGCGAGTTTATAGAAGCTTTTATTTTTTGTCACAAGTTAGCGGAAATTGATTTTAATTGTGTTTTTTCACAAAGTGTCATTTTCCGCTAACTTGTGACAAAAAAATAAAATCTTCTATGAACTCACCATACTCCTAACGGAATACCTTGGGGTGTCTTCTTTCTAAAATGGGGTCATTTGTGGGGTTCCTATACTCCCCTGGCATTTTAGGGGCCCTAAACCGTGAGGAGTAGTCTTGAAACGAAATTTCTCAAAATGACCTGTAAAATCCTAAAGGTACTCATTGGACTTTTGGCCCTTTAGCGCAGATAGGGTGCAAAAAAGTGCCACACATGTGGTATCGCCGTACTCAGGAGAAGTAGTATAATGTGTTTTGGGGTGTATTTTTACACATACCCATGCTGAGTGGGAGAAAGATCTCTGTAAATGGACAATTGTGTGTAAAAAAAATTAACAAATTGTCATTTACAGAGATATTTCTCCCACCCAGCATGGGTATGTGTAAAAATACACCCCAAAACACATTATACTACTTCTCCTGAGTACGGCAATACCACATGTGTGGCACTTTTATGCAGCCTAACTGCGCTAAGGGGTCCAAAGTCCAATGAGCACCTTTAGGCTTTACAGGGGTGCTTACAATTTAGCACCCCCCAAAATGTCAGGACAGTAAGCACACCCCACGAATGACCCTATTTTGGAAAGTAGACCCTTCAAGGTATTCAGAGAGGGGCATGGTAACTCCGTGGCAGATTTCATTTTTTTTTGTCGCTAGTTAGAAGAAATGGAAACTTTTTTTTTTTTGTCACAAAGTGTCATTTTCCGCTTACTTGTGACAAAAAATAATATCTTCTATGAACTCACTATGCCTCTCAGTGAATACTTTGGGATGTCTTCTTTCCAAAATGGGGTCATTTGGGGGGGTATTTATACTATCCTGGAATTCTAGCCCCTCATGAAACATGACAGGGGGTCAGAAAAGTCATAGATGCTTGAAAATGGGAAAATTCACTTTTTGCACCATAGTTTGTAAACGCTATAACTTTTACCCAAACCAATAAATATTACACTGAATGGGTTTTTTTTTTTATCAAAAACATGTTTGTTCACATTTTTCGCGCTGCATGTATACAGAAATTTTACTTTATTTGAAAAATGTCAGCGCAGAAAGTAAAAAAAATCATTTTTTTGCCAAAATTCATGTCTTTTTTGATGAATATAATAAAAAGTAAAAATCGCAGGAGCAATCAAATAGCACCAAAAGAAAGCTTTATTAGTGACAAGAAAAGGAGCCAAAATTCATTTACCGTAGGTGGTAGGTTGTATGAGCGAGCAATAAACCGTGAAAGCTGCAGTAGTCTGAATGGAAAAAAAGTGGCCGGTCCTTAACCTGCTGAGCGGTCTGGACGAGCTCAGCTCGTCCAACACCGCCAGAGGCTGCCGCTCAGGCCCTGCTGGGCCGATTTTCGTCAAATAAAAAGCAGCACACGCAGCCGGCACTTTGCCAGTCGCGTGTGCTGCCTGATCGCCGCCGCTCTGCGGCGATCCGCCGCGAGAAGCGGCGAAAGAGGGTCCCCCCAGCCGCCTGAGCCCAGCGTAGCCGGAACAAAAAGTTCCGGCCAGCGCTAAGGGCTGGATCGGAGGCGGCTGACGTCAGGACGTCGGCTGACGTCGATGACGTCACTCCGCTCGTCGCTATGGCGACGATGTAAGCAAAACAAGGAAGGCCGCTCATTGCGGCCTTCCTTGTTTATTCTGGGCGCCGGAGGCGATCGGAAGAACGCCTCCGGAGCGCCCTCTAGTGGGCTTTCATGCAGCCAACTTTCAGTTGGCTGCATGAAATAGTTTTTTTTTAATTTTAAAAAAACCCTCCCGCAGCCACCCTGGCGATTTAATCAGAACGCCAGGGTGGTTAAGGGGTAGAAAGCCCTAGGTCCTCAAGTGGTTAATACTGACGCAGTAGGCCTGACAATACTTTAGAGTATGTATAGTGTCAGTCAGTCCCTATTTTAGTTAAAAGTTAATTTTTAACCAGATTCAGTGTAGAGGGATAATGGCCTCAATTCACTAAGATCATGCTAGAGATAATAAGGCAAGAGAAAACTTACCTCCACACGTGAGAGAGTTATCTTACCTCTTCATTCCTTAAGTTACCTCTCCTGTAGTTAATTTACCTCCTCTGTAGTTAATTCACCTCCTCTGTAGTTAATTTACCTCCTCTGTAGTTATTTTCACATGCAGCTAATTAACAGCCTGTCTTTAACTCTGGAGTTATTTTAAGGATTGGAGAGTTAATTTAAAGACAGAAGAGTTAACTTTAGGCTTGCCTGAGGTAAAATGTTTCCTGAATACTACATGCCTTATCACCATGGTAACAACTCTAGAAGAGTTATTAAAGACTGGAGATAAGTTTAGTGAATTGAGGCCATTGTGTTGTATATACTGCTGATATCTCTGCTATCAAATCCACTTCAGTGATCCATCACCAGAAACACCCTGCAGGGAACAGACTCACCGGATATTTAATGACCACTAGACTGGTCAACTTCACATGTATCCAGGAAGACTTAGAACCTCAGGATCCTGGTCCCCAGTATCAGCGATATAGATCCATTCAGTTTAAAACCAATAAAAGCTTTAGTATAAAAAATAACTCACATGCTCCTCTTGTAATAACACGCTTAGAGTTTGATTATGTGCTCTCCCTGTTGCCTAATCTGGGCTGCGCTGTATCATCTCCTCTGCTGATGTTTCATGTGTAGAAATTCAAGAACGCTCCCGTCCTCCGCTCGCTGCCACCACTCACTTCCTGGTACGTCCAGTCTCCGCCCTCCTAGTTTTGTCACTGCCTCGTGACTCTCCAGGGGCTTGTGACACATCAGGGTCACTTGACAGGCAGCCTATTGGGCCAATCAGAGTGCGGGGATCACATCCTTTAATGTGACTGGACCCAAAGGGGCTCAGGGTGGGAGGAGTGGAGCAGGTATAAAGTTACTAGCCTTCGCTATGCTGCAATACAGCAGCATAGCGTACACTGAGTGCCCGCTCCCCTGACTGACACTGATCAATCACGTTACGCTTCCACTAGCGCGCGTAACATGCACTGAGACAGAATTGAGGCATGGTGATTCACTAGCTCGCGTAACTGTAGCTTACGCACATTGCTACGCTGCGCTATCATTAGTGAATCAAGCCCAAAAAGTCTTAAGGCTGCATTCACACATGTCCTAGCATTTTCTGCGTGTGATTTCTCGCATGCATGAATCTAGGTTTGCAATTTTTGGGGATTTCTTTGGTTATTTTTGGAATGAACTTTTGTGATTATTTTTTTAATTTTTTTTTTTTTAGAACATTGCACCATTCTGTCATATTTTCAGTTTAGAAAACACACTCTGTATTTTAAGCTGTATAACAGAGCAAAGCTCATGACTCTTTGAACTTTTCTGCAGCAAAATGTTATCTCAAGCTGTCTTTCATTGTTGCTGTTAAAGCTACTAAGCAATCAGGACTGACCTGGAGATACCTCAGGTTGGTTCTTAAGAAGTTTGGAGTTATAGGCAAATTTCTAAATGGGGTGAAGAGCTTATACACAAATCCTACTGCCTCTGTCTGCAACATGGGGATTTCTTCACCCGTTTACACTATTAAAAATAAAACCCTTGTTATTTGCCTTATGCATTGAGCCTTTGACCATTAGGGTGCAGCGCTCTCTGGACATCTCAGGGATCTCGTGGGGGGTTTGGAATTTAAAATGGCCCTTTTTGCTGACTACACCATTTTTCACTCAGCAATCCCCTTGTCTCCCTTCCGAACCTCTTCTGTGAGATTGCCGCTCTTTGTAAATATGCAGGCTTTAAGATTAATAACATCAAATCATTCTGTTTGGTCTCTCGGAAGTTTCTCAGACTTCATTGTCCCATAGCTTTGGGTGCAAATTTAGATCCTCAGGGCTGAAGTATTTGGGGGTGATGCTCTCTTGAGATCTGGGCGACCTGTACAACCTTACACTCCAATGCTTAATAAACTCCACAAGCTGTTGGTGGATTGGCAGCAATTCCACATTTCTCTATTAGGGAGCATTTATGCAGTTAAAATGACATTACTTTCGAAGATTCTTTACCTTTTCAGAGCTCTCCCTATTATGATTGCAAGGAGAGATGTGGATCTGCTCCAATCTCATATAACTAGCTTCATCTGGTGTGGACGGAGACCGAGGATTAAATATCAATATCTGGCCTGCCACAAACTCCAGGGGGGTCTGGGCACCCCTAGTATTATGCACTATTATCATGCAGCTAAACTCACCCAACTTCTTCAATGATCGTCACCCCGCGGGTTGGTCAGTTGGGTGGACTTGGAGCAGGAGCTAATTGCCCCATTCCAGATAAAAAAAAATCTCCTGTCGACACCACACCCATGCCTGGGTTCTCAGTCCTCACAGTTTCCCAGCTCTAAATCACTTTTAATTATGAAATCGCTGTCTAAGCAGCTAGATTAGCTGGGCCCCACATCTAGCTTGGAGTCCCTATTTTATAACGCTGATTTCCCCTCTGGTGTTTGTGGCTTGGCTTGGGGTAATTGGAGGGCAAGGGGCATAACTTCAATAGCAGACCGGCTGAGTTATGGAGTACTTATGTCCTGGCCCCAGATTCAGGAAAAATTCCTTCTTCCTGATTCTGAGGCGTTCTGTGGTTTGCAGGCCCGCCATTTTGTCCAATCCAGACTAAAGGGGGATTTCCCCCTCCTGGATGGCCTAATTTCTTTAACGTATTATGATATATGGTATCTAAAACTTCCACCCCTTTCCCAGGCAAGACAGATTGGGTGCCTCTTGGGATGAGGAAGAATGGGAGGCCATCTTCTCTGCATTGGTCAGGTGAACTGCAAATACAGTTACTAAGGAACACTCGTATAGGATTTTGTATGATTGGTTCCGCACCCTGATCCAGTTGACCTAATGGGGTCTCATCTCCTCTGACCTTTGTTTCCGGGGTTGTGACTCCCCAGCTGATCAAGCTCATTGCTGGTGGATTTGTCCTCTGATCTCTGACTTTTGGTCGCTTAGTTTTTCACTGGCATCAGATGTTTGGGGAGTGCAGGTCCAACCCGACCCGTGTTCAGCCCTGTTCCACAAACCCTTTTCCTGGCTATCTACAACCCAAAACAAGCACCCAAGCCAGATCTGTAATGCCTCTATAGCGCTCCTGGCTAAGACCTGGACATCCCTTACTCCCTCTCGGTCTGAATTAATCAATACGATCCACTCCATCTATATTATGGAAAAGCTCACTTTCACCATTAGAGAATCTATTCCTCAGTTTGAAAGGATCTGGGTCACATGGGTGAGTGGGCAGCACTCCACATACTTTAATATCCCTTCATATTTTTGCTATGTCATTGCATTAATGGCCTTTTTTGCACTAGCCGTTTTATTTATGAGGCCTCCATCTGTTCTCATTTGTCTGATTATCTACGATAAAGTCTGTGAACACCGCTGTCACCCACAGGAGCCGAGGCTGTGCACGACCAGGTCAGCAGGCCCACAGGAATACAGAAAAAACGGAAGGTCCGCACCAGTCCAAGGTTCCAAGCTTTATTCGGACATATACATCAGCAAGACATTAGGACAAGCATCAGAGAGCTGACATGTTTCGAGCCATTCAGGCCCTTAATCATAGCTAACTGACTAATGGTAAACTCCCCTTAAATAGGGGATTGTCTGAACACCTGATCCTCTGAACCACATCCAAAAGGGGGGAGGGGACAGAGGAGAAAACCATAGTTTTCCAGGTGCAAGGCATATTTCTTCTGAATAGGTACATACAAATTGCATAAAACCACATACACAGAAAATTAAAACATATTAAAATATATTTTCTTTCTCAAAGAGCAGCGAACATCAAAAATGTATAGATTTAGCGACATGCTATGTCACATAGAGCCATGGTATGTGGGGGCAGGAAATCAGGAAAGGGGGGGGGGGGACGGGTGAAAGAAGGGGGGGGGAGAAGAAAAGAAAAAAGGATAAGGAGGAAGGGAAGGAAAAAGAAGGGAGAAAAAAGTGGGGGGGAAGCAGGGAAAAGAAAAGAAAAAGAAAAGAAAAGGGGGGGGGGTGGAAGAAAGGAATCATGTGATGAACGCCAGGTCCCATCTAGCGTTAAGGCCCCGAGGGGCTCTGGAACCCAGGCGATGTATCCACATAGCCTCTCTTTTCAGTAATTGCTTATAGAGGTCGCCTCCTCTCTTAGATGGTAACACCCGCTCAATCCCCTGAAAACGAAAACCCCTCATCACCCCATCATGTTGGTCCCTAAAGTGCTTGGCCACATTAGAGATGTTTGTGGTGGCCCAACCCGCCCCTAAATAATGTTCAGCCACCCTCTGTCTTAATGGCCTTGTGGAGCACCCCACATATTGTAATGAACACAGGGTGCACTCAACCAAGTACACCACAAATTTTGTGCCACAATTAATGAACTGCTTGATGCTATAGTGGCGGCCATTAGACATGGAGATGGCAACTTTCGACTTGTGATGAGCATGACAATATCTGCACGTTGGGACACCACACTTATATGACCCCACCAACGACAGCCAAGTCTCACGAGTCAGATCTAAACTGAAAAGGCTGGGTGACAGAATTTGCCCGAGTGTAGGGGCCCGTCTACTAGAGAAGTCAACACCATTCATCAAAACCGGGGAGAGGCCTGCATCTCCCTCCAAAATGGGGAGATGTTTGTTGATAATATTAGTCACCTTCTCAAAGTCTACCGAATATGTACTCACAAAAGTGGGCCTATATGGTTTCTGGGCATATTGTGTGGATTCCCCCAATAAATCCTGGTGGGATTTCTCTAAGGCCCTAGACTTCCCCCTCCTGATAGACCAAGTGGGATAACCCCGAGCCTTCAAGCGATTCTCGACCACTTTGAACTCGCCGGGTAAATTGGCCTCATCTGAGCAGTTTCGTCTGGCTCTAATGAATTCCCCAACGGGAATACCACGTACCGTGTGGGCCGGATGACAACTGTCAGCTCTAAGAGTAGTGTTGCCACTGCATGGCTTTCTAAAAGTTCTAGTGCTGATGGCCTCAGTGTCTAAATTACCGGTCAAGGTGATGTCTAGATAACTAATAGAAACAGCTTCTATCGAATGCGTGAATTGCAGATTCAGGTTATTATGATTGAAATAGCTAATGAGGCATTCTGCTCCCGACACATCACCCCTCCAGATAATTAGCAGATCGTCAATGTACCTCCCGTACCACACAACATCCTCCAGCAGACGGCAGGCTCCCCCAAAGACATGGCACTCTTCCCACCACCCCATGTATAAATTCGCAAGGGATGGTGAGAACTTAGCGCCCATGGAAGCACCCTGCCTCTGGAGGAAAAACCGGCCGTCAAACATGAAGTAGTTGTGGGCCAGGAGGTACTCGACGGCCATGAGAATAAACGTGCGGAGATCCTGCGAATAATCCGAATACCTGGAGAGGTGAAAGTCGAGAGCCTTTAGCGCCAATCCATGTGGAATACATGAATAGAGAGACTTGACGTCTACCGTAACCCACAAATATCCAGCCCTCCACCTCATATGCCCCATACTCGCCAATAAATGCTTTGTGTCTTTGACATATCCCGGAAGGCGCCTTACCAGGGGCTGCAACAAAGAATCTATCCAAGACCCCAGGCGCTCCCCCAGAGAGCCAATGCCAGCCACAATGGGTCTGCCCTCTGGGGGAGAGCCCGGTTTATGAATCTTGGGCAGGGAGATGCAGGCCTCTCCCCGGTTTTGATGAATGGTGTTGACTTCTCTAGTAGACGGGCCCCTACACTCGGGCAAATTCTGTCACCCAGCCTTTTCAGTTCAGATCTGACTCGTGAGACTTGGCTGTCGTTGGTGGGGTCATATAAGTGTGGTGTCCCAACGTGCAGATATTGTCATGCTCATCACAAGTCGAAAGTTGCCATCTCCATGTCTAATGGCCGCCACTATAGCATCAAGCAGTTCATTAATTGTGGCACAAAATTTGTGGTGTACTTGGTTGAGTGCACCCTGTGTTCATTACAATATGTGGGGTGCTCCACAAGGCCATTAAGACAGAGGGTGGCTGAACATTATTTAGGGGCGGGTTGGGCCACCACAAACATCTCTAATGTGGCCAAGCACTTTAGGGACCAACATGATGGGGTGATGAGGGGTTTTCGTTTTCAGGGGATTGAGCGGGTGTTACCATCTAAGAGAGGAGGCGACCTCTATAAGCAATTACTGAAAAGAGAGGCTATGTGGATACATCGCCTGGGTTCCAGAGCCCCTCGGGGCCTTAACGCTAGATGGGACCTGGCGTTCATCACATGATTCCTTTCTTCCACCCCCCCCCCTCCCCCCTTTTCTTTTCTTTTCTTTTCTTTTTCTTTTCTTTTCCCTGCTTTCCCCCCCCCCCCCCCACTTTTTTCTCCCTTCTTTTTCCTTCCCTTCCTCCTTATCCTTTTTTCTTTTCTTCTCCCCCCCCCTTCTTTCACCCGTTTCCCCCCCCCCCCTTTCCTGATTTCCTGCCCCCACATACCATGGCTCTATGTGACATAGCATGTCGCTAAATCTATACATTTTTGATGTTCGCTGCTCTTTGAGAAAGAAAATATATTTTAATATGTTTTAATTTTCTGTGTATGTGGTTTTATGCAATTTGTATGTACCTATTCAGAAGAAATATGCCTTGCACCTGGAAAACTATGGTTTTCTCCTCTGTCCCCTCCCCCCTTTTGGATGTGGTTCAGAGGATCAGGTGTTCAGACAATCCCCTATTTAAGGGGAGTTTACCATTAGTCAGTTAGCTATGATTAAGGGCCTGAATGGCTCGAAACATGTCAGCTCTCTGATGCTTGTCCTAATGTCTTGCTGATGTATATGTCCGAATAAAGCTTGGAACCTTGGACTGGTGCGGACCTTCCGTTTTTTCTGATTATCTACGTTGTTCTACAATGTTGAGCTGCTTTTTGTTCTAAAATGTGCTGACTGTAATGTTGTCATTTTTATTTGTTCTATTTTTTTCTTTAAATTATAGAAAAAAAAAGTAAAAAAAAAGAAAACAGAACTGAGCTCCACCAAGTTGGTTGAATAGCTTAGAGAAGCTGTTACTCTTCCTGTACTGGAAAACAAGATGTGCAGACATCAGTTAGGCTTCTGCTAATAGTGAACTTGTCTATGGTCATATACTTACACAGAGTTTGCCCTAATTCTCTCATGTAAAGTCCTTTGGGACATTTTACACATGATCAGGTACGCCAGATTAGTTAAACCACAGGAAAAGGTGCCTTGTATTTTGTAAACTTGGTATTAATATCCTCTACGTGTAATATGTGTGTAGATCTCACCTCTTCTCTGTCATCAAGATGTTTTGGTCTATTCAGATGAATCATAATAATCAGCTGTTTGTAGATTGGGTGTCAGTGCATATTCCAGGAGGGGGGAGGTTCATGGAATATCTCTCTGTCTGTCATCCTTATGTTAAAAAGACTGCAATTGTTTTGCAATCTTTCTTAAGATTTCCAGATGTGGGTTGCAAGTAATAATCAGTGGGACATGGCCCTCCTACTAGTTGTTCTTATGTTTCCCAAGTTCAGTCCTAGGGTTGCAACTGGGCTATGCAGTTACAGACACTGCAGGATTACTCAATATTTTTATTTTGAGAGTACAGCCCAGATCCTTAAGCAAGCAACATTAGGGACAGATGAACAGAATTCTAAATCCTACTAAGTACTCATTAGATAATAGAGGCAGCACAGTGAGTGCTCTATCGTTTTTTTTAATAGCCACTTCACAACTTTGTCCGTGCAAATGATAGCTGTGTTTACCTCCTTGGTGGTTATCACGAGTCAGGCTCTGGGTGGAAAAAACAATCCAGGTAACCCCAAGCGTGACTTGTGATAGCCGCCGGCAGGTCTGTGCTGTGCATAGCGCGCAGCGGGTGTTCTCACTCACCTCCCGGGGGATCCAGCTATTCTCTTTCCTGTCCTCCGAGTTCTGCATCCCTCAGGTGAGATTGCCGTTTGTTGTCATGATAGGGTCTAAAAGCATGTAAAAAAGGGGGGGGGGGATTAAGCCCCTAAAATCCGGAAAGAATAAGACTGCCAGGGGGGTTAAGCAGTAGGTAGTCAAGTGTTTTATAAAGCCTATGGATTGGATATATCTATTTTTATGATATTTGGGGCCTTTTCTAGAGGTACCAGTGCTGAGAGGTTAATGGATGCTCATAAAGAAGGTGGAGTTTTGGTTTTCAGATGAGATCCTACAAGACTGCAGTGACTCCCAGTGGTACTGCAGTAGTGGAAGACCAATTACACATGAGGGAATCTCAGTCTAGCCTTTTGGGTAGATGATCCTTCCAGTATTTCAGTCATGTGTATTATGGCTTTTCTGACTGATCTTTTGTAACCAAGCAACTTTCTGCAGGTTTTCATCCTCGATACATTACATAGATGGGTTATTTTCAAATGAACATGATGCAGCATACAACTGATCAATACTGATTGGCCTGCAGGAGAATTTACTCCCACTCACCAGAAAATTCAATCAGTTGTATTGACTCATTCATTGATTGCAGTGAATACTAGCTTTTATGCTCTAGGCCTAAGTACAGCTACAGATGTCAATACATAGCATTTGGAAAACGTGACTTTAACCACTTTAGCCTTCAGGACGTAGCTCATACGTCCAAATATACATGCTGGACGTAGGAGCTAAGTCCATGAGAAAATGAAAAAAATGCACCTTTATTTCCAAATAAAATATTGGCGCTATACAATGTGATAGGGACATAATTTAAATGGTGTAATAACTGGGACAAATGGGCAAATAAAATACGTGGGTTTTAATTACAGTAGCATGTATTATTTTAAAGCTATAACGGCCGCAAACTGACAAATCATACATTTTTTCCATTTTTCTCTTAATATTCCCGTTAAAATGCATGTAGAATAAAATATTTCTTAGCAAAATGTACCACCCAAAGAAAGCCTGATTGGTGGCAGTAAAAACAAGATATAGATTATTTCATTGTGATAATTAGTGATAAAGTTATTGGTGAATGAATGGGAGGTGAAAATTGCTGTTATGCATAAGGTGAAAAACACTAAAGGCTGAAGTGGTTAAACATCATGTCTAGACATATTATTGATACTATTTATTGGCTTACTCGAAAAAATGAAAAGCACGTTTTTCTAAATCACTTTTATAATGGTATCATGCTCGAATAAGAAACCTTATGAGATTTGAAAGATTATTTTTCAGTCTTTTGAGTTGGCCAATAAATGCCACGGTCTTTACTCTAAAATTCTTAAAATAATACCTGGATAAAACTGATTAATATATTTTGGTGCCACGTGGCTTAAATAGCATTATACACTGTGGAAAGTGTCATGGGGATAGCTGCTTTAGAAGGTAATAGGCAAATTATCTTCAGCAACTTGTTCCTGGACATTGACATGTATCAACATGTGTTGTAGCTAACAGCTTTAGCAATTCTTTAGTAAGCTACAAATCACTTAATAAAACAGGGACATTTTAGATGCTACAAGTTTCTTCTGTGACATCTTCCTAATGCTGTGTATCTGTCTTGAGCAGTCCACAAAGCAGTAGACCTGCAAATGTACTTGGGAAGAAGCAAAATGGGAGTGTGAAATGTTACTATGACAACAGAGAAAATTATGTTTGTTGTTGAATAAGAGAAGAAGCTCAGGATGATAGTGGAAAATAGTTCAGAAGAAGTAATTACACGCTGAATTTTCATAGTGCTACGGAGGGGGCTCGTGGCTACAGATTATTACCAGGCAAATGATAAATGGAGAAGGAGCAAGTCACAAAGGTTTACTGAGGTTACAGCAATATGAATTTGAACACACAGCATTTTATCTTGTCTTTACAGCTTCTGTGTTTATTTCAAAATAAAATTAAAGTTATTCACTTATAGGATCGTATTTTACACAGAATTCTTTAAAATGTTGTTTCAAGCTCCTAAGCTCAAATAAAATTGTTGTGAATATGCACCGCAGTGACTAAATGCAAAATATAAATTCTTCATCATGGCTTTGCATGTGCAAGGTAGGCGCACAGATGTGCCCAATGCCACGTATGCAAGGCAAATTGCATGCTAAGCCTCCCACCAGTTTAGCTAGAAAAGCCCCTTCCAGATAGTACCCAGGGCTAGGCTGTTTCTTTTGAACAGCTCTGTGGTTGTGACCTGTGCTAGAATTAGTGTTCTTGCTAGATTTCTCGTTACTGACCATTAGGCCCCATTTACACTTAATCTCTTGGTAAGCACTTTTTTTCCCCTTCTCCATAGACATGCATTATGATAAATCTTTCAGTTAAAACACATACAGGGGTTGATTCACAAAACAGAGCTATTTCATAACGCGCGTACGGCATAACGCTGTGTGCGCTATCGACATAACGCTACAAGCTACTTTCTTATTGATAGAGGTCTTCACTGTGTGTTGCTTCCAGTATTTTATATTTCTTGAAGATGGACTGCAGGGATGTTTATCCTCTTTGAGCTTCTTTACTCAATTAACAGCTTGCTGTCAGCTCCTCCCCTACCTAAAGCCTTGGATTTATCTCTGTATTGCATGGCATTGATTAGTCTATAATAAAGGAAGATGCAGCAGCAAGCTGTTCATTGAGTGTCAAAGTTTTTACCTGCAGTGGCTATCTGGGGAGCAGCCGAGCGTTACTACTGGTGGCCTGATCGCACCCGGGGATGATCCACTACCCCATTTGTATCAAAGTTTGAAGAGGGCAGACTAGAAGAATCCTACAAGAAAGCAAAAGATATGCATAAGTAGCCATTAAATTAAATAGTAACCACACCATATATATATATATATATATATATATATATATATATATATATATATATATATATATATATATATATATATATATATATATATATATATATATATATATATATATATATATATTATTAATATTATTATTAATGACATGAAGACAGAAGACAACAAAGTTAAAATAGGATGAACACCAGGTGTTAATGTACCAGTGACATTAACACAATCAACTCCCTTGTGTCTACATGAGTCCAATAGAGTTTCATAGCTGTAGTAAAAAACATGAACATTTATGCTCAGTGTAAATGTAAATAGACAGAAAATAGGCTAGTATTTTGTAGTCACTCGAGTAGAAAAAATGTAAGAATCTGGAAATGTATGTACAACAAATATTGTACTGTTGCCATACATCCAAGTGAGTGTGCTTTGAATCCTGGCCCCTTCAGATGCTATCTACCAAATCCAGTTTCCCTGCTATTGTGCATAATTTTGCCCATACATGATGTGATCTTTACATTGATTGCTTTAATGATTCAGTCAATGAAATTGGGATTAATTACTTGCTCACAAATCAAATAATCTTACAGATTGTACTGTTTTTTTTAGATGGAAATGATTAATTAACAGTTTGCGGTTTTTGTTGTATTTTTGAATTGCATTGTATATGCCCTGCTTTGGCTGTGGCTTCGGTGACCAATGATAGGTCAGGTTACATCAAGAGGGATTTTATCGAACCATGGAGAACTATTATTATTATTATTCTGTATTTATAACGCCCCGACATCTTCCACAGCGCTTTACAAAGAATATAGTGTTATCACTAATTGTCCCTCAGAGATGCTCTCAATTGAATCTCTACCATAGTCATACAGTATGACCATTGAAGTCTAGAGCCAATTTAGAGGGAAGCCAATTAATATTATATATGTTTTTGGAATGTGGGAGGAAACCGGATTGCCTGGAGGAAACCCAAGTAAAAATGGGGAGAACATACAAACTCATTTCAGATGTTGCCCTGGCTGGGATTCAAACTGGGGACCCAGCATTGCAAGGGGAGAGTGCTATCCACCATGCCAACATGCTGCTAGTGATTGTTGTGCTACTTGTACTACAAGTTTATGCAGTGTAGTTAGATACTGTAAAGTTCTTGCAAGTGGAAGCTAACTCGAGTCATAAATGGACACTGCTCCTCTTTTATAAAAGTTGAAGGCATAACCACCGATCAAGTGTCAGTGGCCATTACATCCTTTGTAGGTTTGAAAATAACAGAAGCTCTGATCCCTTTGATCTACACCTGTACTTTTCTTTCCTCAATTTATATGTGAGAGGATTACAATTAAAACCTGTCAGCTTCTGCCTAAACAGCCAACAAAATACTAGGGAATGACATTCAGCCACGAGATGAGTGCTAATCAGTGGGAGATTTGTATGTTAACCTTAGCAGGTCCTTGCTTGTATACCAGTGCAGCAGCTGTTTTCAGCTAATATTATTATTATTATTTTTTTCTTTCAGTCAAGCTCTGATTCCGTCCTCGACCCACAACAGCTGCAGGCTTTCAGTGAGCTCTGTCGTCTTTACAAAGGAACCTCAAGGGTACAGTAACAAGAATCTTGTCTCTGCTCGAGAGCTTCTCTCAGTGTTCACAAGTGATATGACTGCAAGTGCAATAATGTGTTTCCGCATTTATTGTCAAGGCCTGTGTAAAAATGTTTTCTTCTCCAAGGTTATTTACAACTGTGTTTTATTTTTTTCAAAACGGGTATCTTAGTACTGCTGATTGTTAAAGAAACACACAACTATATAAAATATAGTACGCTGAGATGTAGCAAATTAATTTTTAGAAAGGTTTTTCAAGTAGACATTGTGAACTCCTTTTTCTGTTCCTAATCATCATTATTGATTTATAAAGAGCCAATATTCCTTGATCATTTCAGTTAGAGTAACTGATGGGCAGGTTACTAATTGCAGATGCATTTGTGTAAAGTGAGTTAACATAAATTTTGAAGTTGCCAGGTGACTTTCACTTTGCCATGAAAGAGATTTACATTCTGAATGTCAATTTCAGGTCAGTGTAGACCTTGTTTAGTCTCACTCAGTAGGGTTAACTGTCTGGGAACTAGTGTGCAGATGATTGGGGGGGATTTCCTAATGCGATAGTATGCAGTCACAACCTGCGATTGGAAATATTCCCAATTGTGAAGTGAACATTTAAAATTCACCAAAAATATGTCATTTTGGGGAGCCACCAAGTGATTTATATTCATCACTACTGAATCTTATGCTTGACGTGATGGCTGCAGTGATTTCCAGGTGGGGATGCTGCTCTGTTCTTTGTCATGGCAAATTTTACAAAACTTCCCTGAAACTTTTATTATATTAATATTTCCTATTTTATTATATTGTAGAAAAGTGTAATGCAGCCAGTAAGTTTGGGACTTCGCTCTGACCAGTACCACCCAACACAGCTTTTAACAATAGAAAACCGTACCTTTCAAATCTCCCATGTCTCAGTGTTAAAGGGGAACTGAAGTAGGAGGTATACGGAGGCTGCCATATTTATTTCCTTTTAATCAATACCAGTTGCCTGGCAGCCCTGCTGGTCTATTTCTCTGCAGTAGTGTCTGAATAACACCAGAAACAAGCATGCAGCTAGTCTTGTCAGATCTGACTTTAAAGAGACTCCGTAACAAAAATTGCATCCTGTTTTTTATCATCCTACAAGTTCCAAAAGCTATTCTAATGTGTTCTGGCTTACTGCAGCACTTTGTACTATCACAGTCTCTGTAATAAATCAACTTATCTATCTCTTGTCAGACTTGTCAGCCTGTGTCTGGAAGGCTGCCAAGTTCTTCAGTGTTGTGGTTCTGCTATGAACTTCGCCTTCCAGGCCCCTCTATGCACACTGCCTGTGTGTTATTTAGATTAGAGCAGCTTCTCTCTTCTCTCTTACCTTTTACAAGCTGGATAAATCGTCCTCTGAGCTGGCTTGGCTTTCACATAGTGAGGAATTACAGACAAGGGCAAAGCTGTTTGCAGGAAGAAAAGAGCAGCCTGAAACTTCAGTGCATGAGAGATGCAGGAGGAAAGAAACACACAAATGATCTCTTGAGATTCAAAAGGAAGGCTGTATACAGCCTGCTTGTGTATGGATGTATTTTCTATGTGTGGACATACTGTACATCAACCTACTTCCTGTTTTGGTGGCCATTTTGTTTGTTTATAAACAAACTTTTTAAAACGGTTTTTAACCACTTTTAATGCGGCGGGGAGAGGTGAAATTGTGACAGAGGGTAATAGGAGATGTCCCCTAACGCACTGGTATGTTTACTTTTGTGCGATTTTAACAATACAGATTCTCTTTAAAGTCTGAAACACCTGATCTGCTGCATGCTGGTTCAGGGGCTATGGCTAATAGTATTAGAGGCAGAGGATCAGCAGGGCTGACAGGCAACTGGTATTGATTAAAAGGAAATAATTATGGCAGCCTCCTTATACCTCTTACTTCAGTTCCCCTTTAAGGACAAGGGGCTCTACCCCACTTCAGTGTACCCTAAAAAAAGGTTGGCTGGAGGTATAGAGAGTTGGCTTAGGGTGCTGTTTGGTCAACCCCTTAAAAAGAGAACAAGCAAAGATGTACCTACACCTGGTAAAAGGTATCATTTATTACTCATTACCTATTGCCCATAAGACCATAACCATATTGACCATAGCGAAAAAGAAAAAATAATATACAAGGGCTGGGAAAAATATTTCAATGTTAAATGGCAGATGAAATTCAATGTTGAAAAATGTAAAGTCATGCATTTTGGTGGTACCAATGGTCTAGCACCATACAATATAAATGGGATACAGTTGGGGACATCAAACTTGGAGAAAGACTTAGGAGTACTCAGCGACAACAAGTTAAATAATCGTATTCAATGTCAAGCCGCTGCAGCTAAAGCTAATAAAAATTTGGGATGCATTGAAAGGGAAATAAAAACTCGAGATGCTAGCATAATATTGCCCCTGTTTAACTCTCTAGTAAGGCCACATCTGGAATATGGAATTCAGTTCTGGGCACCACATTACAGGAAAGATATTGCAGTTTTAAGCCCCATCTACACGATACGATTCTTTGTGTGATTCGATTACGATTCTATTTACGATCCAATTAAATCCGACATGTCCGAACGGGATTCAATTCAATTTGATTTGCCATTGTTTTGCAATGGCAAATCGAATTGAATTGAATCCTGATCGGACATGTCTTATTTAATCGGATCGTAAATAGAATCGTAATGGAACCGCACAAAGAATTGTATCGTGTAGATGAGGCTTTAGAGCAGGTGCAACAAAATTGATACGTGGGATGGAAGGTCTCACTTACCAAGAAAGGTTAGATAAACTGGGTTTATTTAGGCTAGAGAAAAGACGCCTTAGGCCTCAATTCACGGAGCATTATCAAACGTTTATCAAACACTTTATCAAACGTTTGATAATTTACCTCATGGGTAAAATCTCATTTTAAATTCACGGTGTTATATATTTATCAAATGTTTTACCGATAAAACGTTCAACAAGTATATAACACCTTAGTGAATTCAAAATGAGATTTTACCCATGAGGTAAATTATCAAACGTTTGATAAAGTGTTTGATAAACGTTTGATAATGCTCCGTGAATTGAGGCCTTAGAGGGGATCTAATTAACATGTATAAATACATCAGAGGGCAATATAAAAGCTTGGCGGATGAGCTTTTTGTCCCTAGGCCTTCTCAAAGAATTAGAGGACGTGATCGGCGCATGGAGGAAAAACGTTTTAGCCATTTATTTAGGAAAGAGTTCTTTACAGTAAGAGTGATTAAGATGTGGAATGCATTGCCACAGGAAGTAGTTATGGCAAATTCTATTCCTGTATTTAAAGGGGGCTTAGATGCTTTCCTTGCGTTGAAAGACATCCATGGCTACAATTACTAGGTAATGCCCAGTGATGTTGATTCAGGGATTTTATCTGATTGCCATCTGGAGCCGGGAAGGAATTTTTTCCCTTTTGGGGCTAATTGGACCTTGCCTTGTAAGGGTTTTTTGCTTTCCTCTGGATCAACAGGGATATGTGAAGGAGCAGGCTGGTGTTGTACTTTGGCGCAGTGCATGCGCAGTCCGCTCCGGTCCACGTGGCAGGGATTGACAGCGTCGCTCACGCAGGCGCAGTACAGGCCGACCTGGAGGTCGGCCTGACTTCATCGCCAGGGACCGGGAGGGAGCTGCGGCGAACTGCAGAGCTGCGACGAGGGACATGCTGGGAGCTTGGGGCTGGAGGAAGCCCCGGGTAAGTAGCACTTATTTTGATAATTTTAGCCTGATAACTCCTTTAAGAATCTTAGTGACAATATTTTTTTGTTTTTAACTGCAAGGATAGGGAGGTTAGACTTGAGAAGTGCATTTAAACTGAAAGGCCTCAATTTACTAAGCTTTATCAAACGTTTGATAATTTACCTCATGTGTAAAATCTAATTTTGAATTCATGAAGTTGTTATATATTTATTGAATGTTTTATCGATAAAACGTTTAATAAATCTATAACACCTTAGTGAATTCAAAATTAGATTTTACCCAGGAGGTAAATTATTAAACGTTTGATAAAGTGTTTGATAAAGCTTAGTGGATTGAAGCCAATCTAGTCGTCTGACAGTTTATAATATGGCATGCTTGACACTGCCATCCTGCAGTATGATACAAAATTGAGCATGTTAATTTCTATTAAGGGGTTAGTTTAGTCATAACTGATATCCAGCACTGGCAGGTGTGTCTGGGTTAAATTTTCTGCTGACTTCTTTAATTTCTTTCACTTCTAAGAACATGGGTCCTACCACCTCTTGGGGGCTTTTTTTTTTATTATTGCTTTTTTTTTTTTTTTTTGCTTTTATAATTACGGTTTCTTGTTTTATACTTTGTTGGAGGATGGAGAGTAGGGATGGTCAGTGAGATGCAAATAATTGTAAGTTGATACAGAATTATGAAAATTGTGTACGTAAATGTATACAGTTTGAAAGTTAACCAATCAAATTTCATCTTGGCAGGATTCGACTGATAAATTTTCAAGCTGCGTACAGTTGGAAGGTAGCTGATTGGCTATTACATAAAGTGAAATAAGGGTTAGTTTCCATAGCCAATCGGCTATTAGTAGCTGATCAGCTTCCAGTACTACCCTGTAGCAAATCATCTACTGTACTTTCGGTTGTTTAGTCTTTCCAGGGGATAGTGTAAGGAATGGGGAGGGGGCTTAGTGCTAGACAGTAGGCAGGGGGGTTGGTATTGGGCATTAGGAAGGGTGGTTAGTGTTAGGCGTTAGGAAGTAGGGTTAGTGTAAGGCACTGGGAGGGGGAATAGAGGCCGGGTAAGTCTGTAGTAAAATATTGGTAATGTATATTACAATCGCCTGCAATCGCCTGAAGAGGTCCCGCACCCTCTGCGGCGGTGGGGAGAGCGTGCATAGTAGTTAAAACTCACCTGTCTTAGCCGATGCTCACACCTTCCATCTCTTTCCTCTCCCAGCATCTGACGTATTGGTAACAGTGCCCCCTGTGATGACGTGACCGCATGTCACCACAGGGGGTGCTGTTACCAATACACAGATGCCGGGAGAGGAAGGAGATGGAAGCTGTGAGCATCAGCGGAAGACAGGCGAGTTTTAACTACTATGCCCGCTCTCCCCACCGCTGCAGCCACCTTCCTATCTAACCTTTAGTGCAGGGCACCTACCTATCTATACTGCGGGCACCTACCTAACTAATCTATACTGCTGGCACCCATAATCTATACTGCGAGGCACCTATCTATCTAATCTATACTGCAGGCACCTATCTAATCTATACTGCGGGACACCTACCTATTTAATCTATACTGCAGGCACATATCTAACCTGTACTGCAGGGCACCTACCTATCCAATCTATACTGCAGGCACCTATCTAATCTATACTGCAGGGTACCTACCTATCTAATCTGTACTGCAGGCGCCTATCTAATCTATACTGCAGGGCACCTATCTCATTTATACTGCGAGGTACCTACCTATCTAATCTATACTGCAGGCACCTATCTAATCTATACTGCAGGGTACCTACCTATCTAATCTATACTGCAGGGTACCTACCTATCTAATCTGTACTGCGGGGCACCTATCTCATTTATACTGCGAGGCACCTACCTATCTAATCTATACTGCAGGCACCTATCTAATCTATACTGCGGGGTACCTACCTAACTAATCTATACTGCAGGCACCTATCTAATCTATACTGCGGGCCACCTACCTATCTAATCTGTACTGCAGGGCACCTACCTATCTAATCTATACTGCAGGGCACCTACCTATCTAACCTATACTGCAGGCTCTTATCTAATCTATACTGTGGGGCACCTACCTATCTAATCTATACTGCAGGCACCTATCTAATCTATACTGCGGGGTACCTACCTAATTAATCTATACTGCAGGCACCTATAATCTATATTGCGGGGCACTTAGCTATTTAATCTGTACTGCAGGGCACCTACCTATCTAATCTATACTGCAGGGCACCTACCTATCTAACCTATACTGCAGGCACCTATCTAATCTATACTGCAGGGCACCTACCTAATCTACAGTATACTGCAGGCACCTATCTAAACTATACTGGAGGCACTTACCTATCTAACCTTTACTGCGGGCACCTACCTATCTAACCTATACTGGGGGAACCTACTTATCTAAACTATACTGCAGGCATCTACCTATCTAACCTATACAGTGTGTGTGTTTCCACAGTGTGTGTGTGTGTGTGTGTGTGTGTGTGTATATCCACAGCATATGTCTCTAGGCCCCGCATATGACACTCGCCCCCAGGCCCCGCGTACTCTAAGGCCACTTCTGATTACAAGGCACCTAAGCAAACAGACGGAGATTTAATATGTACTCCAGAAATAAAAAAAAAAAATTCCTGGTTGAATTTGGTGAACAAAATGCATTTTTTTTTCACTGAATCTATGTGACTATGTATGCAGGGCAATTAGCTCTCCAGTGTGGCTTCCTGTAACAGGAATATCCATTTTATGTTGATGGACAAATGCTCGAAGGATGTTAGAAGGAAAGCCATTTAACACACATTACGTTTACTTGCTTTATTATTTAATAGATGAGTGCCACAATATGCCTTCTATATTGATTAAAAAGATGTAAAACCACACTTAAGGACTTTAATATTCAGTCTGGATGTGTTTCGTTTAGTACATTTTCTTGTAAACAAAGATTAAGGAGTTGATTCACAAAACTTCTCTGATTAATTTTCTCTACTGGCATATTTTTCACCTTCTCTACAAATTACTTTTCATCACTTTCCAATGTGAAGAAAAAAAACACTCAGATAAGTTGTTTCTGGTGAACTTAGATGCCACATTACTGTCCTCACCTTATTTTTAGTATGTTTTTGCATGTTTGTACAAACAAAGGCAGCTGATATTGCAATTGACAGTTGGCCTTTAACCACTTGACCATTGCAGGGTTTTTTCCCGTTAAGCCCAATCTACACGGTACGATTCGATTACGATTCTATTTACGATCCGATTAAATCCAACATGTCCGATTGGGATTCAATTCAATTCCATTTGCCATTGCAAAACAATAAGTGATTGAATTGAATCTAATCGAATCCCGATCGGACATGTCGGATTTAATCGGATCGTAAATAGAATCGTAATTGAATCATACAAAGAAGCATATCGTGTAGATTGGGCTTTAGGACCAGAGCAATTTTAACCTGTCAACACTCCCAATAACTTAATCACAACGACATGATCTATATCTTGGTTTTTTTCGCCACCAATTAGGCTTTCTTTGGGAGGTACATTATGCTAAGAATTATTTTATTCTAAACACATTTTAATTGGAATAATAAAAAAAAATGGAAAAAATCAATTATTTCTCAGTTTTCAGCCATTATAGTGTTAAAATAAAATGTTCTACTGTGGATAATACCCACACATTTTATCACATTTTATTTGCCCATTTGTCCTGGTTATTGCAATGTTTAAAATTTTTCACGAGTACTATGTATGGTGCCAAAGTTTTAATTATTATTTATTATTAATTGTTAAGTTTTGCGTCCATCACTATTTATAAGCCCGCAAATTAAAAAATAACAGTAATATACCCCATTGACATAATTATTTTAAAAAAAAGTTCAGTCTCTAAGGCAACTTTTTGTTTATATATATATATATATATATATATATATATATATATATATATATATTTTACATACAATAAAAATATGTTTGGGTACTATGGGGGAGTGTGGGGGGAAAATAGTTAATTTTAGATGTAAGTGTAGGTATTTTTATTGAATAAAAAGTGTTGTGATGTAGATTTACTATTTGGCCACCGGATGTCCTCAGTCATTATTTATGATTTACATACGTAAGGACGTGAATCGGAAATAATGCGTAGCAGTGTAACAACCGGAAGATACAATGACGCAGGCATCTAATAGATGCCAGCGTTCATTGACTTGCGTTCCCATTCATTCATGTCTCCGCTAACCGGCGGTAACGGCAGCGCGGGTGGCTGCACGCCGGCGCCAGCTCCCATTGACTAATTTTCGTGGCCCTGGGACTTCAAATGAAGTTTCCCAGGATGTGATTATACTGCACCTGGTGCAGTAAGTAGTTAAAGTAGCTCCAAATGTATCCTCCACGTGGGCAAAATCCTTCTTCATTTTTGAAATTACAGACTTTCTAAATTGTTAGTTCCACTGGCGAAGTCTATTGGTAATAACTGGAGGTGATGTTACAGTTTATAAAGGCATCTATTCCATCTTAAATATACAGTGTTGGCTATCACAAATACAAATGTGCTGAATACCTTGTTAATGTGCACCTCATATATTTTTTCTAACACATTGCACTAAACACAAACACATGTTGTCAGCTGTTAAAGTTCAGTAGTTATGTATACCAAGATGTAAAACTGCTTTAGTTTGACAGAGATAATGAGCTGTGAATCATCGTAGATTATTAGTGATTCATTCACTGTGTATATTTCCTTTTACTGTTTTGCAGCTGGCGTTATTGACTGAGCTATGTCGTTCTCAGAGCCCTGAAAAATCCTCATCCTATCACCCTTCCTATGGGGGTGTTGCCTCAAGCAGCGTTTTTCAGAATGAAAACTTCCAGTTGCATCTAGCACCTCCTCCGATCATTAATGATTAATGCTGTGAATGACAATATCCTCATCTATACTTCATTAATGTTTAAAGGCCGTCCACTTCCAAAGAACTCACCCACCTTTGTCAGCGAAGGGTCAGACTACAGCAGGGCATTGCTGCTTGTTTGTATAATGACATTGTCAAATGACTTGTATGTTTGAAACAAACACTAATACACTCCAACTTTTCTCATGAACAATGTTCTGTGTTTATTTCCAATATTTATCTAGCCCTGATGTATTATATTCAGCTTTACAGAATCCATTTTTGTCAATCCTAGTTCTAGTGGAGCTTTAAAGTGCTAAAGTTTAGATGTGCTTCAATACAAATTCCAAAAGCATTGTTTATAAATACCTCTAAAATTATATTAGTAGTTTCAATTTTCGTTTTTTTTTTTTTTTACTTTTATTAACCAATGTGAGAGGTCACATACATTTTCAATTTCTGCCCCCAAAAAGTTAATGTATGTTACTTTCAGTTTAAAATGCAACTACAGTCATGTTCTCCCTTGCCTTTCAATCCTCTTTATTAAATGTGGGTGTGTCTGGCCCAACGACTTCGTCACGGGAACCGAGAGAAAAAGGGCATCAGGCACGCCAATATAGTGTAGTATTTAAAGAGAATCTGTATTGTTAAAATCGCACAAAAGTAAACATACCAGTGCGTTAGGGGACATCTCCTATTACCCTCTGTCACAATTTTGCCGCTCCTCGCCGCATTAAAAGGGTTAAAAACAGTTTTAAAAAGTTTGTTTATAAACAAACAAAATGGCCACCAAAACAGGAAGTAGGTTGATGTACAGTATGTCCACACATAGAAAATGCATCCATACACAAGCAGGCTGTATACAGCCTTCCTTTTGAATCTCAAGAGATCATTTGTGTGTTTCTTTCCCCCTGCAGCTATCTTCCACTGAAGTGTCAGGCTGTTTCTTCCTGCAGAGTGCAGACAGCTCTGCCTGTATGTAATTCCTCTGTATGTGAAAGCCCAGCCAGCTCAGAGGAGGATTTATCCAGCTTGAGAGAAGAGAGAAGCTGCTCTAATCTAAATAATACACAGGCAGTGTGCAGAGAGGGGCCTGGATGGGGGAGATGCATCACAGAACCACAACACTGAAGAACTTGGCAGCCTTCCAGACACAGGCCTGACAAGTCTGACAAGAGAGAGATAAGTTTATTTATTACAGAGATGGTGATAGCAGAAAGTGCTGCAGTAAGCCAGAACAGATTAGAATAGCTTTTGGAACTTGTAGGATGATAAAAAACAGGATGCAATTTTTGTTACGGAGTCTCTTTAAACTAGAGGGATAATAAAAGGCAACCATAGTAACAAGCAAGTGGAGAATACCATCATCTGTCAGGGATTCTTCTTCAGAAGGTCTCTCTCCACAAAAACAAAAAATACCTCTTGAGATTACTATCTGGAAACACCAAACTGAGGGTAGGAACTGGAGTAACTCCATGTTACTCCTTCCACTGGTGCATGTGCACTCTGGACCTTCATCTTCTTTTTTTTTTAAAAAAAGAACTAAGTAAAATGAATGTTTTACTGTACCAAATGTAAACTTACATAACTTTTTTTTAGTTATTTTGATTGGGTATCACATGACTCCACCCTCAAAGCACACAGCCACCAGCTTCCTGGTCACTTTAGGTCTGATCATTGTGTCCAGACACCACACAATTCCAAATCCCTCCACATTACATACTTGCAAGCCACATGCTTATCCAACATCGCCATGCCTCCTGGCCTCGTCATGCACTGTTGCAGTGCTCCTCACTGTTACTGAGTCCCGCTGATGGTGAAGAGGGGTGGTGAAGAGGGGTGTGCTTGACAACAAAGTACCACACCTCTTCCCAAAAGTGACAGTGGGAGACTACTATGATTCTGGTAACTTTTGCAGCAGAATTTTTTGCACTGAATCAGGCTCAGTGTGTTTTCAATCTACTCTAATGTGTTGACTGTAAGCTTGTTCTACAACAGTGACTAAAAGTCCAAACACAAACAAGGACACAAAAAGTCCAAATACAAATGGACAACTTCCATGACTTCATTCAATGTAGATCTCTTTCAACCTTTACCTTACCTCTTTTTGGCCATTTTTGCACTAGGTGATAGAGCGACACATATGAATATATTTAACACAACTATACCACTTGATTTTATTTTTTGATGAGTTATATTATCCTGTAAGTCATTGCATATGTGTAACTGAATAAACATCTTATATAAGCTACTTGCCACAAGAATTGAGAAGCTGATGCTGCTGTAGTGACAGTATTTCTGCAGATGTAGGAAATCTAAGTGATTTAATGGTATCTCATTAAATATCACCGTAACTGAATATAATAAAAATAAGCTTGGTTGTGGTTAGCAGACCTTTGATATTAAATACCACAACAGGAAACTATCATTTAAAACAAAACACACAAGCCACAATATTTCCTTTAAAAATGTATACATTTAATAGTAATGATTGTTTTTGTATTTATTTACTTTTATTTTTTTTGCATCCTCTTTCCAAATCTGCACTGTTTCTTTGTCCGGTCTGTATGTTGGCTGACGTTGCTTTTGCTGTTAGAGAATTGTAGGCACAGATTTCAACTTTAGCTATGGAATGCAGGTCTAGACCATTCGCCTCCTTTAGGCAAAGTGCAACTTGCTTCAATAAGCGCTGACTGCACCATGGGCGGGCTTAAATCTTTATTTACATACTCCCATACTTCCATACTCTATACTCATTGGTTAGGCAGCGTCGTTTCAGCAGCGTCGTTTCAGCATCAGTGATTGGCTAGTTTGCATTGCAAGGGGGATGAGCTATCCTATCAGATTTCCTGCTTTCTCTGTATACAATTAGTGTTCATGAGCATTTATTAAATATATCCCATGGCTCCATAAGTCACATCTATAATGCAGCATATAACTGAGTGCAGTAACCCCACATAGAATAGTGATTGTCTTGTACATAGGTAACACTGTTAGTGCATGTTTAGTAGCTACATGCATATACAGTCAGCAATTGTTCAGATAAAACTTATCAATAAATTGTTTTTTTGCGTGTCCACAGATATACGGTACCTCTCCCCATGTCTGGGTATGATAGCCCAGCATAGTTTCATTCATTTAAATGGCATAGACTGATGTGTGCAGGTGTATAGATCTCACACACATACAAGGTCCATACCAACATTGTTCCACCATAAAGTCACTAGAATGGATAAAGATTCCAAAACATATAGCCAACTCCTAAGGCAGTAGTTGGTGAGGTATGAATTTTTCAGAGATAGTTACGTTACTGCAGCAACAAGATAACTATTTTATATTTATTACAGGGGCTCATCCATGTTAACCAATCGTACTGTGAGTCTTCAATGTACTGTACGTATATATCACACCAGGGGCTTGATTCACTAAGCCGTAATAACTCAAATATCGCACCTTATCAAAGTTAACTTGCCTTATCAGAGTAGCATAGTGAGCGCTACGAACGTATGCCTGCTAATAGTTAATGGCACTCGTCCTGCCCTGAGCCCCTGCAGGTTTGCAGCGCTCGCTGTGCTACTCTGATAGGGCGTGTTAACTTGAATAAGGTGTGATATCTTTGATAAGGTGTGATATTTGAGTTATCACAGTTTAGTGAATCAAGCCCCATATGTGATACAAAATAAATACCCTTCTCCTCCCCAACCAAGAAAGGAGGGGGGGTAGAATAAGATTAAAAGAGTTCCCACAGACATCATATAAACTCCAGAGATGGGTGCAGATTTCATACGCGTCTTATTATAGAAAGGGGGTGCAAAGAGGAGTTCTAGAAAAACAAGATTTGATGAACATGTTAACTAAAAATCCCAGTGGCTACATGTGATGCATTGCCCAAAATCCATAAAAATCAACCTAGACCACCAGGACTCACCCCATTGTGTCAGGAAATAATACTGTCACAGAAAAATCTAGCCAATATGTAGATGATTTCTTAAAGATGAACAGCAGTGAAAATAACATAATGAATAAAATTGCTTATTGTTTACAATATTCATTTATAAATTATTTAGCCAGTGTTTGCCCATTGTAAAATCTTTCCTCTCCCTGATTGACATTCTTAAATGTATTACTGGTGGTGACACCTTTATTTCTGCCAGGGGATCTGTACAGAATGTTCATTACTGAGAGTTCTATGCACAGAGGGAGATTTTGCTTGCTTGGCAGTTGGAAAAAGCCTTTATTTCCCACAATGCAACGAGGTTCACAAACAGCAGACTTTCAGGACCTTGGTCATGACATCACATTGTGGGAGGGGCTTCACCACAATATCAGCCATATAGACCCCCCTAATGATCTATTTCAGAAAAGGTAAAGATTTCTCACGGGAAAGGGGGTTTCATCTACTGATTTGGATGACATTCAATCCTTGGGTACAGTTCCTCTTTAAAGCCATTTGTAGAGCGTTTGCCATCTTATTTGAGAGACAGAATGGATTTGTTAAATAAAATACAGGGAATTACTGATTAATATGTCACTACAGGGATGGATTAAATCACTCTATTCAAATATTATTCAATCAATTAAAATACGATAGAATATATCCACCAGGGGATCATCCCCTAAAGGCTGTTCTGTATACCCTTCTACTCTCATCTGAATGTAATTTAATATCTTATAGCTGACAGTGAGTCAAAATTCATCTTTCATAATATTTTTACTGACTCTGCATTTAATACAATACCACATTCAACTAATGCCACTTAACTCAAAACCTACCTAAATTGTACAAGCATTATATATACGAGGTAGTGCGTCATATTTCCTATTAAATCTATGATGAGTTATTATACCTAGCTTATGAATCTAAAAACATCTTTTTTCTGAGAAGTTATTTGTGTCTATCATCCTCTCTCCAATAGGAACACTATCTATAATTTGGATTCTTTTTTTTTTTCTTTCAAAAAGATTTTTATTTGGACAAACATTAGGAAACATTACAGGTAATATACTTGCAAGAATAAAACAGTATTCACATTTCCCAAAACTACTGAAAGGCAACAATGTTTTAAAGGCACTATTTTAGCAGAAAAAACAAGATATGCACAATTCACCTTATAGTCTATGCTATTTCAATGCTTAATGAATCACATTATTATTTGTAATCATTTTGCATACAATATTCCAGAGTTCGTCTTTACCAAAAGCAAAATAACAGTTCTCTCTATTTACTATCAACATTCAGGTAACACCCTCCACTCACCAAAACCCTTTGCCCACCCCCACCCCCCTCACCCCCTGTCCACTGCATCCCCTGGGCCGAGCCTTGCCCCAGCTCCATAAATTGGATTCATCCACACTCCCCACCACCTTGCCCCAATATTATCAGGGCTCAGGGAGAGTTGCTCAAAAAGGGAACCCCCCAAGGTACTTTCCCTTATCAGGTATGTCTCTCATCTCTATTTAATTCCCAAGCATCAGTGTTTTATACATTTCAGTATCTTTAAAGTCTATCCATTGGGCCCATGTTATATAAAATTTGTGGGATCTGTCTAGTTTTACCGCTCTGAGTTCTTCCATAGTGTGGATGTATTCCACTTTCTGGAACCATTCCTTCATGGATGGTACCCTCGATGTTTTCCAATACCTCGGAATTAGCACCTTAGGTGCATTGAGGAGATGAATCAAAAGGGAGTTTTTGTAGGATTTCACCGTTAGGTCGTTATGGTGTAAAAGTAGGGCCATTTTGTTAAATGGTACCGAGAATGAGGAGATTTTTATGGACCATTTGTGGACCATCTTCCAGTAAGCAACCATGCATGGGCATTCCCACCAGATATGATCATATGTTGCAGGAGTATTGTTACATCTCCAGCAATTTGCCGGATAGTCTGGGAAAATCTTATGCAAAGATTCTGGAGTCTTATGCCATCTAGTTAATATTTTATAGTTTGCTTCTTGGATGGAGGAATTTACTGAACACTTATGGGTTAGTATAAAGATATTTTCCCAGTCTATTTCCTCTCCCGTGGGCTCCAATGATTTTTCCCATTTATCGGTGAAAGGTAATTTTGTTTCAGGTTTTCCATGCATTTATACATTAAAAAGACCGTGTGGGGTACTGGCTCACCATTTTGACACATCTCCTCAAACCCCGTCAAAGTTCTGTTTAAGTTTGCCTTGTGGTTTGTACTAGCAAGGTATGAGCAGATTTGTCTACGAGGCCATGAGGGTATCTTCTCTCCCATATAAAAGTTTACTAACCTGTTCCCTGATCTGAATTGGAATGCTTTAAATTCTGCGTTGGGGCAGGCTAACTTGAGAAAGGGGCCTTTCTGTCCTGGACCGAAATTATTATTAAAGATCAGACTAGTGAGAGGGCTCACTGTGGATGAAATTTTAAAAAGTTTGCATGCCTTATGGAAGGTCTGAAGTGTATTCTGTATAAGGCTAAAGTCTCGGATTGTATGTTTTGCAACTGGGTTAGGGATCCATGGAATAGCCCGCACAGGTTGGCCTAAAATCTGCTCATCTAGGCTAGTCCACAGTTTATCCTCTCCATGGCAGGACCAGTCCACAATTCTAGTGAGTATGCAGGCCATTTGATATCTCTCAAAGTCGGGGATGGCCGCCCCACCTCTTTGTTTGGGCAGGGAGAGAATATGTTTGTTTATTCTAGGGACAGAATTGTTCCATATGAACTGTCCTATCTTGCTTTGTAAACCCCGAAGATATTGTATAGGGATGTGGACCATAATTTGGATTCTAAGTTCTTCTCATTATGATTACATCTATTAAAATGTTCCAATACTGCATCATCCATATTTTTAAGTTTAATGGCAGATTTATATGAAGCTGTTCTATCTCAACTTTCTCAATAGTTTTAATCACATATCTTAAGCCAGAGGGACACTTTATCATGTACACCCTGCAGTAAAACATTTTTCTCCTTACCCATTGAAGTCTATCCTTTCTGCCAAAGTATATGTATCCTGTTTAATCTGATTAGTCTTGATTAAATTTAGATCCCTTAGTCTTGTCTACCGTTTTGAAATAGCTTCCAATTACTTGATCAAACTGTACATGAATTGTATAAAGCCTGCCTCTGTAATGAGTTTCTGTAATTGTTGTTTCAAGGGTTCTTGATCTTTTTATCCACATTGTGCAACTCAATCTGTATCTTTTCAACTATATGTAATGCTGGGCATACACGGTTAGTTTAATGGCTCAATTGATAAGATCCAACCTGTCCGATCACCGCGGCGGATCGATACCGCACTCGATCCCTGCGGGCGGACAATAGAAAAAAATGAAGCGCTGATAAGAAGCGCCCGCGGGGACGAGCGGGAATCGATCCATGCGGACGAGCGGTGACGCCCGGCATCGGGCCGCTGGCTCGATCCCGGCACATAAACTAACCGTGTATGCCCAGCATAACATTCAGGTCATAGTGCAAGGATATATAGAGAGAACAGTCTTTGTGGGGAGGTTCCCTTGGGGGATATATTTTAATTTATTACCATTGATTTAAAGTGGATCTAAACCCAGCACTTCTCTGCTTTGAAAGATGAGGCACAGTATAATAACCTTTAGAAGAGAAATCTTTATTGTCATTGTAACAACCGCAATTGTAGAATGAAATTTTCCAGCAAAACAGCATAACATTTCATTCCTGCATACATTGCATTGCACACACCCCTTATCAACATGGCCACTTAGCAGCATTTGGGGGGGGGGGGGGGGTATTTCTACATTACAATTTATGGAAAACCTATAAAAAAACTGAAGTTTTAAACTGATGCGATGTGCAGGGAGCACAGAAAGGGTTCAGAAAGCTTCAGTCTTACCTTCAGAGGCAGAGCCAGCCAGAGCTGTGGTGTGTTGCAGTGAGTCACATCTGGTAAACTAATTACACTCTGATGTAGCTAAAACAAACACACAGGGCACACTGCAATTCATTTCTACAGTAGTTTTATGTGGCACAAAAACTTTACATTCTGTATTGTTCTAGAGTTTGGGTCCACTTTAACAATGTTTGAGTAGGGTGATTTACACTCACCTAAAGGATTATTAGGAACCCCTGTTCAATTTCTCATTAATGCAATTATCTAATCAACCAATATCTAATCAACCAATCACATGGCAGTTGCTTCAATGCATTTAGGGGTGTGGTCCTGGTCAAGACAATCTCCTGAACTCCAAACAATGTCAGAATGGGAAAGAAAGGTGATTTAAGCAATTTTGAGCGTGGCATGGTTGTTGGTGCCAGATGGGGCGGTCTGAGTATTTCACAATCTGCTCAGTTACTGGGATTTTCACACACAACCATTTCTAGGGTTTACAAAGAATGGTGTGAAAAGGGAAAAACATCCAGTATGCGGCAGTCCTGTGGGCGAAAATGCCTTGTTGATGCTAGAGGTCAGAGGAGAATGGGCTGACTGATTCAAGCTGATAGAAGAGCAACATTGTCTGAAATAACCACTTGTTACAACCGGGGTATGCAGCAAAGCATTTGTGAAGCCACAACACGCACAACCTTGAGGCGGATGGGCTACAACAGCAGAAGACCCCACAGCGTACCACTTCTCTCCACTACAAATATGAAAAGGAGGCTAAAATTTGCACGAACTCCCCAAAATTGGACAGTTGAACACTAGCAAAATGTTGCCTGGTCTGATGAGTCTCGATAGTCAGAATTTGGCATAAACAGAATGAGAAAATGAATCCATCATGCCTTGTTACCACTGTGAAAGCCAGTGGTGGTGGTGTAATGGTGTGGGGGATGTTTTCTTTACACACTTTAGGCCCCTTAGTGCCAATTGGGCATCGTTTAAATGCCACGGGCTACCTGAGCATTGTTTCTGGCCATGTCCATCCCCTCATGACCACCATGTACCCACCCTCTGATGGCTACTTCCAGCAGGATAATGCACCATGTGACAAAGCTTGAATCATTTCAAATTGGTTTCTTGAACATGACAATGAGTTCACTGTACTAAAATAGCCCCCACAGTCACCAGATCTAAACTCAATAGAGCATCTTTGGGATGTGATGGAACGGGAGCTTCGTGCCCTGGATGTGCATCGCACAAATCTCCATCAACTGCAAGATGCCATCCTATCAATATGGGACAACATTTCTAAAGAATGCTTGCAGCACCTTGTTGAATCAATGCCACGTAGAATTAAGGCAGTTCTGAAGGCGAAAGGGGGTCAAACACCGTATTAGTATGGTGTTCCTAATAATCCTTTAGGTGAGTGTAATTGACCCCTTTAAAAACATAATAATCATGTGAGGTAGGCATGATGCAAGGCGAGAACAGGCTCTGCCTTACTGTATAAATAACTTTGAAGTTACCCATCAGACTGTGTCAGTCTCCATTGCTTGAATTAATACATTTGCTCGCTAGTAAATTTGAAAGTACCGGTAATCAGTGACTGGTTGATATTAGGAGATCTGAGTATAAATACTGGTGAGCAGGGCCGGGCCGAGGCATAGGCTGGAGAGGCTCCAGCCTCAGGGCGCAGTGTAGGAGGGGCCGCACAATTCATTCACCTGTCATTCCTAATTGTGTTTGAAGCAGAAAGAAATAAGAAAAGGAGATATATGGAAGTGACTACAAGCCAGATAACTAGAGATTAAGGTGTTGGGGGCCCTGGGGTGCCTCTTAGCCTAATAGCAATCAGTGTGTGACGGCTGGGGTGGAGGGATGGAGGAGCGCACTTTGGTGTCTCAGCCTTGGGTGCTGGAGGACCTTGTCCCGGCTCTGCTGGTGAGACAAAGAGCAGTTCCTGTGTGCTGAGGAGCTTGACAAAACAGCAGGAGTCTGAAACAGCAAGCTTTGCTGTGTTTTTTAAATTTTTAATTAGTGCAGAGATATTCAGAGTGTTCGGAGTTTCTGTTTTTTCTTTGTTTTGTGTTCTATAACCATAGCTAAAATTAACGCGGGCCACATTTCAGAAGGATATTTAAAAAGGAACTTAAACCAAGGATTGAACTTCATACCAAACAGTAGCTGATACTACCTTTCCCATGAGAAATATTTGCCTTATCTCAAATAGCTCATCCAGCCAGAAGCTTCTCCACCATGACTCTCCACTAATGAAACTAATAAAAAACTTGCAATAGTACATTAACTTTATTAAAAGAAAATTTAAAAGGTGATCCACTCACATTTGTAATCTGTAAACAAGCTTGTAATAAACACAGGCTCATGTGCTGGCTGTCCCTCCCTCCGCCTCTTATTCTGTCACATTTGACTCATCAGTCTCACCTTAAAACTGACATGTTGTTACAGTCATGATGCTGCCAGGATTGCGATTTCTTTGAACATTCTTTGTGGATCATAAGCCAGTCTTCACTTTAATGCAATCACTGTCTTTTTGGTAAAATATTTTCCAAACCATTGATTTGTGGTACATTATTTACTTATAATTGTCTTTTTTCTTGCCTTTATTGTGATCATTATAATTTGTTTGAATTCTCAAAATGTATTGCAGAGCAAGATTGGTAAGTCAAGGTTTCTTGTATGTGTTAGGACTACCTTCTGTTTGTTATGACCTTACTTTAATACAAGGCACTTTATAGCCTTGTAAATGTTATAGAGCTGCTCGCTGTGCTCATTTTAAGGGAGCTAGTCAATTCCCAATATTTGCTATACCTATTTTAAACACAAGGCACTATGTTGTAAACAAAAGCAATCCTACCTCAGGACTTGGTGACATGTCTTCCTGATCTGCAGTGACTCAGAAGCACTTCAATGGCTTATTGTAGGGGGAAAAAAGCAGTAAACAAACCTTTAGGCTTTTATTTAATAAGACAATGTACAAAGTGCAGTAAACCATAACAACCAGCTCAAAAACATATTATTTCAAACCGCCAATGAAAGATAAAATATAATTGACTGTTATTGGCAACTCTGCACTGCTGCTCTTTGCTAATGAACTGCTTAAGTGTCACACTTTCATTACCGAATAGTACTGCAAAATAACCTTACCTTGTCTATATTCCTCTCCGTTCACTTCTGCTACTTTATCTACTATCTCTACTTTTTCTTTATTTACTTTCTCAGATTTCCTCTTTTTTTCATCTTTTCTTTTTTTTCTTCTACGCTCTACATACAATTAACAATTTTTGGATCATTTCCAAAAAGGAAAATTCCAAATGGACAGCCCATGCAATTCAGATCTGTATGGTGCAAGGGTTAATGGTAGACATTGTGTCAGGTTGCTTTTATGTTCATATAAAACAGTCATTCCACTGTCTTTCAGAAACAGAAACTGTTGCATAGGCATGTGAAATTTAGCTGGCGGTCAGTGAACTGGTACAGGATTGTGTCCCGTTCTGCTCAGTTAATTACTGGTACTCCTACAGCAAGTTGGGGGTTTAACCTCTCGAGGACCACAGGTTTATACTAGTGACCAGGCGATTTTTTACAATTCATCACTTCACCACTTTAACGATTTATTGCTCGGCCATACAACTTACCACCCAAATTAATTTTGCCTCCTTTTCTTGCCATTAATAGAGGATTTTTTTGGGTGGTCTCTAATTGCTACTGGGATTTTTTATTATTATTATTATTATTATTATTAATTTAAAAAGTTTGTTTTTAATAAAAAAAAATCATATATTCTATATTTCTCTCCCTCCCCCCTGAATTGGCTCTCACTGCGATCCATACAGTACAATACCCTCTCATAGGCATAAGCCTATGAGAGGGATTAGATTGTGAGCCACTCCTGGGAACAGTTAAGTGACAGGGCTAGATCACAGCGCTGTACAAATGTAAACAGCCTTTTTTTGTTCACTACAGCCTGCCAGTTCCGATCGCGGCTGGCAGGCTGTTAGCAGATCCCTGCTGTGTTGTTGTGCGGGGAATGTGCGCGCACGCATATCCTTACCACCGTTAGGTTAGTTTGGCGTTAGGTAGTCCCCCAGCAGCCACCCTTCCACCACCCATAGGCGTTAGGCAGTCAGGAGCTGGTTAAAGAGAACCAGAGCTAACCTAAAGAAAAGATTCTATACATACCTGGGGCTTCCTCCAGCCTCATACGCACCGATCGCTCCCGCGCCGCCATCCACCTCTGCCCGCATCTAGGAGAACCGGGACTCCGCTCTGCCGCCAGTCGGAGCCAGTCTAGCGTAGCAGAGGTGCGCTCTTTGCGTATCTCTGCAGCAGTGTATGGAAAGATACGTAGAGGGCGCACTTCTCCTGCGTAGCGCGTCTCCGATTATGTCACTGACGGGAGACGGTTCTCCTAGATGCGGGCAGCGGTGGATGGCGGCTTGGGATCGATCAGCGCGTATGGGGTTGGAGGAAGCCTCAGGTATGTAAAGAATCTTTTCTTTAGGTTAGCTCTGGTTCCCTTTAAGGACAGAATGTACTCCAGAATACTGTTGCCATGATTGCACAAAACTAAAAATGTGGGCAATTTTGCAAATTCTTAGCTGGCTGCAGATTGAAATGGAAAGGCCATTTTAACATGTATTTACAGAAAGGCGCTACAGGTGCATCTCAAATTAGAATATAAAGAAGTTTATTTTACTAACTCAGCGTGACTCAGAAAGTAAAACTTATATATAATATAGATTTACTGTATTACACACACAGTGATATGTTTCAAGCTTTAATTTATTTTACTGACTATGGCCTATAGGTAATAAAGACCCAAAACTCAGTATCTCAGAAAAATTGATTGCAAAAGACCAATTAAAAAAATACATTTTAATTCAGAAAAGTTAACCTACTGAAAAGTATGACCAAGTACATACCCAATACTTAATTGGGGGTGCTTTTGCATAAATTACAGCATCAATGTGGCATGGCATGAAGGTGATCAGCCTATGGCATTGTATCTAAAAGATGCAACTGCTGAGGTATTATGGACGCCAAGGGTGCTTTAATAGCAGCCTTCAGATTGCTTGCATTTTTGGCTTTGGTGTCTCTCATCTTCCTCTTGACAATACCCCATAGATTATCTCTGGGATTTAGTTCAGGTGAGTTTGCTTGCCAATCAAGCACTGTGATACCATGATCATTAAATCAGGTATTGTTACTTTTGGCAGTGTGGGCAGGTACCAAGTCCTGCTGGAAAATTAGATCAGCATCTCCATATGGCTTGTCAGTAGAGGGAAACATGAAGTGCTCTAAAATTTCTTAGTTAACTCCTGCACTGACTTTGGAGACAACACCAGCAGATGACATGGCTCCCCTATATTTTGACTAGATACAATACAATAACATTTCTATAGCGCTTTTCTCCCATAGGACTCAAAGCGCTTAGGCTCTCTCAGATTCAGTAGTTCGTAGTAGGATGAAGTATTCACACAACAAAAGTTAAATTTCTGCAAATGCCAAACTGAACAGGTGGGTTTTCAATCTGGATTTAAACACATCTATGGATGGAGCTGTCCTGTTCTGCTGAGGTAAGGAGTTCCAAAGTGTAGGCGCAGCATGACAGAAGGCTCTGGGACCAAAAGTTTCCAAGTGGACTCTGGGTATGACTAGACTATTAGAACCTGTGGATCTGAGATTGCAGGGATTGCTGCGCAGCTGTAACATTTCTTTCATGTATCCAGAGCCCAGATTATTTAGTGATTTAAAGAGAAACTCCGACCAAGAATTTAACTTTATCCCAATCAGTAGCTGATACCCCCTTTTACATGAGAAATCTATTCCTTTTCACAAACAGACCATCATGGGGCGCTGTATGACTGATATTGTGGTGAAACCCCTCACACAATAAACTCTGAGGACCGTGGTACTCCTGGCAGTTTCCTGTCTGTGAAACTTGTTGCTTTGTGGAAAATAGCTGTTTACAGCTGTTTTCAACTGCCAAAAGAGCATGCATCAGCTACATCACCTGCCAACAGTAAATATGTCACCATGTAATAAATGTTAGAATGTTAATCAGGGATTTAACCATCCTGGCGGTAAGCCTGAGCTGAGCTCGGGCTATGCCGCGCAGGACTATTTCCCAGGCCCTAGTGGGCCGATTTTTGTAAAAAAAAATTGTTGCACGCAGCTAGCACTTTGCTAGCTGCGTGAACTCACCGATCGCCGCCGTTCCCCACCGATTCGCCATGGCGACGGGGAAACCCTGATGGAAATCCCGTTCAGAACAGGATTTCCTGACGGGCCTGATCGCCAGAGGCAATTGGAGGGGGTGGGGGGATGCCGCTGCTCAGCAGCTGTCATGTAGCTAGCGCTAGGCTAGCTACATGATTTAAAAACATTTTTTTTTAAACTGCTGCGCTGCCCCCTGGCTGTTTTAATAGACCACCAGGGAGGTTAAAAGATTTTACAATGGGCAAACACTGACAAAATCATTAATACATAATTATTGTAAAAATGAAGCACTTTTTTTATGACATTATTTTCACTGGAGTTCCTCTTTAAATGTCAGTAGGCCGATCCATTTTATAGGTAGCCAGTGAAGGGAGTGCAGGACTGGACTTATGTGGCAGTGACGGGCTTGGTTAACAGTCTGGCAGCAGTATTCTGTATCAGCTCTAGGCGGTACAAGTCCTTTTTTTTGGAAGGCCAGTGTAGAGAGAATTGCAGTAGTCCAATTGGGATGTAATGAAGGCATGAACTAAGGTTGGCAGATCTGGGGGGATGAGGTGCTTGATTTTTGCGATGTTCTTCAGGTGAAAATAGGATGATTTCACCACAGCAGAGAGGTGAGTTATGAAGTTTAAATCCCCATCAATGATAACTCCCAGGCTACGCACATGTTCAGAGCTGTGTAGATCCTTGCCTCCTATTCTCAGTGGTGAAGACTGCAAGTTAAATTGTTTTGTTGTCATGCGCTGCCCTCCGATTAGGAGGACTTCAGTTTTGTCTGCATTTAGTTACAGACAGTTGTCACTCATCCATTGCTGTAGTTCGCCTAAGCAGGCGTTTATAGCTGGAGTTGGGTCTGTCACACCAGGCTTGAAGGAAAGATATAGTTGGGTGTCATCAGCATAGCAGTGGTATGTCAGGCCATGTTTTTGGATTCATTTTCCAAGCAGTAACATGTAAATTGTGAAAAGCAGTGGAGAAAGGATTGAGCCCTGGGACACCCCATACTTAAGTGGTACAAAGGTGGACAGGAAGGGCCCCATAGACACTTTTTGGGTTCTGTCACTCAAGAAGGATTGGAACCACTGAATAACTATGCCATCAATGCCACAGTATTCCTGTAGCCTGTTTATCAAGATGTCATGGTCAACTGTATCAAAGGCTGCAGAAAGGTATAGCAGTATCAGGATGGAGCACTCTCCTGTCTGTTGCCATGAGCAGGTGGTTGCATATTTGGTTGAGGGCAGTTTCAGTGCTGTGATGTTTCCTGAACCCAGACTGGAATGGATCAGAACTGTTGTTTTGTAGGAATTTGGCTTCTAGCTGGAGGTATACAGCTTTCTCAATTAGCTTACCCAGATAGGAAAGGTTAGAGACAGGTCTGTAGCTGGTCATTGCATCTGGGTGCAGGGAGGGTTTTTGAGGAGAGGCCTGATGATTGCTTCCTTCAGTAAAGCAGGAAATATCCCTGATTGTAAGAAACAGTTTACAATTTTGAGGAATACTGGTACAAACAGGTCGGGGCAGTTTAACATGAACTGTGTTGGGCCAAGATCCAGGTCACAGGTGGTTTGGCGGAGGTGAAGGAGGATGCTTGATGTAACTTCTTCATCAATTTCTTTGAAGTTTGACCAAGGTGTTAAGTTGTCGCTGCTAATGGTCTTCGGCGCTATATTAATATTATAATATAATAATATTATATTACATGTGGCAGCTTCACACTTGACCTCACTGGACCTCTCCACTCCTCTTCCAGACTTTGGGACATTGATTTCCAAATTAAAAGCAAAATTTACATTAATCTAAAAAGAGGATTTTGGACCACTAAGCAACACCAGCTCAGTCTGTTTTCTCCTTAGCCCAAGTAAGAGATTTCTGATGTTTCTTGCTCAGGAGTGGCTAGACACAAAGAATGCAAGCACTGTAGCCCATGTCCCATATCTGTGTGTGGTGGCACAAGCACTCACATTTTCCTTATTTGTGGATATTAATATGGACGTCCGTCCACAAATGTGGCTGATGGTGTAAAAATAGACCCTATCCCTGCCACAATTGGACGTCCTGGTGGTGTAATAGGATTTTTGTGGACTTTGGGCAGGGTGTACAAGACAAGAATCACAGGATGATGTACCACAAGATAATCACACAAATCTTTGGATAATGCATGTTTCTGAACAGCCTCATCCAATATACATCTCAGCATAGTTTTTAAACGAGGGGTGGGGTCACCTGGTAATTTTTTATATACACGTGTGTCCATTAACTGTGAGTAAATCTCCTTCTCATAGTCTACTGTGTCCATAATTACCAGGGCCCTGCCCTTATCAGCAGGTTTTACAACAATGTCCCTACGATTGCTTAAGTTGTATACACAAGAGGAAGCCACCAAGATTGTAACCGAGGTATTGGCATCTAAAGACTTCCTGTCACATAAGACACCCAGTGTGAACACTCGAGCCTGGGAGAAACTGCTAAAGAAACAACTTACACTTTAATTACACTGCGTGACCCTTGCTGAATATCACAGGGTATGCCATATCCCACGTGGACTCAAGGTAAGACCTTCTCCAACTTTATTCTCGGACTCAAAGTTTTATTTGCACAGATTCTGAACAAGTGCTCGTCATATTCAAAAAGAATTACCCAATCTCTGCGCTCGCGCAGCCGAGGTGGAGGAGGAGTTATGCAAATCACTCCCCTCAGAGGAGTTTACAGCCGTCAAGGAACGTGTTGAAAAAACCTCGGGTGACCTACGGGGTGTGCTCCAGGAGCGCAAGCGTGCCAAATTTGAGGGTGACGAGGACTACAAGCGCAATGAGATTTACCACTGGAATTGAAGTGATGGGCGGAACTGGCGTGCATCACGCGGTGAATGTCCTACGTCATCCTCTTCAGTGCCAACTTCCGGCTCCTCGTCACCATCCGGCTCCCGTTTTTTAGGACTGAATCAGCACTCAACAGCACGCCGCAGAACAAGACAATGTCCAATCACCACCGGGCCGGAAGGAAACACCGCCGCTACCGCTTCGGCAGGGACCCGTCGGAACGCCGGGTCACCCGGAGCCAGCGGCGATGAATGCCATCATTAACCTCTCATCCTCCACACTTACCCAGGAAGAGGTATGTGTTTTAAACAAAGGCCTTGGCTTTGCACCTAAAACACCTATGAACAGTTTTGTGTTGAAACAGGACATGTATAGGCTATACAGACAGATTAGGTTAAAAACACACTTCCTACTTCGCCATGGAGTTTTAAAAGCTGCAGCTCGGCCTCATTAAATTCCAGCAGGTTTAACCTTTATGCAAAAAGTCATTTTGTTCCACCAACTACATACACAGGCGTTGAGACATTTATTGAAAAAGTGTCCATGGACATTGAACATTTTCTTCAAATTCCTTGCAAGAATTATACTAGCCATAATTTGACTATCAGTGAACGTAAGGCTCTCTTAGACTTAAAGAGTAACTGTCAGGCTGCAAAAGCTAATTTAAACCTCTATTCTCCTGTGTTAAACAGTTTAGAAGGAAGCCAAAAAGGCAACACTGAAGATAAAAATCTCTCTTTCATTTGATGTGTGCTTATCTGCAAAGCTGTTAGACCCAAGCTCTTAAGAAGCCGCAAGCCGCATACCATACTGCAAAGCATTCTGGGGCCCTCCCCTCGGCTGCTATTGATAAGTTACAGGGCTCGTGTTACAAAAGCAGCAGCTCACAACATTGAAAAAACTCCTGGCAGAGTACACTGCAGGAGTCCGCTATTGTTCCTAGCCACATGGCTAATTAATATTCACTGCACAAGTACTGTTATTCAGTACGAGCTTTTCTGTGAGTGGAATCATCAGGAAGCAGGCAGGACATGACGACACATTTGGCTTCATAGAAGACAGACAAACATGGAACCTGCCATGAGCTGTCAGGAGCATCATTCTCTGCAAATACTATATAAAGATTCTGTGAAATCCAAACGTGGACAGTGAAATGCATATGTAATGTAAGTACAGCCAATATTTAGCTACTGATATATGTGTTTATTTTCTCTGAGACCTTATACCTAACAGCTCCTCTTTAACTACTTGAGGACCACAGTCTTTTCGCCCCTTAAGGACCAGAGCCTTTTTCTCCATTCAGACCACTGCAGCTTTCACGGTTTATTGCTCGCTCATACAACCTACCACCTAAAGGAATTTTACCTCCTTTTCTTGTCACTAATACAACTTTCTTTTGCTGCTATTTGATTGCTGCTGCGAGTTTTAGTTTTTATTATATTCATCAAAAAAGACATGAATTTTGGCAACAAAATGACTTTTTTAACTTGCTGTGCTGACATTTTTCAAATAAAGTAAAATTTCCTATACATTTGAGCGCGAAAGTTATTCTGCTACGTTACTTTGATGGAAAAAAAAAAACATTCAGTGTATATTTATTGGATTGGGTAAAAGTTATAGCGTTTACAAACTATGGTGCCAAAAGTGAATTTTCCCATTTTCAAGCATCTCTGACTTTTCTGCGCACCTGTCAGGTTTCATGAGGGGCTAAAATTCCAGGATAGTACAAATACCCCCCAAATGACCCCATTTTGGAAAGAAGACATCCCAAAGTATTCAGTGAGAGGCATGGTGAGTTCATAGAAGATTTTATTTTTTGTCACAAGTTAGTGGAAAATGACACTTTCTGACAAAAAAAAGAAAAAAAAAAGGTTCCATTTCTTCTAACTTGCGACAAAAAAAAATGAAATCTGCCACGGACTCACTATGCTCCTCTCTGAATACCTTGAAGTGTCTACTTTCCAAAATGGGGTCATTTGTGGGGTGTGTTTACTGTCCTGGCATTTTGGGGGGTGCCTAATTGTAAGCACCCCTGTAAAGCCTAAAGATGCTCATTGGACTTTTGGCCCCTTAGCGCAGTTAGGCTGCAAAAAAGTGCCACACATGTGGTATTGCCGTACTCAGGAGAAGTAGTATAATGTGTTTTGGGGTGTATTTTTACACATACCCATGCTGGGTGGGAGAAATATCTCCGTAAATGACAATTGTTTTATTTTTTTTACACACAATTGTCTATTTATAGAGATATTTCTCCCACTCAGCATGGGTATGTGGAAAAATACACCCCAAAACACATTATACTACTTCTCCTGAGTACGGCGATACCACATGTGTGGAACTTTTTTGCACCCTAACTGCGCTAAGGGGCCCAAAGTTCAATGAGTACCTTTAGGATTTCACAGGTCATTTTGAGAAATTTCGTTTCAAGACTACTCCTCACGGTTTAGGGCCCCTAAAATGCCAGGACAGTATAGGAACCCCACAAATTACCCCATTTTAGAAAGAAGACACCCCAAGGTATTCCGTTAGGAGGATGGTGAGTTCATAGAAGATTTTTTTTTTTTGTCACAAGTTAGCAGAAATTGATTTTAATTGTTTTTTTTCACAAAGTGTCATTTTCCGCTAACTTGTGACAAAAAATAAAATCTTCTATGAACTCACCATACTCCTAACGGAATACCTTGGGGTGTCTTCTTTCTAAAATGGGGTCATTTGTGGGGTTCCTATACTGCCCTGGCATTTTAGGGGCCCTAAACCGTGAGGAGTAGTCTTGAAACCAAATGTCGCAAAATGACCTGTGAAATCCTAAAGGTACTCATTGGACTTTGGGCCTCCTAGCGCACTTAGGGTGCAAAAAAGTGCCACACATGTGGTACCGCCGTACTCAGGAGAAGTAGTATAATGTGTTTTGGGGTGTATTTTTACACATACCCATGCTGGGTGGGAGAAATATCTCTGTAAATGACAATTGTTTGATTTTTTTTACACACAATTGTCCATTTACAGAGAGATTTCTCCCACCCAGCATGGGTATGTGTAAAAATACACCCCAAAACACAATATACTACTTCTTCTGAGTACGGCGATACCACATGTGTGACACTTTTTTGCAACCTAGGTGCGCTAAGGGGCCTAACGTCCTATTCACAGGTCATTTTGAGGCATTTGGATTCTAGACTACTGCTCACGGTTTAGGGCCCCTAAAATGCCAGGACAGTATAGGAACCCCACAAGTGACCCCATTTTAGAAAGAAGACACCCCAAGGTATTCTGTTAGGAGTATGGTGAGTTCATAGAAGATTTTTTTTTGTCACAAGTTAGCGGAAAATGACACTTTGTGAAAAAAAAAAAACAATACATATCAATTTGCGCTAACTTGTGACAAAAAATAAAATCTTCTATGAACTCATCATACACCTAACAGAATACCTTGGGGTGTCTTCTTTCTAAAATGGGGTCACTTGTGGGGTTCCTATACTGCCCTGGCATTTTAGGGGCCCTAAACCGTGAGGAGTAGTCTTGAACCCAAATGTCTCAAAATGACCTGTGAAATCCTAAAGGTACTCATTGGACTTTGGGCCCCTTAGCACAGTTAGGCTGCAAAAAAGTGTCACACATGTGGTATCGCCGTACTCAGAAGAAGTAGTATAATGTGTTTTGTGGTGTATTTTTACATATAACCATGCTGGGTGGGAGAAATATCTCTGTAAATGACACATTTTTGATTTTTTTACACACAATTGTCCATTTACAGAGAGATTTCTCCCACCCAGCATGGGTATGTGTAAAAATACACCACAAAACACATTATACTACTTCTCCTGAGTATGGCGATACCACATGTGTGACACTTTTTTGCAGCCTAGGTGCGCTAAGGGGCCCAACGTCCTATTCACAGGTCATTTTGAGGCATTTGTTTTCTAGACTACTCCTCACGGTTTAGGGCCCCTAAAATGCCAGGGCAGTATAGGAACCCCACAAGTGACCCCATTTTAGAAAGAAGACACCCCAAGGTATTCCGTTAGGGGTATGGTGAGTTCATAGAAGATTTTATTTTTTGTCACAAGTTAGTGAAAAATGACACTTTGTGAAAAAAACAATAAAAATCCAATTTCCGCTAACTTTTGACAAAAAATAAAATCTTCTATGAACTCATCATACACCTAACAGAATACCTTGGGGTGTCTTCTTTCTAAAATGGGGTCACTTGTGGGGTTCCTATACTGCCCTGGCATTTTACGGGCCCAAAACTGTGAGTAGTCTGGAAACCAAATTTCTCAAAATGACTGTTCAGGGGTATAAGCATCTGCACATTTTGATGACAGGTGGTCTATGAGGGGGCAAATTTTGTGGAACCGGTCATAAGCAGGGTGGCCTCTTAGATGACAGGATGTTTTGGGCCTGATCTGATGGATAGGAGTGCTAGGGGGGTGACAGGAGGTGATTGATGGGTGTCTCAGGGGGCGGTTAGAGGGGAAAATAGATGCAATCAATGCACTGGGGAGGTGATCGGAAGGGGGTCTGAGGGGGATCTGAGGGTTTAGCCGAGTGATCAGGAGCCCACACGGGGCAAATTAGGGCCTGATCTAATGGGTAGGTGTGCTAGGGGGTGACAGGAGGTGATTGATGGGTGTCTCAAGGTGTGATTAGAGGGGGGAAATAGATGCAGGCAATGCACTAGCGAGGTGATCAGGGCTGGGGTCTGAGGACGTTCTGAGGTGTGGGCAGGTGATTGGGTGCCCGCAAGGGGCAGATTAGGGTCTAATCTGATTGGTAACCGTGACAGGTGGTGATTGATGGGTAATTAGTGGGTGTTTAGAGGAGAGAAGAGATGTAAACACTGCACTTGGGAGGTGATCTGATGTCGGATCTGCGGGCGATCTATTGGTGTGGGTGGGTGATCAGATTGCCCGCAAGGGGCAGGTTAGGGGCTGATTGATGGGTGGCAGTGACAGGGGGTGATTGATGGGTGGCAGTGACAGGGGGTGATTGATAGGTGATTGACAGGTGATCAGTGGGTTATTACAGGGAATAACAGATGTAAATATTGCACTGGCGAATTGATAAGGGGGGGTCTGAGGGCAATCTGAGTGTGTGGGCGGGTGATTGGGTGCCCGCAAGGGGTAGATTAGGGTCTAATCTGATGGGTAACAGTGACAGGTGGTGATAGGGGGTGATTGATGGGTGATTCATGGGTGATTAGTGGGTGTTTAGAGGAGAGAAGAGATGTAAACACTGCACTTGGGAGGTGATCTGATGTCGGATCTGCGGGCGATCTATTGGTGTGGGTGGGTGATCAGATTGCCCGCAAGGGGCAGGTTAGGGGCTGACGGGGGGGGTCTGGGGGGGGGTCTGGGGAGAATCTGAGGGGTGGGTGGGTGATCAGGAGGGGGCAGTGGGCAGGGGGGGGATAAAAATAAAATAGCGTTGACAGATAGTGACAGGGAGTGATTGATGGGTGATTAGGGGGGTGACTGGGTGCAAACAGTGGTCTGGGGGGTGGGCAGGGGGGGGTCTGAGGGGTGCTGTGGGCGATCAGGGGGCAGGGGGGGGAAATCAGTGTGCTTGGGTGCAGACTAGGGTGGCTGCAGCCTGCCCTGGTGGTCCCTCGGACACTGGGACCACCAGGGCAGGAGGCAGCCAGTATAATAGGCTTTGTATACATTACAAAGCCTATTATACATATGTGCAGCGGCGATCCGGGTGCTAGTAACCCGCCGGCGCTTCCGAACGGCCGGCGGGTTACTACGAGCGGTGGGCGGAGCGAGTCCCCGGCGGCTGATCGCGTCACGAATGACGCGATCGCCGCATAGCCACTCCCGCAGCCGCCCCCGCCGATGGGCGTATTGCGGTCGTTTGGGCCCAGTCTTTGCCGCCGCCCATCGGCTGGGGGCGGTCGGCAAGTCGTTAAGCAATCATACGGACATTGTTGTACAACCTGCTGATAAGGGCGGGGCCCTCGTAATTATGGACACAGTGGACTATGAGAAGGAGATTTACTCACAGTTAATGGACACACGTGTATATAAAAAATTACCAGGTGACCCCGCCTCTCGTTGAAAAACTATGCTGAGATGTATATTGGATGAGGCTGTTCAGAAAAGTGTATTATCTAAAGATTTTTGTGATTATTTTATGGTACATTATCCTGTGATTCCTGTCTTGTACACCCTGCCCAAAGTCCACAAAAATCCTATTACACCACCAGGACGTCCAATTGTAGCAGGGATAGGGTCTATTTTTACCCCATCAGCCACATTTTTGGACAAGGTGCTGGCTCCCTTAGTCAGACGGACACAGTCATACTTACGTGACACTACAGATTTCCTGAACAGGATTTTGTGCCTTGAACTGGAAGACATAGAGAATATCTGGTTGGTCAGTTGGGATGTATCATCACTGTATACATCTATCCCACAAGAAGAAGGGATTAGGGAGTGTCTTAAATTGATCCAAGAGAGTAATGAATACAGCACGAGTGAGATGGGGTTCATTGAAACACTGTTTCACTTTGTCCTGGACAACAATTACTTCAAGTTTAAGGAAGAGTTCTTTCTACAACAACAAGGCACAGCGATGGGATCCAATGTCGCCCCGTCTTTTGCAGGTGCATTTATGCATGAATTTGTAGACATACCTAGACTCACTTATGTGGCGTTACATAGACGACATATTTGCCATATGGCGGGGCGACATTGGATCACTCATGTGCTTTCATGATGAACTTAATAATTTTCATCCCAACATTGGGTTTGAGATTGTCCAGGACAAACATGAAATTAATTTCCTAGACACCACCATCAGACAACAGGGTCAGTCCCTCTCGTCTGACTTATATCAGAAACCCACTGACCAGAATCGGCTTCAAGAGCTTCCACCCACCGGCTGTATTTCGCTCTGTTGCTAGGAGCCAGTTGATGAGGGTCAACAGGATAGTCTCGGATAAGACACGGGCTCAAGCGAGACAGCTGATGTGTGAAAAGCTCTCGGAGCGGGGATATCCAAGTTCACTGTTGGTACAAGAATTGAAACATGTTGCAAAACGTACCCTGAAAAACAAGGATTGTGTTACACCCCCTTTCTCTGCCAGTTTCATGGAGTGTCGGGTAAGGTTCTGGCCAGTTTGACGCGTCATTGACTCAATCTGGCCAGTGTCTACCCAGACATAACCGAGTTTTCCTTTCCCCCGGTACCTGTGTACAGTAAAAATGAGACAGTGGGTACACGCCTTGTGAGGGCTGATACACACTCTACTCCCAGAGGCCCACAAACCTTCTTAGGTCCGACATGAGTGGGTTTTTTTCCCTGTCTTTCTTGTTCTGAATGTCGGCATGTTATGAAGGGATCCACCTTTGGGAATGGGTACAAAATCAGATTTCATTTGACCTGCCAGAGTTCCTTTGTTGTTTACTTGTTACAATGCCCCTGTTGTTTCTATTACATAGGGGAAGCAACCCAAAAATTTAGGGATCGCATTGCACAACATAGGAGCTCTGTCAGGAATGTCACATCTTACCTGTGGCTGGTCACTTTCATGCAGTTCATAAGGACACAGATTTAAAATTCATGATTATCGATCACATTCCAAAATTGAGGGGAGGTGATCGGGTATTAGCGTTAAAGAAACGTGAGGTCTATTGGATAGACATACTGGGCTGTCTACATCCAGGAGGTCTCAACCGTGATTTTGATCTACACCTATTTTTATAATAATCACAGGTACTGAAACTACTAGGGAAAATGTATCTGATGGGAATGGACTTGAGCATTGATCTGCACTCAGATAAGTGCATTATGGACTTGTACTATTGCATATGGCCATGCTTTTGTTTACTACCTGGTTGGAAGACCATACGACTTTGTGATGCCATTTCCCTGTGAGCTGCTGTAAGCTTTCCTTATTTGCTCAATAAACAAGAGCTTGTGTGCTGCAACTCCGTGGATATATATATATATATATACATATATATATATATATATATATATATATATATATATATATATATATATATATATAGTGGGCCATTTATATGGATACACCTTAATAAAATGGGAATTTCACAAGAAATAGTATAGTGTGCTCGGTTTTAACGTAACTTTATTCTTTCATGAGTTATTTACAAGTTTCTGTCCACTTATAAAATGTGTTCAATGTGCTGCCCATTGTGTTAGATTGTCAATGCAACCCTCTTCTCCCACTCTTCACACGCTGATAGCAACATCGCAGGAGAAATGCTTGCACAGGCTTCCAGTATCCGTAGTTTCAAGTGCTGCACATCTCGTATCTTCACAGCATAGACAATTGCCTTCATATGACCCCAAAGATAAAAGTCTAAGGGGGTCAGATCGGGAGACCTTGGGGGCCATTGAACTGGAACACGACGACCAATCCACTTTCCAGGAGACTGTTCATCTAGGAATGCTCGGACCTGACACCCATAATGTGGTGGTGCACCATCTTGCTGGGAAAACTCAGGGAACGTACCAGCTTCAGTGCATATAGAGGGAAACACATCATCATGTAGCAATTTCGCATATCCAGTGGCCTTGAGGTTTCTATTGATGAAGAAAGGCCCCAGTATCTTTGTACCCCATATACCACACCATACCATCAATTTTTTTTTCCAACCGTCTTGGAGGGATCTATCCAATGTGGGTTAGTGTCAGACCAATAGCGGTGGTTTTGTTTAACTTCACCATTCACATAAAAGTTCGCCTCATCACTGAACAAAATCTTCTGCGTAAACTGAGGGTCCTGTTCCAATTTTTGTTTTGCCCATTCTGCAAATTCAGTGCGCCAATCTGGGCCATCCTCGTTGAGATGTTGCAGTAGCTGGAGTTTGTAAGGGTGCCATTTGTGAGTAGCTAATATGCGCCGAAGGGATGTTCGACTAATGCCACTCTCCAGTGACATGCGGTGAGTGCTACGGTGTGGGCTCTTGCTGAATGAAGCTAGGACAGCCACTGATGTTTCTTCATTAGTGACAGATTTCCTGCGTCCACATTGTGGCAAATCCAACACTGAACCAGTTTCACGAAACTTAGCAAGCAGTTTGCTAACTGTAGCATGGTAGATGGGTGGTCTCGTAGGGTGTCTTGCATTGAAATCTGCTGCAATGACCCGGTTACTGCGTTCACCAGACATCAACACAATTTCTGTCGGCTCCTCACGTGTTAATCTCAGCGACATGTCAATGGCTGTAAACAAAGAGAAACTTGTAAATAACTCATGAAATAATAAAGTTACGTTAAAACCAAACACACCATTGTTTTTCTTGTGAAATTCCCAATAAGTTTGATGTGTCACATGACCCTCTTCCTATTGAAAAAACAAACGTTGGATTTAAAATGGCTGACTTCAAAATGGCCACCATGGTCACCACCCATCTTGAAAAGTTTCCCCCCTTCACATATACTAATGTGCCACAAACACGAAATTAATATCACCAACCATTCCCATTTTATTAAGGTGTATACATATAAATGGCCCACCCTGTGTATATTATTATTTATTGTATTTATAAAGCGCCAACATATTACGCAGCGCTGAACATTAATTTAGGTTACAGACAATATTTAGGGGTTACATACAGCAATATGACAATACAGGAATACAAGAAAACCAGATCACACACCATAGTATGAGTACAAGGTAATGCTTAGTCAGTCACTGGATGGAGCATGGAGATTAGGCAGGTTAGGTTCACTCAGATGCATAGCATGGGTGCACAGTAATGGAGGTGCAAGATCAGGTAGGACACAAAAGGAGGAGGACCCTGCCCAAAGGCTTACAATCTAGAGGGAGAGGTAAGGACACGAATGGTAGGGGACCAGAGTTCAGCTGTAGGTTTAGAGCACTTCTGAGGGGTGGTAGGCCAGAGTGAAAAGGTGAGTTTTGAGGGCTTTCTTGAAGATGTTGAAGGAGGGGGCTGCCCTAATGGGTGGAGGTAGGGAGTTCCATAGTGTTGGAGCAGCTCTTGAGAAGTCCTGGAGGCGTGCATGGGACTGGGTGATTCGGGGGGGCGGTTAGGCGAAGTTCATTGGAAGAGCGGAGTGAGCGGCTAGGTGTGTACCTCTGAGTAAGATCGGAAATGTAGGTTGGACAGGTTTTGTGGACAGATTTGTAGGTCAGACACAGTATCTTGAATCTGATTCTGGACTGGATAGGAAGCCAGTGGAGGGATTCTAGGAGCGGATCCGCCGTGGTGGAGCGATGGGAGCAGTGGATAATTCTGGCTGCCGCATTCATGATGGACTGCAGTGGGGCTGTTCGGGTCATAGGGAGACCAGACAGCAGGGCATTGCAGTAGTCAAGGCGGGAAATTATGAGGGCATGGATGAGGAGTTTGGTGGTGGCAGAGGTCAGGAAAGGGCGAATCTTACAGATGTTACGAAGGTGGAAGTTGCAGGACTTAGTGAGGTTTTGGATGTGGGAAGTGAAGGAGAGTGCGGAGTCCAGGGTGACACCCAGACAGCGGGCTTGATAGGTAGGGCGAATGGTAGTGTGGTTAACAGTGACATGCACATCTGGGAGGTTCGTGGATGGCCGGGGTGGAAAGATCATAAATTCAGTTTTGTCTAGATTTAGTTTCAGGAACCTAGCGGACATCCAGGAGGAGATGGCTGATAGGCAGGAGGAGACCTTGTCCATGGTAGTGGTGGATATGTCAGGGGTGTGGAGGTAGATCTGGGTGTCATCTGCATACAGATGATAGTTAAAACCCATGGAGGAGATAACCTTGCCAATGGAGGATGTGTATAGGGTGAACAGTAGGGGGCCAAGGACTGAACCTTGGGGGATTCCCACCGAGAGGTGGTTGGGGGTGGAAGAGGACTCATTGAAGACGGTCGTGAAGGAGCGGTTGGAGAGGTAGGATGAAAGCCAGGACAGGGCGAGATCGTGAATGCCCAAGGACTGGAGGGACTGGAGGAGTAGGGGATGATCTACTGTGTCAAAAGCTGCTGACAGGTCAAGGAGGAGGAGAATGGAGTATTTACCTTCAGCTTTAGCTAAGGCAAGGTCGTTGACCACTTTGGTGAGAGCAGTTTCGGTTGAGTGGGCAGGCCGAAATCCAGATTGGAGTGGGTCTAGCAGTGAGTTGGCATTGAGGTACTGGGTCAGGCGTTTGTGAACCAGGCACTCAAGGAGTTTTGAGGCAAAGGGGAGGAGGGAGATAGGACGGTAGTTGGAGGGTAGCGAAGGGTCGAGGGAGGGTTTCTTGAGCAGGGGTAGTACAGTGGCCTGCTTGAAGTCTGAGGGGAAGGTGCCTGTGGATAGGGAGAGGTTGAACAGGGTAGTGAGGACTGGGGCCAATTCCGTGAAGTGAGGCTGGAGTAAATCGGAAGGGATGGGGTAAAGGGGGGAAGTAGTGGTATGGGAAGTCTGCAGTAGGTGGTTGACTTCCTCGGTCGTAGTAGGAGGGAAGGATGTGAGGGGAGGATAGGGTGGAGGAGGAGTTGGGTGGGAGGGGGTTGGAGGTGAAGATTGGATATTTCCTGGCGGATGGAGACAATTTTGTTGGTGAAGTGGGTGGCTAAATCTGTGGCAGAGAGGGAGGAAACGGAGGGTGGGGGGGTGGGTTTAAGCAGGGAGTTGAAAGTGGCAAAAAGACGCCGGGGGTTGGAAGCTTGTGCTCCGATGAGCTTGCTAAAGTATTCCTGCTTCGCATGAGCAAGGGCAGTGTGGAACTGCAGCAGGTTGGTCTTGTACTGTAGGAAATCCTGGTTAAGTCTAGTTTTTCTCCATTTCCGTTCAGCGACGCGTGTTTTCCTCTGGAGGTTGCGAGTATGGGTAGTGCGCCAGGGCTGGGGGTTAGGGGATCGGTTGCGGCGAAATATTGGTGGAGCAGCTTTCTCTAGGGCTGATGAGAGAGTTTGGTGATAATGAGCTGCTGCGAGATTAGGACAGGTTAGGGTGGGGAGAGTGGAGGAGAGGGCATGGAGGGGGTCAGCAAGGACACTAGGGTTGAGCTTGCGTAGGTCTCGCTGCCATCGACCAGGTGGGTGGGTGGCTAATTTAGAGGTGCCTTCCGTGAGGAGGTTGAAGGTGAGAAGGTGATGGTCTGAGGGTGGTAAGGGTGCGATGTCAAGGTGTGCAATGGTGGTGGATTTAGTGAATATAAGGTCGAGAGTGTGACCTGCAGTGTGAGTGGGGGTGTTGGCGTGTTGTACTAGTCCAAGTGAGTTGGCAATGGTGAGTAGCCGGGTCACAGTGGAGCTCTGGGCTTCATCGATGGGAATATTGAAATCCCCAAGGATGATGGTGGGGAGGTCAGAGGAGAGGATGTGAGGGAGCCAGGAGGCAAGGTCATCGAGAAATTGTGGGGTGGAGCCCGGAGGGCGGTATAAGACCGCAACAATGGCAGGGAGGGGGTGGTAGAGGCGGATGGTGTGGGCCTCAAATGATTTGAATTGTAGAGAGGTAGGTGGGGTGAGGACACGGAAGGTGCAGGATGGGGAGAGGAGCAGACCCACCCCTCCCCCAGTCCTGTTGTCTGGTCTGGGGGTGTGACTGAGGTGAAGCCCCCCGTAGGAGAGGGCAGCCTCTGCGGCATATATATATATATATATATATATATATATATATATATATATATATATATACTAAACAAGATTGGCAGAAATATTGCAAATATACAATAATTCAACACATTACTTAATGGGTAATCATCTTATAATCAATAGATTGTCAATACCATTCTAGGATGGAAGAGGTGGGGGGCAGGACCTACTTGCATGATTTGCAGATAAGATGGATGTGTGCAATCATAAAACATTGTCAATTTATCATTATATAAGCCACTAGTAAAAAGGCCCGCCCGTTAAAAAATCGGCGCTAGGTCACAGCCGCCACCCCCCGCAATGCACGCACATACGCGTCCCGCTTGCTCATTCCCCACCACTGTCTGAAGTATATGCATACAGGGAGCTGCTGTATTACAAGCTGGGATAATGTGATTGGAGGGATACAGGTTTTGTGGGGATGCCTGGGTATCAATGAAGGTGCTTTAGAAAATCATACCTACAGTGTACTATTTAGCAGCAAAGAACCTCAGTAACGGGAGCTTAAAAGGTTTCACGTTTATAAAATTTTAACATGAAAAGTAGGAACATGCTAACGTAGCTATTAAATAATACTTATACATAATTTGTACCTTGTAGTTTTATAACACTTGCTTATTGATGGTTGTTCTTTAAAGAGCAAAAACTTTCAGTAGGATCAAACTCTGCTTGTTTGTAACCTCAGTAACAGTACAGTGTTTGACTATTTTTAGTGTACTGCCAAAACATTGTCCAGAAACTCCCATCTTGCTGCAGAAGTAATAACCCAGGCCCATTGAGCGGCCGCAAACTTTAACACTCTAAAATGACATATTCGGCAAGAAACAGTTTGGAATGACTGCACTTTATACTCACATTAATTGGTGCGGTGTATAGAACCAAACTAAAAGTATTGTGCTTTTCAAGGTCCCTTTACAGAGAGGAGTTCTTAGGAAAGCCATTTTTTCACCTCCTTATGGTGATACTAGTTAGTTTTACATGACAGTTAATGATGTATATGAAGACAATGTACAATGATAAAAGATGCAAATACAACATAATAGTCTGGAATGAGAAACTTTCTATAGAGTATCCATGATGAGATTTGCAACTGCTTTTCTTTACGCCTGTCAACATTGCACTAAAATAGAATTTCTGATGTGTAGGTGGGAGTAGTGCTGCATGACTTAGTGCTGCGTGACTTAGTGCATCTATCTAACTGTGTGCATCAGTATCACACTGAGCTTATATGGCATTCCTAGCATAGTGACCAATACTAATGTTTGGTGCCAATGTTTGATAGGCGGAAGAAGGTATTTTGTGCTTGATTCACAAAGCAGCACTATACTGTAGTGCAGGGATTTACACAAGTTATGTAAAAGGTTACCCATTTATAAATTTACGTGTGACGTTCTTACCACTCAAATTGTAATGCCCATTATACAACAGTGCAGTATGGTGGAGCAACACAAAGTAGGAAAAGATGGTGTGCCATGACTACTTCCCCTGTACCTCAAATTGCATAAGCCACAGCTTGGCCCCGGCCTTAGCTTATGCAATTTGAAAAAGGGCTCTATAGCCCAAAACAGCGGTCTGTCGTTGCTGTCTTTACTATATGCTATAGAAGAGCTTTATTTAAAGGGACACTATTGCGAATTAATCATTTTTCAGGGGCAATAGCGCCCCTTTAACCCTGTGTGGTGCCGAGCCATCTCTACATTTGACATTAACTATACAATGCATACGAGCGAGCAAGCAGATAATCCATGAGCAGGTACAAACATTACTCTTACTGCTTATTTCCTAGTTATTTTATATGTTATACAGGTGAATCTCAATAAATTAGATTATCATCAGAAACTCATAGATTTTATAGATTCATTACACTCATTTGTTCAAATAAGTGACATTCAAGAAGATACTTATCGTGCATAAGAAGAAGGGGGTGTGGGATGGGCAGTGGGTGCCGACCTGTGCACAGCCTGACGACTGTTTTGCTGCAATAGCTTTTTCCGAAGCTTAGATGTGCTGAATACAAAATGGTGTTTAAAAGCATGTTGGGGAGGGAGGACGCCAGTGGCAATACGCGTGACGTTTTTAAACACCATTTTGTGTTCAGCACATCGTGCACATCTAAGCCTCGGAAGAAGCTATTGCAGTGAAACAGTCATCAGGCCGTGCACCAGTCGGCACCCACTGCTCACCCCACACCCCCTTCATCTTATGCACCATAAGTATCTTCTTGAATGTCACTTAATTGAATATGAACTGATTTTTTGACAAGAATTGAATGCAAGTGCATTAGCAATAAATCAACGTTAGCAGTGCCAAGCATTTCACTGTCTTTTGTTGTTGCTATGCATTGCTTCAGCTCAGAGCACGCTGATAGACTGCACATCGCAATCTGAGTCGTCCTCTCCATGTGTGTTGTTTCCGTGTGCCTGCCCACTACTCTTGTTGTTCTATTTAATGGTTGTGGAATGTAAGGAAGCTCATTCCGATTCCGTGGAATTGAAATTTCCAATTGGAAATCTGCATTTCTGATCAGAAAATGGAAATTGAATTACCGTGGAGATACCACATTACTGCAACTCGGTAATTTTAGCTCAATTACAGAACTCTGAAGCATTGGATCAATCCATGAATGCAGATTTTTTTCTGTGAAAATCGTATTACCGCAGTAATTTTAGACCAATCACAAGACTCTGATATTACCGAGTTTTCATGAGTCTTGTGATTGGCCTAAAATGTCCATGGTATTCCAATTAACGCTGTAAAATTCTGCATTCTCTGATTGGTCCAATACTTCTAAGTCAACTCGGAAGTATTTGGCCAATCAGATAATGCAAACACTTACCAAAAAAAGAGTCCTTGGAAACCAGTAAACGGAAATCCATGGAATCGGTATTTGACATTGCCGGAAATTGGAATTTTCACGGAATCGGAAATCAGCATTTCCGAGCATCCCTAGTGTGTATAGGTATTCTATGACTAGTGAATTGTGCAAAGTAAAAAAAAAAAAAAAAACAGATCCACAAAGTGTAGTGGCTATGTCACAGTTCACAAATAAGTGTAAAACCAAATACTATACTGTATTTTTCAGACCATAAGACGCTCTGGACCATAAGACACACCAAGTTTAGAGGACATCCATGCCCCCAGTGGGTTGCAAAAGTATTCGTCCCCCTTCAAGTTTTCCACATTTTGTCACATTACTGCCACAAACATGCATCAATTTTATTGGAATTCCACGTGAAAGACCAATACAAAGTGGTGTAAATGTGAGAAGTGGATCGAAAATCATACTTCATTCCAAACATTTTTTACAAATAAATAACTGCAAAGTGGGGTGTGCGTAATTATTCGGCCCCCTGAGTCAATACTTTGTAGAACCACCTTTTACGGCAATTTCAGCTGCCAGTCCTTTTAGGGTAGGCCTCTACCAGCTTTGCACATCTAGAGACTGAAATCCTTGCCCATTCTTCTTTGCAAAACAGCTCCAGTCAGATTAGATGGACAGCGTTTGTGAACAGCAGTTTTCAGATCTTGCCACAGATTCTCGATTGGATTTAGATCTGGACTTTGACTGGGCCATTCTAACACATAGATATGTTTTGTTTTAAACCATTCCATTGTTGCCCTGGCTTTATGTTTAGGGTCAATGTCCTGCTGGAAGGTGAACCAACGCCCCAGTCTCAAGTCTTTTGCAGTCTCCAAGAGGTTTTCTTCCAAGTTTGCCCTGTATTTGGCTCCATCCATCTTCCCATCAACTCTGACCAGCTTCCCTGTCCCTGCTGAAGAGATGCACCCCCCGAGCATGATGCTTCCACCACCATATTTGACAGTGGGGATGGTGTGTTCAGAGTGATGTGCAGTGTTAGTTTCTGCCACACATAGCGTTTTGCATTTTGGCCAAAAAGTTCCATTTTGGTCTCATCTGACCAGAGCACCTTCTTCCACATGGTTGCTGTGTCCCCCACATGGCTTGTGGCAAACTGCAAACTGGACTTCTTATGCTTTTCTGTTAACAATGCCTTTCTTCTTGCCATTCTTCCATAAAGGCCAACTTTGTACAGTGCATGACTAATAGTTGTCCTATGGAGAGAGTCTCCCACCTGAGCTGTAGATCTCTGCAGCTCGTCCAGAGTCACCATGGGCCTCTTGACTGCATTTCTAATCATCACTCTCCTTGTTCGGTCTTTGAGTTTAGGTGGATGGCCTTGTCTTGGTAGGTTTACAGTTGTGCCATACTCCTTCCATTTTTGAATGATCGCTTGAACAGTGCTCCTTGGGATGTTCAAGGCTTTGGAAATCTTTTTGTAGCCTAAGCCTGCTTTACATTTCTCAATAACTCGATCCCTGACCTGTCTTGGACCTGTCTTGTGTGTTCTTTGGACTTCATGGTGTTGTTGCTTCCAATATTCTCTTAGACAACCTCTGAGGCCCTCACAGAGCAGCTGTATTTGTACTGACATTAGATTACACACAGGTGCACTCTATTTAGTCATTAGCACTCATCAGGCAATGTCTATAGGCAACTGACTGCACTCAGATCAAAGGGGGACGAATAATTATGCACACACCACTTTGCAGTTATTTATTTGTAAAAAATGTATGGAATCATGTATGATTTTCGTTCCACTTCTCATGTGTACACCACTTTGTGTTGGTATTTTATGTGGAATTCCAATAAAATTGATTCATGTTTGTGGCAGTGATATGACAAAATGTGGAAAACTTCAAGGGGGCCGAATACTTTTGCAACCCACTGTATGTGCCCAGTGTCCTTATCCCTGCCCACTTCTATTTCCTGTCCTCCTCTGTCCCTAACCCGCCTGTCCCTGATTCCTAAAAAAAAATCCCTAAAAAGTTTTGAGGGAGTGTTTAAAGATATCAAAGGTAGGAGAGAGATTGATGTGTTGTGGTAGGGCATGCCAGAGGAGGGGTGAAGTACAGGAAAAATCTTGTATACAAGAATGTGAGGAGGTAACTCTATAGGAGGTCAAAAGTAGGTCATGTGCAGATCTTAGATTGCAATTGGGTTGGTATCTGTAAACAAATGAGGAGATGTACAGGGAGAGAGATTGTGGATAGCTTTGTAGGTTAGGGTTAAGAGTTTGAACTGGATTATCTGGTTAATTGGTAGCCAATAGAGAGCTTGACAGAGAGGAGCAGCAGAGGAAGAGCGAGAAGAAAGCTGAATGAGACGAGCAGCCAAGTTCAGTACAGATTGGAGTGGTGCTAGTCTGTTAGTTTGTAGTCCACAAAGTAGTATGTTACAATTGTCCAAACAAGATATTAACATATTAGTTGTGACCTGAGTGAGAAAAGCTCAGATGCATTCTATGTTTCTGAGTTGGAGATGACAGGAGCTGGTTAGGGAGTGAATGTGAGGAATGACATAGAAAGAGGACTCAAATATTAACCCTAAGCGCCGTGCTTTAGGAATTGAAGTTATGGGGGAGTTATTTACATTTATTGTTAGATCAGGCAGAGAGGAGGACTAAAATGATTAATTCTGTTTTGTATTAGGTTTTAAGAAGCCAGAGGTCATGAAAGAGGATATAGCAGACAAGCACTCAGGAACACTTCTGAGGAGGAGTTAAGTTCTGGGGCCAAGAGGTACAGTTGTGTATCGTCTGCATGTAAATGGTATTGAAACCCAATTGAGTTGATTAAGTTGTCAAGACCATGTAGTAAGGAGTAAGGTGTGGTTAACAGTGTCAAATGATTACCGCATAACAGCGCCACAAGAGATGAGAAGTGGTAATACCGCATAACAGCGCCACAAGAGATGAGAAGTGGTAATACCGCATAACAGCGCCACAAGAGATGAGAAGTGGTAATACCGCATAACAGCACCACAAGAGATGAGAAGTGGTAATCCTCCATAGTAAAACCACTGGGGTCTGTGCTCGCAGCCAAAGTATTTCTCTCTTCACTTCCGCATTAGTGACGCATTATGACTGCCCATATAGCCATGCTATAGAGATCCTGTTGTAAAATGTCACTATACTGCTTAGTGTTTAGAGTTCTGCCTATTTTTGTATAATCTGCAATGGTGGCAACTTTACTCTTTATTCCATTTGCTAGATCATTAATAAATACAGCAAAGTCCCCAGTATTCGGCACCGGCGGGGATTGCCTGTTGCTGGATAAATGTGCTTGTTGATTGCTTGAGCAAAAGGCCGAAATAGCACAAACCTCCCCCCTGAAATACTTACCGAGGCTCCAGCGATGTCGGGCAGTCTCCCTCTATCTCCCTATGGGCTCGGATTTGCTTTCCAGCTTCCCTAGTGCACGGAAGCTGCAGTGTCAGCTCTGTACACACATGCCAGACTTTCCGGCTTCCGTACACAGATGCCTGAAGCGGCTAGGAGCTTGCGGGGAGATAGAGGGAGACTGCTAGCCATCACTGGAGGTTCGGTAAGTATTTCAAAGCCTGCTAGCACCCTCATAAAGCTCCCCCCCCACCCCCCAAAAAGAGGTCCCTGTTATACCTCAGGCAAGCCAGTTAGTTGAGACTTCTGGTTGCCTGAATTCCGGATAACAGGGACTTTGCTATGAATGAAAAGGATTGGACCTAGTACTGATCCTCAGGGGACCAGAGAGATGACAGTTTCCTATCTTAAATATGACCCGTTTTTTATCCTACTTTTTGCTTTCTGCCTCTTAATCAAGTTCTCTATCCACGTTCACACATTTTCTCCTAGTCCTTGTATCCTCAGCTTCTGCACCAAATTATTGTGGGGAACAATGTCAAAATCTTTGCAAAGTCCAAGTACACTACATTTATGTCTTTCCCAGGATTATTATTATTTATTGGATGTATATAGTGCCAGCATATTATGCAGGGCCGTACAATAATTAAGGTTACAGACAGTAATAATAGGGGTGACAGACCTAAGCAGTAAGACACACAATGCCACATCATGCACTGGAGTAGTAGTCCCAGGAATTCAAGTTTATTTTATTCTGTGGGCAGATTGCATGAGCATTCATGGTACTCAAGTAGGGGGGCCCTGCCAAAGGCTTACAATCTAAATGGAGGGAGTGATGAAACAATAGATAGGGAGGGGGCTGCATCAAGAAGTTCTTGGCAGAGAGAGTAAGGACATTGGCAAGGTGGGGTACACCTTTTTAAAAAAATGAGTTTTGAGGGTGTGTTTGAAGGTGTTGGAGGAGAAGGCAAGACTGATAGACGGTGGGAGTGAGTTCCATAAGATGGGGCTGCTAAATTTAGATCTCAAATTTCATTCACCACTTCATAAAAGCTGAGCATGTTGGTGTGATAAGATATGTTAATGAACTGTCCTATAAAGTCTTGAATACCAGTTTCCAATCATTGTTATCATAATTGGGGAAAAATTGAACATAGGTGTGTCGTACATTGGTCATATTTTTGAAATGTTACAATCAGTCAGAGAAATTGATTGCAATTCTTAAACTGAACAGATATTTAAAAAATGGTATGGTGTGCGTGGCCACCTTAAGGGTGGCCACTAATGATCCAATCTTTTTCATCCAATTTTACCAAATCTATGTAGTAGAAGGGTAAATTGTGTGAATGTATTGAACGGATAATTTAGGCAGTTACCTTATATTACATAGAAATGGTAAGATTGGATGAAAAAGATTGTATCGTTAGTGGCCAGCTTAAGCAAGATTAGGGCTGATTCGATGTGAGACAGAACTTGTAAATTTACCTTGCTCAGCCCTAGTCATCAGACTTATTTAAAGCAGTCCCTTAGAAGGAAAGAAAATTAAGGAAGAAGAGAAAGACAGGGTTGACTCAGGTAATTGAACTAACATTTGTTTGACAGAAAGCAGGCAAAACCACCTCATAGCCCCTTTGTCTTTTGCCACAACTCATGCTGCCCTTCCTTTGACAGGTGATGACAATGCACTGACAGAAGCGACCTTGGAAAGCAGGTAATAAAGCCATGACACATGTTATCTGCTTTGTGTCAAATATAAGCGTTATTGGATTCCTTTGCTTGTAATTCATCCTCTATTCTTCCCTGGGAATCTCACTAGCAGTTTTCATGACATAAGCTTCTTTTCTTTGTCATTCATTTGTTTTAATATAATATTGTGTTCAAATACCTATATGACTTTAATATCACATATTTTCAGTGCCTTCTTTGTAACAGTTGTCCAGAGACAGACGTGGACTGCAGTTATTCGTGTGAACCTGTTCGGCTTAATTTTTTCAGCTTGTCATATCTTGGTAATCTTCACACATGGTATCCATCTTTCTTGAACCACCAATACCATGAAGTGCCCTGAATGCCATACACTTTAGCAATTTCATGGCCAGTAGTCTTTGTTGAGTCCCTTGACTAAGGTGTAATCACTTTATACGGTTTAAGGCTCCTTTCACACAGACCTGTTGCATCGGACAATATAATCGCATCACAAATGTGATGCGATTATATTGGAAAGGCTGTTCTCATCAGCGCATTAGCAGTGCAGTTTGGCGGAGTCCATTGAAAAAATTTGAGCCAGGCTGTACATTATAGTTGTCGTAAAGCATACTTTTCATGTACTGAGAAAATTGCTAGGGTGTGTATATTAATAAATTGACAATTTAACACACACCATACAATCTTTTGAGAGATTGAAGAAAAATATCTGGCATTCCGAATAGATAAAAATGGAAAAAAAACAGGAAATCCGATCGGATTTTTCAGTCGAATGAAAAAAAAGCTATCGATTTTTTTCGGAAGATCCGATCATTTTTATCGAATTGCCGTAAAATCGGATCATTCTATTGTATCGTGTGTGGCCACCTTTAGTGACATTCTCAGGAAATTTGCAATCAATGTTGCCATTTATAAAGTGCAAAAAATAAATAAAAATCCTAATATTTTGTGATGATGCTAGCAAGTGGCTAATTCATTTTTTAATGCTGGTCTGACATTATTATGACACAACCATTAGACACCACACCAGAAATGCTGCATGGGGCGGCAGGCAGCCACTACATATGGCCTTAGTATAAACTAAGGTTTTATTTTAGGGGCCATTTTAAAAGCAAAAGATCTTTTTCATAGTTGAGCATTTAAGCATAGTTTTCTAGATCACATATGGTATCTAAAATGAAATATAGCTGGATGTATATAAAAAAATAAAAACACCCCACAGAGTGTTAACAATGCAGGAACCTCTCCAGACGGATACCAGTATGCATAATAGAGTCTAACTATTCAGTTGTAGAGGCAGTGTTAGGTTTGTTTCAATCTTTGAGGTTGTGTTGCAGATCCTGTAAAAACATGATTGCAGCTGAGTGGGTATGTGTGGAATGGGGCGCATACAGTGAGGCATACAGTTCCCCCTCCCTCCCTCATACAGCATGTCCTGGTATGTAAAGTGTTCCCTGGTGTCTGAAAGAGTACTGATTGCAGAGGTGGAAGAGCATTTCCCATTTCCCCTGATCAGTGGCTGGACACACTACATCACGATTCTCTGTGTCTGCCTTCCAATTCAGCCTCTAGTGTTTGAACGCTCTCTGCTTCTTAGTTCAGGAAGTTAAAGCGGTAGAGGCCAAATACGAAGGAATACACTGAGAGTTGCAGTGCAGTGTTTCCCCTGGATAACGTGAGATGCTCCTCCACTGCCTCCGCTTTCCGTACTCGGGACGTGGAGAGGTAGGGTGGCCAGTAGACACCAGATAATGCTGTATGGGGGAGGGAGGAGGGACCACTAGACACCAAGCACGCTGTACGGGGGACCAACTGTGGACCACTAGACACTAGGGTACATTCTATTTGAGGGGGAGAGGGGAGACCACTAGACACCAAGTACACTGCACAGTGGAGAAGTGACCACAAGACATCAGGTATGCTGTATACGGGAGGTGGGCCACTAGACACCAGGTAACACTGTATGCGGAAGAGAGGGAAGACCACTTGACACCAGGGAATACTGTAATAAGAGGAGGAAGGGGAACCACTAAACACCAGGGAACACATTTTGGGGGGAAGAACAGGAATCAATAGACCACCAGAGAAGTGATATGAAGATATTAAAAGTAGCAGCGCGGGTTTCTAATCAAGCTTTATACTTGAGTAAAAAAACACGAGGGGGGGGGGGGGACATATACATAACAATGGCAGTGGCGGGGGTTTCTTCATTTCGTTGCTCGTCTGAAATCGGCCTCCATACCGCCGCACACCCGACCAACCAACTTCAGCCCGACATCTTGCAGCATGCACGATTGGCAATGGAAACAATTTTCCTCCCGAAATTGGTCACATTGCTGGTGGGGCATGCACTTGGTGGCAACGATTTTAATCCAATTTGATTATGATAATCGAATCGCATGATTGATCGATTGCCAAGTCATCTTATGTATGGCCACCTTTAAATTTTGTGATTTAAGAAATGCATACAGCAGGGGGAGCATAATTTGCAAGTACTTTCTATATCAGTAGCAATAACATTTTTTTTTCATATAGAAGTCTGAAAAAGGAAGTTGTTTAGCATCTCTGCAATACAACATTTCTTGACATAGTCATCCACGAGGTTTCAAGACTAGTAGACTTTTTAATGATTTATCAGAAATCCTCAACTTGTCAGTACTTCCTCCACTTCCCTGAAATTTGAAGTACAAAATAAGGTGATGAAAGGGGTAATAGGAAGTGTTTAACCTCTTCTCCTGAGTCCGGAATGTAGGTCAATCCAGCATTACATCTGTACGGGCCGTTTATGTTTTTAATATCCAGGAATCCTGCCACTCTGTGAATCTCCTCTGTACTTAAAACACAGCTAATCCCAGTGTGAGGCAATTCCATTTTAACAGATTTCATTAATGCTCATAATTCATTGAGAGATTTATCTTTCAGGCCAGCCGTGCATATTGAAGTGGGACATTGGTTTGGTACAGAGCCGAAATCCTGAGAGTGCTTCACAGACTCTGGAGCAGTCTCCTTCTGGTGATTTCACTTTAAAAAAAAAAAAAAAAAAAAAAAAAAGAACATTAAGGACCATGTTAATGTGATAGCTATAGTTTAACATGAAGTAGACCTGATGATTATGGGCAGAGTCGACAAAGAGACAAATTCTCTAATCGAATCTGATTAGAAATAAATTTGTTTTCTGTTGATACTGCCCATACACTACAGGCCGATTCCCGTCTGATTTCAGCATGAAAAAGTTACAGCTTTGCCATTTAAAGCTATTAAATGGATTTACTATAGTATCTATCTTGTGCATAATATCTGATTACCTATTTGTAGCAAGCCTTAAGTAGCTGCACATGAATAATATTAACATCCGGCCTATGTGGATAAGGCCTCCATTAAATATATACATGTGATATGCGGTATTGAGACTCTATGTGAACAGTTTATGAATTATTAAATGGGAGATTTTGAGTTGGCATTATCTCCCTGAGAGGCAGATTAGTGCTTGATGATATGTTATTACTGTAATGTACTTTGTAAAATGGGGAAATGGTAAGGGAAAATTAATCTTACAGATCACCAAGGTCACGGGAGTCCGCATCGCCGCTGCCCCCAATGTATAATGTGCCCCCTGTGTGTGCATTATATATTATCTGTTCTGTAGCAGCCTCCGCGCAGTGTCCGTAATACTCCGTTGGCTCTCCGTACATGCCACTGGCTCATAGCGTCTGACGTCAGACACTATGCGCTGACGTCAGACAATATGCGCCAGTAGCGTGTACGGAGAGCCACCCGGAGGTTACGGACACCGCGTGGAGGCTGCTACATGAGAGGTAACTTATAAATGCACACACCGGGCATATTCATGCATATCGACGGTAGCGGCGGGGGTTTCGTCTCATCGCTCGTTCCGTAATTCTCTGCCGTACTGCCACACACCCGACCTGACCAACTTCGGCCCTACATCTTGCGGCATGCGCATCTTTCCATCACTGGTGCGATAGTCCTGGGGGTCATTACCTGGCGAACACCAGGCAGCTAAGTAGTCCACCACCCACTAGGGGTGACAGCCCATCATCCCTTTTTTCCTCCATACACAAATCATTTCCACTTGTCCATCCTACAACTCTAGGGACAAAAAGCTCATCTGCAAAGCTTTTGTATTGCCCTGTGATGTATTTATACATGTTAATCAGGTCACCTCTCAGTCGCCTTTTTTCCAAGCTAAATAAGCCTAGTTTGTCCAACCTTTCTTGGTAAGTGAGCTCTTCCATCCCTCTGATTAATTTAGTTGCCTGTCTTTATACCCGTTGCAGCAGGTCAATGTCCTTTCCGCACTGACGTAACATGCAGGCGGGACACAGGGGTAGAGACACCATGGAGACTGGAAGACATGTTGAGGAAGGAAAAAGGAGGAGGGCACTGGCTGGACAGTGGAGATATTATGCTCTACTTCTACAGTCTGCATTAACCCATCTGAATGGCAACCTGGTACATGCAGCACCCCCATAGCCACTGAGGGGAGATGTTCACCCCTTATAGGCTCTGGGACCCTGGGCAATTGCTCAGTAGCCTTTATGTTTACTTAAATTAAATTAGACAGCGGACTAAACATTGTAATGGTGCAACATATTTTATTTACCGCATATACGCGCATATAAGCCGACCCGCATATAAGCCGACTCCCCAACTTTTACCTGAAAAAAAAGAGGAAAAAAGTATTGACCCGCATATAAGCCGGGGGTAGGAAATGCTGGATTGGTGCAGATGGAAATGATCTGATCGGATCATTATATTTGTAATGTATTTGTAATACAATGACATTTTATCTGATTGGATTTATATTAGCTGTAACAAAGAAATGTTTTTTTGTTTGTTTAAAGATTACTGTATTATGCTGTAATGCTTATGCTGTTTATCTTTCAGAGCAGAGTGGACATTCTTAGTTCAGGTCCGCTTTCAGGATAGTCCTCCTCAGAGCCTCCCTCTCTCCATGCAGCCCCTACTACATGCCCCAACAGGTAGTAACTGGCCCCCCTCCCCGAGTGAAGCACCCACCTTCATGTAAAATAAAAAGCTAGGCAACAATGGCTGCGGCCTGCGAGATCCCCCCAGTCATGTGCTCACTGTCTAGTGCTGCACATTCAAGCAGATGGCCGTGTTATCCCCCCAGCGCACCGCCAGACATGAATGTTTGGCAGCTTTGATGTGTCCTATGTGTCTTTCTCTCCCCCCTGAATGTCTCCGCAGATGTGTGCCTAAGCGGCTGCATTTGCTTACCGCCGAGCCGCCGACATTCCTCCGTAACTGAAGTCCATAGAGGTCTCGTCTCTATGATACTTGCGCCACTGGAAGGCGTCATAGAGACGAGACCTCTGGACAGTTACGGAGGAATGTTTGCGGCTCGGCAGTAATCACACATCTGCGAAGACACTCGGGGGGGCTTTAGAGAGAGAGAGAGGCGTAGCGGACACATCAAAGCTGCGCTGGGGGGATAACACGGCCACCTGCTTTGATGTGCAGCACTAAACAGTGAGCACATGTTTGGGGGGAATCACACGGCCATTGTTGCTTAGCGTGGGGTGCTTCACTGGGGGGGGGGGGGGAATCACTACATACATGATTTGCATACAAGCCGACCCCCAACTTTTGGGCCACTTTTTGGGGGTCAAAAATTCGGCTTGTATGTGACTATATACGGTATATCACCTTCATTTATCAGTATTGTCAAAATGAAGATCAGCTATTTGTTGGTTGAAAAAGTCAAAAATGTCTATGCTGTGTATGTTTACTTCTCCACAATCTTGTTGTCAAACATTGCATGATATCCTCTCACTCTGTGTTGAAAGCCTGTGTGTGAATGATACAGCACTGAGGTTGTAAACTCAGAAGTAAAGAACTGTAATTTACTACTGTCTGCCTCAATTTCACTTCTTGCAGTGCCATAACAGCTAGAAGTTCCATAATTATGCTGTTTGTTCCTTGCAGTACAATCATGTTTTATGATGAGATCACATGGGCAAAGACTTTACAGCCATGCAAGGGCACCTTGACTATAATATTATGCCACATCTGTAGAGATCACATTTCTACATGAAAAAAAAATGCAAGCATAAGCTTTTAATTTTTACACTATAAGCAAAAAAAAAAATGCTAAAAAAAAGTTACAGCTTTGCCATTTAAAGCTATTACATGGATTTACTATAGTATCTGTCTTGTGCATAATATCTGATTACCTATTTGTAGCAAGCCTTAAGTAGCTGCACATGAATAATATTAACATCCGGCCTATGCGGATAAGGCCTCCATTAAATATATACATGTGGTATGCGGTATTGAGACTCTGTGTGAACAGTTTATGAATTATTAAATGGGAGATTTTGAGTTGGCATTATCTCCCTGAGAGGCAGATTAGTGCTTGATGATATGTTATTACTGTAATGTACTTTGTAAAATGGGGAAATGGTAAGGGAAAATTAATCTCACGGATCACCAAGGTCACGGGAGGAATGGAGACCTGTATCATTTGTGTTTTAGCAGAAATCCGATCATAAACTTGGATAAAGTCCATGGTCTATGATAAGCAATGGGATGAAGACCATTATCTCCACATAAAGCATATTGCTGAGTTTCAATTTAAGGTAGAATGCTGATAATACACTTTTTTCATTTTGTCACATTTACCTGAAGCACCAGCACCATGTGTTGAGTATGGATTCTGACGACTCCTTCAAAATGCGCTGATCTGTTTCCTTTAGGCTAAGTTCACAGTAAGGCATTGCGTTGAGACGTAATGGAGGAATTTTAGCGCACAGAATAGCACTGCAATCGTAAGTCTATGAGATGTTCAGATGGCACGCAGTGTGATATGATTGAACGGACTACAGTCTCCCTGTCACACCTCTTATGCTAGGTACACACAATACAATTTTCTGAGAGATTCACTGTCGGGTCGATTCTTTCCAGCAGGTCCGATCTGATTTCCGATCAATTTTCTATTCACTTTTATGGGAAATCGATTGAAAAATCGATCAGAAGTCAGATCGGACCTGTTGGAAATAATCCATCTGACAGTAAATCTGTCAGAAAATTGTAGTGTGTACCTAGCATTAGAGCTTACACATAGATTTCCCAGCATCCAAGACTACAATGGATCTTCCAGCCAGCTAAGAGCAGGTTAACAAGAGAACCAGAGGTTGAGCTTACACACACATATCACATCGCTCGCCACCATATGTCTCATACAGGACATAACCTGAAAAGAACAGTTATACAAAAAAAACAAAAAACCTTTGTTTAACCCTTTGTTCTATGCAAACCACAATATAAATTATGTATACTCAGCCTTAAATTATTTTTATATAATATATTTAAAAAAGCAAAAATAATGCATTGTAATATTACAGAAAAATGTAAATAACAATTAAAAGAAGATAGCCAACAGTAAGAATAAATGGTGTCAGGCTTACCGTTCTGTATGTTGTTCTCAGCGGTGCCATCATCTTACGCACGCACGCGGGAAATGTCGCTTTTTTTTTGCTTTAGCCATGTCTGTTCCTGGCTAATGCGTTACATGGCGTGCACAAATATGCACGCGTGGGGTCCTTGGCGCCAATTTTGGAGGGCTGGGCTATTTAAGGATTTCCCTTCCCAAAGGACAGTGCTGTTTGTTTTGACAGCTTGCCTGTCCGGTGAACCTTGCTAAGAACCTTGTATCCTGATTATCGTGCACCAACCTTTGGCTTGTGACCTGACCTCCGCTAGAACTCCCCCTGCACTGACCTTTGGCTTGTTATTGGACTTTCGCTTTGCATCCTGTTAGCTGCTCCAGAACTTCCCCACAACTGCGTCACCTGTTCTCCTTAGCTACCGGTGGGGCAATCCCAGGGCTCGTGACCTGTGGTCACTAGGCACCAAAGTAGTCAATTGCCCACTAGGAGTATCGGCCCCTCATCCCTTGCGGGGTGCTCTGGTGAACACCCATGGCCATTTAGACTCCACGCCCTGGGAGAGCCCGCACCAGCTTCCTGTAGCTGGGTCAACAGGCCAGACCCTGATACTCAGCCTAACAAATGGTTTTAAATGAAAATTTCCACTTGTCTGTCAGTGGATTACAGCAGGTCTGCATATTGTAAGCCCATTTGAGTTCAGAGTTCCCTGCAGTAAATGTCCTTCCAGAGGCTCTCTGGCAGATCTGCTTTCTGATGGCAAAAGAAAGTTGTTTCTCAACATATCCATGTGGGTTTTATAACCTAAAACCGCAAAGGGTTTTGCTAGCCCCTGCGTGTTACAATCACTGCTGTTTGGCTGCACTTTTATTGTACCAAACTTGCGCTTATGGGCGGCAGATGGGACCTCAAACTGCCCAACCAGCACATGATTCAGCCTCCCATATGAAAGAGGCCTAAATTGAGCTGAGCCTAAGACTGGAAGTGGTGAATGGCTGTAAGCCAGAAAAGACAGACTTGTACTGACTTCAGCCGTGGCTGCCAGTTGCCACTTTTTTTTACGTTATGGTCTGAAGTCAAAGTAGTGAATGGAGATTTGGTAAAAGAAAACACCCTACTCTCCATTCCCCGGAAGTCAACAGCACTCTTCACTTTCAAAATGGCTAATGCTATCTGCAAAACTCCTTCATAAATATAGCGATCATCTGTGATTGCTGGTTATTATAATGGTGGTAATGGGAAACAGGTGATCCATGACAAAAGTGGGAATCATTTCAGATGACTGTCACCTTCATAAATATGGTGATTGCAGATTTTAGGATCCTATTCTTTGTGATCTTGTTCTCAACATTTGATACAGTTTATAACAGCGATGTATGTACGCTTGCTGAGACTAAGTTGAGTGACTGGAGGCGCCCATAATATATTTAATAAAAAAATTTAAATAGTCAAGGTAAGCGTGAACCTACCTTCTGGAAGAAGACTCACCTGCAAGGTTCAAAATGATTTATCTACATTCAGTACTTCAGGGAACACGCGTTTCACAGCATAAGCTGCTTCATCAGGTCAAATATTGTGCAGCCTGAAGTGCTGATGCTCCCTTTGCCTAATATTACATCCTATTTTAGTTTAGAGTACCCAAGCAGCTCATGGTGACTCAGAACCACTATAGAGGACTAAAAGAGACCGGAAAGCTATCCTACTAAAAAGCAATGCTTAGTGGGCTTTGCCTTCTTAATGGGAACCAGAGTTGAATAATGAAAAAGCTTTTATACATACCTGGGGCTACCTCCAGCCCCATCCGCCTGGATCGCTCCCACCCCGCCGTAGCTTCGGGAACCGGGTCCTGTCACTGACGTCAATCACGGCCAGGAGAAGTGCACCCTCTATGTATCTCTGCAGCGGCACCTGGAGAGTTATGCAAACAGCGCACTTCTCTTACGCTAGACTGGATCTGACTGACGGAAGTGTGAGGACCCGGTTCTTGTAGCTGCGGGCAGCGGAGGATGGCGGCGTGGGAGTGATCCAGGTGGATGAGGCTGGAGGAAGCCACAGGTATGTATAAAATCTTTTTCATTATTCATCTCTGGTTCACTTTAAAACAGACGGTATTTGCGATAATTCAGCTTTAAGTGAACATCTATGGTTACCCACAATGCTCCATTACTGAATATGCAAATGATCTCTTTATTCCCCTGAAGCCAGGCTGACATTCAGAACCGCTGGTGTACAGCACGCATATACTATAGCTTTACATTTTACAGAGCACATCAACCCCACATGCAGACAGCCTTTTTGGGAGTTTTGGTTCTCCTCAGTGCATAGCAGGGATTGATATGGATCTATGGAATAAGGCTTGGACCAGAACAACCGAATACCCAAGCAGCTCAGGGTGACCCAAAACCACCAGGAAAGTATAGGGGACTAAAAGAGACTGAAAACCCTCCTACTAAAAAGCACCACATTGTGAAACTCATTCAACAGAGGGGGCAAATACTTTTCCCACCAATCTGGTACAAGTAAGATACAAGTATAACCAGCACAACTAGTAGTCATAACTCATAAGCGTAAGTAAAAATAACTTGCTTTAGCTTATAGTGTTGGGAATATATTATATTAGTCAATGAGTGTGTTTAATATTCACAACCTTAACTCTCCAGCGACTCTTCATCAGAGCCATAATCTAGAATACAAGAGGAAATCATATTCCCCCCCTCCATTAGCTGTCACTTCTTTATCATTTTCAGTCAGCATGTTTCCAGACTGACTACAAATCCTATGTTTGGGAAGTTAATTTGTCCTTCTAGGAGTGCACACTGTGCTGTCATTCACACAGCAAGCAGAGACACAACATTGTCATTTCCTGGCTATGTTTGTTGTAATTGTTTCCTCACACGAGTACCTGCAGGTAACAGATACTTTTTGGTAGTCTTAATGATCTTCTCTGTGATTGGACGTAAAAATACTGTATGAGTAACCACTGGCCAGTCATACTGTGTGTATTACATATCAGAAAGAAAATTCTTCACACAGAGTAGCACAGGGCAGCAGGCCTATAAATAGGCTCTGTACATTTTATCTACTCTGATGAAAGCAAATGTTCATATATCTGGTTCTCTCTCCTGCTTGAGAATGATGGTACTTAGCATCCAGAGGTGCCAGACCTTCCTGCATTTCTATTCCTCTAGGCACAGTGACAGTTGCCTGACAGTGTCAATGTTTCCTGACTCTTCCAGAGATTGGCTAATCCTGATGGAATGATGATGCAGCTCTCTTAGTAATGGCTTTTGTCAGAAGCAGATGTTATCCCTCCAATAAGATAAATCCACAGATGAAGAATAATACATAATCGGCAATCTGTACCAAGAGAAGAGATATTATAAACAGTGAACACGTGATATGGATTCTGGTGGATGACAGTTCAGGGGATAATGTATTCAAATCCTCATTATAAAATATAACATAGCTGAAATATGACCATCCCCACCTTTACAGTCGAACCTACACTGAAGCCACCCGAATTACTTGATTAAGGCGGCAAAATTGGAGGATGGGGCCCACCTTCCTGGCACACACATTACCCTCCTCATCCATGCATCCCCGAATCCCCATCCTCATTCAACTGGTGACACCTGCTGCAACCAATCAGGTGGGGGTGATGGCACCAGACCAGCCAATCACAGCCTCCCACTGCTCCTTTTCCTAACTAGTGCTGATGGACTAATGGGCAGGACCTCGGCACCATCATTGGGCCAATCACTGTATTCGATCAGTAGCAGTGACATCTGATAGGTCAGTTACTGATTGAGTGCCAAAGCTTCCCCTCTGACTGGTCCATGGTGAGCTCTTGACGGTGATGGGGTTTATATGGGGGGTAAATATGATATGTGGCATATTTGATGGTGGTATATGTATATACTACTACAACAACAAGATGTGTTCATCACCAAGTTAAATCTGACTCATCTGGCTGTAAACTTTGCCTTCTCGGCTCAATTAAGAAGTACAGCTTGTGCAAACTTGCACTTGCTGTTGCTTGTGTTACAAGACAGGTACCTATCCTTTGTGGATGGCTTTCCCTGGCGGTGGTCACGCTCTGGGGGGGAGGGTGTCACCTGCACATCTCCCCCCAGGATACAGTTGAACGGTGAAAGGGTTCGGCTCATGCTGCTCCCCGTTTCATGGGGGCATGAGAGGCCTACCCGTGGCGCCCCTATTAATGTGCAAAATGTTTAGTGCAGACTAACCCCCGCAGGGCAATATTTTGCAGTAAAGTCAGTTTAAGACCCTCATATTCTGGCAAGCGAAAGCAAATTTGCACAAGCTGTGCCTTTTAATTGAGCCGATCAGGCTAAGTTTGCAGTTAGATGAGTCAGGTTTAACTTGGTGATGCACACATCCTTTTATTGTGGCGATATGTATACAGTGGTGTGAAAAACTTTTTGCCCCCTTCCTGATTTCTTATTCTTTTGCATGTTTGTCACACTTAAATGTTTCTTCTCATCAAAAAACGTTAACTATTAGTCAAAGATAACATAATTGAACACAAAATGCAGTTTTAAATTATGGTTTTTATTATTTAGTGAGAAAAAAAACCTCAAAACCTACATGGCCCTGTGTGAAAAAGAAATTGCCCCCTGAACATAATAACTGGTTGGGCCACCCTTAGCAGCAATAACTGCAATCAAGCGTTTGCGATAACTTGCAACAAGTCTTTTACAGCGCTCTGGAGGAATTTTGGCCCACTCATCTTTTCAGAATTGTTGTAATTCAGCTTTATTTGAGGGTTTTCTAACATGAGCCGCCTTTTTAAGGTCATGCCACAACATCTCAATAGGATTCAGGTCAGGACTTTGACTAGGCCACTCCAAAGTCTTCATTTTGTTTTTCTTCAGCCATTCAGAGGTGGATTTGCTGGTGTGTTTTGGGTCATTGTCCTGCTGCAGCACCCAAGATCGCTTCAGCTTGAGTTGACGAACAGATGACCAGACATTCTCCTTCAGGATTTTTTTGGTAGACAGTAGAATTCATGGTTCCATCTATCACAGCAAGCCTTCCAGGTCCTGAAGCAGCAAAACAACCCCAGACCATCACACTACCACCACCATATTTTACTGTTGGTATGATGTTCTTTTGCTGAAATGCTGTGTTACTTCTACGCCAGATGTAACAGGACACGCACCTTCCAAAAAGTTCAACTTTTGTCTCATCGGTCCACAAGGTATTTTCCCAAAAGTCTTGGCAATCATTGAGATGTTTTTTTTAGCAAAATTGAGACGAGCCTTAATGTTCTTTTTGCTTAAAAGTGGTTTGCGCCTTGGATATCTGCCATGCAGGCCGTTTTTGCCCAGTCTCTTTCTTATGGTGGAGTCGTGAACACTGACCTTAATTAAGGCAAGTGAGGCCTGCAGTTCTTTAGATGTTGTCCTGGGATCTTTTGTGGCCTCTCGGATGAGTTTTCTCTGCGCTCTTGGGGTAATTTTGGTCGGCCGGCCACTCCTGGGAAGGTTCATCACTGTTCCATGTTTTTGCCATTTGTGGATAATGGCTCTCACTGTGGTTCGCTGGAGTCCCAAAGCTTTAGAAATGGCTTTATACCCTTTACCAGACTGATAGATATCAATTACAGTACTTTTGTTCTCATTTGTTCCTGAATTTCTTTGGCTCTTGGCATGATGTCTAGCTTTTGAGGTGCTTTCGGTCTACTTCTCTGTGTCAGTGCTCCGATTTCTTGAGTGAAACAGGTGTGGCAGTAATCAGGCCTGGGGGTGACTACAGAAATTGAACTCAGGTGTGATAAACCACAGTTAAGTTATTTTTTAACAAAGGGGGGCAATTTCTTTTTCACACAGGGTCATGTAGATTTGGAGTTTTTTTCTCTCACAAAATAATAAAAACCATCATTTAAAACTGCATTTTGTGTTCAATTATGTTATCTTTGACTGATAGTTAACGGTTTTTGATGAGCAGAAACATTTAAGTGTGACAAACATGCAAACGAATAAGAAATCAGGAAGGGGGCAAATAGTTTTTCACAACACTGGAGATAGATAGATAGATCAGTGTATCCAGGGTGGGGCGCATCCTCCAAAGATTGCTTCAGGCACCAGAAAGTCTAGAACTGGCCCTGCCCACTTTCCATTCCACTCCAGTGGATGGATAACCTAGCAACATTATCATTTATTCACTAGTTAGTCTGCCACACAATAGTGCGTTGTTCATCAAGTGGCCAGGATATCAACTGTGCCAAACCCAGGAAGGGCGTACATAACAAAAAGGCACCAGGAAAAAATGGTGCAGGGTGATGCCGATAATGGCATCTTGCTACTAAGGTTATTTAAAGAGAGTCTGAAGCGAGAATAAATCTCGCTTCAGACCTCATATATAGCAGGGGCATGTGTGCCCCTGCTAAACCGCCGATATCCCGCGCCTTTTACGAGGGTCCCTGTCCCCCCAAATCCCCTCCGTAATGCGGGGGAGCGCTTCCTTGTTGGGGCAGGGCTAACCGCCGCAGCCCTGCCCCACGCGCGTCTGTCAGCGCGTATCTCCGCCTCTCCCCCTGCCCCTCTCAGTCTTCCTTCACTGAGAGGGGCGGAGGAGAGGCGGCGATGCGCGGCTGATAGACGCGAATGGAGGCAGGGCTGCAGCCGTTAGCCCTGCTTCCAGGAGCGACCAAGCCTGCGACCAAGTGTTGCAGTGGGGGGTTTGGGGGTGAAGGGACCCCCGTTTAGCGGCGCATATGCGGCGGTTTAGCAGGGGAACACGTGCCCCTGCTAAGTATGAGCTCTGAAGCGAGATTTATTCTCGCTTTAGAGTCTCTTTAACATTGTATAAATGTCCTAAAATGTTAAATAACCTAAGCAATAAGATGTAATTACCGGCATCTGTGATACATTCCCTGGTCCCCGCGATCCCGTCTCCTCTCCACTTCCTGTTTAGTTTGAAAGGGTCCTGCAGCCAACCAATCACCATGTGGGAACTGAAGCTGCATGGTGATAGGCTGGCTGCCGGGCTCATTCAAACTAACAAGTGGAGAGGATCGTCCAGGAGCAGGTAATGTATCATTTAACACCTGACACCTGTCACACTGAACTTTATGGAGCACCATTGAAAAACACATGGTAAAAGTAATTTACCATTTTGAAGTGCAACATTTAGGCGCAGTGATAGATATTTATCAGCATTCCGCCAGAATGTTGCACATCAAAACGATAAATTATGTTTACCGTACTTTTCAATGGCGCACAAGAAAGTTTTTATTGCGGTATGTGCCATTTTTTCCTGCTCCACAGAAAGGTGTCAGGCTCTTGTTCCCTTAGGCTCCAGGAAGATTATCAGAAAGGCAGCTAACATGTCTTAAAAGTCGAGTAAAGCTCAATTTCAACCATAGTGGCAACCTGTAAATAGCAATATAGATATTCTGGTTTCTGTTATTATAAAATAACCGTACAGGAAAACTGAAACAAGTCCTTACACTGCTTTACATCTTGTGTTGAAAGAAATGTTTTTCAAACTGTAAGTATGCATATTTGATTATACCAATATAATCCACAAGACTTGCATGATTTTGGGTTGTGGTCTGTCAGAAGCATTGTTACTAGGAAGCAAGAGCTTGCACTGGGTAAGTACAGCCGATAACCAAGCATTTTAGGAGTGATGTTTTCTTGACTTGATGATCAAAGGACCCAACAGTAATGCAATATTTACTACATTCACACTATGGCCACTTCTACATGCTTGCTTTCATATTGCTGGAAACGCAATAATATTGACAACCCATGTTAATCTGCGGACTTGTTTACATCCAATGCTTTTCCAGGTATACATTTAAAAAACAGCAGAAACACACACGGTTTGTTACACAAAGGAAAGTGCACAATGCACAGAAACACGCACACAAAAAAGTTGGTATTTGCAATCGATCGAGAATGAAGATGATGCTAGGTACATAAAAGATAAAAGTCTTTGGAAAATGTAAGATCTAGGTACACACCATACAATTTTCTGTAAGATTTACCTGCCAGACAGATTTTTTCTAATATGTGGAAAAAAAATCTATCTGGCAGGTAAATCTAATGCTGGGAATACACGTTAAGTTTTTTGCGGAGAATCGTTCCGTTAGATGCCTCCGATGATAAAATTCCGACATGACTGATTCTCCACTTGATTCTGTTCCACTCAATTTCTCATAGAAGTGAATGGAAAAAAGAAAGAAAAACAAGCGGAAGATAAGAGACTCGAGCAGAGAATTGAATGGCTAATAGATCACGCGGAGAATCGAACGCGAAAAACGTAACGTGTATTCCCAGCATAACAGAAAATCTAACAGGACATTGTATGGTGTGTACCTAGCAGGCCAATTTTACACAGTCTATTCTCAAGCTGACTACACCTATCAGATAAAAATCTTTGTAAACTGAGGAATTAATCTGAGGAATTAATCTGCATGCTGAGAATACACGATGAGATTTTTCAGTCAAATTACTGTCCGATCTTATTTCCGATCGAGTTTCTTATCAATTTCCATTCACTTCTATGAGGAATCGATCTGAAAAACGATTGAAAATAAGATCGGACATGTCGGAAATTATCTATCAAACCATCTATCTTCTGAAAAAACTTATGGTGTATTCCCAGCATCACATAGGTTTGTCAGGGAGGTTTGAAAGACTGATCTTTCTAAAGATGCTGTCCACATGCAAAAGATCAGTTCCTGCAAAATGCTTTCATAGTCCATTTACTTGTTTTCATGCATGCCTGTGCCCACAAACGTTAAGAAATATCTGCAGATCTCATACACACCTTGTTTAATGAACAATCGTCTGAAGATCAGATCCACCAGGATGCTTCTGAAAGATTGAGAGACAAATATCTTTGGTCTATATCTTTGGAGGTCATTTGTGAACTTTTTTTTTTTTGCAATGATTATCTGCAGATTATCTTTGATCTTTCATTTTTCAAAGACTTTTATCTTGTGTGTACCCAGCTTTAGTACTCAATATCTGTTGACCATCATACTACATGGAGGTGGTAAAATTGGCATTTGATCTTTCATTTTCCAAAGACTTTTATCTCATGTGTGTACTTATTATATGCTGGGTACACACAATACGTTTTTCCGCTCGATTTTCCGCCTGACCATTTTTTCTGCTCGATTCTCTTATCTTCCGCTCGTTTTTCTTATCTTTTGCCATTCACTTCTATGAGAAATCAAGCCAAAAAAACGATCGGAAGGAATATCGTACATGACGGAAATTATCTATCGAACCCATCTATCGGGGGTAAAAACTTATGGTGTATTACCAGCATTAAAGAGGAACTTCAGCATAAAAAAACATACTGTCATTAAGTTACATTAGTTATGGATAGGTAATATAATCTCTTACCCACCCTGTTTTAAAAGAACAGGCAAATGTTTGTGATTTCATGGGGGCAGCCATCTTTTTAGTTGATAGGAGGTGACAGAGTTATGGAGTACAGCAAAGTCCCCATTATCCAGAAGGAATAATGAGGACTTTGCTTTAGGTGGGTTTTGAGTAGAGATGGCCCGAACGGTTCCCAGAGAACTTCTGTGGTTCGCGATCGCGGAGAACCACAAACTTTTCCAGAAGTTCGGTTCGCCCCCATAGTGCATCATGAGGGTCAACTTTGACGCTCTACATCACAGTCAGCAGGCACATTGTAGCCAATTAGGCTACACTCCCTCCTAGAGCCCCCCCCCCCCCCCCCTTATGAAAGGCAGGCAGCATCAGGCATTGGACTCACTCGTGTGCCTGCATTAATTAGAGAAGGGAAAGCTGCTGCAGCCTCTCATAGGGAAAGCTTAATTAGGCTCTTGTAGGCTTGTTAGCTTGCTCCTTGCTGATTCTTATTGCTAAAAAAGCACCCCTCAACAGCTCTTTTGAGAGCTAATCTTGTTCTTGTGATCAATTTTTTTGTGTGTGTGTGTGTCCCACTGACACTTGTGTTGCATAGACAGCCTTGGTAATTCCTACTGTGTGTGCCACTGCCAGGCCTAACACATTCAGTGACTACCTGTGTGTGTGACAGGTGCACATTGTAATACCCATCACTGCATATACCTACCTCTTGTTCACTTCAGTCAGTGCACCCACCTACCTACGTGAGCGCATGTAGTGTCACTGTGCCTGTCCGGTACCTGTCTGTGTGTGACAGGTGCACATTGTAATACCCATCACTGCATATACCTACCTGTTGTGTTCAGTGCACCCACCTACCTACGTGAGGGCACGCAGTGTGATATACCACTCCGTGCATACCTGTTAACTGCACCTGTGTGACTGCACATTGTATTAGTCAAGTCAGAGCATACCTTTCACTTCATCCCCCCCGATATGGACAAAACAAAAGGCAGAGGCAGGCCACCTGGCAGGTCTGTTCGAGGTCGTGCTGTCATGATTTTGTGCGGCCCTCGACCAAAGTACAGTGTTCAGAAGAAGGCACGTGCCATCAATCCCCAATATTGTCAGGATGTAGTTGACTATTTAACATAGCACACCTCATCTTTCTCAGCTTCCGCACGGAATCGTGACATATCTGACTCCTTCTGCTCTGATTCTGGCATCCCACTTAACACTCAGTCGTCCGGCCACCACCAAAGTGCCATCACCCCAGGGCTCAGCGGTGTGGAAATGTTTTTGTGTTTCTGCCTCAGATGAGAGCAATGCCATCTGTACTCTCTGCCACCGAAAATTGAGCCGTGGAAAGACCAAGACCCGCGTAGGGACAACTACCTTACGAAGGCACATGATTACAAAGCACAAACTGCTATGGGATGACCACCTGAAGAAAATCAGCACACAAAAGCAAAGCCACACACCGCAGTGGAAGATACCAGGCTGCAATTTTTTCTCAAAAAAGGCGGTACCTAAACTGTACCGTGATGCTGAAAGGCAAGTGGTGACATCTCTGGCACACAGCGTTGGGTCAAGGGTCCATGTGACCACGGACCCTGGTCTGCAAAGCACGCTCAGGCCTGCCCGAAGACTAAGTCAGCCCCCACACACAGCATCTCTGCCTGCACGCCGTGTGACTGCATGCCCCAAGATTAAGTCACTCCCCACACAGCATCTCTTTTTTTTTTTTAACAAATTTTTATTTTCCACACAGCATCTCTGCCTGCAGGCCGCTTGACTGCCTTCTTGACTGCCTTCTCCGCCACCACCAACAGGGTCCAGGACTCCAGGTGGATTCCTGAATTTTTAAGGCTGCTAGCAGCGGCCGCTATAATAATTTTTCTGGTTCATGTACATACCTGCCTAATTTTTCTGGCTGCACTGCAGTTGCAACAACAAAACAAAAGGCATGTACATGTGCCAATTTTCCTTCGTGATCATTACCTTGCCGCGGTGAAGAGGCTTGCGTATCACAATGAAGCAATGACCGATAGCTATATGAGTGTCTTGGGGGGGGGGGGGCACACCCTAGAAAATAAGGTCGTTGCTTCATTGTGGACAGGCCAAATTTGATCAGCTGGGCAGTCACTGTTGTTCTATCATTGAGCTACCACAGCCCGGCGACCGTATGGGCTTGAAAACCGCCACAGCCTGCACCCTGGCCATGGTGCACACCAGTCCAGCACGGCTGTCACTACACAAATAGCTGTTTGCGGTGCGTTACACAGTGAGTTTGGTGTGTCAGTGTGAAGCAGTACTCTAATTACACTCCCTGATGATGTATACACATGCAAGATGTTTTAAAGCACTTAAGCCCTGCAATTTAGCATTCAATGTGATTTCTGCCCTTAAAACGCTGCTTTGCATCAAATCCAGATTTTTCCCCGGGACTTTTGGCATCTTTCTCACTCCGCCATGCCCCCCTCCAGGTGTTAGACTCCTTGAAACATCTTTTCCATCACTTTTCTGGCCAGCATAAGTGTTTCTAGTTTTCAAAGTTTGCCTCCCCATTGAAGTCTATTGCGGTTCGCGAAAGTTCACACGAACCAAACTTTTGTGGAAGTTCGCGAACCTGGTTTGCGAACCGAAAATCAGAGGTTTGGGCCGTCTCTAGTTTTGAGGCTTTTAAAATACTTACCGAACCTCCAGCGAATTCTAGCAGCCTTCCAGCAGCCCCTAGCGGGCTCCTAGCAGCTTTTGCCATCTGTGCACCTAAGTCAGCGTGTTACCATGTTTGTCTTCTTCCTGCTTATAAGAGTTGCATGGTTATAGGATACTATCAACAAGTGGCTGGACCTGGTAATGGTTAAGGGCTCTGCCTCTGACATAGGCGACCTGGATTCGAATCTCGGCTCTGCCTGTTCAGTAAGCCAGCACCTATTCAGTAGAAGACCTTGGGCAAGTCTCCCTAACACTGCTACTGCCTATAGAGCGCGTCCTAGTGGCTGCAGCTTTGGTGCTTTGCGTCGGCCAGGAAAAAAGTACGATATAAATGTTCTGTGTTTGCTTGTTTGTTTTTGTTTATTGCACTGGTAATTTGGTCTAATTATGATTGATTATATACTCAATATTGCAGCTAAACTTTTCCTCTAGTTTTTTCTTTTTCTCCTTTGTGTTATTTTTCTTTTCGGTTTTACTTGTAATCATTAGCCACCTGTGAGGGGGGACGTGTTGCAACTGTTGTTCTGTATCTTTGTTTATAACTTCAATAAAAAACGTACTGAAACTAAATATTTTCCCCTTAGACCTCTTGAGTGTTGCTTTAGCAAGATGTTTTGGGTCATTGTCCCGCTGGAAGATGAACTTCCATCTTGGTCTCAAATCACTGGCAGACTGACACAGATCTTGCTCAAGAATATACGTTTTTATCTCTGTCCATCTTTCCCTCAACTCAGGCCAGTTTTCCGGTCCCTGCTGCTGAAAAACATCCCTACAGCATGATGCTAAATGTAATCAGTACTCCCTGCTCAAAAAATACCACAATAATAATGGAGTTAAAGTGTATCTCCTTAATGCATTCAAAAAAAGTCACAGTAACCTCTTGCCGACCGTGTCACGCCAATGGGCGTGGCCGCGGCGGTAGCCCCAGGACCGCCTAACGCCGATTGGCATAAAGTCCTGGGGCTCTGTTTTGCAGGAGATCGTGCGCAGGCTGCACGCGCATCTCCTGCTTGGTGGGCGGAGCTGAGCTCCGTTTTCAGTCTCTGAGCGGCCATCGCCGCTCAGAAGGCTGTTACACGGCGAAACTGCCGTGTGTGTACTTGTACAGCGCTACGATCAGCAGTAGCGCTGTACTGGGGACAGCCGTGTGACACGGCTGTCCCCCTGGGGGACAAGAGAGCGATCGGCTCTCATAGGCAGAAGCCTATGACAGCCGATCGCCGTGATTGGCCGGCTGAGGGGAGGGAGGGGAATTGTTAAAAATAAAAAGAAAATAGTAATAAATATTAAAAAAAAAAAAAACTGTTGGTGGGGAGAAAAGGGGGGGGGGGGGGGGGGGAGATCACTTGTGTGCAGAGTTGTACGGGCCTGCAGCTTGGCCTTAAAGCTGCAGTGGCCAATTAAACAGAAAATCGTCTGGTCACTAGGGGGCTTTAACACCATGGTCCTCAAGAGGTTAATGTCCAATACAAATTTTTTATATTTTTTCTTCTTAGTTTACCTCTAGTAATGAATGCTGTAGCATGCTTGATTCAATACTGATGCTGATGAACTCAGGAATAATCCATCTCGCAAATAGGTGAAGTTTACTGCATTACCTATACAACTAATGGTATACGTCTTTAGGTGTTTTTTTTTTTTTTTTTTAATCACTCTCCATCCTCCAACTGTCAAATACATTAGGTGCTGTGCCACGCCACCTGTCGCTCCTCTATCACCAGCCAACGCTACTGCCACAAATTCAGTTCTACACAATGCGAGCAACCACCCACCCCATGTTAAATCAGCTATACCCTATAGCTAATTCCTTAGACTGCATAGGAATAATACTAGAAGGGAAGATTTTGAACAGCAGGCACAGGAGATGTATGATCGCTTTCTAGCTAGAGGGTATGATCAAGTAAATCTAGACCATGCCTTGGAACGGGTTCATAACACGAACCGCATGGATCTGTTGCAGACTAAAGAAAAGGAGGAGAAGGATTCTTTTGTGATGGTATTTGAATTTTCTCCCATGTCAGATAGAGTACAGGAAATTGTGAAACGCAATTGGCAAATATTGGAACAGGATGAGGGTCTGAACCCTAGAGTGACAAAAACCCCTACGTTGGCCTTTAAGAAGGGAACCACGTTAGGTTCAATGTTGACAAACAGTGAATTCTTACCCCCCAAACGAGATACCTGGCTGTATAGGAACAAAATTGTGGGTACATTCCCATCTGGACATTGTCCTACATGTCCACATATTACCAAGACAAAACAAGTAAGATTAGGCTCTACATATTTCCAGATTAGGGACTTCATCACATGCAGGACTGAATTTGTGATGTATGCCCTCCTGTGTCCCTGTTCGTTTTTCTATATTGGAAAGACGACACGCCCGATGCGGGAAAGATTGGTGGAACACGTACGCTCTATTCGAAAAAATGAAGGAGGGGTGCCCAGACTTGTTTAACACTTTGAGGAGGGCCACGGCAGCGATCCCTCCCTCCTAAGAATGGTGGGATTGGTCGCTGTCGTGGCCCCGAGAAGAGGGGGAGACCGGGATCGGCTCCTCTCGCAGCGAGAATCTATATTGATTTCTAAAACTGAAGCAATGGGGCCCCTGGGCTTCAATGATCGTAATGAGCTTAGTGTCTTCTTGGAGAAATAGATATCATATACTGGATTTTAATATGTGTCTTAGATCACCCTGATGTGTATGGATATTGTCCTTGAATCCCCTCACAGGAATTGGTTGGGTAATGTAATGTTCTTTCTATCCTCTTCAGGGATCTTTTATAGGTGCTATGTCTGTTTTGTATTTTCTTATGCCTCTCTATCTTTAAAGCTGAGATTTGACACATCAACATGCTTGTAAATAATGGTCTTTATAAATATAGCCACCATTTGTTGTATTTTGACTCAGGGAATAGCTGTGTTCCTGCGCGCCTTTTTCGCCTGCGCCTTTAAGACTGCATCTCCATTAAGCCGACCAGGACTAAGCAGCGTTGAGCGTCCTCCCGGATTGCTAGGGGGAGGAGATGTTGCCGTGTCTTTTCGGGCATTGTTTGCCCGTATCCATGACGATGCTGACGTCCGCGGAAGCGGGCGTCATAGGCAGTCAGGATTGGTTGGCTGTTGTTGCCTGAATGCAGAGACGCGTACGTACGTCGCGTCTTCCGCGTCGGCCTTAGGAGTGAGTAGCCAACTGGTGCAGGCGATTAGAGGGGCGTGTAGTTTCTCACGCTATATGTAAGCTCCCTTCCCTCCATGGCGTTTATGGATTACCAACACGCCATAAGGTCTTGCCATCCGTGATCAAGCACCAGCTGGTGCGAAACAATTGTCGGAGGACGGGGGCTCTGTGTGTAAGGGTGCCATCTGAACGGGTGATGTATTTTCTACAACTTAAATTGCTGCTACTATGTGTTACGCGGCTGTGCAATAAATGTTTCAAATCATATTGCTGGTGCCCACGCTTTTTCTACTGTGCAAAAGCTACACTTTCAATGTTCCCAGCTTTTTCTTTTTTTTGTAGGCAATTACATAGGCAGCATCCTATGTGGAGTAATACTCAACAGTACAGCACATGAGCCGTATGCAGCCTACTTACCGCTGTCCTCCTTCCCTGTAATGTGCATAATTGCCTATGCGGAGGAGAGGCTTCTACAATGTGTGGCACAACGCCTGAGGTGTTTGATACTTAGGAGGGACTAAAGAAATATACTAGTAGCTTTATAGGCAATGCAGTAAGCTTCACCTATATGCAAAATGGATTATTCCACAATCCATCAGTGTCAGTTTTAAAACAAGCGTTAAAGAGTAATCATTAGCGCATTCATAAATGAAATTGCCTTGCAAGTCTGTACTTTTTCGCAATAAATTCCTGGTTGCTGTGGTTCCTTCCTGGCAGCAGAGTGAGAGTTCCTTCTTCAACACAGAGCAGCTCACCCGATCACACCCACCTCCTCCCTGTGCTGAAAGAAATTAACTTTGTGGCCAGCACTGCAGCTACACTTCCTCGCTCCCTTTTATAAAAGCCATGTTTACCTCTCATCACTTTTCCTGCAGTAATAAACAATTTATTACACCTTTTTATGTATTTTTTTAAGATACTGGGGATGGAGTTGGAAAGGTTAAATGTTTTTTTAACACAGCAGAAGCAAGTAGAAAGCAGCTCAGCTATCCTGATAACTAGGGATGAGCAAACCTGTCACAGCCTGATTAAAGAACCAGTTTGCAAATCCTTCAGTGGTTTGATGAGTTTGTGAACTAGGTTTGGAATGCTAAGCCACAGTAGAGTTGACTATGGGGTGGAGTGGTGCAGAGATTGCTGCAGGTGTGTGCAGAGTTGGACAGTGGAACAGTGGGTGAGTGAATTTAACCTACCTGTCTGGGTGTTTCTTCCTTCAATGCCTCCAGTCTTCTTTTGGCTCCCATAGTTTCCTGCATCATTTATTGGAGAGTCAACGGTCAAGACACCTCCACCTATCCCACCTCGGCGGCATTTAATCTAAAGTGCATATGAAGCTTAAGGCTAGGTTCATATTGGACTGTTGCATTGCACATCCTGTATAGATAAGATTTGGGGCTAAAAGTCACATCATCAGTTTCACTGCACTGCTAACACACCAATGTAAACATCACATCACATTACAATACAATCGCATTGCATTTGCTATTCGATTATTTTTTCTGACGCATTGCAATGTGTCAGTGTGAAAGTAGCCTGAGCATTCTGGTGTAAGCCGTGGTCAGGAGAGAAGACATAAACCAACACAAAGTAAGGAAACACAGCAAATTTTATTACATTTGATAAAATGTACACACAATTTTCTTGGCTAGTTAAATACAGGTCATGTGCATTAATTTTGCTTACATTGTGCTTCAAATTGATCAGTTAATACTATATCATATAAAAAAGTAACTGTGTGAATACAGAGATGCAAATTTATTTCCAATAAGTTGGGAGTTGGGAAATTCTCTTTGGTACCTGAACAGTTAATTTGTTGCTAACCACATTTCAGGGGCACTGTGCGAAAGTAACGCTGCAATTCACTGAACAAGGGCTGATACATTCAATATGCAATGCTTTATATAAAGGCCTTGTGTTTCTGAGGTGGCGAGGGGGTGTATTTTTTCTCAAGTGTAAATACATTATCATTTTTCTACGTAAAAAAATGAACAGAAGTAAAAGAAAAAAAAAAGTAAGCTGACAGTTTTGATTATTTATGCAGTTCTTTCTCAAGCCATTATTCATATATTCTCACACCTCAAGAAAGCTGGCACGTTTTGCAGTTGCTTAATACTGTCCCAGCATTTCTTTCTCTCTCTTTTTTTCTCCAATAGCTAAAACTGGTTCTGCAAAAAGTTTGCACTGCCAAAATTGTAGTTTTGCCAAGTGTTAATAAAAGTATAATTCCCAAACACTCATGAAAAAATGTTCTTGTTTAAATGATTCCCCAGGTAAAAGAGGACCAAATAGCTATATGGGGCCAATCTTACCGTTACTAACAGTAGGAGAGCACCGCATGTTAACACTTTAGCGCCGTTGAGTTTACCGTGTTAACGAGCATTGGTTTGGTAAGGCATGGTGAATCAGGCGTTACCATAGAAGTGCGTGTTACCACGGTAATGCCCACAGTGCTGCAGTGCACCGCCGCTGTTAGCAATGGTTTGCCGTGTGCTCACTGTGCGCAGCAACTTTACCTCATTATGTGCGTCAGGCCCACTGTCCCTTGGGCAGCATATAACAGCAATACAGTGATAATACAAAGCTTCTAGTAATGACACATTAATACTTCTGGTCTGTTCAGCAGAGCCTGCTTAATATGAACTAAAGGACAGAATCCAGAACAGAACAGGACTACAAACCTGGTTACTTTCACCCTCTGCAGTGGTAGAAGTACAGGAAGACCATCTTACACATTACGTCTTCTGTTAAGGTAGGACATATACTATTCGATGTGGTAGACAATTTATATCTAGCTAATTTTGATTGCTTACCTGCTTGCTGCACTGATAATAGGCCACAGTAGCTCTAATGTCATGTCATCATGAAGTACAAAACAAATGCAGGCATCACTCACATATTGCTTCCACCCACAGTATTCCTACGCTTTAGTCACACTGATCTGGCCTTTCCCAATCAATGTTTCAACATGATTAGCTTCAATGTTCAAATTCATATGATCAGGATCAAATCCAACATCTGATCTATTAGTAAATGCCTTTACTGAACCAGATCCATCTGGCATTAAGGTATCTCTGCACAAGATCTGCCTTTGGATGCAGCTGTTCCATTCATTCGAATGGGGTCCCGAGACAAGTGTGTTGAAACAATCCCAGTGAAAAACACTGACCCGGTGCCAAACAGGGCAGACACTGAGATCCTACAGCAGTTAGAATAATCTATATGCTGTATGCTTTGGATGTGAGCTGTTTCAGCGCTGACGCTGGGGGATTTCACTGCTTGATTTGTAAATTAGGTAAGTGTTTTGGAGATACAGTGTTTAAATCATTTTCCTTGTCACTTGACCACCACATTTTATTGTTCTTGCTTCCATTGTCCTGCATCTTGGCAGCAATTGCCACTGCCCCTCCTTTACAAATATACTGCAGTGAGTGAAGTCTGATATGCCAGGCCACACCCCCTTACTTAGAGTAAAGGTCCGTACACACGCCGGGCGGATCGCTCAGAAACAGCCGTATCAGTCTGACGACAGAGCGTACACACGCCGGACTGTCGCTGGCACGCCCACCCAGCGGGAGGCAACGACGGACCCGTCGTTGCCTAAAGTCCGGCGTGTGTACGGACCTTAAGAAGGGGCTTTGTGTAATCAAACTAGGACATTACCTACTTCCAGTGCAGGTGGACAGGGCGAGCACATTTAGGACCAGAAAAGAGATAACAGTACAACCTTGAACAAGCATGCCCTTTGCAAATATCTAGATCAATCTTGTTGCAGGTCTATAAATTATTAATGAGTAAAAGAAAGATAACTAGGACATTACCTACTTCCAGTGCAGGTGGACAGGGCGAGCACATTTAGGACCAGAAAAGAGATAACAGTACAACCTTGAACAAGCATGCCCTTTGCAAATATCTAGATCAATCTTGTTGCAGGTCTATAAATTATTAATGAGTAAAAGAAAGATAACATGACTGACTTACCAAGGCAGGTAAGGAGGGCCCCACATTTTTCTGCTGTGAAGTATCATTTAGTGTATTTGTTAAAGTATAGGTAGCATCGAAAGGATATTTGCCTAGATGGGGGAAGGCTAGTTTACAGTATATTCATATGAGTGGCTTTAATCCATAGTACATTTTGCATGGTTTGAATTTACATTTAGATGGAGCTTATTGGGAATCACACTTCATAGCGGACATTTTGTCTTTAAGGTGCAAGCTTTAGGGTGTCTCCTTCTTAGTGGGTCACTAACCTTGAAAAAATATGCTTAGCTACCCAACACTGTAACGGTTCCTGTCAAGACTGGAAGCAGCAAAGCTGCTGAAAGTCAATCAGTTTGTACAGATAAAGAAAACACACAACAGTTCTTCCGCCTCTAAGCAATTAATTAGTGCATACAAAACAATGTTCCTGGGATTTTTGTCCTGAAAACTAATGCAAAACATAAGTACAGATTTCAGTAGAATAGTAATGCAACTGGACCTTATGGCTGTTTTTTGAAATTTGCAGCCAGCTGCAACTGCAAACGTTCTTTTAGCACAGCACCGATACATGTTCATAGCTTATTTGAAGCAAGAGTGGAATGCATTATATCGCACCAAAAAGAATATATATATACATATATATATATATATATATATATATATATATATATATATATATATATATATATATATATATATATATATATATACCTATCAATGCTACACAATGTTGTAAATTCACATGAATAAGAAAATGACCCCTTTTATTTCAGCTCACAGCTGCTATGATTTAAAACACTGGTGAAAAAAATGTGGCGACAGTATATGGTTTTATATACAGGACTTCCACGAATGATCTCTTCTCTATGTCATTGTTAGTGTGCACAAATTAGGAACAGCGTTTTTTAGGCATCTCATTATCTGTTGGTTTACCGCAATGACCGTTTCCTTTACACAGAAAGAGATAGTACACATTATTAATTCCCCCTAATTACTTCCTACCAGGAAACGATTTCTTGTAATACAACTGGTTAAAATACATGCAATCTGGCAAGGACTATTTATTGTTAGAAAAAGCGGGGTTACACTTTAAAGGCAAACTCAGATTTAGCATACTGGCTGATAGATTTCCCCTGTGGTAAACAGCCAGTGATCAGAAGACTCAAACCTGCATTCCCTGCTGTTAATGACATCCTATCTTGTTAGAAAAGTCACTATATAACATAAGCCTTGAAAACACAGCATATACAGTATATATGTGATGTCCTTCTTACTGAAGCTAATGATTGTTTGCTCAGAAAGCTTTCACTACTAATGGCAAGAGGGAACAGCATTCTGTAACACGCTACCATAAATTGAAAAGCTGTCACAATTGGCAGAAATGCTTTTCCGTAATTTTCACTCCATATCCAGCCAAAAATAGAATAATACACAGCTTAAAAACAATTGTCAAGACAAAGTATGTACAGGAATCATTCCTTACATCTGCCGCTCCCTCACCGAGCTTTTCAGAGGCAGGGAACGCAGCGCGGTTTAACCTTCAGTCAGTAAAAGGAGACGCTATGAAAAATAAGTCCATGCTGGCATAATTATTTCTTGGAGCCTGCTGAGGTAAACCTGCCGCATTGACTTTGAAAGTATATAGGAAACTATTCCTCTAACCAGCTTAAGGCAGTCCGCAGGGAAAACTTGTTGCATACTGCCTTGCAAGCTGCAACCAGCGATTAAAAAGGGCACATAGGAGATGACCGAAACTGTACAATAAAATACTTGAATAATATAATTGAGATTATTCCGTCAGTAGATGAAATGCAACCTGTACTCTTTTGAACAAGATTATCAACCGCACCACTTAAGGGGTAAACACTGAAAACTATGTGATCAACAACATCAAAAAATATATACATTACTATAAGGAATACAAACATAAGCAGATATCTGCCATGTGACTAACTCCCTTATAACGGTTAGTTTTTTGGGGTTTGTTTTACCAAGTCCTGTCTGAGCTGAAGAACTGTGGTGGACACTGAAGAACTAAGGTTGGCCATGCATGTATTGACTTTCTCCACCCAATTTGATGTAGCCTGCTGGGGAACTCCTACTCTCTTTTTATATATAGAAAGGACCGTAAAAAGTTCATGCAGAGTCTTTGTAAGACAAAAAATTATCAAAAAATAGCTCCTGATCTAGCAGCTGAATTGATCTTCTACCAGCCTTCAGGATTGTGTTATATACATCTGGTTGCCTCAGATGTCCTCTCCATTTTGTGATGCTCCTGTCATACATTTCCCTAGGACTAATAGATAGTGCTTTGTGCATTGGCCTGTTCTGTATTGCACTAAATTGTTATATTCCTGTTTTAGAAGATTTTGTATACCTATAAGGAGCCCTTTCATTGAGAGTATTCCTGGATTTTTTATGAATTTGTGTCAATAAAGCATTTTTTGATAATTTTTTGTCTTACAAAGACTCTGCATGAACTTTTTATGGTCCTTTCTATATATAAAAAGTGTTTTGGTGGGTCAAGTGGATGACTCCAGAAAAGGATTAAGAGGTTTTTTTTTCCTTTCCTATCTAAAAGGAACAGATACCAATTATACTATAACTGAACTCCTACTCTCAACATACTTGCCTGATAAACGTTTGATCAATTTCAGGCAGGTTCTCATCTTAATAGTGAGGGGACATGTCCCCCTAAGGTTCTCCTGTGCTTCCCATGTGTCCACCTCTGTTCCTCTTGTGTCTTCCTCTGTCCAACTTTGCATAGTCCTGTGTCCTCTTTTGCCCCTCTTGTTCCCTCCTCCATCCCCCTTTTTCCTCCTCTGTCACCATTTGTGACCTGTTTGTCCCTGTGTCCTCCTCTGTGCCCCCCTGCGTCCTACTTTGTCCCGTGTCCTCCTCCGCTCCCCCCTGTGCATAGTTAAAAGCAGCGGCTGTTTGTGTTTCACCTGGCGCCTGCGGTGATCAGAGACCTCTCCTCTCCCTCACTGTTCCCCTAGTGCCGGCTTCTGCTAATCGTGTCATTACAAGCAACCGCCACTATGGGAACAGTTAGGAAAGGCAAGGTCTCTAATCTGATGGGATAGGTGAAACTGGTGCTGCCTCTGCTTTTAACTATGCACAGAGGGAGCAAGGACAAAGGAGGATGCAGGGGGACATGGAGGAGAACACAGGGACAAACGGGGCACAAAGGATAACACAGGATAATACAGGGAGCCCCCGACATTACAACAGGTTGGCGGTTCGTATTGATGTTCATAAGTCAGTCACATTCCCTGTATTTGGACTATATGACACAGTGAAGAAGACAGACTTTTGGGGGGGAAAAGTATTGAATTGAGGGCTACAATGCTAGTAGTTCAATGAATTCTCAGTAAGATTTCCACCGAAATGTACTTGTGTTGTATTTATGAGGAGACCTGTGCAAGATACTACATGGAAATATTTTGTTTGAGGTTTTTCTAATAGAAGCAATGTGGTATCTTATTTGAACCTAAACAGTTTTTAGCCAGCAGTGTCATTTTACGGTGTTAATGCGCTTGTAACTATTGTCCCATTATTAGATTATTTGCTATAGTCATGATACCTATTATCTGTCACTTCTTTCAACTCAATAACTGTGGCTGTCTGCCTTTTGATTTTCAATAACTCATTTTATAAACTGAAATGTACCTGTGATACTTAATCACGTATGGAGTTGTCCCCTCCATACATCTCCTCACTAATCTCTAGATTTTGTCCCTTCCGCAACCTTCGCTCCTCCCAAAAAATTATCCTGGCCTCTAAGCTGATCAACTCCTCTCATGCTCGCATTCAGGACTAACACGAGCATAACCCCACATCTGGAACTCTCTTCCACAGCCTGTACGTCATGCTCCAAACCTGGACATCTTCAAACGCACTCTTAAAACGCACCTTTTCAGACAAGCTTATAACATTTTTTAGCCCCTGCTTACTTATCTGTTCACAATGTAATCAGAGGCAAAGGCTCACTGCCTCATCCACCCCCCCCCCCTCCGTCTCCTTCCTTATTGTGTCTCCCACTACCCTTGCAAGGGCAGGGTCCTCCTCCTAATGTTTACTATTTTTGTTGCAATATTTGTGCTGCTTGAGACTCTGCTGTACATTTTTTGGTTGTACCTATGTTCCCCGTGTTGATTGTCTTTGTAAAGCGCTGCGGAATATGTTGGCGCTATATCAAAAAATAATAATACTTAGAGTAGATAAGGTAGTAGTATCAGTCACTAGTACCCAAAGAGTTTCATGCCCCAATCTAACTTATGAAAGACTATCATAAATAGAGGTGGCCCCAGATACTGTACAGATATGAACTGATTAAACCATCAACAAAGGGGTGATCTCATAGAGAGATAAGACCTTGAGATGGTTCACTGGAATAGACCACAGGCATGGATACCACCTGCACTTGTGTCTAACACACTCCTAGGAGGTCCGGTTCACTATAAGCTTGCTGCGATCTGTAATTTATAATCTGGGGATTATTCCCAGAATCTGATGTAAGCCAGCCCATGGCTGTATGGTAAGGCCCTGGTAGGCAATAGGCTAACCTACACATTTCTGCCACTGCTCTGATCTTATAGAAATATAAAAAGATAGTTCTGCAGAGGCACAGTGTGATTGTAAGACCAAAATCTAACTGAAGCTTCCCTGAATAACTTCGCTATCTATAGAAATAGGACTTTTCTGCTATCTTAGATCAAGGTAGAAAGCAGAAATATTTGCTACGATACATAAAGACCAGACATTATTATATACACCAAACTGACCGCAGTTAATATAGCACCACATACAAAACCAGCTTTCTTGATATTACGAATTGTCCTTGAGTTTGGTACCTGGTAATACTGATATTGAAGATAACAAAACAGATTAAACAAAGGAACAGAATGTAGGCACATGCACACCCAAGCAACACCAGTGCAAGCTTATGTTCTAAGCTGTAATAGGGAAAGATTCTTTGGCAGTCAGTTTGTGTGATCACATACAGTATGACTGTTGTCCAATGTTATGGCTAGCTTTAAAGGTATTTCCACAGATACAAGTTGCACAAATAACTTTGTAGAGAAAATAGTAGAATGAAAGGTAAAACTTATTTTCTTTTAAGAGCCTCCAAACACATCCTATTCGACTTCCAATTATAAAAGTTTAGTGCAGTGATCTGGTCCACTAATGTTACTTTAGTGTGATGTCTGGGCCTCTCATTCTACAACGGCCTTCTGACAGACTAATAAGATTTAACCATGCTATGTTATTATCATTACAGAAGCAAATTTCGTAGTTAAAACAAAACCTGATCTGAAAATAAACCAATGAGATAAACAATTGTGTCTATGGGCCATAGACACAATTGTTTATCTCATTGGTTTATTTTCAGATCAGGTTTTGTAGGGCCTACTCATAAACAGGATTGTCTTGTAATTCCCTGGTTATTTTGTATTTAAAATCTTAAAAAATAAGATTCAGGTTTTTATTATCTCAGCCGAATGATGTCCGTTTTAGATGTTTTACAAACCCCATCTTTTTTTTATCTATTTCTTCTACTCAGGCTTGTCTCTTTTCCATGCAAGAGTTTTATAGCCTGTTATTAGTTATCAGTAAAGGCTCATACACACGTATCAACAATCTGTCCAACTATTTTCCAAACTTGGCTATTGGAAGATAAGTTGGATGTTTGTACAGCTGAGAAACAACCAGTTGACCAACTGATAACATATGGAATATGTGTACAAGTCTTTTGAACAACTTTATTGTTTCTGAATGTGGTCATGTTGTGCAGTTAATTGGTTGTTTAGTTGGTTGGCGTGTGTGTACATACTTGTCAGGTAAACGACTTGTTGTGTGGTTGGTAATGTTGTGCGGTTGGTTGTGCATTAAGTTGGACGTGTGTATGAGCCTTAAGAGTTACGCTACAGTCTGGCTCAAGTACAACTGGAAAGCCCTGGAATTTTGATCCCTACAGTGAGAAAAGGAACACAGCCTAGATCAAAGCAAGCTTGGCACTGTTAACACACAGTTATAGATATAAAGTTTTTTCTGCGCCTAACTAACTTTCTACCTATAACTAGTTAACTGTCGGTGGTGGTGGAGCAAACCCACATTTTTTCTTGCAGCCAATTATCAATTGAAGAAAAGTGCAACAATTATAATCACTGTTAATACACATTTATCTCACCTGCTTTAATGGATATCAACATGCCACAGTTACAGCTTCCCTGCCTTATAAAAACACACACCAGTTTTGGGTTTGCTTTTCCCAAGAAACATTGCCTGATGTGACTTATGCCTTGCACAAAAGATCTCTCAGAAGGCCTACGATCAAGAATTGTTGACTTGCATAAAGCTGGAAAGGGTATAAAAGTATCTCCAAAAGCCTTGCTGTTCATCAGTCCACGGTAAGACAAATTGTCTATAAATGGAGAAAGTTCAGCACTGCTGCTACTCTCCCTAAGAGTGGCTGTCGTGTAAAGATGACTGCAAGAGCAAAGCGCAAAATGCTCAATGAGGTGAAGAAGAATCCAAGAGTGTCAACTAAAGACTTATAAACGTCTCTGGCATATGCTAGCATCCATGTTAACGAATCTATGATACGTAAAACACTAAACAAGAATTAAGTTCTTGGGAGAATACCACAGAGGAAGCCACTGCTGTCCGAAGAAAACATTGCTGCACATTTAACCACTTGCCGACCGCGCACTCATACCGCGCGTCGGCAAAGTGGCAGCTGCAGGACCAGCGACGCAGTTCTGCGTCGCCGGCTGCAGGCTAATTAATCAGGAAGCAGCTGCTCGCGCGAGCGGCTGCTTCCTGTCAATTCACGGCGGGGGGCTCCGTGAATAGCCTGCGGGCCGCCGATCGCGGCTCGCAGGCTAAATGTAAACAAGTGGAAATAATCCGCTTTGTTTACATTGTACGGCGCTGCTGCGCAGCAGCGCCGTAAGGCAGATCGGCGATCCCCGGCCAATCAGCGGCCGGGGATCGCCGCCATGTGACAGCCTGTCACTGGCTGCACAGGACGGATAGCGTCCTGTGCAGCCCAGATCACCAGGGGGGACAGGGAGGAGAGGGAGGGGGGGAATCTTGCCGCGGAGGGGGGCTTTGAGGTGCCCCCCCCGCAACACCCATCAGGCAGGAGTGATCAGACCCCCCCAGCACATTATCCCCCTAGTGGGGAAAAAAGGGGGGCGATCTGGTCGCTCTGCCTGCACCCTGATCTGTGCTGGGGGCTGCACAGCCCACCCAGCACAGATCAGCGAAAACAGCGCTGGTCCTTAAGGGGGGGTAAAGGGTGGGTCCTCAAGAGGTTAAAGTTTGCAAAAGAGCACCTGGATGTTCAACAGCAGTACTGGCAAAATATTCTGTGGACTGATGAAACCAAAAGTTGAGTTGTTTGAAAGAAACACACAACACTATGTGTGGAGAAAAAGAAGCACAGCACACCTACATCAAAACCTCATTCCAACTGTGAAGTACAGTGGTGGGGGCATCATGGTTTGAGGCTGCTTTGCTGCATAGGGCCTGGAAGGATTGCGATCATCGAAGGAAAAATGAATTCCAAAGTTTATCAAGACATTTTGCAAGAGAACTTGAAGCCATCTGTCCACCAGGTGAAACTCAGCAGAAGATGGGTGTTGCAACACGGCAACGACCCAAAGCATAGAAGTAAATCAACAACCGAATGGCTTAAACTGAAGAAAATACGCCTTCTTGAGTGGCATGACCTCAAGAAAGCGATTTACACCAGACATCCTAAGAACATTGCTGAACTGAAACAGTTCTGTAAAGAAGAATGGTCAAGAATTACTCCTGATCATTGCGCACATCTGATTTGCAACTACAGGAAACGTTTGGTTGAAGTTATTGCTGCCAAAGGAAGTTCAACCAGTTATTCAATCCAAGGGTTCACATTCTTTTTCTACCTGCACTGTGAATGTTTACATGGCGTGTTCAATAAAAACTTGGAAACATTTAATTATGTGTGTGGTATTTGCTTAAGCAGACTGTGCTTGTCTATTATGTAACTTAAATGAAGATCAGGTCACATTTTATGACCAATTTGTGCAGAAATCCATATAATTCCAAAAGGTTCACATACTTTTTCTTGCTACTGTATTATACTACCGTATATACCAGAAAATAAGACACTGTATTATATTAATTTTTGCTCCAAAATATGTGCTAGGGCTTATTTTCAGAGGATGTCTTATTTTTGGGGGACACACTGGTAGTTTTACTATACAAAATGTATATACTGCATGCCATGCTGAAACACAAGCAGCTTGCACAGAGCTTGTGGTTTGCACACATTGGCTCTCACTTACAAGAAATTGATTCTGCTGATCATGTGGGTAATCGTCTATTTCTTGCAGGCAGAGAACTCTGTCAGGCTCCCCAGAGCTATGATTGGATAAGCTGTGTGTTCTGGGAAAAGGTGAAGAGGTGAAGTGCTGCTGATGCTTATCACGACAGATTAGGAGGGCTGGCTCCAACAAAAACACAAATTGCCTGACACATATACAGGACTGTAGAATTCACATTATACTGCTGCTTTTCTGTATCCAGGCTTTGTATTGAGCGTGACTTGCTGGTGTCATGTGGTCTGCTCCTAGGGCTTACATTCGGGGGATGTCTTATATTTCAAGAATGCTAGGAATTCCTGTTAGGGCTTATTCTTAGGGGATGTCTTACTTTAGGAAAAACACGGTAGCGATAGGGAGCAGCCTGCTGGAGGTATGTAATGCTGATCACCTCCACCAATGGCCCACTCTATGATGAACTACTTATGGGGAAGTTAATTTTACATATTTTCATATGTAGTTGCTCAGGTTCAACTAAGTTTCAGTGAATTTAGTAAGGAGCTCCAAAGGAAGTTGCTCTTTCTCCTGCTCAGGCTGAGTCGGTCACAGTGGTAGTAGGACATTGTTTAAAGAAGACTGCATGGCAGCAAACAAGGCTGTATACAATCGCAGCAGTACAGGATGCTGCCACTAACAGAGCCCTGGCGAGTCCACTTTTTTACCTGTGGGTTTTAGAATTCCATCCATACCCCTTCCTGCACCTGCCAACCCCCAGTGCTGGTCGTAATGGAAAAATCTACGCTTACAGATCATTACACGTAATTTTATGCTATTACGCATTACGCAATTACGGTTACGGCGTAGGAAATTATCTACGGTACATAACTTACGCAGTTACACATAAGGATACCGTAATGTAGGCGCTTACACTACGATGATACGCGTAGTGCAGTAATACCCATTAATGCGTATTTTTTGACGCATACGGACGATATGTACGCAATAGCCGTTAATGTGACAGTTATTGCGTACATATCATTCGTATGCGTCAAAACGTACGCTTATACTGAAGGGCGGGAGAAGATACTATTGGTTGCTTAGGATGTTGACTGATTGGCAACTCTTAGAAAAGGGGAGTTTTTACGTTAGTAATTACGCGTACAATTACGCGTAAGTGTTCGTAAAATTACGCATACCTAGCAATTACGGTAGACAGTGTAATTACGATACCACTTTACTGCTTACGCGGAAATAATTACGCGTAAGACCGTAAGTTACGCGTAAATTTACATTGAATTACGATGCGTAATTACGGCCCAGCACTGCCAACCCCCCCTCCCACCCCATGTCATGCCCCAGCCCACACTTCACAGCTCCATGTTTATTACTTGACCTCCGCACCAATACAAATGCCAGGCGTCTGTGTGAAGGGGTAGTTCAGTCAATAGTTAGCCTCTAATCTGACAATGGGAGCTCTATGGGGCTCAGTACAGACCCATTAGAGACAACAGCCATCACTGCTGAGTGAGCAAGACTAGCTACTGTGTAGCCTCACCACCAAGTATATAAGCAGTGACCCACTGCAAGGTTAAACCCCTGAGTACCCTTCCTCTTACTCTGGATCTATGATGTCTTCTCCCTATAGAAAGGAAAATAATTTTATTTTATACCAAGGAAATAATGTATTTTTAAAGACCTATATCTGAGCTGCTGGGCACTTTCTGTTATTATTAAAATAGGTTATCAAACAATTCAGTGTAACACTTCTCTACTTCTTAAGGTGAGCCACATTCACATTAACAAGACCTCTCTAACATATTCACAAACTAAAGCTAGCTCACACAGAAGCCATATCCATCCCTGACATGCACCCACCATCATTTCACCTAAACTCCAAAACAAGCTTGTTTTCTATAGACTTACTAATATTGTTAAATATTAATAGTAGCACTGCAGGCATTCTACCCTGCAGTCAGCAAGAAATGAAGAGATGGAGCTGTCTGGCGCTCATAGGACAGATGTGAAAGGTTTAATACTGCATATTCCTTGCTCAATTATGATTTGACCACCTATGGTTTGCCATTTTCCCTTTGAAGATGTGCTTCTTTAAAGGTCAGAATAACCTAATTTCATCATAATTGACTCTGGTTTCTCCTCCATTCAGTATCTGTAAAGTAAGGGCAAAGAGAGATAGCTGGTGCCAAGTTTATTCACTTGGACAGCACTGACAGGACAGTCAACTCAGCTTCAGCTAGGCTACTGAAAGCAGTACGATCAGGATGAAAATCAGGTTCAGTTCCTTTTTAAAAGGTTAGAACTTGATTTAAGCACCAAGTATATGTCAATTTAAAGAAACGTTTACATTTATGCAGACTGTTGTTTCTGAATTTTTACCGTAACTAAATTCTCTCATTTTTTTTCTCTTAATTTTTGTTCTGTTGCAACCTCTCAAGCTAAACTCATTTAAATTCAATTTTGTCCTCATCAAGCAAGTACCCTATAATGAGAAACTAGAAACAGAATTTTAGCAACTTTAAAGGAGTGGTCCGGGGTACTTAAAAAACAAAATTCTACTTACCTGGGGCTTCCTCCAGCCCCTGTAAGCAAGCCTGTGCCCTTGCCGCAGCTCCGTTCCCAGCCGGTGGCCCGGGGTCCCCTCCGGTGTAGAAGACGACCTCGCCAGGTCATCCTCTACTGCGCCTGCGTGAGCGCCGCTGTCAATCACGCTGACATCATCTGGAGTGTACTGCGCCTGCGCACAACACTCCAGATGACATCAGAGAGACCAAGAGAGGCTCCCGTGCAGTAGATGCGCGTCAGTATCTACCATGGAGGGGACCCTGGGCCAGTGGATGGAAGCCGAGCTGAGGCGAGGGGCATATCGGCTGCCAGGGGCTGGAGGAAGCCCCGGGTAAGACGTGTTTTTGTTTTTATACAACTTGCCTTCCGTCCTTTAACCATTTTTTCAAAAGCTTTCAAAATGGAAATGTTACATACAAGAGTTTTCGGCACCTTTACTACACTTGTATGCCACTTGAAATTTGCCTCTGGTGCATCTCTTTCTGGTAATCATTACTGAGATGTTATTCTATTGTAAATTGTATTGATTGGGTATGATTAGCAAAGGGATCCCATTTGGTTATATGTATCAATGCAAAAAAAAAAAGGCAAATAAATTGCTTGCAGAGCTTAGAGACAGCATTGCATTGAAGCAAGTTTATTCACTTGGATGGCGCTGACATGATAGTCAATTCAGCTTCAGCTATGCTTCTGAAAGCGGTACTATAAGGATGAAAATCTGGTTCAGTTATTTTTTTAAAGGTTAGAACATGTGAGGTGAGGGAAGGCTATATAAATTCTTTTATGTGCACAATGATTTTCATGATTGTTAAATATGAATGAATGGTGTAATTAAGAATTTCAGGCAGAATTAATGAAAGTCAATGTGTAAGGCGAAATTTTAACAATCATCCGATTTCCCTTTCTTTGTTGACTTTAAAGGACACTCGAGGTGAAAATAAACAATTGTATCTATCCTCCTCCTAAAAATTAGTTTTTGAAATATTCCACAGCTTTTTTTATATATATTTAAATGTACTTTTTTATGTTTTTACTGTTTTATTGTTTTTGCTCAATGACACATTCTTTGAAGTATACCAGAGCTAAAATCTATGAACTATTGACTCTTTTTATCTCGATCCTGCTCTCAGAAGCCATTTTCTGCTAGGAAAGTGTTTTATAGTTGTAAATTCTCATCAGTAAGGGTCACACTGTAGTCTGACCCAGTCCTGACAGGAACTGCCACTTACATACCTGATGTTTAACTCTTTCAGGCAGAGAAAGAACAAAAGGAATACTGTACATACACATGTCTATCTCATCATGTCACCTTAAGTATCCTTTAATGTATTCTGCCTTACATTTCAAATTCTGCCACTGATTCCTATTCCTGAAGTCTGGAAGAGACACAAATCTTCATACACCAGACCGGCCAAACCAAACTGAGAAGCTGAGGAGAATGGCTTTGGTACATGAGACACCTGTATATGAGATAGAATGCGATGGTCATTCTGGCTGAGCTGAAAGAAAACTATGCTGAGAGGGGAGAGACTTTCAAAAGGACACCCACCACTGCAAGACTCCATCAGGGATTTATAGAAGAGAGGTTAGCAGGAAGCCTCCCCTCAGTAAAACACCTGAAAGCCTGCTTGGTGTTTGCAAAAAGCACCTAAAGGAATCTCTGTGTCGAAAACAAGAATCCGATGAAGCCAGGATTGCACAGTTTGGCCTCAATTCTAACATCATGACCCACACATTACCATTCAAAAAAGCCTGGTGCTGACAGCATCACATTGTGTTTTTATTTTTTTATTTAGTTTGAAAAGATTTGTATACTAATCAGGGTCAATAAACTGAGCCAGGAATATGGATATTGATAATCTCCATATCTAGACTAATCTTAAAGGACTTCCGAAGCCAAATGTTTAAAAAAAACATTAAAAAGTTATATACCTGTGTAACTTTGTAGGACACGGAGGACGCCGTCCGCGCCCTCCGTGCCGTTCCGCCGGGTCCCCGCCGCTCATAGCCCCCCCGGATGGCTCCCGACCCCACGGGCAGGGTCGGGCTCTCTGCCTGTATCAAGATGGCCGCCGGCCCTGGCCACGGCTGCGCACTACGCATTGCCGCTAGTGCGGCTGCGCAGCTCCAGGGCCAGCCCTCCGATCCACGCATCCTGTTGCCCGGGGGGGGGCTATGAGCGGCGGGGACCCGGCGGAACGGCACGGAGGGCGCAGACGGCGTCCTCTGTGTCCTACAAAGTTACAAAGGTATATAACTTTTTTTATGTTTTTTTAAACATTTGGCCTCGGAAGTCCTTTAACCTTAGAATGAACCAAAGTGTCATTTTTCAATAAGATCATGACCTTAAGCACACAGTAAAGACACAGGAATTGCTGAGGGAATATTCTATGAGTGTCCCGGCGGATCGTTCAGAAACAGCCTTATCAGTCCGCCGACAGACTGTACACACACTGTACTGTCTGCTGAAAACCCGCCCAGCGGTAGGTGACGATGGACCCGTCGTTGCCTTTAGTACGGCGTGTGTACGAGAGTGGCCAAGTATTGAACTGGAATGGCTAGAGATGAATTGGCTGAAATAGTTGTCCAGTGATGATCCCCATTTAATATGATCTAGCTTTATAGGATCTGCAGAGAATAATGGTAGGGATGCTACAAATGCAGGTGTGTGAAGCTTGTCATATCACACTAAAGAGTACTGTAATTACTGCCAAACATGCTTCAACTGTATAGCAAGTAAAGTGTCTCAATACTTGTGTCAATGTGAGATTCCCATTTTTTGATTTTAAATCAATTACATAATAAAGTACTGTGGATTGCTAGATAAGGAGAAATTGTTTTCAAAGCGTTTAACATGAGGTTGCAACATGACAATATGTCTTTAATGGGTCTCAATACTTTCTGGATTCACTGCAGATTTAATTTTCAATTGTGTCAATTATGGCATTTCAGCAAATTAACAGCATGATCTTCACTGTCCAGCAACCACTTCTCTAACTACTACTTAATGTAAGATGTGTCTCAAAAAAGTGTCTCCTCGTAATACTTACAGCAAATGTAATTTAACTTACCACCTCAACCTGTACAGAAACTCTGTTTCACTTTTACATAAATGTAACTGATCTTTTTTGAATATACTAAAAAGAGAGATAAACATGTTAGGGAAGATAAGAAGTTGTATGTGGTCCGATGTTATGCTAGGAACACACAATATGTTTTTCCCATTCTATTCTCCACTCGATCGTTTTTTCCGCTCGATTCCCCACTCAATTCTCTTATCTTCCACTCGTTTTTCTTATATTTTTCCATTCACTTTCATGAGGATTCGAGCGGTAAAACGATCGAGATGAATATTGGACATGGCGGAATTTATCAATCGAATGCATCTATCGAACGGAAAAACGTAACGTGTGTTCCCAGCATAAGTCGTGGAGAGAATCCGTAGACCTAAAAAGAAAAGTTGTTTAAGAAATACCTTTAACTGTGCAAGATTTCTTTGCAAGATTTCAAAACTTTGTTTCTTCTTCATTATGATACAGAACTGGATCAGAGCCATACAAAAGTCATGTAAAATCTAGAGACCTGTATATGATTTTGTAGGCTTGTGAAGCAATCCAGTGATGCTCATCTAGATTCCGGATATCCGAGTAACCCGGATATCCGAGCATTTTTTACGCTATCCGGGTCAGACTCCGGATCCCGGATAGCTATAGATATCCGGATAGCTATCTGCGGATAGTTTGACGCATGACCCGGATATCCGGATCCGAAATACTGTAACTAAGGTGATGACGTCCTGGAGCCAATCAGAGGGCTCCCAGCAGAAGCCCTAGCAACCAATCACAGAGGGGAACCCTGGCCAGCCCCACCTGACCTCATTGAGCCAATCAGAGGACTCCTAGCCTAAGCCCTGGCACCCAATCACAGAAAGGAACACTGGCCAGCCCCCCTTGTATAATAAGGAGGGCTGCCATGATGAGACATATCGTTATGGCTTGCTGAATGCTTCCTGAGAGACATGCTGTAGTGCTGGTGGCCTAGCAAGGGCTGCCTGTACACAGTTATAAACCTAAAGCTGTTCATTGATTAACCCCTTCACTACTCTATAGTAATCTTTAATTAGCTTGACTGATGTCTCATAGTGTGACAGTTAGTGTGTGCTGTACAGCTGCAGTGCTGCTGCTGGGCCAAGGGCTGTACACAGTGATAAGCTCAGTGATTAACCCCTTCACTATCACTCCACTATTGTTAATTCATTAATGTGTTAGTGTGCACCAGTTAGTGTCTTCTCCTCTGCTGTCTGTCACTCTGCACTTGTCACGTGACACTTGGCAAGTGCCACGTACCACGTCCGTCATGCTCCTGGCTGGCACACGTTACACCGGCTGCTGCTGCATTGCCCTGCTCCTGCTGCCACAGGCCACTGATACCACCTATATTTAACCCAAAACAAAATTTGCAGCATCAATTTTTGGAAGTGTCTTGACTGAAAACTGTCATGTCCCAGTTGTGCGATTGGACTTTGGACACAATGTGGGCTGCACGACCGCTGTCTGGAATCTAGGCCTAATGTTAATTGACAGTCATTTTTTTTTGGGGGGGGGGGGGGGGGGGTTTCGAAGTCCCCACATCATCAATTAGTGTTTCCCTTTGCAAAATAATAATGATACATGCCTCATTTACCCTCAAAACCCCTTTAAAGCTATTTAAAGGGCACTTCCGGTTTTTCTATCCAGATATCCGAATAGGCCAGATATCTGCGGATAATGCGACCGGATATCCGCGTTCACGCAGATATCTAAAGGGCCGGATTCGGATATTGAGGTCAATTCGGATTTTAAAAAGTACTATCCGAGCATCACTGAAGCAATCTGACACCAACTTTTGTTATGCCAGCAGATAAGAATTGATAAATTGTGAGTTAATATTGAAGGGAGATAATGCATGAGAGGTTCTGTGTATCAACCCTATTCATTGAGTAGCAAACTAAAATAATTTAAACATAAACACTCCCCTTTTCAAGGTTTGTCAGTCCTTTTCTCAAAAGAAAAAAAAATATCCAGATAACGCTGAGGACATGAAGTTTAGTAATACGATAAAAGTTTAGCGCCGTTAATGTGCTTGGTTTCATGAAACAAAACACTTCACTCTTAGTAATTAATCCCACTGTAGTTCCAATAAAATGAACATTGTTTAACATGATAATATTTGATAAGGACATCAACCTAGAGGCAGATACACCTCTGTGCTAAGTTAGTATCATATTATTTGTAAATTTCTCCAGCACCATCAACAATAAAGAGAGCGGGTCTTGATTAAATTAAAATAAATTACAACATGTGGTAGGAATGACAGTTGCAGTGATCACAACTGCTACAACTGGTCACTTTACATAGTGAGCTAGTTACTGATATAAATATGAATACCCCTTAGAACCACTGTTCTACAGACTTTTATAAGCATGGACATCTCTGATCTGTAAAGATCAGAGACACACTCAATGCTGTGAGCCTCTCTGTGCTGAGCAATATGCTCAAGGCTCCAAATAAAAAAAGAGACGGAATCACGAATAATGAGGATTTTTAGTGCCTAGTGTAGAACTAAAACACTAATATACCGTAATTCTCCTATCACACTCTTCCGTACAAGACTTGTGATTTACTTAGTTTCTGTGATTGTTTCGTGACAAGCACTGTATGTACAAAGCAGTGCCCTCTAGGCATCTGAGTAGAACTAGTCAATATTGGACCATATAGCTTGTCAATTATTGTTATCTGGTGAGCTGATGATACTTCAGGAATGTGAGACATCTGATACTAAATGATAGTTTCTTCAAAGCTCACCAGATCTTTGAATAATACAACGCTGCTGTACATAAGTATTTTATATTCATTGCAGCATAGTCAAGAAAAAGGCCCCGTGTTGTGACCAGCACATATAGCGATTTCGATGGTTCTGTAGGTTACATGCTGCGACTGCTTCGATAACCTGTTGAGAGAAATTAATAATGTAGCCAACATTTCCCCAGGCATCTCACAGGGGTGTCTTATCATTATGCAGTTTATCTTCCATATTAAATGTTCCGAATACACTGACCACGCTAGCAACTGGGTCAAACCAATGGAATAAGCATTAATGAATATAAAATTGATTCTTATGTAAGAGAAGGAGCTGAAGACTGGTAGCTGCCTGTAGCCTTCAATTATCTTTCAATTATCCAGGGTGCAGCTGACCCATAAACTGATTACACATTCTTGGTGACTTAGCGATATTAGTAGGTAAATGTGCAATATGATTGTATTGCTATGTCCCTTGAAAGGTCATCACTACCTATATTTAATAAATGACCTCTGTTATCCTTCCATAAAAATTAAACTGTGGTCTCTATAGTTTCTATGATCTCCAGGTCAGTCTTGGAAGGAGATACCAGTGGAGAAGGCTCATGTTCCCAGCAACCATCTGGACTGCAGTCCTCTTCTGAACTGAGTTCTGCCCCTTCCTCTGTGTCTTCATCACAGGACTCTAAGTATGGGATTCCTACTGCATTGATTCCAGAGTCTTCTGAGTTGGAAGGTGAAGAGCAATGATCTATTTTTGGTCCATCTGTGGTGTCTTTGGGTGTGTAAACTTCCTGTAGAAATTCTCTTTCAGGCCTTGACCTGACACATGGTTGTGCAGGAGGAGGTGGTGGTGGCTGTTGTCGTTGCACATAGCACATCTTCCCATTGATACACTTTACCTGATAATTATCCAGGAAGAGGTCAGAAATGGTACAGTAGCGGGGAGATTCTGGAATGAATGGAGGCTGGAAGGTAGAAGCTACCTTGAGAAACTGCTCGGCCAGCGAGACAGAAATCTGGATTGTGTTGGTTTGTTCCTGTGGTTCCACTGGAATTTCTGTGCTTGGTAGTTGCTCTACTGGTGTCATAGGCTGGTATACATATTTGCCTAAAAAACATAAACACATAAACAAAATTTAGGGAACATACCATTTTATGGCATTTACTACCTCCAATAAATAAAACCCTCTACAACATAACAGTGTAATTCCAAAGCCAAAAAAAAAAGGCAGAATGCATTTCGTATACTATTTGAGTATATATTCAATTACATCATATTCATGTACATGACATGTACATATTTTGTTGCCTACACTAAGTGTTTTTTTTGTGTTTGTTTGGCGTACAATTAAATAATATCATTAAGATGTTCCCAGTGTCTTATCATCCGCTGGGCTAAAGCTCATAAATGTCTGACACCGTCTTCTAAATTTTCTACAGTGATGTCAAAATTGCTGTCAATGCACTTCAGTGTGTTATAGGGGCTGAAAACACACTGGTCAGTTTCCAAGTAGCCTAGAGGTCAACAATGACTTCACTCAAAGGCCAGGTTGTGTATATCTAATCTTCTTTTCTTTGTCAAGCTTTGTCAACCCAGGGAGGAATGGGCTGCCTCTGTTGTAATGAATACAAGTTATGCACGCCCCCTGCAGGCTCAGCGTCTCTGCTCTGTTTCAGCTTGTCTGATGCAGTTTGTGAGGCTGAGGGGGGAGGGAACTGCCTGTCTCATGCTGATAAACTGTGCGAATCCCAGACTGGAGTGCAGATTATTCACTATGTAATAAGAACTTGTAGTGTACTGTAACATGATATATATATATATATATATATATATACACATATATGTTATGTGTAAACATGCGCCGAGACATAGAGGAGGAGAAGAACTGCGTGGAGAGAGTGCCCTGGACTGTGTAGCCACCGCCGCCTGCCAGGATAGGTTAATTACTGTTGCAGCTTCACACAAGGGACCCGGGGAGCAGTGAGAGCGGGGGGAGCAGGCATAATTTAGCAGGGTTGGAAGCACAAGGCCGGTGCAGAGATCGGGGGCCCTTTGCCTCTATTGTAGCGCCATCCCTGTATATATATATATATATATATATATATATATATATATATATATATATATATATATATATGTATATATATATATATATATATATATATATATATATATATATATATACACAGGGGCCTTTTTCTTGACTATACACATACATATATATATACATACATATATATATGAACATCACTTCCTGGTTAGCAGCCATGATTTTTGTTTGTAAACACTGCCTAAAACTGGCGGTTAAAAGCCAGGATCGCGGCAGGGAGCAGTGGAAATGGCAAAGAGGGATCCAGGAGATCACAGTGACTCGATTTGTATGTTTTTTATTGCGCAAATCGGACAGTACAGATTCTCGTTAGTATGGAAAAAATGATCATGCAAAGTATGAAATCTGGTACAGTATAACAATATTCCTATGCTAGTTTTGATGGAAAAAAAATCCTAAATGCACATGAATGAATAAATCACTTCCGCAGTGATGATGTTAATGTTTCTCTGAAAATATGAATACTTGCTGCAGAAGTGCCTGCAAATTCCTCCATGTGGCACTTGACCGCAAAAGCATGTTCAACACGCTTTCTACTTTCAGCATCTATCATTTCTATAGGTTAATTGAAGATGCATTCTTTAATAAGAAATATTAAAGAAAAGAAATATTAAAGTGCTGGCTTTGCACTGGTACCATTTTGTAGGACATGTAGGATGGGTTCAGTGTTGCTGAATCCCCCCAAAATGAATAACTACTCTAATTTTCCATGTTTTCTGCCTTATTGGTGTGTTTCTCTAGAAACTGTTGCTTAATGTAGTTGCATTAACTTGAATAATTAGCATAATACAGCCAATAAAGCAAAAAAAAAAAAGTAATATATTCCTGAATAAACATCTCATTTATGGAGTTCTCACTAAATTCTTTCAAAGGGATGTGAACATTGTACAGTATGCATCTATACACATTAAAATTGAATGAACAATATTGTTAATCTCTTAACACTAAAAGGTGGCCATACACTGGCCCGATTTGCGCCCGTTTCGACAGCAGATTCGATCACTGGATCGAATCTGCTGCCAATCGTTCACGCTACACGCCGAATTTCGATCCATTCCCTCCGATCCTATCGATCGCGCCATGCGGAAAATAACCGTCGATCGCCCGCGGGTAAAGAGCGCATCGCTAGCGGCGTTCGAGTGCCCGACGATCGACGCAATAGAGCCGCATACATTACCTGCTCCGCCGGCGCGACTCCCGGGTCTCCGCTCTTCTCCGTCTCCGCTCTGGTCTGGTCTCCGGCATGCTTCCCTTCTTCCTGTCCCGGCAGGAAGTTTAAACAGTAGAGGGCGCTCTACTGTTTAAACTTTCCCCAGACAGGAAGAAGGGAAGCATGCCGGAGACCAGACCAGAGCGGAGACGGAGAAGAAGAGCGGTGACCGGGGGCAGTCGCACCAGCGGAGCAGGTAATGTATGCGGGTGGGGGGAGCGGCGGCAGCACCACCACAACAGATTGTGATCGGATTCAGGCTGAAATCGGTTCACAATCTGTTTGCAGTAAAGGTAGCCATACGATCCCTCTCTGATCAGATTCGATCAGATAGGGATCTGTCTGTTGGTAGAATCTGATGGCAAATCGACCAGTGTATGGCTACCTTAAGACTTGTTTCACACCAAACTGTTGCATTTCTTTGTGTTATAACGTACACATAACAATATTATATAACAATGACAATATTTGCGGAAGAGTGCAATGTAATGCATGCAAAGATACAAATAACCAATGTGCACCTTCATTGACTAACATTTCATGCAACTGTGCATCAATGTGTGTGAGTGTACCGCTGCATGTTCTGTGCTGCTAACCACATAATTTTAATGTTTTTTCAATAAAAGAGCTTATTTACTGCAGTGCCAGCCTCCATCGTGTATACTGCCTTCATTTGGACCAGGGAATGCGGTGGTCCGCTGAGGCTTGGACACGCTGTCCCCTTGGAGTGAGTGCTACTCATTTTACCATTGAAATATTTGGTATGGATCATAAGACGCAGTGACTTTTTTCCCCCACTTTTGGGGGAGAAAAAGTGAGTCTTATAGTCCAAAAAATACAGTATATAAAGAGGAAGGTTACAATTTAAAGGCAGATGGTGATGTGCTAAGGCATTAGAGTTAGTGGCCTAGCAGAGGTATGAGAGGTAGATACTGTATGCAGTGTAGTATTAGAATTTAATTAAATGGCTAACTTGTGCGTTGCACAACATGACACAGTTCTCAATGAAGGGCATTGTTTTGTTGGGTAATTTTAGTAAGTTTAATAAGAAAAACAAAAAAAATAACTTCAAGCCTCTCTGCAAGCATGTGATCATGTTTTGGTTATGATTTTTGTGTAGAATAAATCAAGGAGCAGAAGTGAGACATGACCATAGTCATAACCAGTCACACAGTGGTTGTTAAATAAATCACCTGATCAATTCAATCATATATGGAAAGAGGATAGGAGGTTCCTCAAGTGAGGAAATAGGAGTAGGTTAAAGCCACTTACCTCCGAATGTAGAAAGTCTAGGTTGATGTGGGGAATGAGCATGTACATGTGCCTGGTGGTTACCACATACTGTATATAGTGGCATTTCTGAAGAGGTGAATGATATGATTCTTCAATAACCTGTTATTGTTTCCATACAATTTTTTTGTTCATACTTTAGGAGGTAAGTGACCACAGCCTACACTCCTATTACCTCACTTGGGAAGTTTCATATCCCCTTTCCTATAGCTTTATATTCCATATAGGTACAGAGTCTGTTTGGCCCTTGGCCATGGCCCTAACAACACTTGTTAGAGAGCAACCAAAGAAGAGGTTTCAGTTTCACAAAACTGTTACTGACATGTGCTGAGGTATTTACTGCAGTCAGTAATTTACCTCACTGCCTGGTAATTTCAGCTTGTCATGCGGCAACAGCCTTAGTGAATTGACATTTCACTAAATGATCGGTAAAATCAGGTGTCAACAGGATGATGCCATTAGCACAAGGGATGACTTCAGATGATTATTCTTTTTTTTTTTTACATATGATAGGTGCAAAGCCATTTGTAAAGATGTAAATTAGCTGCATACATGCTGATTTATTAAGTTGTTTTTGAATTTAAAGCAATTCTTATGCAGTGAGGATGCAAACTGTTAACATGTAAAATACCTCACATTCTTTGTGGTCTGAGACTATATAATACTGACAGCTAAAAAAGTGTTGTTGTTTCAGTGAATATTTTATTCAATTTATTTTCGCTTTTATGCAATGTGCTGTACATGATGAATGATAAAATGCTTAAATAAACAGAATTTCTTGAGAAGATATACTACACACAGACACATCTTCAGAAATCCACATGGGAGAGCAAATTTTCGAGTAAAAATCTACTTCAGAAGTAGCAAGCTGGTATATTAAAGAATATCTAGTTTTCGTCTGATTAGAGCATCCCACAGGAGTATTGCTGATTACCTTCTTTCTTCAGATGCCTACTCAAAATGCAATTAGCGGTTTTCATACTAAGCAACTGCCAAAAACTACAGACTGTAGCTATGTACAGCGATGGTTAAACATGGTTAACCTGGAACTGATGTAACAGGGTAAACCCTACACTATGCAATATATGGAACAGACAGACACACATAAGTATATTGATGCTGACAGTTTTGCTTTTTTGTTTGGTTGGGTTTTTCTTGCTGTAGAAAGATATTATTCTGTTCAAGGTAGACCTTTTGAAAAATTGTTGCATGAAGAGATGGACTAGTCCAAAACCTGTTGCTTCTGTCAGAGTTCTACTACCTACTGAAAGTGACAGCAACATAGGAGAAAGGTAATTTATGGCTCATTTTATTCTGGAAAAAACATACTTCTTATTTGTCTATGTTTGCACATATTTTAAATTTTACAATTTTTTGCCATAGTGCCCCTTTAAATAAAAGCAACTTTCTTGAGTAAAAAAAAAAAATATGCCATCCTAAAATATCTTGATTCTTTTATATTGCTCTTTAAAAATACCCACAGTGCACAAATAAGGTGCTGCAATCATATAAAAGACAGCAATAAAAGAAGAAGAATTTAAAAGATATATTTTTTTACTTCTCATATCATAAAAGTCTTGCAAGTATAACGAGATCAAAGCATGACTTTTTCAAAACCATGATTAACAACAGTTCTCATGCTGTACTTAGTTTTAATTTTACACACTTCTTCATAAATAATTAAGCATGAGTATTTCAAAATAGAATTTATCACACTGTGTGATTATACCCATTATGTTCATTCTACAATTAATTATGTGTGCTGAAATGCATAAAACATGTTATATTTTAGCAAACATATAGCTAAAAGCAGTAAAGCAAATAAAATATTCGGAATATACTGACAACCACATCAGCCCGCGGGTTGTTTTCACCTTATGGATGAGATTAATTTTCACATTTTAGCACCTCTCCCATTCATTCCCCAATAACTTTATCACTACTTCTCACAATTAAATGAACTACCTTGTTTTTTTTTTTGCCACCAATTATGCTTTCTTTAGGTGGTACATTATGCTAAGTATTTTTTTTCTAAATGAATTTAATAGAAATAAAAAGAAAAAAATCGAAAAAAATCATTATTTCTCTGTTTTTGGCCATTATAGTTTTAAAATAAAACAAAAACAGTGTGCATAAAAGCCACACATTTTATTTGCCCATTTGTCCCGGTTTTTGCAACATTTAAATTATATCCCTTGTACAGTGGTTCCCAACCTTTTTTAAGTCGTGACACATCACACCAAACGCTCAGACCTCTGTGACACATCAACCCTCTTCCCCCAAATAAAACACCCTCGGGCTCATTATAGGTAGGTAGGTAGGTAGCCAGGTATAGGTCCTTAGTATAGGTAGCCAGGCAAAGGTGCCCTTTAGAATAGATAGCCAGGAGTATGTGCAAAGTGTAGGTGCCCCCAGTATCGGTAGCCAGAAGTAGGTGCCCTCAGGATAAGTAGCAAGGTATAGGTGACCTCATGATAGATAGCTAAGTGTAGATGCCCTCAGTATAGGTAGTGAGGAGTAGATGCCCTCAGAATAGGTAGCAAAGGGGTGGGTGCCTTCAGGATAGGTAGCGAGGTGAATATGCCCTCTGGGGAGGTAGCGAGGTGTAGGTGCACTCAGGATAGACAGCCAAGAGTAGGTGCCTTCAGCATAGGTAGTGAGGTGTAGGTGCCCTCAGTATAGATAGCTAAGAATAGGTGACCCTAGTAGCATGTGCTGGCAGTCGGTCACTCACCAGCTCTATGCATTCCAGCGCTGTCTCCCTCCATACTTCCCTGCCTCTGCTACGTGTATAGTTAGAGCAGGGCTACTAGAAAATGGATGCCGTTGTCTGCATTTTTGGACATCAGTGGCCATTTTCTTGAAGCCCTGCTGTAGACGAGGCGGATCTCAGGAGCGAGGAGGGGATAAAGTGGGGAGATGCATCGAGTGGCGACACATAGCCAGGGCTGCCGCAACATAAATGTGTCGCGGCACACCATTTGGGAATCACTGCCCCAGTACAATTTAGAAAAACAAAAATTTGCTTTCCTAAAACAGAAAGAATTTGCGATAATTCAGGTTGGAGTGAGCTCGAGATGTCTCCCAGAGCACCACTGCTGAATATATGCAAATTAACCATTGTACCCTTAGAAGCTAAACACACCTCCAGAACCGCTGGAATGCAATGATGTGTCAGCTTGTTAAATTGTACAGAGCCATATTAATCCAACATGCATACAGACTGTTTCGGATTGTTTGATCCTCATCAGTGCATGGCATGGATTAATTTGGCTGTTTAGCTTCTAAGGGTACAATGGTTAATTTGCATATATTCAGCAGTGGTGCTCTGGGAGACATCTCGAGCTCACTCCAACCTGAATTATCGCAAATTCTTTCTGTTTTAGGAAAGCAAATTTTTGTTTTTCTTAACATCTTAGTAAGGGGGCTTTTAGGACCATTGTAGTCCCTTACACACTCCAATGAGTTCTGGGTCACCATGAGCTTGCTGGTTAGTCTGTACCTCCCAGTACAATTTATGGTGACAATATTTTATTTGTAAATAAAGCTGCTTTTTTTCAGTTTTACATCTATCACTAATTACAAGCCCATAATTTAATAATAATATACCCTCTTGACATACATATTAAAAAAAAGTAGTCCCTAATGCCTGTACGTGTAATTTTACTATTTGCCCACAAGATGTCCTTGCACATTATTTTCTATTGCGTACCATATGTACACAAAAAGGAAGTAATGCGTGGCTGTGTTACTTCGGAAGTGACCCAGGCTTCTCATTGATGCCAGAGATCACTGGGACCTAGAGGGGAGATGAACAAAGTTACCATTTATTAATCTAATGATCGGTGACGGGAGTGGCTGGAACGAGCAAGCGGGAGGGAGTGCTGCAGCACGATTGGTACTAAATCTTAGGATGATCACTGTTTTTGAACAAAAACAGTGATCATTCTTGCTGTACAAGAACGGACTGGCTCAGGGGACTTATGTCCCCCTGCCACCAATCCCCCCTGTCTCTGGGACCACCACAATGACAGGCTTCCGCCCGCAAATCATGCGCACAGCCCTGCAAACTCAGTGTAGCTCTATTTGTAGCTGGGTGGAAGGGGGGAGGGGATGTGTCTGCTTTCCTCACTAAAACCACACACCCCTACTATAGACTGGCAACTATGAGCTCATTTACATAGACTGTCAGTCTCTAGAAGGTGAGGTTTCAGTGGAATGTGCAGGGACACCCTGCCCCATTTGACATGGATTAAAGGGATTTTGCATTGATGTAGTAGGAGTGAGGAGGACGTTCACACCGGCACAGACATCACTGTAAGAGAAGATGGAAAGTGATGAACCCCTGCAACAAGTATGCAAATATAAATTTTTTTCCAGAAAACTGTTACATGCCTTAAAACAACTTATAGCAAACCTGTGAGGTTTGTGATGCACACATTTAGTTAATTACCTTAAGGAGGGAAAAGCCTCTGAGTCATCCAGAAGCTTCCCCCATTCTAAGCTTCACCCATCCTTTTTTGCCAGGCTGTTCCAGCGCTGAGACCATTGACTGTAGCTGTGCAGGAGAACAGACCTGCTCGAGATTTGATGGAAAAATCTGACCTCAATTGGGTTTGTGCTACTGTGCAGATGACTTGCGAAGTAGCACGGATTGATTGGGCTTGGCTTTTCCCCCCAAAGCTCGAGCAGGTCCGTGCTAGTGCACATACCCGAGCCATTGACAAGCCCTTGTCAGCGGTTTCTGTGTGAAGAAATAGGCTTCCCTCTCCTAAGATAAGCATGCAAATTTGGCACTGTTTTGCCCTACAGGTTTCCTTCAAGAAATAACTACTACACATACTAATGATAAATGGTCCCCAAACAGCCTACACCTACCGGGTACAAGGAATAAAATTGCCCTATGAATCCTCAGCAAGTTTGTAGTAATTCAGGCACCTCATACCAATCTGATCCAACAATACTATAATTCTGCTATACTGGATTACAATCATTATAATTTATTAAAACATACTCCTTTTACAACTCCCCTCCCCCGGAAAACATCTCCTTGTGGGTTCTTAGAATGTGACAGAATCCTACCATTTCTGAAGACTCTATATGAAGACAGTAGCAATCCACAATGTAAATCCTTAAGCTGCAGGGCGCAGTTGGCAGGGTAATTGCATTCTCATGAATAAACATTGTGTACTGGCAGATTAATGTAGTTGTAATGATGGGGTTATTATGGTGACGAGGAGATTGTGTATTAAAGTAATGAACAGCATGGGGATGATGAAAGGGAAGATAAAAAAACTGAGGCTGTAAAATTGTTTTAAGTAGGCAGCCACACATACGCTTCCAAATAACAAATTACATATAGTGCTGCCAAATAAAAGACTTATTAGCGACCCGCAATCCTGCCTGTGTATGAAATTTGCTAAGCAGTAGTAGACACGTGCCTATATGACGTCTGGATGTCAATATGAGGCTAATGCTAACACACTAATATAATGCACAGAATATGCAGAGAAAAGACAGGGGCTCTCAAAAGGTAGCAAAGTAAAATATAGATCAATGTGATAAGCTGACTTTTTAAAAATGTAAATGTATGACAGTGGCTAAAAGCCACAATTTTCTACTGCAATTGGGACAACTTTGGAGATTTTTTTCCGTACATGGATTAGAATTCTTTGTTCTTCAAAAACATGCAAAACCTTGAATAATAAAGCCTAACATACTACTTTCACGATCACAATAACAAAAAAGCCTTGCTTTCAAAACAATACAATAATAACATTTGTAAAGAAGCAGAACTAGAAAAAAAAATTGTATTATTAGATTGTCAATGCCATGAATTGTTTTTTAATGCATAAAAACATTTTTCAGAGTGAAGAGGCACTCTGCTTTACTAAAAATGCAAACAGAAACATCTGAATGTTCTCCATACTGCTATACATTATCTATGAGTGTAGGACATTCAGGGACATTTAAAAAAACTAGTTAAGACAATGGTTGTTAAAGAAAACTCATGTTTAGTAGATAACACAACTTGTGTCCTCCTCCACTTTGTTTAATAAGAGCTGTATGCTTTAGAACACTAAAGAACTATGCTGCCCAATGCAGCTATAATTCAGAAATTCAACATCTGTTCTGTGATGCTTTTCTTCAACACAGTCCAACAAACACCACTAGTAAACAGAGCTTCAATGTGGAGGATACAGCACAGCATGCCAAGGCAACTCCAGTCTAAATCAGCACCACTAAAGATAGCGAGTTCAGATGTGAATAGCTCAGACTTTGTGCACAGCTTGGTTGTACTGATTGATGGGGAATTAAAATGTAATACTCAAATCTCAGCTGTTAAAATGAAGCACCTCATACCTCCAGCAGATCTTCCAACACTAGTTCATGCTTTCATCACATCACGCCTGGACTATTCTAATACTCTATACATGCTTTCCAAACACAGACCTGCACCACCTGAAATTAGTGCAGAATTCTGCAGCGGGGTTGTTAACTAAGCAACTTCGCCATTGCCACAAAACGCCAAACATTCACTCACTGCACTGGCCACCCATAAAATGGAGAATCATCTTCAAGACTGGCCTATTAAGATTCATATCTGTACACATTGTGGGTCTGGATACCTAAAGGATTTTTTTGTGAAATTCATCACACCTTCCACAACCATAACGTGGTCACTCCCAGGGTCCACCTCAACAACTTTGGTGCCTGAGCCTTCTCTCATGCTGCCCCTACATTTTGGAACTCCTTGACACACACAATCAGGACATCTCCACCCCGGGAAACATTTAAGGGAGCCTGCGGTAAAAGACATATGGAGACTGACATAAACACTTCACACTTACCTACTGTGTAGTTTACTCATCAGTCTCCTTCTCCTCTCCTGCGTCCTGTTTTTCCACTGTGATCAATGGAATTCTCTGTCCTCCATTTTGAAAATGGCCATTACCCCATAACAGCTTCCTGGACAGCACACTGTTAAACTGTAATATCGCCCACTTGAGCCATAGGAAAACATGGACATTACCTTGCACATTCAGTTGTAACTGACAGAAGCTGATATACAATTGACAGCAACTAAAACAGTATATTTCAGTTCTGACAAAATCTTGTCAGAACTGGAAGGGATCACTGTAAGAAGCAAATGGTGAGCTTTTGAGAGGAACTGATGGCGAGGTAAATATGTAATATTTATTTGCAGCTACATCATGTGTTTATTTTAAATCATTTTACTCAGTTCAGGTTCTCTTTAAGCAGAACTGCCAGGCAATTGATATTGTTTAAAAGGAAATAAATATGGCAGCCTCCATATGTGTCTCACCTTGGGTTCCTTTTAGGTCCAAACTGAAAAGCCACCTATTTCGTTTGGCATTTATGAACACTTGACTATTTCCTCTGTAACATAGCCCATCCTGCAACTATGTTTTGGTCTGAGACATGTCTATGCACTTTGAGTTCTATGGAAGAAAAGTGCTTTACAAATGTTATTGAGTTCTATGATTGTATTGATCCAATATTTCTGTGCTTAACTGGACCTATTAAAGGACTCCTAAAGTTTGGCCAATTCGAGCACTTCAAATGAATCTGCCAGATGTCTATCAGCCCAACAAGCCTGATCGATTAGCTTTTAGTCAATATCAGATAGTTTCTCGTTCAAACTTTGATTGTTCATATTAACAAATCTCCAACAAGCAGGTCGGGGAGCAGTGTGGTAAAGGACCATCCCATAGCACGATAGTGCATCAAGCAATACACCATCAACTTTGATTGGTTCTCAGGTTTCTTCAGAAATCAATTTGAGATCTAATGGGCAAGGTGGTAAGGAATCAGTCACTGCTAGATCAATGTTTGTTTATGGAGGGATCAATAGTATAATGATATACATGAATATCACTCCAGAGCAATAACTAACACTGTAACAGCAGAGGAATGAAGTTGCCAATATAGTAGACATACAAAATACTGAAGCGGGATTGGACAAATCCCAAGAGTAGGCTAACCAGAGATGTCTGGCTCCTAATGTTTCATGTCTTCCTGTTTACAGTATAAGGAAAAAAAAGTTTCCACATAAGCTTGCTTCAAAGGAAAGCAGTGCCCATATTAATCAATAGGCTTGTTTGCACCATTTGTATTTTTAGATCTGCGCTAAAAACTGATAACTTCCTGCTGTTTCAGTTATATCTAAAAGTGATGGCAAACATCCTTTTACATAAAAAAATGCAAACATAGCTTTCAGGTAGCGATAGGACTGTACAATATTCTAAGTTGGATGTTTTTTCTATATAAGAAAAAGAACATGATAATAAGTGTGTGTATAATATATATAATGTGTATTTGCGTCTTTTATAAGATAGAAGTGTTTGTTATAGCAGCAAAATCATTTGCAAATTAATTCCACAAAAATATGCCAAAAAGCCAAGTATAAAAAAGCAGAACCCATAGCAACCATTCAGAAGCATATTGTACTAGTCTGGCTTCAGTTAAGTGAATCTTGATTGATTGCTATGAGTTTCTGCTCTATGCACAGCTTATCCTATAAACCCATATGGCTGCTATTTCTCCAGTGCAAATTACAAAGTGAAAGCAAGCATGTAGAAAAATCTTTTGATTTCCTGTCAAAGTATCAGCCTATCAGGCAACTAATATGTATTGGGTCATGTGGTAGCAACCACTGGACCTAGTGCCTGCTGGAAGACTTCAGAAGCAACATTCTTACTATCAACCAGCAACAGAAGGGATCAGATTTAGCCATCCATTCCCAAATATAGTCACACAACAGTTATATTACACTGGTTCAGGAAGAACTCATCTAGGTTTTTCAGCTCAAGTCAACTATGTTTTTATCAGGAGCCGAAATAAAAGTGCAACTACAAGCATTATAAAATACCGCAGCTATTATACAGTCAAATTCCCCTCTTTTATCGCTTTTACTTGACTTAAATATAAAAAGAATGTATCCAGATTAAGCACCTTTCTGACAGGATTGTAAGGGAGGCAACATCTTGTCACACAAATCTCTGCTGTGTAGCAAGGGATCTAGAAGCAGAAGTGTACCCTCCATAAGGAAAGAAAAAGGAGAAAAAGCTCCGCAGACATACCCAGAGCCCATATAGTGTAGCGTCTTGATATCCAGAATATATCTCACAGCGAAGGGAGATGCTCACAAAGGTGAGGTCTCCAGGTTGCAAGCCCAGCAACCATGACAGTGTGTTTGTGAAAAATGTCTGTCTTCACTCGGGTATGTAGTATGTTCTACAGAGATGTGAGGTCGCTTTCCAAATGAAAATCCTGAGGAGCATACAAACTAATCAATAGACTCCCAAAAAGAAATGTGAAAAATAGAAGCTAGCAAGAGGTTACCCCTTAAAAATAAAATATATTAAAACAGTTTAAAATGGTAAGAAATGCTTTTTACAAATTATATACAACTGTGTTAGGGAGATTTATTGAACCACTATGGATAATGTGCTTCACAGGAAATTTCCCACTTCCTCGGGTCAATAGAAGTGATGGTAAAAACAGAAAACAGAGTTAGGAGCGCTCCCAGACATGATATGTAGTTGTGAGGAAAAATGTACTTACCAGCAGCACAAACACTTAAGAGTGGGTAAATAATACATATTTATTTTGCTCCAAAACTACAAGTTAAAACTGAATTACAGGCTGGAGTATCTCAATTTGCTGTATTTTTTTTTTTTTTTTTAAATTGCCAATTGTCTGTCGATCATTATAAGTCTCACTATAGGGTTACGCAAAGCACACCTGGAGAGATGTGACATAATGAGATAAACATATAGGTACATTTTCTTTTAAATCTTGCCAATTGTCTGTCGATCATTATAAAGGTGCGTACACATGCACGACAGCAGCCAACGACGGGTCCGTTGGCACCTCCCGCCGGGCGGGTTTTCAGCAGACTGTAGTGTGTGTGTACGCACTGTCGGCGGACTGATAAGGCTGTTCCTGAACGATCCACCGGGCAGATCGTTCAGAAACAGCCTTATCAGTCCGCCGACAGACTGTACACACGCTGTACTGTCTGCTGAAAACCCGCCCGGCGGGAGGTGCCGACTGACCCGTCGTTGGCTGCTGTCGTGCGTGTGTACGTACCTTAAGTCTCACTATAGGGCTACACAAAGCTCACCTGGAAAGATGTGACATAATGAGATAAACATATAGGTACATGTAGTACTAGCACTTTTTAGGACATTGGCCTCAATTCACTAAAGGTAGTTCGTTATAATAATTTTGGTTGGTAAAATACCGCATTCGGTATTTTACACTCTTTTTTTTTTTTTTTTGCCAAATTCACTAAATATTTTCCGCATGTCTGGTAATTTACCGAACAAATATGCTTCAATTCACGGGCTTATTTCCACTACACGCAGATTGGATGCAGAATGGATGCAGAAAAACTGACTTCAATGAATGCCTATGGGAAAATCTGCATCTGAAAAATCGCGTTTAGTGGAAACAGGCCCATAGGCATTCATTGGAGTCAGTGTTTCTGCATCCAATCTGCGTGTAGTGGAAAACCGGCCCTAAGCCCTGCTCGGTAAGTGTTACTTACGAGCTGTGGAGCAGGTCAGCAGTTTGGCAGGGAGCTGCGTGTATGAGTCAGGGTTTTCTGTCCAGTGCTTCCCTGTAATCCCTTTAGAAGTACTGCAGCCACCAGGGGGAGCTCTTCTGTATGCCAGAATACAGATTTTCACTTCTAAAGGGATGCAGAAAAGCCTCATAAAATGTTTCCTTCCCCTGCCCTGTGGGAGTGAAGACATGCCTTCCACCATGTTGGAACAAATCAGGCTGAGAAGCAGGGTAGTGGGTAAGGCCTCTGATAAAGTTTTAGTTGGAAAGTACAAATTGTCATTACTTCTCCTTATTGTCCAGCTCAGTAAGGCATATTTGTCATAGCTGCTGTTTAGAATTAAGTCTTGAAATTGTCATTCAACTAAACATAAACATTCTGTGTTATATTTAGTCTGGATTCACAGTGGTCCATTGCATAATGCATGCATTATAATGAGAGGGAACTGCAATGGAGATCAGACATAGACTTTCATACAAAGCCTGCATACAGCGAGTTAGAATAACGCTATAAATTACAAGGCAGTACTAAGAACAGGTCTGTAAAATTGTATTTTCCTGACTGCAAAGCTTTCTGATTGAACTGGATATTACATTATTATGCAAGATAGTTGCTTCCAGTATACTGACCATAAGAAGAGTGTAATTGTGATTTTCACAAAGAAGACATTATTTGATATACAGTAAGGCTGCTTTCACAGTGGGACGTTACAGGCACACATTAGAGCAGCCTGTAACGCAGCTCAACTCACAGTAATGAAAAATCAATGGGCTGTTCACAGTGCCCACTGCCCACGTTGCGTTACAGTGTAACGCTGCACATTCAATGAAAGTGCAGCATGTTGTGCGTTATATGCGGCTTTCGCCGCGTTAGACTGTTTGCACATGCTCAGTGATGTGTATTGTGAGTAGCCACGTGGCTAATTAATATTCACTGCACTGTGCGGACGTCACTGGCGGGACCACGTGATGCGGAGTGTTCCGATCACGTAGTCTCCAGTCTTTTGCCGCAGGCGCCGTTTTCGTCCGATAGTATGCGTCAAAAAGTACGTATCACGGACGCATCAAGAGACGCATAACGCGGCTCTATATAACGTCCAACTTCAAAGCTCACATGTGTTGCGTTAGGGGCACGTTATGCGACCTTAACGTCTTAGTGGGGAAGAGCCCTAAAGGTAGAAAAGGATATGTTATAAGTAACGGCTGCCCTAAGTGTGATGTGCCCAGCCCATCTTTCTTCCACCTGATTTAACCTGTCCCCCAATAGAGGCCCCCCTCGATCCTTTGGGTAACAGAGTTAAGACAAGGCTTTACAGACAAGTCACTAGCCTAGATGCTGTATGTGTGTGGGGGAGGAGGAGCAATGAAGTGTGAACGAAGAGCGTCACGGACGGGTCGGGTGAGTCGGGAGAATTATGCTCTTAGCCAGCACAAGATATACTATATTCACTGATGTACAGGTGGTCAATGAAATGCAAATTTCATGTAAACCGCATGCAGCTTTAAATTGATCCAATCAAAAGCAACAGGAAGCTCATTTGATTGGCCCACTTCCAAGCTGCATACATTTACTGTAGTACAGAATGTGCATGCAAGTCATAATGATTTGCATCTGCCTGACCATCTGTACACTAAAGCAGTGTGTAGGAGAAATAGACCTACAGGGCGACATGGTAGTGTAATGGCTATTATTCTCCGCTTACAGATTCCCAGCCTGGACACTATCGACATACATTTTATATCTTCTCCATGTGTTTGAGTGGTTTTCCCTAATGGCTCCCATTTCCTCCTACATCCCGAAAATATACTGATACATTAACTGACTTCTCCTAAGAAACTGACCCTAGACTATGGTAGAGGTAGCAGATTATGACTAAACTCATATAATAGACTCAAATGGTACTTGAGGTAAGAGGGACAGGGAGGCTGCCATATTTATTTCCTTTTAAACAATGCACTTTTCTTGAGGGACCTGCTGATCCTCAGCTTCTCATGCTTTTAGCCATAGACCCTGAACAAGCATGCAGATCAGATGCTCTAAAGTCTGACCAGATTATTTGCATGGGCTGGTTGAAGACAACAAAAAACACAGGGACACCAGGAGCCCAGTATCATGTGATAACGTCACTCAATATGGCCTATATTAGAAAAATGTATACTCACAATTGTGGGTTGTTTGTAAAGAGAAACCCCCTCCAGTGCATGTGGGGAAGTGCCGTCCCCACTCGGCCTTTATGGTCGCTGCTCCTGAAAAAAGTGTTCTACGAGTCAGTAGAGACGCTGTCCCTAGCTGGAACACTAGGGTCACAGATTATCAAGTAAAGCAAAAGGAGGCGCCCATGGGATGTATGTATGTCCAATACGTTTTTGTATACAATATGTACTATATGGCCAGGTAAGAAGAAAATATTCTTACCTGCAACGGAAAAGGAAGACAATATAAAATATAATAATTTATTTGATAAGCACCTTGACAATGCGTTTCACGACATAAGTCGCTTCCTCAGGTCATATAAAGTGCTATAAAAAGAACAAAGGATTTCACTCAGACTAACATGTACATTGGCATGATATAAATATACATATAACTATAAGATAAAGAGAGTTTGCGCATCAGAACAAAATTAAGATTGCATGAATGAAAATTCAATATATCCATATGATTATGAATATATACATATATCTATTAAACACACGTGAGCTCCATATATAAATACAATTAAAATGCATAGGCCATAGTGATATAAAAAAGGAATGGTCCAAAATTAATAGATATGTGACAGCTGTTGCAATAATGAAGGTGGCCAGTAGGTGGTAGTATACATATAAATGAGAAGGCAATAAGAAAGTATATAGCTTAAAACTAAAAGCTATGTATAAAAATATATATATATATATATATATATATGTATAAAATGATGAAAAAGATTATTTATATGCTTGGTTCAGGTGTGTGATTCAGACACTGCTGACCAGAAAAACCAGCAAGAAAGTCGGGCAACAGTTTAAAAGGAAATAAATATGGCAGCTACCATATGTCTCATGGTGGAGGGGTGGGCATTCTTCTCTCAGACAAATGCTCCTTCAAGCCTCTCACTCCTATTCCTTCTCTCTTCCTGCCATCCTTTGAAGTCCATGCAGTCCGACTATACTCACCCTCAAACCTCCAGATTGCAGTTATTTACCGCCCTCCAGGCCCTGCTTCTGTTTTCTTAGATCATTGCTCTGCCTGGCTTCTCCAGTTCCTGTCCTCTGACATCCCTACCATCATTATGGGTGATTTTAACATTCCTATTGACACCAAGAACGCTGTCTCCAACAAACTTCTTTCACTCACTTCCTCCTATGGCTTGTCTGAGTGGTCCTCTACCTCAACCCACACTAATGGCCATACGCTTGACCTCGTATTCACTCGTCTCTGCTCTGTCACTGACTTTACTAATGATCCACCACCACTCTCTGACCATAACCTACTTAGCTTCTCTCTCTCCTCCTCTCTTCCTACCACTCTATCACAAGCACGCTCACATATTCGCAGAAACTATCGCAATCTAGACATGCAATCCGTCTCTGATGCCCTGGCACCTCTCCTCACACAATCCTTCACTGACCCAGACTCAGCTGCTATACACTACAACAGCTCCATTACAAAAGTCATGGATGACTTCGCCCCCCTCGTCAATGTCCGCCCTCACCGTGTCAGTCGCCAACCCTGGATGATCAAAGACACTAAACAGTTAAAAAGATGCTCTAGAGCAGCGGAAAGGCATTGGAGGAAAAGTAACACCAACGAGGACTTCATCGCATATAAAATAGCCTTGAACAGCTTCAGAAACGCACTCTCTGTGGCAAAACAGGCCTATTTTTTCTCCCTAATATCCGCCCAAGTACACAATCCAAAACGCTTGTTTAGCACCTTCAACTCTGTTCTCCATCCCCCTCCTCCTCCTTCTTCATCTTGCTTATCAGCTGAAGAATTTGCAACATACTTCACTGATAAAATTGACAAAATCAGAAGTGAATTCTCCACGCAACCCTCAAATCCCACCTCCACACCTCTCATGGACTGCTCTCTAACTGCCTTCTCTACACTCTCTGAACATTCTCTCTCCTCTATAATATCCAAAGCTAATCTAACCACTTGTTCTTTGGATCCTATTCCCTCCCATTTCATTCCGCAGCTATCCTCATCTCTCATGCCTACACTAACATCGCTATTTAACCTGTCCCTCTCCACTGGCATCTTTCCGTCGCCACTCAAAAAGGCTGTTGTGACACCACTACTTAAAAAACCATCTCTAGATCCTACCACACTCGCCAACTACCGCCCAGTCTCACTCCTCCCATTTGCATCCAAACTAATTGAACGCCACATACATGCAGAATTAAGCCATTATTTATCAGCTAACTCCCTACTTGATCAGTTCCAGTCTGGCTTTCGCTCCAACCACTCCACGGAAACGGCCCTTACCAAAGTGGCCAATGACCGCCTTACAGTCAAATCCAAAGGTCAATTCTCCATACTCATCCTTCTTGACCTGTCATTAGCATTTGATACGATTGACCACACCTTACTCTTACGAATACTTTCAAATGTAGGAATTTAGGGCCTTGCTCTCACATGGTTATCTTCCTACCTCTCTGGAAGGTCATTCACAGTTTCCTACTCAGATCAGATCTCTTCTCCTCATGCTTTGTCTGTCGGGGTTCCTCAAGGCTCTGTCCTTGGTCCCCTCCTCTTTTCCATCTACATTCACGGTCTTGGTGACTTAATCAACTCATTCGGTTTTCAATACCACCTTTATGCAGACGATACGCAACTGTTCCTCTCGGACCCAGACCTTAACTCCCTCCTCAAACGTGTTCCTGACTGCTTGTCTGCTATATCCTCCTTCATGTCCTCTCGCTTCCTAAAACTTAATACGAGTAAAACGGAACTAATAATTTTTCCACCGTCTCTGGCCACCTCTCTGCCTGAAGTAACTATAAATGTTAATAACACTCCCATCACTTCAGTTCCCAAAGCACGGTGCTTGGGGGTAATATTCGACTCTTCTCTCTCTTTTATTCCTCATCTTAACTCCATAACCAGCTTCTGCCATCTCCAACTCAAAAATATATCTCACATCCGTCCCTTTCTCACTCAAGACACAACCAAAATGTTAATACATGCTCTTATAATTTCTCATCTGGACTACTGCAATGTACTACTTTGTGGACTACCTTCTAACAAACCTTCTAAACCTCCTACCTTCTAAGCTCCAGTCGGTACTGAACTCAGCTGCTCATCTCATTCATCTTTCTTCTCGATCTTCCTCAGCTGACCCTCTCTGCAGGGGCGTAGGAATAGGCCCTGCAGCCCCTGCACCCGCGGGGGGGCCCGGCCCCCCCCTGGGGCCCGCTTGGGGCCGTTTTGTGGGTGCTGGAGGGGTGGCAGCATGAGGGGAAAGCCTTGCCCACAGTCGGCGGGGAGAGGGGTAGTTCCCCCCTCTCCCTCACCTCGGGGCTCTCCCCTCTGTGCTCCCCTCCAGCTCTTTAGTGTGTGGGGCTGTGGGCAGCGGGCAGCGAGCGGCGGGCAGATACATACCTGCTTCCGTGCGTTCCATCGACGACTTCTCCCTCTAGCGGCTGACGTCACTTCCGGAAGTGACGTCAGCCGCTAGAGGGAGAAGTCTCCGATGGAACGCACGGAAGCAGGTATGTATCTGCCCGCCGCTCGCTGCCCGCTGCCCACAGCCCCACACACTAAAGAGCTGGAGGGGAGCACAGAGGGGAGAGCCCCGAGGTGAGGGAGAGGGGGGAACTACCCCTCTCCCCGCCGACTGTGGGCAAGGCTTTCCCCTCATGCTGCCACCCCTCCAGCACCCACAAAACGGCCGCGAGCGGGCCCCGGGGGGGGGGGGGGGGCCCGCTCAGAAAATCTGCAGGGGGGCCCGGTGGGGCCTAGTTACGCCCCTGCCTCTCTGTCAAGCTCTTCACTGGCTGCCAATTAACCAGAGGATCCAGTTCAAACTCCTAACCCTAATCTACAAAGCTCTCCACAATCTCTCTCCCCGGAACATATCATCACTCATTTCCAGATACAAACCCAATCGCAATCTCAGATCTGCACATGATCTTCTGTTGTCCTCCTCTAGAATCACCTCCTTACATTCCCGCTTACAAGATTTTGCAAGCGCTTCACACTTTCTCTGGAATACCCTCCCACAACACATCTGTCACTCGCCAACCTTTGTTACTTTTAAACGCTCTCTAAAAACTCATTTGTTCCGACAAGCATATGCGCTACCCTAGGCCACTTCCCTTTGTCCTAAGACCAAATTGCACTCCTACTAGGTATTCTAAAACACACTGCCTTTATATATTTTATCGTATACTACCCCTCCTCTTGTTTCCCCCCATTCCCTTTAGATTGTAAGCTCGCAAGGGCAGGGCTCTCTCCCCCTTTTGTGTCTTGGAAATCATTATACATTTTATTCATCATGTTACTTTTATCAATGTCATTACCACTTCTGTATTTTGTACTCTGTAAGCTGTATCATTTTTTGTATTTTGTCACTAATGATGTATCTTGTATATTAGTGTACACCATTGTCTGTATTATGCACCCCATGTTTGTTTCTTACTTTGTTCAGCGCCACGGAATATGTTGGTGCTTTATAAATTAATAATAATAATAATAATAATAATAACCTTTGGTTCCTTTAAAGCATGACTAGGGTAGCTTACTGAGTGCCCTCTAGTGGCTGCTGCTCTCCTTAGCTGCTTGTGCACCTTGAGTACTAAAGAAGAAATATGTTTTTCAAATGTTCTCTTATTCATTAATTCACATAGTATGCCAGAAAGATTTATGATGAGACTACTTTGCAGTTTGAAGCATAGATTCACCTGTGCGACACAGAAGCAATGCTGTGCAAGTATGACAAATCCCCTGTCCAGCTGGAACACGTGCATCACTTTTCAATAGAGGGATGTGCAAGGAGATATTAAATGCAGAAATATATGGAAAAGACACAATATGTTGTCTGTGACTTTATGTGCATAAATCACAAATACACAAAATTATCTGCAAGCCTCCAATGGATAAACCACAGATTTACGCTACATAAATTATGCACTTCAATCAGTCTGCATTCTGCTTGAAAAACTGTGCCTAATCACTCTCTCCCTTTCTGCTATATGTGAAGGCAAATGCGGAAAGAAATCCCCCTGAGATACACTAAGTAAGCATCAGGTAGCCCTGCTGAATGACACAATGACATCTCAGCCCCTCATTTGTGTGTTGGTTCCCCACTTGAGTGGGCCCAGCACTCCCCGATGGCAGCCCCGCTAGCACTGCCGTGAAATGCACATATACACACCTTGAAAACGATAAACACAAATTCATCACATAGTTTATTAGGTTTAATCAAGCTGCTGAATTGGTTCTTGATGAAGAATAAACTAGATGGGTTCTCCCAGCTGCACACTTACCTTTATTTTCATCGCAATTTCAAGACAAATGCTTCATTTAAGTGCTCTGTTCCCATGGCACCCCAGAAAGGTTCACATACAAAGCACATACTTTCTCTCTGCAGTTTATTCCTTAAAGTATTTACACTTTAAACTGAAATCCCTTGCCACCTCTCACTTACCCCCTTGTTTAGTATCACAGAGGTGTGCTTTGCTCTGCATTGCCTTTATTAACAACTTCTCCCACTGTTTACATACTGTTAGCTGCATGTATCCCTGATTATTCAGACATAGTTACATATTTAAAGCAGCAGTACATTTGTATTTTTGTTGCACTGCAAGATCGAACCTGCAGGTGGTGCTGCAAGTGAGCACTATAACTGGTGTTCCTTGTCTGTAATTTGGAGGAAAAAAAAGACATATTGACAGATGTCATCTTTCATGTTACAGCAAAAAAGCTCCAAAAAACAGGAATTCAGATTTTTAACCACTTGTGCCCACACTATAGTATAAACACCACCACAGTATGCCACCAGTCGTATGAAAGGGACAAGTTGTTAATCTGCAGGCCGTGTAATACCCTGGTGTCCAATCCCTCCCCCACACCCCTGGCAGAGTTTGGCAGCAGCTGGAAAGGTGGCTGGTAAGTGTCACCCCTACCGGTACATGCCAACACAAGAGGCCGGCAGTGATTGAATGGTGAGTGATGATCGCCACAAGAACCAGGAGAGGTGACACATAATCAGCATCAATGCTTCCAGCTGCAGCTAAACTCTGCAAAAGGGGGAGGGAGGCGACCACTAGACTATCAGGAATAAGGGAGTACCATTAGACTTCCAAGGATAATGGGGTATACCACTAGACTACCAGGGAATCTTTAAGGGGGATACTACTACACTATCAGGGGATCCTTAAAGGGCTACCACCAGACAACCAGAGAATGCTTGAAGAGGTACCACTAGACAACCAGGGAATGCTTGAAGGGAAAGGGGGGGGGGGGGGAGGTTTACCGCTAGATTACCAGGGAATCCATTAAAGGGGAAGTGGGGCTACTACAAAGTAATGCCCTAAAGGGGAAGGTAGACCACTTGTCTACCAGGGACTACCTAAAAGTGGAAGGGGGAGGTGGGACCACCAGACTACATGGGAAAATGATAAAAAGGAGGGGGGACCAAAATAAGAAGCCAAATAATGAATTGAAGTGTAGAAGAAAGTTTAATGTGAACGTTGTAGAAAAAAAATGATTATTGTGTGTCTATCGCACTGTCAACTTTCGCATAAGTTTATGAAATCTATATAGGTATGTTACTAAAAATGCCCATACATTTATCGATTTTACTATTTGATTCCCTGCAGATTTAATCACTTTGATCGAATCAGATGGGAATCGATATCTTTAAATGTTAATTACATCGATTCTGACAAAAATCGATTGAAAGTATCAATCAGACAGGATGGAAAATCAAGGTCAGTTGGAGACGAGGCAGGAGCGACAGGCCATAGTGTTGCATTGAATTGAACAGTGCAATGCTGCAGTTTGATCAATTTTCAAATGATTCCCTGTTGGAATCTATTAAAATCATTGTGCTGTGTGTGGTAGGAATCGATTCCTTCTGAATTTATTAGTTTCTGAGGGGAATCTATTGTTTTGGAACATTGGATGGAAATCTATACGCATATGGCCAGCTTAACTGCCCCTCAGAGGACCTCACAATCTAATCTTTACCACAGCCATATGTCCCTATCGTAGTATAATGCCAAGTTTTTGGGGTAGAACCAAGCAACTTATATGTATATAGGAGGAAACTAGAGTGACCAGAGGAAACTCACACAACCACACAGAGAACAAATACACTCCATGCAGTGCCCTGGCCCATATTTGAAGCAGGGACCACAGCACTGAAGTCAGAAGTACTATCCATATAAAAGAATTTGACTATAACAAATGTTGGATGCACCACTAATAATTTTCCTTCAGAGAATTGTGAAATTCATACAAAATAAAATAATTCCTGAAGGAAATAGCACTCAGAGAAAGTCTACCTTGTCCTGAAAAAAAAGTTGTATATATCACTAGAGTTGGGCCGAACCTCCGATTTTAGGTTCGCGAACCGGGTTCGCGAACTTCCGCGGAAGGTTCGGTTCGCGTTAAAGTTCGCGAACCGCAATAGACTTCAAAGGGGATGCGAACTTTGAAAAAAAAATAATAATTATGCTGGCCACAAAAGTGATGGAAAAGATGTTTCAAGGGGTCTAACACCTGGGGGGGGGCATGGCGGAGTGGGATATACGCCAAAAGTCCCCAGGAAAAATCTGGATTTGACGCAAAGCAGCGTTTTAAGGACAGAAATCATATTGAATGCTAAATGACAGGCCTAAAGTGCTTTAAAACATCTTGCATGTGTATACATCAATCAGGTAGTGTAATTAAGGTACTGCTTCACACTGACACACCAAACTGTTCACTGAACAGAACAGGTATGCAGTGGCGGGTTCACTAAACAGGTATACAGTGGCGGGTCCACTGAACAGAACAGGTATGCAGTGGCGGGTTCACAGAACAGGTATGCAGTGGTGGGTGGGTTCACAGAACAGGTATGCAGTGGTGGGTTCACAGAACAGGTATGCAGTGGCAGGATCACTGAACAGGTATGCAGTGGTGGGTGGGTTCACAGAACAGGTATGCAGTGGTGGGTTCACAGAACAGGTATGCAGTGGCAGGATCACTGAACAGGTATGCAGTGGTGGGTGGGTTCACAGAACAGGAATGCAGTGGCAGGATCACTGAACAGGTATGCAGTGGTGGGTGGGTTCACAGAACAGGTATGCAGTGGCAGGATCACTGAACAGGTATGCAGTGGTGGGTGGGTTCACAGAACAGGAATGCAGTGGCAGGATCACTGAACAGGTATGCAGCCAGGAAAAGCTAAGCCTAACTAATCTTTCCCTATGAGAGACAGACAGCAGCTCGCCCTACTCTCTCTAATGCAGGCACACGAGTGGCCGTAATGGCCGCCGCTGCCTGCCTTATATAAGGGGGGTGGAGTTTCAGGGGATAGTGTAGCCTAACTGGCTACACTGGGCCTGCTGACTGTGATGTAGAGGGTCAAAGTTGACCCTCATAGTGCATTGTGGGGCGAACCGAACTTCCGGAAACGTTCGCCTGCGGGAGGCGAACGCGAACCACCGAAGTTCGCCGGGAACCGTTCGCCGGCGAACCGTTCGGCCCATCTCTATATATCACTAAGATGTCATAAGTAGTGATACAAGTTATTTCTGCTTCAGGGGCATAACAATAGCTCTTGTGTCACCCAGGGAATGGGGGGGGGGGGGGGGAAGCTATGCAGACCAGCTCCTCTTTATTTACCTGCTCCAACCCTGCATTAGGCTTTCTCTGTACTTCCTGGCAGCTGCTCCCTCAATGCACTGTATTTCCAGCATGTTACATCTCAAGTGTGGTGCATAAGGGGTGTACTTTACTAGTAACACTTGCAGGGGGGAGGGGAGCACTTAGGGGATATGTTATACCGGCCACAATTAAAGGGGTGGATCCCAGGGGAGGGGCCCCATGTCATTTTTGCAGGGGAGGGCAGCCCTGTGGGTTGTAGATAAAACTATGCACTGACAGATCTAACAAATATCACATGGGGAGATGACACTGTTCTTACTTCTAACTGGTTTAAAGCAGGAGGGACAGCATTACTATGCCAGGGAAAAACACATATATAAGTAGATACATACTTGATCTACTAACATAACAGATATATTGTACTGATTTCAGTGAATTTTATGTAGTAAATGAAGAGAATTCTGTTCCTGGCACGTGCTATCTCTTTTCCCCTCAGAGTGAAGCTAATTCTGATGCAATTTTCCCCTTTTACGCTCTCCTCCAATCTGCAGTGTCATAGCTAGCTTGCTTGTAAACACGTGTGAGCACAGGATCAGATTTCCTCCTCTGCCTGTCACACTGAAATGCTTTCATCCAATCAATGAAGAGCAGGAATGTAAGATGGGGAGATGACAAGCTTCCCTCTCGTCGGAGGTGGCAGAGAACAGAGCAAGGCTGACTGAGATAAGATAATTACAGCAGAGACATTTCTTAACAGATTGGAGAGCTTGCAATGCGGGGTGAGATACCTGGCAGCATTATAAACACAGTGCAGTGTTTAACCCTCCTGGCGGTATAAAAAAATCCGCCAGGAGGGAGCGCAGCAGTTTTTTTTAAATTTTTTTTCCTATATCATGTAGCGAGCCCAGGGCTCGCTACATGATAGCCGCTGCTCAGCGGCATCCCCCCGCCCTCTTCGATCGCCTTTGGCGATCTCCGATCAGAGGGCTTCCCCCGTCGCCATGGCGACGGGGCGGGATGACGTCACCGACGTCGGGACGTCATTGGGAGTCCCGGGCCACCCCTCGGCGCTGCCTGGCACTGATTGGCCAGGCAGCGCACGGGGTCTGGGGGGGGGGGCGTGTGGCGTGACGGATAGCGGTGATCGTGCGCGGGGCGGCGGCGATCAGTGTGCTGGCGCAGCTAGCAAAGTGCTAGCTGCGTCCAGCAAAGAAAAAAATTAAACAAATCGGCCCAGCAGGGCCTGAGCGGCACCCTCCGGCGGCTTACCCCAAACTACGTTCGGGGTTACCGCCAAGGAGGTTAAAAGGAATTTGATTTTGTGGCTGGCAATCCCTTTTTAAAACTTCTTGGATTTGTATTTTAAGTGCTTATGTCTTAACATTTTGTGTAGTACATAGGGACAGCCCACAAGAATGTATTGCATCTGCTGACACTATATCCAGCAGGCTCTGTACATTTTTACCATGGTACATTAAATTTGTGATGAAATGTCACTCTTTATAAACAGGGCCAGAAGAATTCTGAGAAACTTTCATATAGCTAAGGCCGTTCAGTTTCTTCTATAATCTAATGTAACTCTGCACGGCAAAGCTTCATCTATAATGCAAATTGAAATAAAAAGCTTTAAGAGGATTGCATGTGCTTTAAATTCATTCACTTCCCTCTCAGACTTGTCCAGTGCTGAATTAATCATCATTCACAGTGTCTTATACAACTAATTCCAATTTTGTTTCAGTGGATTGTGAAGAAAAGAGGGGATTAAATGTAAAATACTTAACGAGAACTACTGTATAAAAAGAGATGCACAAAAATCAAGCAGCATTTAACAGCAAGAAAAGTACATGGTGTGCAGCCCAACACAATTTGGGCTAGAGGTAGATAAAGCAGAATGGAGAAGAGACGGACGCACAATTTTCAGTCTCAGGATAGTCTGGCAAAGAGTTTTGGGCTTGCAATGACTGGGAATAGCATTAAGCTTCAAGCAGTTGGGAAAACCATCTGCACAAAAAATAGGTTTAGATGGTTTGGTCAGCTTCCTTAGCCATATAAATTGCACACATAGAGACTGACTTGTAAATGATATTGCAAAAACTGTCTTGGGTTTCTTTAAAAACCATCTGCTATTGCGTGGTATGGGTTTTAAACCCTTACCTGGATCATATTTGATCACAGAGGAGCATTCTGACAAGTTAGAACACTACTGAGCACAGTTACACAGTTTTTAAGCCCGATTTGGAAAAACCTTAGTAAATCAGGATTACTATTATTAATACTTAGTATTGATATAGCTCCATCTTCCGCAGCGCTGTACTGAGTTATACAGTAAATGGTACTGACACTAACTGTCCCTCAGAGGAGTGCACAATCTAATTCCTACTACTGTAGTGACATATGCCCAGCGTAGTCTAAGGCCAATTTAGGTGGCAGACAATTAACTTATGTGTTTCTGGGATGTAGGAGGAAACCATAGTGTGCAGAGGAAACCCAAACAAACACAAAAACTACTTGCAGATGGTGCCCTGGCAGGGACCCAGCACTGCAAGGTGAGAGTGCTATCCACTATGCCACTGTGCTGCCCATACTGCAGGATTAAAATCTAATGTTCATAGACACAATTATGATACTGCTTCAGAATACAGAGGATTCAGTTACCAGTCATCAGAAGCACTACATATGTATTTATCACCACATTTCTCTCTCCCACTATCACTGGAATAATAGCATTAAAGCTAACTAATAAACAAAGTGATACTATCCAATAATGTTACATTAATGAACACAACCTGAAGGGTAGACTAGGGATCTAACTTTTACAAATAAAGTTCTTTTCCAATGAAAGACACAAAAAGAGAGTGTAAATTTAGCTCTCATGCATATACTTAACAATTATCCCTCTCTGCCTGATGCAAGTTTAATTTGTGTATGTCAGAATCTGATGGAAAACATCCCTGTTAAGCTGACAGTAATGCTTTCAGAAGTGCATCTGCTCCCAGGGAGCGTGGGAATATGTTACAAAAATATATTCCTTCTCGGTATAAATATTATATAAGGACAGAACTGGCGGAATTGAACTTGGACGATGAGAGAACAAGGAACGCCTAAAAAAGGTTAAAACGGGATTTTCAGTCACACAAGCCATTTAGTGATAAATAAACTACAAGAATAACCACTTACTGGTATCTGTTTGTAGTATAAATTTAGATGCACTGTTTAACACAGGAGCTAATGATCTACATTATTTTGAAGACTGATATGCAACAGAGTCCTGTTCAATATTATGTTCAGAACCACAGCACTAAATATGTAACTCATTCATTGATGCTAATTTACTATCAAATGCATGAAATAAAGGCCAAACCAGGGTTTGAATGATCGTTTTTGTAGAAGTTACAAAAACAGAGTTTTGTAGAAGTTAACATCTTGTATGAGCAGCACATCACAAAAAGGTACACTACAGAGAAAACAGGTATTGAACATGTCAATGTTTTTTAATTTATGGACTTATTTGTTTTGATTTCTTGTATGTGTGGAATACCTAAATCATACCTCCCAACTTTTTGAGATTAGAAAGAGGGATACTTTAAAGAAACACAGAGATGGGAAAAAAAGTTTTATACATACCTGGGGCTTCCTCCAGCCCCATGCGCACGGATCACTCCCACGCCGCCGTCCTCCACTGCCTGCAGCTCCGGTAGCGGGTCCCGTAACTTCCTCCAGTTGCGGCCAGTCTGCGCAAGAGGAAGTGCGCTCTCTACTAAAAACTTTTTTTTCCAAGTCTCTGGGACACTTCAGGACAACCCTGCCCGCCCTAACCCTCCTGCCACAACTCTGATCACAACCCCATCAAACCCCTAGCCATCATACCACTGAAAATTAATAAGTGAAAGATGTCATCTTAGAATTCAAACCACGCTGGTTCTTTCTGTCATCACTAGTTTTTCTTCATATTAACATTTGAAATTAAGAAATATAATATATATATATATATATATATATATATATATATATATATATATATATATATATATATATATATATACATATATATATACATTTAAATTGTGGGAATATAGTTCAGAGTCAATTAAACACATTTTTCAGTATATAAATACATACTGTATATTTACACGTTTGTACATCAGTGGTGAAAGAGGGGCAAATAAAGGGACAAAGAGGGACAGATGGATTTGGTATCCAAAGAGGGACTGACTGTCCCTCCAAAAAAAGGGACTGTTTGGAGTTATGCCTGTATTGTTACTGACATCTGGTGTAAATGTCATGTTGGTAGTGCCATCAGAAATATACAGTATTTACTGAGTAAAATGTTCACCTGTTCAGTGCATAGTTACTTTATATAGGACAACCCTGAATATTTCCCAGAACCCCTCAGTGAGTCAGAGGGCCTGTGCTTTCATAGCTAACAAAAAAGCTCAGCCTACTGACAGTAAGGTTACGTTCACAGTGGGGTGTTATGGTGCATTGCATCGTACAATATAATCACATTGCTAACATGATGCAATTACGTTTGGAATGTTCATATCAATGTATTAACAGGGTGGTGGGATGAAATCAGCTAACATGCTGCATGTAATACAGTACCACATAATATGTGTTTTAACAGTTGCAGTAAAGCATACTTTCTATGTACTGTATGCTTCACTGTATGCGTCACACTACACATATAGCGCAAAATGCAACTTTTTACATCTGTTGTGTTTACAATCCAATGCCCCAGTGTGAACCATGCCCTAGGTTTACCCTGAGATTTAGCAATCACTGTGAACATTAACTTACTACGATTAGCCAGATCCAGACTAAATCACAGTTTGCTTGAACTAAATTCTCATCACCACTGACTTTCCTTTGGGACAGGAAGTGATCTCTATACTGTCCAGATTCTGACAGTTAAAGGAATACTATCGATACCCAAGTGTTCTAAAATGACAGTGTGCAAATAATGTCTAAGTAGCTGTGTAAACATTTTCCTACTTTTCATGCTAAATATCAGAGGCAAAAGCTGTAATTTATTGAGGGTAGGATTTAGCTATATTGGGACAAATCAATTGCAGAAGGGGTGTCTGCTTCAATGCACAGCCAGAGTTGCAAATCAGACTACAGAAAGCAAATATCAAACATATCAAACTCTGAAAGCAAACACAATATGAAAAAGCTGTGACAATTAGTTACATTTCCTCTGCTCTCTTCAGACAGGTCAGTCAGAAACACAAGAAACAGGAGCTGCAGCAGCTGTTAGGAGCTCTCTCTCTCTGTCACACACAGAGCTACACTGATCAAGTGTGAGGGGAATTTCCCCTCTCCTCATGGCTCAGTCAGCCGTCAGTTTTGGCATCAGTAAAGATTGAAAGTATTTTGCTACCAGTAAACAATGAAGTTGCTACTAAAATGTATACACCAGTACTTAGCAGCACTTCCCAAACAATTCCTGTGTGAATTGAAAAAAATATGTGAATCGATATTATTCCTTTAAGTAAAAATCCCTGTCTAAAAAATAGACTTTAATTTTCCACTGAAAGGAAAAGAGTTCTTGTAAGAGCTGCATTGATACCAAAATGATAAATAAGTTTTCAGTACTCTACTCAGTACTGTATACAGCTGTGAGTTTTATTTTTATTTAAGTATTTATACAGCACAGACATATTATGCAGCACTGTACACAGTATATATTGTCTTGTTGCTAACTATCCCTTAGAAAGGCTCACAGTCTAGTCCCTACCATAGTCATATGTCTATGTATGTATTGTGTAGTGCATGTATCAAAGTCTAGGGCCAATTTAGAGGGAAGCCAATTAACTTATCTGTATGTTTTTGGAATGTGGGAGGAAACCGGAGTGCCCGGAGGAAACCCACGCAGACACGGGGAGAACATACAAACTCCTTGCAGCTGTTGACCTGGCTGGGATTCGAGTCGGGGACACAGCGCTGCAAGGCGAGAGTGATAACCACTACGCCACCGTGCTGTTCACATAAGAGAGGCCCCTTCTGGTCACTACTGACAGGTAGCATACCGGTGCATCTTCTAGATAGTAATGGAAAGTATATTATTATATATATTTAAGTAACATATTGCATATTACCATAGGAACGCGCGTTACCCTAGTAACCTGCGCCATGCTAATAGTGCAATGCGCACTTTTCCCCTGGCGTAAGTACCAGTAAAGTTGCTATGCGCTCTCTGCACACAGCAAAGTTACCAGTGCTTGGTGCATCAGGCCCATAGTCTGGTATTAAATCTGCCAACATCAAACCTACAAATGCTGATGCCGGTACTGTAATACTTTTAATGGCTAACTGCACATAGTTTTCTTGCAAGCTTCTGCAACTTTAACTTTATACTTCTGGCATAGTACACACTGGATTAGAGTGGTTTATACTTTTCTCAAAAACAACATTAGAATTGTTTAGAACAACAGCACCACTGTAGTGGCTGTCATTACTCATGCCAGAAGTCTGGAGGTCAGGATTGGATGACAGTAGAGATATGGGGAACTCTTGATAAAATTATTTAGAAGTTCATCAGCCAAAAAAACAATTACTGTTGACAAAAGATACCCCTTTCATATTCAGTCCTTTGTTCATGCTTGGATTTAGAATTTAGTTCACACTGCATGCTGATGTACATAATTCATTTCACCATGCTTACAATGAATAACTGAAGAAAATTTCTTGTAGGTACATTAATTCTAAGCCATTTTATGAGGGTATCCTTTTCGTAAGACTTAAAGAGAATCTGTATTGTTAAAATCGCACAAAAGTAAACATACCAGTGCGTTAGGGGACATCTCCTATTACCCTCTGTTACAATTTTGCCGCTCCTCGCCGCATTAAAAGTGGTTAAAAACAGTTTTAAAAAGTTTGTTTATAAACAAACAAAATGGCCACCAAAACAGGAAGTAGGTTGATGTACAGTATGTCCACACATAGAAAATACATCCATACACAATCAGGCTGTATACAGCCTTCCTTTTGAATCTCAAGAGATCATTTGTGTGTTTCTTTCCCCCTGCATCTCTCATGCACTGAAGTTTCAGGCTGCTCTTTTCTTCCTGCAAACAGCTTTGCCCTTGTCTGAATTTCCTCAGTATGTGAAAGCCCAGCCAGCTCAGAGGACGATTTATCCAGCTTGTAAAAGATAAGAGAGAAGCTGCCCTGATCTAAATAATACACAGGCAGTGTGCACAGAGGGGCCTGGAAGGGGGAGTTCATAGCAGAACCACAACACTGAAGAACTTGGCAGCCTTCCAGACACAGGCTGACAAGTCTGACAGGGGAAAGATACATTGATTTATTACAGAGACTGTGATAGTAGAAAGTGCTGTAGTAAGCCAGAACACATTAGAATAGCTTTTGAAACTTGTAGGATGATAAAAAACAGGATGCAATTTTTGTTACGGAGTCTCTTTAAAGAGGAACGACAGTGAAAATTATGTAATTAAAAAAGTGCTTCTTTTTTACAATAATTATGTATAAATGATTTAGTCAGTGTTTGCCCATTGTAAAAGCTTTCCTCTCCTTGATTTACATTCTGATATTTATCACATGGTGACATTTTTATTGCTAGCAGGTGATGTAGCTGCTGCTTGCATTGTTGGCAGTTGGAAACAGCTGTAAACAGCTATTTCCCACAATGCAACAAGGTTCACAGACAGGAAACTGCCAGGAAAATGGTCCTCACAGACTCCTGTGGGAGGGGCTTTACCACAATATCAGCCATACAGAGCCTCCTGATGATCCATTTGTGAAAAGGAATAGATTTCTCATGTAAAAGGGGGTATCAGCTACTGATTGGGATGAAGTTCAATTCTTGGTCACGGTTTCTCTTTAATACTCAAGCATTATATAGTGAATAAAATTCTATGGCAATCATTAAAATTCTAGTAAAAATAAAAACAAATTTTTAGTGTTTTGAAATAAGGCAGTTAAAAATTTGGACTTGGACTATATACGGTACTTTTACTGTTGGCAATCGCAAACCCATGCACACACACACAGAGGCATTCACAGGAGCCTGGCATCATGGCTAATAAAAGGGCACTTTAGCTGAGGTGTATAACTGTTGTCAGTTTTCATGTTCAAAATTGTATCTGCTTGTTGGCTAGGAAGTTACCATGGTGACAATGCATTGCAGGAGTTGGGTTGCCAGTAGGTCTCTATAGAGTATGAACACCCACTGATTTCCATTAGTGCAGTGGTTCATTTGGAAGACAGTAGCACTAAATATATGTTGCAGTTCAAAGCCAGGGGAGATGAAGAGTGCAAAGAAGCCTGAGTGCAGCAAACTGTCATTTACAGATATAATAGGAAAGGACAAGCCAGCTCAGGGGGACTTCACATCTAAAGGACAAAGCAAGAGCAAATCTGTCCAAAAGCAGCCCTTTGATGAGACTACGGGCTCAGTAATGTGCACAAAAAAGACTGATCTATAATAAATCAGAAGAAAAGATATATCTTCTTTCCCAAACAGGAAACACTGGATACTTACAGGTTTTAACTACGGGCAAAGCATTGCTGCTGCTTCCATACTGCCATTTATATCAGACATAATAATCACAAAGACATTGAATATTGGATTGCCTCTTGCAGGCTTCCCCTGAACGCATCTCTCCCAGTTATTTGTAATCATAGGACCATTCCTGGTCTCTCTGTACATAAAGAACAATAATCTATGCGTCTTGTGCTAACGAGAAAACAAAACTTGTAATCATAGGAAGATGAAAAGGAATGTTTAAATAAGCTCATTCAAAATTGAAAAACCTCAAAAAAAAATAACAAAGTTAAGGTATTCAAAGGGTTTAATTAATTGTTTAGAGATCCTGGTGATTTTTCCAAGATCATGCAATGTTTTCTGTTTTTAGGTTAGATCAGATCATCCTTCATACTCATGCAGACATTTCTGGAAAACACATCATGGAGGAGGGGTGAACATTGACTTTGCTAAGTTGCTATTTAGAGCTAAAGCTAGGAACAGAGGCAGGGCTGGTTCTAGGCACAATGGGGCCCTGCATAAAAAATACACAGGGCCCCACCCTTACCCACATCTCCCCTTCAGAAGTGGCATTAGACCACCCAGGTCTACCCTCAAGTGAATAGTGGTCCAGTGCAGAATATGGGCAGCAGAGCGAACTCACCAGTTCAGCCGACACACTCCTCCTTCAGTCTGTGTGCTTCTGTCTACATCCTTGCTGGATGCCTCTTTTCAGTGACCCGGCAGTATGGAACAGGAGGCAAGTGGTGTGGAGAAGAGACGCACTTATTTGACTATCAATCTGTGCAAATGTCTTTAATTTTGTATGGTTTGGAAATCCCCCTTCAGTAACATGACATTTAGCCTGGCTTGCTTGTTCAGTTCAGTAACAAATAAACAGAAACATCAAACTTTACTTCAATATAAAAATGTACATATGTCATCACAACACAGCATTTTATAAATAAATGCCATTAATTATTATCTTTCACCTTCAGTCTGCACCTGCTATAGGGTGTTTTTATAATGCTTGCTGAAAATTTCTTCGTACAATGAATATTCTCATTTTATTGTTATTGGTCCATAAGCCTGCACAAAGCAGGCAGTAATATTACTTGCATTCCTTTGCTCCTTTTGTCTATTTTTACTGCAATATCTTTTTACGGGAAAAATGGACTGGCAAGATCTCAGTCATGCTGGCAATGTACATAATCACTCTAATCTCAGCAGTACTTGATAGCGATAACAGTAAGCTTTCGATAGTGATAATAGTAAGCTTATGCAATAAGGCAATGGAAGAGGTCTAGGGCTGGAAACACCAGAGCAATCACAGGCATGTGAGTTTGTGAAAATACTTCAAATACATGTGCTGAGAGATAATTTGTTACAGATTGTATTCTTGTTAGGGAAGGTAGGGTTAAACTTTCAAGTACAACTTCAAAGTACTCAAAGATCCTAGAGATGAAGACTGCTGAATTAATATGCAAATCAACTTTTCTTGCAAACTTTAACCAGCACTTCCTGCCAAGCTCCAAAGCACTGTAATCAACCCTATAATGGGAGGAGGGGTTGGGTAAATATAATGCTTCCCATGCCCTTCTCTGGGGAAGTGATGGATGATAGACAGCTACATAGTACATGAGAGCATTGAAAGAAGCCACTTTATATGTGGGACTCTACACAGGCACTATAACCTGGAGGCACTAAACTGAGCAGTACTATCAGGGGGCCATTTCGTAGGGGTACTATCCTTTGGAGAAACTTTTAAAGGGAAATATTCTGCAACCGGCACTAAAAAGGGAATACCATATTTGCAGGCATATAAGACACACTTTTTCTTCCCTGAAAAACGGGGACAAAAAGTTCCTGTGTCTTACACGGTGAATGCATTGAATCCCTGACTTATGGACACCCGCCGATATGCACCACTGCCATGTTGGGGACTCTCTGCATTGTCCCCCCCTTGTGTCTACTCCCCCCCCCCCCCGTGTTTCCTTCTCCTCTGTGTATAATTAGCAATGTAGCAGCAGCTTATCTCACCTAATCCATGGCTTCTCCGGGGATCGCAGACCTCTCCTGTTCTGCACGGCCTCTCCTAGTGATGACTTCTGCTGATTACATGATCAGCAAAAGCCATCACTAGATGAGCAGTGCGGAAGAGAGAAGGTCTGTGATCCCCGCTATGGATTAGGTGAGAGACCCTGCTGCTACACTGCTAATTATACACGGGGAAACAGGAGACATGGAGGGAGAGGGGGCGGACACATGTGGTGGAAGTGAACACCTGGTGGGAGTGGACACACACTGGGGACAAAAAGGGAGACAGAAGTAGACACATTGAGGACAGAAGGGAAACAGAAGGGGATACACTAGGTACAGAAGGGGAAACAATGGGAACACACTGAGGACAGAAGGAGGCAAACCGGGGTTAGAAGGGGACACAGCAGGACACCAGTTGGGAGAGAGCCTCTACAAGACACGTCTGGAATGTGGACGCACCAGATTTAGTGTATATGTTATGGCCAGAACCCGAAGTCTGGTCACTTCGCGTTCTGGGCAGTCAAAACTAAAAGTGGCCATGCCACTGCGGCCAATATCAGAAATGAATGAAGATTTCTGGATTCCCGGCGGCAATGTGAGAGAAATGAAGCCGGCTCCTCAGATCTACCCGCTGCCCCCCTCCTATTCAGCTATGGCAGGGGACACATGAATTCCCCAGAGTCGTTCGTAGCGGTGGGAAAGCAGAGCAGGAAGACTGCAGACATTGCTTTTGTCAGCACCCGCTTTGCAGGAATGAACGGCAGGAACTACTCTGGGGGAATGCATGTGTCCCCGGATGCCAGAACTGAATAGGAAGGGGCAGCGGGTGGAGCCAAAGCCAAGGAGCCGGCTTTTTTTCTCTCACATTGCTGCCGGGAATTCGGAAATCTCCATTCATTTCTGATATTGGCTGCAATGAGACAGCCACTTCTAGTTTTCACTGGCTAAAACCTGAAGTGGCCAGACTTCGGTTTCTGGCCGTAACATATATTTTTTTCCCCCTGGTTTTTGACCTCTAAACCTAGGTGTGTCTTATATTCCGGAGCATCTTATAGGACGATAAATACGGTACTCATCAGAGAGCAACATATAGAGGCACTTCAAACTGCATCTACGATGAGAGTGCTACAATACCGGGGTCACCTTATATGGATGTTCTAGAACAAACAAAACACAAACAAACACAGACCATTTTTATCGCGCTTTTCTCCTGGCGGACTCAAAGCGCCAGAGCTGCAGCCACTAGGACATGCTCTATAGGCAGTAGCAGTGTTAGGGAAACTTGCCCAAGGTCTCCTACTGAATAGGTGCTGGCTTACTGAACAGGCAGAGCCGAGATTCGAACCCAGGTCTCCTGTGTCAGAGGCAGAGCCCTTAACCATTACACTATCCAGCCACGCGATAAATAATACACTATAGAGGTGCGAGAGAGAGGCACTTGTGAGAGATGCACTTTAATGGAGAAAATAATAATACAAGGACTAAAAGGGAGGTGAATAAAATTCAAGCATGTAAAAGAGAATGGAACTAGCATTAATTGAGGGACTATTAAAATAAAGATACTGCTTAGTGTTCTTTTTATCTGAACGCAGTGAAGCTATTTCTTTTATATATTTCCAGTACATATAGGGTTTGTCTCTTTTGACACATATGTTAGAATCTATTTTCCTTGTACAACATTTGGATTGTTTGCAGCTACTTTATATTGGGCAGATCTCAGGAAATCCCAGGATTGATATAACTGAAAGGGCAAAAACCAGGCCACAGTTTTAATCCAGAGTTCATTTCAATTCATTATGTATAGTTTTCACGTTGCTGCCTCGTCCCCCAGGCCCACTTTTCCTACCAAACTTTTTGTTTCAAAGAGCTTCTGTTGACCTTCTTTCAAGAAAAGCTTGCAACGTTGTATGTAAATGACTGATTAGTAATAATGTAAAACCTGCCACATCCACAGAAGAGACAAAGTGACAGCTCAGCTAAAACCATCTGTCATCTCTGAGCAAAGACAATATTCCCCAAAGGAGCATTACCAAAACACTGCTGGTATTTCAGCTACTATGTGCAGCTCTGACACCCAGACAGATCTTAAGCTGCAAATGAGAATCTGGCTGAAAACATTTTTTAAAGGCGCTATAAAAATCAAATGAGCCAATTATAATGAACTGACTACTGAAAAATAGCAATGCTACCGTAAGTTATTTATAGATTTAAACACAAATTGATTTATACAGACATGCATGTCAATTATCTCTGATGAATAGTTAAACTGCACCATTCGGTTGTAGAGTATGCCCTATATATGCCGCATATAAGATGTTATTCATTTTAAAGTAATATTATACTGTTTGCTAACCTGCCTAAAGCAAACCAATACTCACATCCAGCAATCTCACTTGTCAGTATGAAAGATTGCAGACACCTCCAGTTGGCAGCATGCCTTCTTACATATCTTGAAGAGTGGAGCCAGGGCCTCAACTTCCTGGGGACTCTATTAAAGCGAATCACAGCCGGCGTCTGATCATGCTGCTCTATGATTTACACTGCCCCACGTGCGCAGTAGGAACCTGGACTGCCACATTTCCTGTTCAAATATGCTGACAGCACTAAACAACCCAAATATCTCCAGATCCACACATCCTACACTCCCCCAATGTTCAGGGTAGAGAAGGGACCCCCAAACTACCTATATGCCAAATTGCAGTCCCCGGGCGCTGGTTCACAAGATAGGTTTCTGTAATCTATCTCAGGAACCAGCCGGGCTCAGGGGCTGCCATCTGCCAAAGAGGTAGTTCTCTCTCTACCCTGAAAATTTGGGGAGTGTAAGATGTGTGGCTGCTGAGATATTTTGGCGGGTTTATATTACAGTTCCCACTAAGCATGTGCGTTACTCAGTGTGGAAGGCAGCTTCCGGGCAGCACGATCAGACATTACAAAAGCCTTTGCACTGACTTTCAGCCTGCTCTTTCTCCAGATTGCTCCTCCTATTCTCACCTCTCAAACTATATTGTTGGCCCATCACTAAAATGGGATACCTTAGCAGCAGATAGCAAGGAATGTTGCAGACAGCACAATGAGTGAGTTGATAGCATGGTTGCAAGAAACAGCTGTATAGTGCACTCTTCACGGCAATGTAAAGCTGATACGTTTCATGTGGTGAAAGGTGAGAATGTGAAAGAGAATACAGGTTCACTTTAAAATATAAAAATCTGCCATTTTTTTTTCAAAAGAATGTATATTTGTGTTAAGCAAAAAAATAAGTGACTTCTCCACCTAGTACAGGGAAACCCTGTAACTGTAATGGAAAAAAGAGGCACAGGTACTTCTATAGCTGGAAGATAGCTGATGGTACTTTAATAGTATGTATACATTACCTTAATTCAATATAAATTAAAAAATAATATAAACATTGAACAGTGTTCAAAATTATTAAAACTGTACAATGAGAATGATATATGACAACATACTGTAGATGGAAGTGCCTCTCGCGTCTGTTAAGACTCAGATAAAGATAGTGCCTGAAAACAACACTTAGGGCCTGTTCAGACTGTCAGCGTTTGTAGAACGCATATAAATTCAAAGAAACGCAAGTTGAAAAACGCATGCGTTTTTCTTGCGTTCGAATGCGTTTTCTATTGCTTTTTGCGCACACACGTGACCCAGGAAAAAAAAGAATTATGGGAACCGCAGAGGGAAATGTACGCTAAAACCGCAATAGTACACGTTTTTGATACGCGTCCATAGACTTTCATTGCGTCTGTTTCTATGCGTGATGCACAGAACTGCGTGCAGCAATGCGGATGAGAAATGTATGCGTCTCATACGCATACATGTGAACGAGGCCATTAGAAAACATTAGTAGCCGTTTCTATGCGGAAAGTCTGCCTGTACGCGTTCTGGAAAAACGGCTAGGAACGCACATAGTCTGAACAGGCCCTTAGGATTGTGTGGACTCAACTACTGTTGTTTATACAAAAAGGGTTTCAAGAACAACTACCACTGAAAGATGGCTGTGCAAATGAATTCATGTTGGTAAAGGCTTGATTGGTCATATGTAATTTAGTTAATTATGATTTCATTAAAAAAAATATTTTGCATATTCTGTACATATTTTGTTAATTCTGGAGCTAAGAAAAAGAGTAGTGACTGGGTATGAAGGGCTATTGCAATCAAGCATTTTACATCAGCTGGATGTCAGATTAAAGTTGACTCAACCTAGTTGATAGGTTATCTTCGGTTCACAATCAGTCCAGCCTCTGTTTGCCATTTACTACTATAGCTGGGACATCGACTGAAGTCAAAGTGTAAAGACACTGAAAGCTAACTGCTACCAAAACTTGATAAATACTAGGTCTTATATGCTGGCACTTCCTGTGGTGCACACATCCTTCTACTGTGAACAACAGCACTGACTGCAATACAAAAGCACGGCCAGCATCATTTGGTGTTTGCTGCTAATGTTTGTTCATGACTCAACAAGGCATTCATTGGAAATTATTCCTAAAACAAGAATAAATTAATGTGTCCTAACAGATGAAAGCAGCTAGGCTATTTACAGTATAACCACACAGAAAACTGGACGCATGAAACTATCCTATCCTCCATTGTCGTCACATCTTCCTACTCTCCATCCTGGACTTTTAATGAGTTTCAGTGATCCTATGGAATTCTCTTCCACATTTTGTTTTCTATGGTCTGAGCCTTAAAACCTTCAAACACACCATTAAAATGCAGCAGCTTTTAAGACATGCATACACTAATCTGTCATGGTGGCCCTTCAGTAATATACTGTATCCATATCTGCACCAAATGTCAAGACTCACCCTATATCCACAGGCCTTTGTTGCTTTACCTAGTGTCTCCATCATGCATCAGGCATGGTTCCACCAGTAATGTTTTCATCTCTGCAGTTTTTATTAAAATTAACATATACAGTTAAACCTTAAACCCAATCTACACGATACGATTCTTTGTACGATTCGATTACGATTCTATTTACGATTCGATTACATCCAACATGCAAAACAATGGCAAATCGAATTGCATCGAATCAAATCCCGATAGGACATGTCGGATTTAATGGAATCGGAAATCGAATCGTACAAAGAATCGTATCGTGTAGATTGGGCTTAGATTGCAAGTAACTTGGTTTAAGAGCACTTTGCAAGACAAACAAACATTTTTATGACATATAAACTTGATAAACAAGAGACGTCTTGATAAACAAGCACAGAACGTATTCGAGTGTCACTTCATCAGAGCTGAGACGATGGTTCTTCTCCCTTCGATGCTGCAGGATTGTACTTAATCTGAGTGTAGGGAATGTACAAAGTCACATTTCCTTGTAATCCTCAAAAACTAGATAACTGTCATCATCTAAGTGCCTTGTAAAGAGCCGCACAAAAAAAGGTTGGGGTTGGCTGAGGGAGTACCGTATTTCGCGCCATATAAGTTGCTCCAGAATATAAGACGCACCCAGGTTTAGAGGGCAAAAAACAGGGGAAAAAAATATAAACTGAACCTGTGCGTCCATATTTCAGGAGTGTCTTATACATGACCTCCCCCAAATGGTGTCCTCCTGTGTACCTCATGTGCCCTCTTATCTCACCCTGTCTACCTAAGTTGTCCTGTGGTCTCCCCCTGTGTCCTCTGGTCTCCCCCCTGTGTCCTCTGGTCTCCCCCCTGTGCCCTCTGGTCCCCCCCCCTGTAGTTACCCCCCTGTGGTCTCCCTTGTACCCTGTGGTTGCCCTCCTGTGTCCTCTGGTCCCCCCTGTGCCCTGTGGTTTCCCCCGTGTCTCCTGATCCCCCCTGTGCCCTGTGGTTGCCCCCTGTGTCCTCTGGTCCCCTCCTGGCCCCTGCGGTTGCCCCCCTGTGTCCTCTGCCCCCCTGTGCCCTGTGGTCACCCCGTGTCCTCTGGTCCCTGCTGTGATTGCCCCGTGTCCTCTTGCCCCCCCCCATACTCTGTGGTCCCCCCTGTGTCCTCTGGTCCCCCTTCTGTGTCCTCTTGTCCCCCCCTGTTCCCTGTGGTCACCCCCTTGTGTCCTCTGGTCCCCCCTGTGGTTGCCCCCCTGTGTCCTATTGTCCCCTCTGTACCCTGTGGTCCCCCCTGTTGTCCACCTCCGGTGTCCTCCTGTCCCCTGTGGTCCCCCCGGTGGTCGCCCTTCTGTGTCCACTTGCCCCCCCCCAGTGTCCTCATGTGTCCCCGCTGGCCTGGCCTGCCCCTCGCTTATGTCTCCGCCCCCCCCCCCCCGCTTAGGTCTCCAGCAGCTGAGCTTACCTCCTCCATGTGTCCCTGCTGGCCTGGCCTGCCCCCCGCTTATGTCTCCGGTCCCCCCGCTTATGTCTCCGGGTCCCCTGCTGTCAGCGGCAGCAGCTTACCTCCTCCATCTTGCCCGCGGCGATTGAAGACATCCGGCTTCCCCGTGTGGCTTCCTCTAGTGCCGGCTTCTAATGACGCGTCATTGATGACGCGTCATTAGAAGCCAGCACTAGAGGAAGCCGCACACTGAAGCCGGATGTCTTCAATCGCCGCGGGCAAGATGGAGGAGGTAAGCTGCTGCCGCTGACTGCAGGGGACCGGAGACATAAGCTGGGGACAGGACAGGCCAGCGGGGACACATGAGGACACTGGGGGGACACAGGCAGGAAATCCCCAATGGCGGCGGGTCTGCGGGTCGTATCAGCGGCCGCATGGAAGTCGGGGATTCCCTGCCTTTGCCGTATAAGATGCAGGGACTATTTCTCCCCATTTTTTGGGGAGAAAAGGTGTGTCTTATACGGCGAAAAATACGGTAATTGCTGAGGGAATGGTTAAGCTATGGTCTGACTCTCCCCTGCCGGGCTGCAATATATATTGTGTGCAATTTGATCTTTACGGCACCATTTACTGTTATGGTTTATATGCATTACACATGTAGAGTGATGCTATCTTGATGACTATACGGTCATGCATTATGAGCTTTGTTGTGTAATGCAAAAATTAATAAAAATTTGAAGTAAAAAAAAAAAAAAAAGGTTGAGGCGATCCAACAGATAGCAATGATTCTATTAGTTACAGTGATAATTGTTTTACGTTTCTATTTCATACCGTACGGTACTTGGTATTATATATTTTTCTATAAATGTTTTTGGATTGTGGAACAAAACATCTGAGTTTCCATTTGTTCGCAAACCTAGCTTCCACTGTGCAGCTTATGCACTTCTGATGTCCCAGATGATTGCGTCGAATCGCATTACTGAGCATGCAGCTAAAATCATGTAAGCAAGGAAGGGGCCTAATGGCAACATCTAATTCCAAGGAAATTAGAAGACTACAAGTAGCGTTTTTTGACTTTCTATCGTACAAATGGCATTTGTCCCAGGTCTTGAAAAAATATAAATTTTTATAATTTGCACACAGACTTTTCTCACTAATTTAAACTGAAAAACAACTGAATAGTTGGGGAAAGTGATCTCCAAGAAATAGAGGCATTACATAGAAATCATAAATAATTCGCTACCAGATCAGTGTAAGTGCATTTTCCCAGCCAGCCTGTGTTTTAGGGTAAGAGACTGATCTACAGGGAGCCACGTTATTCAGCATCTCTTCTGATTTTTAAGTAAAGTAAGTGGTGTCAAATTATGGCACAACAGCAAAAAATAGCAATTGTTTTGTCATTGCGAAAGTGATGGACTCAGTCATTATTTCTCCATCAGGGATTAAACTAAAGTACTATAATAAAAAATGGTTTGGAAGTATGTTGAGTCTCTTTTTTATGATGAAATACGAGTATACTCTTGTTTGTTATGCTATCCCTGTGCTGTATAGTATAACACACAAAGTAAAATGAGACTACAATGAGAATACACAGATTGGCAGGTTGTGAGTATTATAGAATTCAATATACTGCAAATTATCAGATATTTCCAGGTTTACTTATCTTCATTGCAGTTGTCTGTAACAAAATGGTGATAAAAGCCTTGCATGTGAAATAAGGATATTAACATGCTTACATAGAGTAGGAAGGCTACTAATGACTTGCCTGAAATCCATTTATTTATTATTTTTTTGCACTGGAAGGGTTAAAATCTAGTAATCTGTGTACAAGAGGTGGATTCTCCTAAACCGTAAATAGAAACAAAACACTTTTATCTGGCTAAGCAAACAATGCTAATAGAAAGAGAATGTTCTTAAAAAACAAAGCTAATTATTCTTTTTTTTGAATGAACCAGGTTTAACATCATACTGTTGTGCACATTTCACAGTCACCTTACAATTAAAAAAAGGAATATGAGGCACCAAGACATTTTCATATATGATTGCCACTACAAATATAATTGAATGCTTGTTTTTTGTTCAATTCAGATTGGTTTTAACTTATTTTACATGACAACTCCATTTAAATGACCACTGAAAATTGTTTAAAAATACAAACTATTCTAAAAAAAAATAACATATCTTAAAGAAGAATTACAGTCTGGCATAACAGACAATAAAAATCAAAAAATATGTTCCCATGCTCTTTCATGCTCATATAGTTGTGATTTTTACACAGATGGCATTACTTATGGATACAAGAAAGTCCCTCCTGTTCATAGAACAGCACTGTTAGGGGCTGTCATTGCATTTAAACAGCTTATATAAATAAATGTATATGTAAAACTAAGCTCTTCTGTGGTTTTACAGAGCTGTTCAAGAACTAAATTTTGCAACAAAAGTGGCTGGACAGTGTAATGGTTAAGGCCTCTGACACAGGCGATGTGGGTTAGAATCTCAGCTCTTCCTTTTCCGTAAGCTAGCACCTATTCAGTAAAGAGTCCTTGGGATCATTTCCCTAACACTGCTACTGCCTACTCAGTGTGCCCTAGTGGCTGCAGCTCAAGCACTTTGAGTCTGCCAGGAGAAAAGTGTGATATAAATGTTATTTGTCTTGTGGGTGATAAGATCAAAGAAACACAGTGCAATTACAGTGTTCAAGGAATATACTGTTTAGTTTCGGAAAAGCTATCTAATAAGCCCTTAGCTATAAAAATACGAACTGTTAAAACTCTCAGTAGTTCCCAAAAACTCAAAAAAAAGAAAAGGTTGTGATTTCACGAGGGAAAGAGAATATCAGGTACTGATTAGGATGAGGTTCAATCCTGGGTTCAAGTTCCTCTTTAAAGCAGAATATAACCCAGAATTTCTTCTTTGCTCTAAAGGCCCATACTCACGGGGGACGGCCGTCGCCGCAACCGCGTGGCACGCGCATGTTGCGGCGACAGTTCCCCCGTGTGTATGATGCGAACGCCCCGAACCGTCGCCCGTCGGAGCTGTCGCCAGGCGATTGACATGTTCAATCGCCGGCTACAGTCGTCGCCGCAACCTCGCCGGAACTGTCGCTAGCCCCGCATGTGTATGCGGGCTAGCGACAGCTACCCACACACACCACACGGAGCTTCCGGCGGGGGGGAGGAAACTCGGCGACAGCTTCCGCCGCATCGCTAATCCCTCTGCTGCCGTGTGGATGCAGAGGGATTTGGCGACGAGCTGTCGCCGAACTGCCGCCGAACTGTCGCGCACACGCTCCCGTGTGCGGCGACAGCTACAATTGTACCCCCGTGGGTACTTAGCTTAAAAGATTATTTCCCAGCAACCCTGAGACTTGTCTCCCTCCACACACACTGGACAGGAACTAGATTAAACAATTTGCATAATTAGATAGGCAGGGAACACACACATATATATATATATATATATAGAGAGTCATGTCCTTACCCCCTCAGTTGTTTTTCTGTCCAGCAGGATGCTGGATGTAGGGGGTAAGGCTGGCCACCCATGTGAGTCCACAGGAGCCGCGGCTGGTGTGATCCCCTGTGTCGGTGCTGGCTAGTTGACTCAGTGCGGGATCATGCTGCACGCACTGGCCTCTCCCGCTGTGTAGTGATCGGAGGACGAGCGGCATCTGAACCCAGAAGTCCCGCCCGCGAGTCATGTGACAGGCGCCTCACCTGACCGGAAGCCGGAAGCAGGAAGGTCCTGGCCCGGCGTGCGTTCCAGCGGCCATTGCAGCATGGATGTCAGCGTCGGCTGACACATCAGCAGCTGCAGGAACACGGCCGAGGGGGAACGCTTACCCATCTACCACAGGAGGTAGGAATAAGGTATTAGGAGATGCAGGAAAGGGTGGGGACTTTTCCTAATTATGCAAACAGCTATTTAAGCTGGGTCCATAGTCACTTGAGGTAACGACTATGGAGGCTGCCAGTGGATCTTCCTCCCAGGGCTCTGTGGAGTCAAGTTCCGTACCCTCTCTGGTATGTAACATGGTGACATTTGTTGGCATATCCGTTAAGAGGGTTATTAGGCTTGGCTGGGCTAATGGCTGTTATTTGTTTGTTTTATTTCAGCCTAAAATGGATAAATCAGATTCTAAATCTAATTCCAGATCTGGACCAAGACAAGAAAGATCTGACAAGCCTGACAAGCCTGATAAAGTTACACCACATGCTAAATCAACACATAAGTCGGGGAAAAAATGTGCTTTATGTGGAAATAACATGTCATCCTCTTCAAAAATATTGTGCCAGGATTGTACTAAAAAGTGTTAAAAGAATTAAATGGATGGATTAGATCTGAAATTTCTTCTGCTGTTCAGACTATTAAGGTCCCAAAAATACCAGTATCTAATGTGGATGTGCTGTCGGTGCCTGCAGCAGTCTCTGCAGCTCCGTCTGGCTCAGACATTCCAGGTCCTTCAGGTACTCTCACCATAGATGACCCTTCATTAAAAAGGAAAAGGAGAGATGAGGAATCTGAGGAGTCAAATATGTCAGAGGGGGAGTTAGAAATTTAATCTCTGGAAGAAATTCCTTTAGAGACCTATCTGCTGATAAAACTGTGAAAAATCAAAAGTTTGCATTTTCCACTGATTTTATGAAGGAATTGTTAGAAGCCATGCATAAAGCTATGGGTATCACTACAGAGAAAAATACTTTATCTCCACTGGATCAGATGTATGAGACCCTATCAGATCCTCAGGTGGTCTTTATCCCTGGGCATAGCAGTCTTAAGAGTATTATCAAAAGGGAATGGGATAATCCAGACAAGAGAGCTTTCTGGCCGAAATCATTAAATAAAAGGTATCCTTATAGTCCAGAAGACCAGAAGTTTTGGGGCACATCACCTAAACTAGACCCATCTCTATCTAAAGTTTCCAGACGTTCAGATCTTCAGTTTGAGGATTTTGGGAGTCTAAAAGACCCAATTGATAAGAAAATGGATAATATCCTGAGAAGGGCATGGGAAGCTGCATCTTTACACTTCAAACCCTCTGTGGCAGCTACAGCAGTAGCAAGATCATTAAAGTTATGGTTATTGGAGGTTCAGTCTCAGATCGCCTCAGGGGTATCTAGAGAGGAAGTTTTGAATTTTTTTCCAAAGATTTTACATGCAACAAATTATTTGTCAGATGCAGCAGACGATTCAGTAAGGCTCACAGCAAGAACCACAGCCCTGGTCAATTCAGCCAGAAGAGGAATCTGGGTGAAAACATGGCAGGGAGATACCCCGTCTAAATCGAAGTTATGTAGTATTCCGTGTGAAGGGGGTTTATTGTTTGGGACCAAGTTGGAAGAAACACTTGATAGATCTACTGATAAAAAGAAAAATTTCCCTTATAAAAGAAAGACTTTCCGCCCTAAACGTTCCTTTCGTGTTTCAGGGAAAAGCGAACAGGAAAATTAGGGGAACCAAAGAAGGAGATGGCTTCCCAACAAGTCTCTCCCGTATACCATTGCAGGTCAATCGACAAAGCAATGACGCCAGGATCCCAGGGGGGGGGGGGGGGGGGGGGGGGCAGACTAGCTCATTTTTTCGAGCAGTAGCAGGTAACGTTCAGAAACAGGTGGCTGTTGGACATTATTCTCCAAGGGTACAAAATAGAATTTATAGCCCGCACCACCTTCTCAGTTTTTGATAACCCCTTCCCCAAGAGCTTCAGTTCAGGCACAGGCCCTCCAGACAAAAGTGAACTTACTGTTGGAGAAAAAAGTTATACGGAAAGTACCAAAATGCCAAGGAAGACTAGGCTTCTACTCTCCAGTATTCCTAATAAAGAAACCACAGGGAAGCTACAGATTGCTCCTGATGAGTCATCATTGACGAAACTAGTCGGGCGGAGTTAACCACAGAGGAAGACGCTGAGCCATGTGGATGTTTTATGTGATATGCGCATTTTAATACGAGTCTTGTGAGTGCACTTTTAACCACTTGAGGACCTAGGGCTTTACCCCCCTTAAGGACCGGCCACTTTTTTTCCATTCAGACCACTGCAGCTTTCACGGTTTATTGCTCGCTCATACAACCTACCACCTAAATGAATTTTGGCTCCTTTTCTTGTAACTGATAAAGCTTTCTTTTGGTGCTATTTGATTGCTCCTGCGATTTTTACTTTTTATTATATTCATCAAAAAAGACATGAATTTTGGCAAAAAAATGATTTTTTTAACTTTCTGTGCTGACATTTTTCAAATAAAGTAAAATTTCTGTATACATGCAGCGCGAAAAATGTGGACAAACATGTTTTTGATAAAAAAACCCCATTCAGCCTATATTTATTGGTTTGGGTAAAAGTTATAGTGTTTACAAACTATGGTGCAAAAAGTGAATTTTCCCATTTTCAAGCATCTATGACTTTTCTGACCGCCTGTCATGTTTCATGAGGGGCTAGAATTCCAGGATAGTATAAATACCCCCCAAATGACCCCATTTTGGAAAGAAGACATCCCAAAGTATTCACTGAGAGGCATAGTGAGTTCATAGAAGATATTATTTTTTGTCACAAGTAAGCGGAAAATGACACTTTGTGACAAAAAAAAAAAAAAAAAGTTTCCATTTCTTCTAACTTGCACCAAAAAAAAATGAAATCTGCCATGGACTCACCATGCCCCTCTCTGAATACCTTGAAGTGTCTACTTTCCAAAATGGGGTCATTTGTGGGGTGTGTTTACTGTCCTCACATTTTGGGGGGTGCTAATTTGTAAGCACCCCTGTAAAGCCTAAAGGTGCTCATTGGACTTTGGGCCACTTAGCGCAGTTAGGGTGCAAAAAAGTGCCACACATGTGGTATTGCCGTACTCAGTAGAAGTAGTATAATGTGTTTTGGGGTGTATTTTTACACATACCGATGCTGGGTGGGAGAAATATCTCTGTAAATGACAATGTTTTCATTTTTTTTACACACAATTGTCCATTTACAGAGATCTTTCTCCCACTCAGCATGGGTATGTGTAAAAATACACCCCAAAACACATTATACTACTTCTCCTGAGTACGGCGATACCACATGTGTGGCACTTTTTTGCACCCTAACTGCGCTAAGGGGCCCAAAGTCCAATGAGTAACTTTAGGATTTCACAGGTCATTTTCAGACATTTGTTTTCAAGACTACTCCTCACGGTTCAGGGCCCCTAAAATGCCAGGGCAGTATAGGAACCCCACAAATGACCCCATTTTAGAAAGAAGACACCCCAAGGTATTCCGTTAGTAGTACGGTGAGTTCATAGAAGATTTTATTTTTTGTCACAAGTTAGCGGAAAATGACACTTTCTGAAAAAAAACAATAAAAATCAATTTCCGCTAACTTGTGACAAAAAATAAAATCTTCTATGAACTCACCGTACTACTAACAGAATACCTTGGGGTGTCTTCTTTCTAAAATGGATTCATTTGTGGGGTTCCTATACTGTCCTGGCATTTTAGGGGCCCTAAACCGTGAGGAGTAGTCTTGAAACAAAATTTCTCAAAATGACCTGTGAAATCCTAAAGGTACTCATTGGACTTTGGGCCCCTTAGCGCAGTTAGGGTGCAAAAAAGTGCCACACATGTGGTATCGCCGTACTCGGGAGAAGTAGTACAATGTGTTTTGGGGTGTATTTTTACACATACCCATGCTGGGTGGGAGAAATAACTCTGTAAATGGACAATTGTGTGTAAAAAAATCAAAAGATTGTCATTTACAGAGGTATTTCTCCCACCCAGCATGGGTATGTGTAAAAATACACCCCAAAACACATTATACTACTTCTCCCGAGTACGGCAATACCACATGTGTGGCACTTTTTTGCACCCTAACTGCGCTAAGGGGCCCAAAGTCCAATGAGTACCTTTAGGATTTCACAGGTCATTTTTGTTTCAAGACTACTCCTCACGGTTTAGGGCCCCTAAAATGCCAGGGCAGTATAGGAACCCCACAAATGACCCCATTTGAGAAAGAAGACACCCCAAGGTATTCCGTTAGGAGTATGGTGAGTTCATAGAAGTTTTTATTTTTTTGTCACAAGTTAGCAGAAATTGATTTTAATTGTTTTTTTTCACAAAGTGTCATTTTCCGCTAACTTGTGACAAAAAATAAAATCTTCTATGAACTCGCCATACTCCTAACGGAATACCTTTGGGTGTCTTCTCTCTAGAATGGGGTCATTTGTGGGGTTCCTATACTGCCCTGGCATTTTAGGGGCCCTAAACCGTGAGGAGTAGTCTTGAAACCAAATGTCGCAAAATTACCTGTGAAATCCTAAAGGTACTCATTGGACTTTGGGCCCCTTAGCATACTTAGGGTGTAAAAAAGTGCCACACATGTGGTACCGCCGTACTCAGGAGAAGTAGTATAATGTGTTTTGGGGTGTATTTTTACACATACCCATGCTGGGTGGGAGAAATATCTCTGTAAATGACAATTGTTTGATTTTTTTTACACACAATTGTCCATTTACAGAGAGATTTCTCCCACCCAGCATGGGTATGTGTAAAAATACACCCCAAAACACATTATACTACTTCTCCTGAGTACGGCGGTACCACATGTGTGACACTTTTTTGCAGCCTAGGTGCGCTAAGGGGCCCAACGTCCTATTTACAGGTCATTTTGAGGCATTTGTTTTCTAGACTACTCCTCGCGGTTTAGGGCCCCTAAAATGCCAGGGCAGTATAGGAACCCCACAAGTGACCCCATTTTAGAAAGAAGACACCCCAAGGTATTCCGTTTGGTGTATGGCGAGTTCATAGAAGATTTTATTTTTTGTCACAAGTTAGTGAAAAATGACACTTTGTGAAAAAAAAACAATAAAAATCAATTTCCGCTAACTTTTGACAAATAATAAAATCTTCTATGAATAACAGAATACCTTGGGGTGTCTTTTTTTCTAAAATGGGGTCACTTGTGGGGTTCCTATACCGCCCTGGCATTTTACGGGCCCAAAACCGTGAGTAGTCTGGAAACCAAATGTCTCAAAATGACTGTTCAGGGGTATAAGCATCTGCAAATTTTGATGACAGGTGGTCTATGAGGGGGCGAATTTTGTGGAACCGGTCATAAGCAGGGTGGCCTTTTAGATGACAGGTTGTATTGGGCCTGATCTGATGGATAGGAGTGCTAGGGGGGTGACAGGAGGTGATTGATGGGTGTCTCAGGGGGTGGTTAGAGGGGAAAATAGATGCAATCAATGCACTGGGGAGGTGATCGGAAGGGGGTCTGAGGGGGATCTGAGGGTTTGGCCGAGTGATCAGGAGCCTACACGGGGCAAATTAGGGCCTGATCTGATGGGTAGGTGTGCTAGGGGGTAACAGGAGGTGATTGATGGGTGTCTCAAGGTGTGATTAAAGGGGGGAATAGATGCAAGCAATGCACTGGCGAGGTGATCAGGACTGGGGTCTGAGGGCGTTCTGAGGGTGTGGGCGGGTGATTGAGTGCCCTAGGGGCAGATAGGGGTCTAATCTGATAGGTAGCAGTGACAGGGGGTGATTGATAGGTAATTAGTGGGTGTTTAGGGTGGAGAACAGATGTAAACACTGCACTTGGGAGGTGATCGGACGTCGGATCAGCGGGCGATTTATTGGTGTGGGTGGGTGATCAGATTGCCCGCAAGGGGCAGGTTAGGGGCTGATTGATGGGTGGCAGTGACAGGGGGTGATTGATGGGTGGCAGTGACAGGGGGTGATTGATGGGTGATTGATGGGTGATTGATAGGTGATTGATAGGTGATTGACAGGTAATTAGTGGGTTATTACAGGGGAGAACAGATGTAAATATTGCACTGGCGAATTGATAAGGGGGGGTCTAAGGGCAATCTGAGCGTGTAGGCGGGTGATTGGGTGCCCGCAAGAGGCAGATTAGGGTCTGATCTGATGGGTAACAGTGACAGGTGGTGATAGGGGGTGATTGATGGGTAATTAGTGGGTGTTTAGGGTAGAGAATAGATGTAAACACTGCACTTGGGAGGTGATCGGACGTCGGATCTGCGGGCGATCTATTGGTGTGGGTGGGTGATCAGATTGCCCGCAAGGGGCAGGTTAGGGGCTGATTGATGGGTGGCAGTGACAGGGGGTGATTGATGGGTGGCAGTGACAGGGGGTGATTGACAGGTGATTGACAGGTGATCAGTGGGTTATTACAGGAAAGAACAGATGTAAGTAATGTGCTGGCGAATTGATAAGGGGGGGTCTGAGGGCAATCTGAGCGTGTGGGCGGGTGATTGGGTGCCCGCAAGGGGCAGATTAGGGTCTAATCTGATGGGTAACAGTGACAGGTGGTGATAGGCGGTGATTGATGGGTGATTGATGGGTAATAAGTGGGTGTTTAGGGTAGAGAATAGATGTAAACACTGCGCTTGGGTGGTGATCTGATGTCGGATCTGCGGGCGATTTATTGGTGTGGGTGGGTGATCAGATTGCCCGCAAGGGGCAGGTTAGGGGCTGATTGATGGGTGCCAGTGACAGGGGGTGATTGATGGGTGATTGATGGGTGATTGACGGGTGATTGACAGGTGATCAGGGGGATAGATGCATACAGTACACAGGGGGGGGGGGGGGGTAGGGGGGGGGTCTGGGGAGAATCTGAGGGGTGGGGGGGTGATCAGGAGGGGGCAGGGGGGGGATAAAAAAAATAGCGTTGACAGATAGTGACAGGGAGTGATTGATGGGTGATTAGGGGGGTGATTGGGTGCAAACAGGGGTCTGGGGGGTGGGCAGGGGGGGTCCTGATGGGTGCTGTGGGCGATCTGGGGCGGGGGGGGGCGAAATCAGTGTGCTTGGGTGCAGACTAGGGTGGCTGCAGCCTGCCCTGGTGGTCCCTCGGACACTGGGACCACCAGGGCAGGAGGCAGCCTGTATAATACACTTTGTAAACATTACAAAGTGTATTATACACTTTGTATGCGGCGATCGCGGACTTAACATCCCGCCGGCGCTTCCGTATGGCCGGCATGATGTTGCGGCGGGTGAGCGGCGCCAGGCGGAGGCGGAGGATCGCGTCACGCATGACGCGATCGCTCCGCCCATGCCCCTACAAGGACCGCCGCCTTTGGGCATGAGCTGGTCCTTGTGGGGTCTACTTCTTGGCCGCCTCTGTGCGTTAGGCGGTCGGGAAGTGGTCAATTACTTTTTATTTGGATTAAAAACAGTATTACGCTATGTAAGTCTCTGTCTAAGTTTAGAGTGCTGAGGAAGTTTCTCAAACTGCAAAACAGATGCAAGGTGGTTCTACAAAACGCTTATGCTGGTCTAACTGGGTCAGCCACGCTGTCTGGTAAGAGGCTATATGTTGTAGCTTGAGAGTGCCTGCATGTGGAGGAAGATTAAGGTGTTGGGCCACGTTTTGTGAGATCGTGTTTGCTGAGCACTTTGTGGTGAGGATATCAAACATACTACGCCATAGAGGCTTTTCTCTCCTTTTATACATGGTTTGGATACGGTTGAAGATACACAGGAGGATCCATTGAGGTTTACTGGCTGGGCCGCATGTGTTGTATGCCAACTGTTACAATTGGCATGGCTATCTGGTGAGCATAATCGTTTCTCTAGAAAAGAATAACATCTGATGATATATCAAGTATTAAGAATCACCAAATTGGGACTTTGTGCTGGATTTAGAGTTTTTTAAAATTTAGGACTTTCAAACTTGGACTTTTGCCGGTTCAATATTGTAAATTAATTTATCTCTGGAATTGGTTTTTGAACAAACCAACCCCTTATACACAGTCCAGAGGCTGTGAAGGAAGATCTGAGATAGTTTTTTAGGTTGGGTCGTGTATACTAGGCCATTCGATACTTAAGGGTTACAACTTATTGTTTGCATCTTGTCCACTTTTGGATTTAAACTAGTTAGGAGTTCTGTATATGGCATGATTAATCTGTTATAAACCCTGTTGAGTGCTAACATCAATTTTAACATAAAAAATCCTATTCAGGGCATACACTCCCTGCTGATTACAGCGCACCAGGCGGAGCAGACTTACTGCTCCAAGAGCGGTAACAACGTCTACGTTATACCCGAGGAGCGCACTTTTCTTCCTTCCATAATATAAGCTACAGATTTATCTTAAACCTAAAAAGATTGAACATGGCAGTAAGATACAGAAAGGTTTGGATGGACAACATTCGCTCAGTATTAAATCTGCTACAAGAAAACTGTTATTTGACATCCTTGGATCTAAAGGATGCTTACCTGCACTTACCGATTCACCTGGAATCACAGCAGTTCCTGAGATATGCAGTGGTGTTACAAGGCGAGGTAAGACACTTTCAGTTCGTAGCCCTCCCCTTTGGGTTGTCATCTGCTCCATGGCTGTTCACAAAGATCATGGCAGAAGTCTTAGCAGGGCTCAGTCTTCAGTCTATGCAGATAATTTCTTATTTGGATGATTTGCTTGTTTGGGGTCCGTTGGCTGAATTAGTGGGTTCCCAGACTGAGTTCACTCTAGATTTTCTGCAGTCCCTGGGGTGGTTAATTAAGTGGGATAAGTCATCTTTACAATCTCTCCAAAAGATGGAATTTTTGGGGTTTGAGATATGTACCACTAATAAGAGACTTTTCCTACCTGACAGGAAATCTTCACTGTTGTTAAAGTCTATTCTCTCTTTTCAGAAGCTGAAAACAATATCTCTGAAGAAAGCGATGGCTTTATTGGGAACACTGACATCATCCTTTCCGGCAATACAGTGGGGTCAACTACACTCCAGAAGCCTCCAATGTTGGATCCTGTCCAAATGGGACAAGCGTCTCTCGTCTCTAGACAAAAGACTTCTGATTCCTTGGAGTGTCAAGCAGTCACTCCTTTGGTGGACGGAGCCACAACATCTTTTAACTGGAAATCTTTGGGAGTTTCCAGTCCAGTGCATCATAACAACGGATGCGAGCTCTTGGGGGTGGGCAGCTCATCTGGAAACCCTGACAACTCAGGGGCAATGGTCAAACAGGATCAGCAACAGATCATCGAACAGCAGAGAGTTGCAATCGGTCTGGGAAGCCATGCGAGCATTCGAGGGGCAGATCTACCAAGCCCATGTGACGGTACGTACAGACAACAGTACAGTGGTGGCGTACATAAATCATCAAGGAGGCACCAGGAGAAGGTTTCTGCAACATCAGGCTTCAAAGATTCTGCATTGGTCAGAGCACAATCTCAGGTTTCTAAAGGCGGTTCACCTGAAGGGGACATTAAATTGTTTAGCGGATTACCTGAGCAGATGCAATCTGTCTCAAGACGAGTGGAGTTTCAACGACCAGGTGTTTCTTCAGATAACAGAGTACTGGATGGTTCCACAGGTAGACTTATTCGCCAGGAAAAGCAATGCGAAGTGCCGACTGTTCTGCTCCATATGTCCCCGAGACGAACCATGGGCAGTAGATGCCTTCTCGATCAGCTGGAGTCATCACAGAATGTACATTTTTCCGCCTCTACATTTGATTTCAAGAGTACTGAACAAGATCTATTGAGACCGGGCACAAGCGATTGTGGTGGTCCCATACTGGCCAAAAAGGCCGTGGTTTGCTCTGCTACGATGATTAGCTACGGATCATCTAATCCTTCCGGAACAAGTGGATTGGTTGACTCAGGGACCAGCAGTCCATCCCAATCTGAGCCTCCTTCATCTTTCTGCATGGAGCCTGAATGGCGAATACTAAAAAGTAAAGGGTTTTTGTAACGATTGTGGAATCGTCTCCGTGGTCAGCGCACCAGACGTGCGCTGACACGGCGGATTTCCTCCACAAACGTATAAATTTGCAGGAACCCAGCAGTAGGTGCAATGCACCTGCAGAGGGAAATTCCTGTCGGCAGGTGGAGCTGTGGAGTGCAGAGTAACAGCTCCTCTGCCCCACCACACACGCCAGACAGGAATTGCACGAAGGGAAGAAACGCAATCGCAAGAGAAGCGATTGAGAGTGAGCACCGAGACAGATTGTGTGTGTGTGCATAAAATTAGTCGCCAACCCGCGACTGTGCACACACCACAGCAGACAAGAAGCAGGAACGCGATCGCAAGAGGTGCGATCGCCAGACGTGACACAAGGTTACAATTGCAGGTAGAAGGAGGCACTCAAAAGGCGTATAAACGTAGTTTATTCCGCAAGCAGCTAACACAACATGTTTCGGGGTTTCCCCCTTTCTCAAGTGTACACTTGAGAAAGGGGGAAACCCCGAAACATGTTGTGTTAGCTGCTTGCGGAATAAACTACGTTTATACGCCTTTTGAGTGCCTCCTTCTACCTGCAATTGGATTCTGTCTTAGTGGAAGTGGTGACCCACTGAAGGATTGAGCACCGGCGGACCAGGCAGGGAGTCCTGGGAGAGTGACTGCTTTAGCATACACTTTATTGCTTGGGTGACACAAGGTTACAGCAAGGCGGAGCACGAGAGTAGCAAAGGCACAGCAAATAATACAATAAGGAAATACGGAAAATAACAAACGCTAGCTTACCGCGAACACCGCACTCATTCGCAACAGTGCACGCGGTTATGCGCGGTCTCCACGTGATAAGCACAATAGAGACAAGCACGCCTAACTAACCATTAACAGACAAACATGAAACAGAGGACACGAGCGCTTGCTTAACGGTTACCTCACCGAGCCTCCAGCAAGCGCAGCAGACAAGACAGACACACGAAAACAGGGACAAGCGACAGAAGGATCCCCAGCGCTAGCGAAAAGTGGCTAGCGCGATCCCAGAAGACAGAACAGAAGGATCCCCAGCGCTAGCGAAAAGGAGCTAGCGCGATCCCAGGAGACAGAGTAACAGAACAGAAGGATCCCCAGCGCTAGCGAAAAGTGGCTAGCGCGATCCAAACACACGGCAGACAGAACAGATGAGGTAGGCAGAAACAACCGCTGTTCCAACCTACACTCCAGACTCAATCAGAAGGATCCACAGCCGCTAACGCTAGGGCTTGTGCGATCCAAACACAAGACAGACGGAACAGGCAAAACAGATAATGCAATCCTAACTGCACTAGGGAACCTGCCTAGTGCATTCCCACAAATTACACTAAGATAACTTTAACAAACGGAAATGGCTGACACTCCAGGAGTGTCCATCAGGAACAGACCATGAATGGGAAATGTCCAGCAAAGCATTCTGGGAGCAGAATGCTTTTATAGTGCCAGTCATCAAAAGAAGGCAGGTAACGGATTTGCATGACTAATGTATGCAAATCCCTCAGCAACACAAGCTGCACAACTGACAGAAGGTCTCCTTTCCAGAGTCCTGCAGCAAGCAAACCTAAACAATGGTCAAAAGGCTGCCCGCCTGCGCAGGCAGCTGAGCGGATTCTCACAGTACCCCCCCTCCTAGGGTCGAATTCCAGACGACCCTCAAAACTGATATCTCCAAACCACTCTAACAGAAGACTCATGAAGGTCGGGGCAGCCCGACAAGGTCCAATTCCAGAGTCAGTCCACCCGAAACCGACCTCATCGGAAACAGAAGCCACCGAAACATGCCCATCAGTACTACCAGTCTCAGTATAACACCCATCAGGACTGTGAACGCCAGAGAAGAAGCCATCGACACCCTCCAGACAATACCCACCACCTTCCAAGGAGCGTCCGAAAATACCAAATCTGCCACAAAACCTGTCCGAAGTGTCTCTTTCAAAACAAAAGCCGCTGTTGATCGTATTCAGGGTACCAAGCAAAACTTCTCTCGGAATCTCCCAGAACGCCTTGAAGCTCCGCAGAGATTCCAAGAAGCCAGAACGCTCACCAGGCTCACATGGAGAGCTACCAAGCACCCCCATGGAACCTATGACATTTCCAGATTCAGAATTAGCAGGACACCCCTCAAGATCAGGACTTTCAGGGACCACTTCTGGGCATGCAAGCAGGCAGGCTAAATCAGAACATGTCTCCACCGAGGAAGCATCTGAGTACGCTGGTAACCGAGGTACACTTGGGCTTTCTGGGTCACAGAGCACACTGGGGTACACCAGCACAGGAGAAACCTCAGGACATGTTGGGGAACTGCCAACCTCAGAGTCCGGCACGACAAGACCAAAACCAGTACCGGGCAGAGAATCATCATTAGTGGCGGTCACAGGCACTGGACTTTCAAAAGAAGACTCGGATATAAATTCAGAAATTTCTGTGACAATAATATCATCATTGACTACATATGAGTGAAGCTCCATCAGAGCTGAAAAGGTAGCCAGCAAGGCAGCAATGCCTACTGAAGAGGGCAACACCTCAGAAGGACTTGGGGGGCAGGAGACGTCTGCTACAAGTTCTGCACCCTTTGGGCGGAACTCGGAGATCTCCAGGAGGTCAGACAGGACCTGAGGAACATCCTTTTTCAAGTTTCCTAAGAAGGCTTCTGAACTATCCATGTTACAGGGCAAATCTTGAACTTTATTTTGTGAACCGGGCAGATGTCCTAGGGAAGGTTCCACCATAAACTGAGACTGAATTTCATCATCAGGACAGAGATACACAGAAATATCTAGTGAAACTAACTCTGGCCTTCTGAGTTTCGTTTCACTGCAGGGAAATTCCTCCATAGCAGTCAAACCAGACTGTAATTCCAAAATAGCAGAGAAACAGGTAACAATGGTTGCAATACCTAGACGAGCCTCTAGGGACACTGCAGGAGATTCTAAACAAGGTAATATTGACTCATCCAGAATACTGGGTGGAGAGTCAGTACTTACTTCAGAATCAGACTCGCAAATGTCAATGCGAGTGGACATAATGTCTTTATTCATGATACAGGGCAGGCTCAGAGACATCTTCTCTGGACAGAGCAAAGGTGCTTCAGTATCAGGTTCACGAAACCAAAGTGCTGTCTCACTCTTAGACTCGGCTAACGATGTCGAATCCGAGGAGACAGAACGCAAAATTTGCGAATCCACAATCGCTTTAGGTTGCGAAACCGAACACTCCAAAGACAGGGATTCTGAGGTCTCCAGGCTGGATTGCTGGATCTCAGAAACGCCAGCTGACAATGTACCTTTACAAACGTCCCCTGAATGACGTACACGTAATTCATTCAGAATCATTTTCCACATACAAATCAGCGGACTCACAAAGTCAAATTCACACCCCTTTTTTTCTCTTAAGGCGGATGCATAACTTATACATGCTCTCAAGACAGATTCACTTTTGGCAATGTAGTACTCACAAAACGACTCTGAATCGTTCTCCAATTCATACGACAACGCTTCGAGCTGTTTTTTCTGGAACGGGGGCTCCCATTCACACCTGACTAGGTCTGAGCATTCATACTGAACAATGTTAGGGGAAGTTGTGACAACAACATGAGGAATCATATTAATTTTACTCTTGAAACTGCATAGTTTGGGAATTTTCCCCATAGCAAGATCATAGATGGAGGATCTTAAAGTAGTACTGAGAGAAGAAGATCTGCTTCTACATGACAAGGGATCCCACAAATCATTGACAAAACTGACACACTCACGCCGATCACAATCGACAGGAACATCTGAGAAACAGGCATCAGATCGCACAGATTTAACCTCTAAACAAACTGGAGAAACTCCATCAGAATTCACGCAGGTGTCCACAGTCGAGGCACACCCATTCATTTCAGGTCGCACAGTGTCCAAACTCACTTGCTTTACCCCAGAAGGACAGGAATAATCATGTGACAATGGTGTCTCTTTATTGGAAATAATTGGTTGGTGTGTGTGCAATTCGTCCAAAATAGTCTGCCACACATAAATCACCAGATCCACATCACACTCATCACATTCATCAGAATCGATCAAAAGGTACATAGAGTCGAGACAATCATTCAGGTCATCCGCGCTCTTTGCGATATAAAAATCGCAAAAGGCTTTCCAATCGAAATCAAACTCTTCCAACAAGGCCCCAATCTCCCATGAGGCAAATGGCGGTTCAAACAACCCAGTATCTAGGTAATCTCCATATGGGTTGGGGTCAGGAACGAGGACAGACTTTTTAACTGCTTTAATGTAGTGTGCGATCCTACCTATAATAGGATCCACATATGCCTTTGCCTCAGGCAATGACATCTGAAAAAAATCGAAGGTTCCCTCTGCCCTGGGAATTTTGGTTGGGCTGGACATTCTGTAACGATTGCGGAATCGTCTCCGTGGTCAGCGCACCAGACGTGCGCTGACACGGCGGATTTCCTCCACAAACGTATAAATTTGCAGGAACCCAGCAGTAGGTGCAATGCACCTGCAGAGGGAAATTCCTGTCGGCAGGTGGAGCTGTGGAGTGCAGAGTAACAGCTCCTCTGCCCCACCACACACGCCAGACAGGAATTGCACGAAGGGAAGAAACGCAATCGCAAGAGAAGCGATTGAGAGTGAGCACCGAGACAGATTGTGTGTGTGTGCATAAAATTAGTCGCCAACCCGCGACTGTGCACACACCACAGCAGACAAGAAGCAGGAACACGATCGCGAGAGGTGCGATCGCCAGACGTGACACAAGGTTACAGCAAGGCGGAGCACGAGAGTAGCAAAGGCACAGCAAATAATACAATAAGGAAATACGGAAAATAACAAACGCTAGCTAACCGCGAACACCGCACTCATTCGCAACAGTGCACGCGGTTATGCGCGGTCTCCACGTGATAAGCACAATAGAGACAAGCACGCCTAACTAACCATTAACAGACAAACATGAAACAGAGGACACGAGCGCTTGCTTAACGGTTACCTCACCGAGCCTCCAGCAAGCGCAGCAGACAAGACAGACACACGAAAACAGGGACAAGCGACAGAAGGATCCCCAGCGCTAGCGAAAAGTGGCTAGCGCGATCCCAGAAGACAGAACAGAAGGATCCCCAGCGCTAGCGAAAAGTAGCTAGCGCGATCCCAGGAGACAGAGTAACAGAACAGAAGGATCCCCAGCGCTAGCGAAAAGTGGCTAGCGCGATCCAAACACACGGCAGACAGAACAGATGAGGTAGGCAGAAACAACCAACCTACACTCCAGACTCAATCAGAAGGATCCACAGCCGCTAACGCTAGGGCTTGTGCGATCCAAACACAAGACAGACGGAACAGGCAAAACAGATAATGCAATCCTAACTGCACTAGGGAACCTGCCTAGTGCATTCCCACAAATTACACTAAGATAACTTTAACAAACGGGAATGGCTGACACTCCAGGAGTGTCCATCAGGAACAGACCATGAAAGGGAAATGTCCAGCAAAGCATTCTGGGAGCAGAATGCTTTTATAGTGCCAGTCATCAAAAGAAGGCAGGTAACGGATTTGCATGACTAATGTATGCAAATCCCTCAGCAACACAAGCTGCACAACTGACAGAAGGTCTCCTTTCCAGAGTCCTGCAGCAAGCAAACCTAAACAATGGTCAAAAGGCTGCCCGCCTGCGCAGGCAGCTGAGCGGATTCTCACAGTTTTCTAATAAACTGGCAGAAACACTTTTACAAAGCAAAAAGAAAGTGACAAGGCAGATATACTATAAAGCCTAGAAAATATACAATAACTGGTGTGAGTTGAATTCTAGAGACACCTGTCAATCCAATTCTGTGTTGGAGTTTCTTCAAAGTGGATTCCAGAACGGACTAAGTATAAGCATGTTAAAGGTACAAGTTTCAGCATTAACTGTATTTCTTGACAGAAAGTTGGCAGAGGAGGAATATATCATCAGGTTCTTTAGAGCACTCAAAAGACTTCGACCTTCTGTTCAGAGCAGAGTGCCTTCCTGGGATCTGAACACAGTGTTACAGGGCCTATGTGAATCACCCTTTGAAACACTATCGGAAAGTTCAGATAAGCATTTAACTATCAAAATGGCCTTCCTTCTAGCAATAACTTCATCCAGAAGAGTAGGTGAATTACAGGCATTATCAATCCTAGAACCATATTGTGTAATAAGTGACGACAGAATTACTCTGCGACTGGATACCCCTTTTCTACCAAAGGTAGTTTCAAAATTTCACAGGTCTCAAGAAATTGTCCTGCCTTCCTTTTGCAATAAACCTTCAAATCAGAAAGAGCAGAAATTGCATTGTCTGCACGTCAGAAGATGTTTACTGGAGTATTTTCACCGTACTGAGTCTTGGAGGAATTCCAACGCTTTATTGATAATATTTGCGGGGAAATTCAGCGGTAAACAGGCCTCAAAAGCAACCATAGCCAGATGGATCAAGCAGGCTATTGCTTTATCTTATGCTCAACAAGGCAAACAGCTGGCTTTTAAGGTCAAGGCGCATTCTACCCGAGCTGTATCAACGTCCTGGGCAGAGAGGGCAGGAACATCACTTGAGCAAATTTGTAAGGCAGCCACCTGGTCGAGCCATAATACCTTTGTAAAACACTACAGGCTTGATGTTTTGTCTAGTGCTGACTTAAGTTTCGGCAGAAAAGTATTGCAGGCTGTAGTCCCTCCCTAAAAATTATATCTTGTCTATCATATCAGGGTTGCTGTCCTGAGACGTTCTGGGAAAGCCAAAGTTACTTACGGTAATTTATTTTCCAGAAGTCGTAAGGCCAGCACCCTTACTACCCACCGCTATTCTTATTAAAAGTTATTGAAGCATCATTATGTGTGGAGTCTTTTTTATTAACTGAGGTGGTAAGGACATGACGCTATATATATATATATATATATATATATATATATATATATATATATATATATGTGTGTGTGTGTGTTCCCTGCCTATCTAATTATGCAAATTGTTTAATCTGGTTCCTGTCCAGTGTGTGTGGAGGGAGACAAGTCTCAGGGTTGCTGTCCTTCCGACTTCTGGAAAAGAAATTACCGTAAGTAATTTTGGCTTTACAGCATATAATATACTAACACAATGTTTTTTTTTTTTTAGTAAAACAGCATTCAAAGGGTTACATCACAGGGCTGGCTCTTTCTTCTGCAGGGAGAACCCGCATCTGAACTGCTGTTAAGCTTATTTTGTGTACACATTCTTTACTTGATACATTTATGTAAACATTCTCTGGCTGTGCAGGACTTCAGCTGATGAGTCCTGGGGTGAAACACAGGTCAGAAATCTCTGGTGGCTGCATTCACAACAGAATTACAACAGCTATGAATAAAATACACCAGCAGCTATACAAATAAATTAACTGAACTTTGGGAAGTTATAATGTCTAAATGAATAATAATACTTGTGCACAAAAGCAAATATGATAATTGTATAGGTTATAAAAAGTAGGAAAAAACATGTTGAAAATTTTGTCAGAGTTTTAAACCGCTTTAAGTGGTCTGCCTATTTAGCTCTTTGACTGTAGCCATGGGAATAAGAGTTCACGTAGTTAATTCACAGTTTTGACAACTATAGCCATAGCTCAAACATAACTGAGTGGGAGGGTTTTGCCAGGAAAAAAAATGCTTATCATTAACACAGCTGCAGAGATAGTGCAATTCAGGAAAAAGATGCTTGAAACAAATTAGAGAAGACATTTTTTTCTAACAATCTTTTAAAGCAGCAATAGCAAATAAGGTATTTCGTTGAGGAAAGGCACCTAATGTATCACAGATTTATTGTTTAAAAGTTTTCAGCTAATGTAAACTAGGCAGTAAAACAGTGATAAGAAACTCTAAAACAGAGCAAGTCCCCTGACTGCCAGAAAATGGCCTAGTCTATTGGTAATACCTGTTATTAAACCAAAAAGCAAACAGAAATGAAGATTTATTGCAAATATAAAATCATCCTTATTGTGTTAACTGTAGCTGGTGGTACCATGAATTTGTTCACTTCACACTGATATAATGTAGCTCTCAGCTGCAGGGCAAGCAGAGGAGCCATCTGCTAAGCTCCCAGTGGAGGGAAAAAAGAGAAAATATTGTTTCCTTCCTTTGAGGGACAACGATTTTTATAGCTCTTTATATTTTCTCCTGACATCTCTTTTTTTTTTCCTCCAAAAGCAGCTGCAACTTCGAAATTATCAGATCCTTCTTTGTTACAGAATGCTTTAGAAGAGTCATACAGCACACAATACATTTGTGACCCCTAATATTGTGAATACCAAGCTTTGACCTCAAACAGGAAGCAATAATCCACTGCCTCCATCATATTGGTACTCTGAGGTTGAGACATCCACACTGTCGATCAGTAATATGGTCTCAGTGGCCTCAATTCACGGAGCATTATCAAACGTTTATCAAACACTTTATCAAACGTTTGATAATTTACCTCATGGGTAAAATCTCATTTTAAATTCACTAAGGTGTTATATATTTATCGAATGTTTTACCGCTAAAACGTTCAACAAATATATAACACCTTAGTGAGATTTTACCCATGAGGTAAATTATCAAACATTTGATAAAGTGTTTGATAAACGTTTGATAATGCTCCGTGAATTGAGGCCAGTGTTAATTATAAAAGCAAATACACACATACACCTTACAATCAAAATGTAACAAAGGCTAAGGGCCCTTTTACAAGTAACCACTTAAGGACCACAGGCTTTACCCCCCCTCCCCCCCCCAGTGATCAAGCTATTTTTTTTTACTAATTAGGCCAGTGCAGCTTTAAGGCCTAGCTGCAAGGCCATACAATTTAGCACACAAATGACCCCCCACCCCACCCTCCCTTTTCTGATTGCTGCTGGGGTGTTTGTTTATTTTTTTTATAAATATTTATTTGATTTTTGTTAAATACATTTTGCTAGCTTTTTTTTTATAATTTTCTTCCTCCCTCCCTCCCCCTGCCAGCCAATTACAGCGATCGACTTTCATAGGCTTCAGCCTATGACAGCAGATTGCTTCTCTGCCTCCAAAGGGGACAGTCGTGTCACACGGCTGTCCCCAGTACAGTGCTGCCATAGATCGCAGCGCTGTACCATGTAAATAGTCTAACAGTTTCCTATCGGCGATCGCCGCTGTGAGACTGATGGCGGAGTGGAGCGCGATCTCCTGCAAAACCCCGCCCCAGGACTTCACGCCTATTGGCATTGAGCGGTCCTGGGGCTGCCGCCGTGTCCGCGCTAATTGGCGTGGAGCAGTCATATAATGGTTAATACGTTGTTATGCGTTAGTGTTTGTTAGTATGTGCCAGCACTGCATTGTGAAAAAGATTTCAGTTAAAACGCGTATAGTGGGAACCGTGCCATAGGAAAACATGGACATTACTTTGAAAATCAGTTTTCTTTCAGTTATAACTGACAGCAACTTATTAAGTGTAAAAGGGGTCTAATGTGCTCGTTTTGCATTGTGCCACTAATAAAAAAAAAATTGGTATATCCAAGGACTGTTTCAATCAATCTCAGGCCTGGAATCCAACTAGGAGTGCTTTTCTGAGCGCTTTGTGATTTGAAAAGCTCTTGCTAATGCAATGCTATGGGTGTGATCCCACTAGAGCGATGTCATTTTATAAAAATTCCCCACAGCATTGCATTAGCAAGAGCTTTTTCAAATTACTAGCACTTAGAAAAGGCTGCTAGTGGGTTTGAGCTCTCAAGCAGATTTAAACGTTGGTGGTGGGTTTTGTGAGCCCACACATATTTACACTAAAAAATTGAGTGCATAACTGAACATAATTATTTGAAGGTCGACTTTTTTTGTTTTAAAAACACTTTTCTTTTATTGGTCGGATGAAATATGCAAATTTTTTTGAGATAGGAATTTGGGGTTTTCATGAGCTGTATGCCAAAATCATCAATATTAAAACAATAAAAGGCTTGAACTACTTCAGTTGTGTGTATTTGAATCTAAAATATATGAAAGTCTAATGTTTATCAGTATATTACAGAAAATAATGAACTTTATCACAATATGCTAATTTTTTGAGAAGATCCTGTATGTGCATGGTGCACATGGATACATTACGTTAGCTCCCTTGTGCGATTGGTAAGATGCACTATCTGTCCCAGGAGAGGACTTCAGGATGTGTGCTCCTAATCCATTGATAGGTTTGATGCAATGAATGTGTTTGCATGTCTGCACTATGCATGTTACAGGGCCAGAGTTAGGACACCTATGTTTACCTGGGTACTTCTGCGCAGTATAGGTGACTAAGCATAAGAATGCATTCTTCTGTGAACTAAGACCCCGGCTTTTAACTTAGCTGTAGGGATAACAGTTGTGCCTGGATCAGTGAATCTGTGAATGCATTTGTTTGAACATTTGCAGCGAGAGTGCGAAGGGTTAATAGATTTTTGCTGTTTTCTAGCCACACCCCCTTCAGCACCTCCCTTTCTTTAATAACTTATTTAATGTCCTAACTAGAGGCGATGTGCCTGGATATATGTCTTTTTTTCTTGGTACTGACCCATGTGGCTAGGGTCTAATTCAGTGCACTCCCTCCTTCCCCTGTATGTGTTTGTCAGCATGCACACAGCTTATGCTGGTGTATGTGCATAGTGCACATGGATACATTACGTTAGCTCCCTTGTGCAATTGGTAAGATGCACTATATGTCCCAGGAGAGGACTTCAGGATGTGTGCTCCTAATCCATTGATAGGTTTGATGCAATGAATGTGTTTGCATGTCTACACTATGCATGTTACAGAGCCAGAGTTAGGACACCTATGTTTACCTGGGTACTTCTGAGCAGTATAGGTGACTAAGCATAAGAATGCATTCTTCTGTGAACTAAGACCCCGGCTTTTAACTTCGCTGTAGGGATAACAGTTGTGCCTGGATGAGTGAATCTGTGAATGCATTTGTTTGAACATTTGCATGCGAGAGTGCGAAGGGTTAATAGACTTTTGCTGTTTTCTAGCCACACCCCCTTCAGCACCCCCCTTTCTTTAATAACTTATTGAATGTCCTAACTAGAGACGATGTGCCTGGATATGTGTACATATTTACACTAAGTACAGTACATACATACAATTTCCCTTGCCCAGCAGAGATCGGGGCTTGATCCCTCGGCCAACATATTTGCTTTACTTGGATGCTCCTGATTACAGGTGAACAGAAAACCAAGTGAGTCCACTAGGTTTCTAGAGGAACAGGGGTCCTTGTGCAAGAGGGGAGGGATGAGTGTGGGAAGGAGGGGGTAGGGAAAAGCAGTGATAAGGAAAAGCTCTGATGTGTCTAAGTGTAATGGGTATATTTCAAACCTGCTGATTAGGTAAAAAATCCAGTGTTCAACAATCATATATTGTGAAAAGCATAAACTCATGGGTCCCCTAAATGGGGTAGTCAAAATCCCCAGACCCAGGACTTAATGTCAACATCTGTGAACAAAGCTGAAATATAAATACATAAACTGTATGAACCCCAAATAGGGAAAGAACAGGGAATAATTGCATAACATGGGATAAAGGAATGCAGAGGAAAAGGGGAGAAGAAAAAAGTGGGAGAGGGGAATCAAGGAAGGGGAGGTGAAGGAAGGATACCCGCTCTCCTCCTCTTCTGATTGATTGCTGCCATAGCTTTGAGCCTTGTCCAAATTCTCTTTACTGTTTTTCATACTGGCTTGAGCCAGGATTCAAACCTTGGTTAAGGGCTCAAACACGACTTCAAAGGCAACCAATATACCAAAGAGGTACATATGTGGCAAGGAGATGGTGGCTGGAGCATCTATCTGAATGACCACTCTTATGGTGGCTATATACCTGTCGGTCTGCCACCAGATTGACCATCAGATAGATCGCTCTCTGATCGAGAGGGTTCTATTACCTTCCTACACACTGCTATTGGAAATGGTCCAAGTACTGCTATAACCCTGCCGGCCGACCCCCTCAAGTTACCCCCTCCCCATATTCGTGGTGAGAGTTGAACGTTCACCTGTCATGCCAACGCGAAGCCTTGCCTCCTTGAGTTTTAGGCATTTTCAGTTGTCACCGCAATTGTATGTACCGTGTTACACCAGCCAATGTAGTGAGGTCACTAAACTGGCCGGGGGTCTGTGGGTCTGTTGGTCATCAGGAACATGAACCCTGTAACTGGCTTTTACCCAATCGAGCCCTTGCAACCAAGATTTTCCAACATGCCCTATTGGTCCTTTTGACCAATTTTGGCAAAAAGTAGATTGAAGCGATCGATCGGGTGGCCATGCTACGATATTGATGTAAAAAATCAGTACATAGCAAAGAAATGAACAGCACTACTTAAATAAAAACAGATAAGTGCCTACCTGCAAGAAAGTGCAATCCTCACTTGTGGGATAAAATACACACCCAGCATACACATAACCTGTCTACCACTGGAAGATATTGGTTTCCTGTAACAGCTTGCATGCAACTTGTTAAGTACTCATCCCTCCCACTGCGGAGAAGTCATCTCCCTATGGGAGGAGACCTAACACTAACTAAATCCTAACCTATGCCTATGCATAGCCTGGGTGCGCTACCAAGTAAAATCAAAAATTGCGCAAAAAGTGGATCAGCGCATCACCAGGCCGCCTCAGAAATGCCTAGAATCAGAGGTGCGCAGAGCCCCCCCCCCCAGAAACTGCAAACGCACCTTGAACCCAAAAAGAAGCTCTGCATATGCACCAAAAGCAAGGCTGCTAAGTGGGAGCAGCTGACCAAAAATGAATTAAATTAGTACATAGCAGAGAAATGAACAGCGCTACTTAAATAAAAACAGACAAGTGCCTACCTGCAAGAGAGTGCAAGCCCCACTTGTGGGATAAAATACACACCCAGCATACACATAACCTGTCTACCACTGGAGGATGTTGGTTTCCTGTAACAGCTTGCATGCAACTTGTTAAGTTGTAAAAAATCAAGCAATGTACGGGCACCCTGAAAGTGTAACAACATGGACATTGTACTTAGGACTTCTGTAGCCCAAACGTGCTGTGTGAGGTTATCATCAGAGGGATATAAAGTATTTTGTGAGGTTATTATCAAAGGGATATTCCTGAAGTGGTTCTACACTATGGAGCAGAGCAATTGTTATTTTCTGTCCTTCACAGAAAATTTCCTAAAGTACAGTTTATGTAAATTAGGCATGATAGGCAGAAAACGACATTAATATACTTTAAAGTATGATTGAAGGTAAACAAGATTATTAAAAAAAATACTTAGCCTTGAAGTCAGCAATTATGTATCACGCAGGAGATATTAGCTGTCATTAGCGGTCTTCCTAGTGTATGTTCAGTAATTAGCGCTAATGCAATTCCTATCTACAGGATCAAGACCTTAACCACTCTTTCCCCAAAGGCACTCATGCATACTTATGTACAAGCACACAGTTACACTGGCTAAAATGTAATAATACTTGACAGCAAGCTCATGCTGCACTGCATGAAACTTAATTGAGTGTGTGAAAGAAATGATTGCATTTTTTTTTATTTACATGAATACAGTGCTTTGGAATTTGCTAAACAAAAGATTGTGTTTCCACTGACTTTTTTCTTGTAGCCATGTACTATTGTCCCAGGCTCCATTCATCGCAGGGTAGAAAGAGCTGATTTAGCACTAAAAATACATTCACTGAACACAATGGTAGCAAAACTCATGCACTATCTTCTGAAAGTACAATGATAGTGCACCAAATTTACCAAGACATAACCAAAGAAAAAAAAACATATGAGGATATCATAGTTGATTCAGAAACCTTGAAATAGATTCATTTAAAAAAAGACCAGTTATTAAAAGGTAAGAATTTGTCTGGGTTATATCAGATCAGAAAAAAAGGTTGCCGAACTAGTGAGTGTTATGGCTGCAGTTGCAAGCAGCACCCTCTTCCCTCCTTTTCTGCTGAGGTGACTGAGTTGTTGCTATGGTGATGTGTCTATTCAACAGATGGAGGAAGGGGGGGAGTTGAATCAAAACACAGGCAGAGTGTATCCTGGCCAGCAATGATTATATGTGCCAATTAGCTGGAGATAAGCAAGCCTGTACTGCTCTGTCCAGTGAAAGTAAACTTTTTTACACACAGGGAATGCTTGAGAACACTTTCAAATGTTCTTTTATGTACCTAACGGTAGTTACTGAATTTTTAGTGTTAGGAGTATAATTCCACTTTAAAGTAACAATCAATAATGTGATCATTCAGAATCAAGTGGGCCCACCAGTTTCTCTGTTTTTAAACAATATAATGTGATAATCTGACTTACCTTGGGAGGGGGATGCCTCTGGGTTCCCCCATTCTCCCCAGCAGAGGGGATCCAGTGCTGGCTCCCCCGAAAATCCCCTTGTCGCCAAAGGCAAGCATGCACACTAGCGGCTTTCCGCTCAGGCTCTGGTGGTAATGTCTGATCCTGATCAGGTCCACTCTACTGTGCAGACGTGAGCCATTTGCACTCGCACAGTAGAGAAGACCTGATCAGCTCGCTATTTCCACTGGAGACAAAACGGCAATCTGCTAGTGTGCTTGCGCACAGCAGCAATTGAGATTGTTTATTTTTGTTCGGACGCAAGCACTGTAATGGGGCTGCAGGGGAGGATGATGGAAGCCTCATTAGGATCCAGAGGCTTCCCCCTTCCAAGGTTAGTATCTTTTTTATTATTTTGAAATGTCAGGTTTGCTTTAAAGGACAACTGTAACAAGAGGGATATGGAGGCTGCCATATTTATTCTCTTTTAAACAATACCAGTTGCCTGGCAGTCCTACTGATCCTCTGCCTCTAATACATTTAGCCATAGACCATGAACAAGCATGCAGCAGATCAGGTGTTTCTGACATTATTATCAGATCTGACAAGATTAGCTGCATGCTTGTTTCTGGTGTGATTCAGTCACTACTGCAGCCAAATAGACCAGCAGGGCTGCCAGGCAACTGGTATTGTTTAACCTCCTTGCCGGTTATCCCGAGCTCAGCTCGGAGTAACCTGCGCAGGAAGATTTCTCAGGCCCCGCTGGGCCGATTTGCATAATTTTTTTTCCTACACGCAGCTAGCACTTTTCTAGCTGCGTGTGGTACGCGATCGCCGCCGCTACCCGCTGATTCGCTGCTACCCGCCGCGCCGAGCCACCCCTCCAAGACCCCTGCGCAGCCTGTCCAATCAGTGCCAGGCAGCGCTGAGGGGTGGATCGGGATTCCCTCTGACGTCCCGACGTCCATGACGTCGGGGACGTCATCCCGCCCCATCGCCATGGCGACCGAGGAAGCCCTGCAGGATATCCCGTTCTGAAAGGGATTTCCTGCTTACTCTGATCGCCAGAGGCGATCGGAGTGGGTGGGGGGATGTGTTGCCGATCCTGCTTGTCTGACTCTCCTACCCTCACCAGTGAGCTTAGTGCTGGTGAGGGACTCTCAGTTTAGTAATCACCTGCTCCTCAGGTTGATAGCTGCAGTACATTCTTAATCACCTGCTCCTCAGGTTGATAGCTGCAGTACAGTCTTAATCACCTGCTCCTCAGGTTGATAGCTGCAGTACAGTCTTAATCACCTGCTCCTCAGGTTGATAGCTGTAGTACAGTCTTAATCACCTGCTCCTCAGGTTGATAGCTGCAGTACAGTCTTAATCACCTGCTCCTCAGGTTGACAGCTATAGTACAGTCTGAATCACCCGCTCCTCGGGTGATAGGTACCTTCTGTCTACTGTGCATAATCCGCTCCTCGGGTGAACCGATCACTACTTCATTTGAGTCTCCAGCCTGCTGGAGTACTGATTCCAGTGTTCTGTAGAGATTACCGGCTCCTCTGGGAAAGTGGGTATCTCTATCTATATTTACTGTTGCACCAAACACTTATCTCACACCTGGTTGTCCTGTGTCTTGCTATACTCGCATTATTGGTGATTCTGCAGATTACCATATAATCAGGTATAGCATCTGTATTGTTTGTGATACTGCTGATCACCAATAATCAGAAAATCTGTCCTCGCTGACACCAATCGTTACAATAACGCATGCATTATACAACTGACCACTGTGAACCTAGCCTAAAGGTGGCCATACACTGGTCGATTTGCCATCAGATTCAACCAACAGACAGATCCCTATCTGATCGAATCTGATCAGAGAGGGATCGTATGGCTACCTTTACTGCAAACAGATTGTGAACCGATTTCAGCCTGAAACCGTTCACAATCTGTTGTGGTGGTGCTGCTGCTGCTGCCGCTCCCCCCCCCCCCCCCGCCGCATACATTACCTGCTCCGCCGGCGCGACTCCCGGGTCTCTCTCCGCTCTTCTCCGTCTCCGCTCTGGTCTCCGGCTCCAGCATGCTTCACTTCTTCCTGCCCGGCAGGAAGTTTAAACAGTAGAGCGCCCTCTACTGTTTAAACTTCCTGCGGGCAGGAATAAGTGAAGGCATGCCGGAGACCAGAGCGGAGAAGAGCGGAGACGAGCGGGGGCAGTCGCGCCGGCGGAGCAGGTAATGTATGCAGGCTCTATTGCGTCGGTCGTCGGGCACTCGAACGCCGCTAGCGATGCGCTCTTCACCCGCGGGCGATCGACGGTAATTTTCCGCACGGCGCGATCGACGGGATCGGACGAAATGAATCGAAATTCGGCATGTAACGCGAACGATTGGCAGCAGATTCGATCCCAGTGATCGAATCTGCTGTCGAAACGGCGGTAAATCGGGCCAGTGTATGGCCAGCTTAAGGCTTTCCAGAGTACATATCAACAACTTTTTTTTAACCATTCCGTAATAGTCACTGGCATTGCGTTCTTGTAGCAAATTTGTGGTTGTGATTTCCCTCTCATGGTAGGATTTAATATATAGTGGATTTAGATTAAAATTAAAATTGAAACTTGACTGTGTTCATTTTAGAAGCATTGGTTTAAACATTTCAAGCCTTAAGTCTAACAATATCACAATAAGCTGTGCTATTTTAATCAACATGGTTGAGGAGTGTCATGTGAGGCGCAACAAAATTATTTTGATTAATATCTTTATTCAAATTTGCAAATTCCAGTTTAATGATCGGCAGCTGAATTCCCAGGGCAGAGCTAGAAATTGCTAAACAATTAACGGGTAGCTGATAATCAACTTCCAGTTCATTTATATTTTGCTCCCAAATCTGATTAGTCTGTACAAATTTCCAGTTGCACCCCTACAAATGCTGGATCCTGCAAAATGTCTGGCTTCTAATGTGAAGGAACCATCATTTCCCAACTGAACTGAATGTTTAATTTTGGACTCATCTCTACTAATAATTTACTAAATGTAGTCAGTTGTATGTTTCAATGAGACGGGGATGAAAATAGCAACATCTAAAATAAATGCGAGTGCATACATATAAGGACCCTGTCACACCAAAAAGCGCTTTGCGGGTCATTTTCATCTTTAAAAAAAGTTCCATTGACTTACATTAAAATTTTTCAACAAATCGCAATCTCAGCTATTTTGCTGTGATTTTAATGTAAATCTATGGAAGCATTTTTAAAAAAACTAAAACGACCCACGAAAACGCTTTTCGGTGTGACCGGGCCCTGATATGTACATTTATTCCAGAGTAAAATGCACTATAAATTACTTTTGCACTCACTAAGGCTACTTACACACTAAGACGTTGCGTTAGGTGCTACGTTAAGGTCGCATAACGTGCACCTAACGCAACGTATGGTGGTGCAGGAGAGGTCGGTAGAGTGAGCCGCGTTAGGTGGCTCTATCCGCATTAGGTCTCCCAGGGTGGCGCTGATTGGCCGGCGGGACCACGTGATGCGGAGCGACACACTGCGCATCACGTGGTCCCGCCGGCCAATCAGCGGCCGCCAGTGCAGTGCATATTAAGTAGCCATGTGCGCGGCTGCTGTAGCGGCATCTCCCCGCCTCCTCTCCGCCCCCCACCGAGCATGTGCAAACAGTCTAACGCGGCTAAAGCTGCTAGAACGCACAGCATGCTGCACTTTCACTACAACGTGCAGCGTTACATGTAACGCAACGTGAGCAGTGTGAACAGCCCACTTGTGTTACATTGCTGTGCATTGGGGGAGCGTTACAGGCTGCACTAATGTGCGCCTGTAACGTCCGTGTGTGGAAGCAGCCTTAAAGTAGGTTGTAAAAACCTGAGAGATCTTACAGGTTTTGGACTGATCCATCGCCTCAAGGGAGATTTTGGTGGTTTTTAATTGCTATAACAGTGTGTAAATGAATAGGTAGATATCTTGTTGCAGGGAGTGCTTTTGTAAAGACTATGGACTAGTCAAAAACCCGTTAGCTCTGTTGATTGTGACAGCAATATAGGAAAAAAAAGTAATTTAGGCTGCTTTCACAGCGGGACGTTACAGGCACACGTTAGAGCAGCCTGTAACGCAGCCCAACTCACAGTAATGAAAAATCAATGGGCTGTTCACAGTGCCCACATTGCGTTACACTGTAACACTGGGCATTGAAAGAAAGTGCAGCATGCTGGGCGTTATAGGTGGTTTTAGCTGCATTAGACTGTTTGCACATGCTCAGTAAGGGGAGAGTCCGCTATTGTTCCTAGCCACATGGCTAATTAATATTCACTGCACTGTAGTGCTGTCCAGATCATGAACAATTCGAATCTTTGATCCGGATCTTTTTTGTGAGTCGAATCATTCGGATCACCACAATGAAGGATTCCGTTCACAGTGGATGTCTGGAAGAAACAGGAACTGCAGCTTCTGTGCACAAGCACAATCTTCCTGCTGCATCTCTCCCTTCCTCAATGTGCCCTCATTCTCCTGCACCTCTCACTCTGCTGCACACCTGCTTCCCTAGTAAAATGATTCAAAGATTCAGTTCAAAGATCGGGATCTTTTCAATGATCCGATTCATCCGAATCATTGAAAAGATCCGGACTTCCCAGGATAGCACCAAGAGCCACATAATGCGGCTCAATCTGACGTCCAACTTCAACACCACCATGCGTTGCATTAGGGGCACGTTATGCGACCTTAACGTCCCCTAAAACGCAACGTCTTGATGTGAAAGAGGCCTTAGAGTACACTGTACTCTATGAGAAATGTACATCATATGTGCATATCTACAAATGTATTTTAAATTTTAACATTTTTTCACAGTAGTGGTCCTTCTATATTTCACCAAGGCAATACAGGGGTTGAAAACTAAGGATGTCTTTTTAAATAAAAGGTATGTTGTGTGTTGTCGTCTGCAGCATACATAGCTACATACCTTTTCACTGGCGCACGGAAGGGGGTGTTCCGGGTGTCTGGAACCACCCCCCTGCACCGAGACCGGGAAGTGGGGCTGCCGTGTATTCAGCCATGGGGCATGTCTGTCTCTCCTGGTACCTATCGTGGCTGCTGCTGTAACTGAGTGACTGGCTGCTAGGTAACAGAAGTCCTGCCCCTTGCCTGCAGAGATAGCTAGCCAGTGAGGAGCGAGCAGCCGGGCTTCCAGCGCGTCATTTGAAAGGGCAGAGGCAGCCAGAGGATTCCAGTCCTGCCTGATGTCTGCACTCAGCAGGAAAGTTTCTCCCTCAATCCCAGCCTCCTTGGTTTTAAAACTCAAAGGGACAGGCCAGGACACTGACTGCAGCAGACATCAGCTACAGACATTTCTTTGTAAGGTGACACCTCTCCTCTTTTCTCCTGTGCTTTGAACAGGCCAGTGCTTATCACACAGCCCAGCATCTCACTGTCTCCTGTAACCCTTTCACTGCTGGTGTTTGCTGATTTAGCTTTTTGCAGAAGCAGCACTTTGTATTTGTCATGCGTAGATTAACCTATAGTCTTCTATTTGGAGCTCCACACTGATATATTGAATACCTCAACAGCACTGGGGGATCTGGCTATATATACAGGGGGGTCTGACTATATACCCTGGCTATATACAAGGGGGGTCTGGCTATATACCCTGGTTATATACAAGGGTGATCTGACTATATACCCTGGCTATATACAAGGGGGATCTGACTATATACTCTGACTATATACCCTGGCTATATACAAGGGGTATCTGGCTATATACACTGGCTATATACAAGAGGGAATTTGGATATATGTACTGAACGAGGAGTCATCTGGCTATATACGATAAATGGGGATCATGTGGTTACCTATCCTAACGGGGGGGTCATCTAGCTACCTATACTGTAAATGGGGGGCCTCCTCTGGCTACCTGTGCGATAAATGGGGGGGTCATCTGGTCACCTGTACTAAAGGGTAATTTCATTATCCGTAATAAAGGGGGGGGGGGGGGTTATCTGGCTACTTAATCACTGCCACATTATATATATTTTGGCGAAACACTACTGCATCATGTGTATTTTGAAGGGAAACACTGCCCATTGTGTGTATTTTGTGGGGAAATGCTGTGCATCATGTGTATTTTGTGGGCAAACGCATGTGTGGTAGTGCGCGGCTTGCCAAGAGAGATCTTTCAGGAATCCCCCCCTTAAAATCCTGAGTTTGCCCCTTTGCCTCTATGAACACCCATTTCTTACATAATCCCACTTCCTGTCTGCTGACTGGCAGTAGGCTTACGGCCAGAAACCCACTAGGAGCGATTTCTAATCGCAAGTGATTTGAAAAAGCTCTTGCTAATGCAACACTATAGGTGATTTTTATAAAATCACATCGCTCAAGTGGGATCACAAAAAAGCTCTTGCTAATGCAACGCTATAGGTGATTTTTATAAAATCACATCGCTCAAGTGGGATCACACCCATAGCATTACATTAGCAAGAGTTTTCAAATCGCAAAACGCTCAGAAAATCACTCCTAGGGCCCTTTTCCACTAGCGCTTTTGCGCTAGCTGAATCGCAAAACCGCAAACCGCTAGCGATTTTACAATCGCTACGGTTTGCTTTTTAACATAGGAATCGCGGTAGGTCATTTCCACTACCGCGATTCGTTTTTTACTTGATCGCGATCGCGCCGCGGAGCGACTTTTGCCGCGATTTTGCTATGCAGTGCATAGCATAGCAAAATCGCGGCCGCAAACGTCGGGAAAACGGCGGAATTGCGATTCAGCAATCGCTAGCGTTCAGCGCGAACGCTAGCGACTGCTAGTGGAAAAGGGCCCCTAGTGGGTTTCTGGCCTAAAAGCAGGAACTTGAAATATCTGAGAAATTGAACTTTAAAGAGAAAGTAGCTATGTAGACACATTGGGCTCTATTTACAATCACACATGCAGTAATGGATTTTTTTACCGCTAAATTACAGCCAACGGTAATTTCCACATTTTTTCCACATTCACTAAAAATTTTCTGCATTTTTTCCACATGCGAATAGATGGCATAAAAAAGTGCAGAAACGTGTATACAGCCAGAAACATGCAGAAAGAAATTTGGATTTTTTTTTGTCAAAATAAATGTTTTTAAGTCCAGAAAACACAGTGCTAAAGGCTCTAGACTCCATTTAATATAATGGGAATCGAAAAATATCACCATGTACTTGTAAGTGATAAAAAAGCAGTAGTTAAGACATAAATAATGCGCCCCTTTTTCATTGTGAATTTCGTTTTTTTTGTGGAAAATAATTCTTATTTACCCATTTTTGCATGAATTTTTACGCATTATTACCGCATTTTTTTCCGCATACTGGAAAAACATGGAGAAAATGTTGTGAATGTCAACATGGTCTTATTTTTGTGAGAAATTTACAGACAGTTATTGCATGCTGAAAATTATTGTGAATAGAGAGCCCATTGTCATGATCTCACTCGTAGTATGTCCTGTTGGTTGCAGCTGAACTGCAACCAGGCAGTTCTAAATTCCCTGCATGCATACAGCTGCATAGTTTTGCTAGAATTTGCAATGAATGTCATTACCATCTGCAATCACCCTGTGGTTAACAGCAGCACAGGATACTGCCATGAATCCGCCTATGACTTGTTGCAGTTGGACTGCAAACAGGCAGTTCTAATTTCCCTGCACGCATATAGCTGCATAGTTTTGCTAACATTTGCATTGAGTGTAAGGGCTGGAACCCACTAGAGTGTTTTTGGTAGCATTTTGGGACCACTCACAATTGCGAGGGATTTCCCAAAACGCTTTGCCAATGTAAGTGGAAGGAGCAGATCCCAATGGAGTGATTGCGATTAGGGAAATTGCAATCACAGGACATGCAGCATTTTAGGAGCGTTTCCACTCTGTGTTGTATAAGAGCAGGGTAATTGCTTCTAAAATCACTTACAAAGGGCTTCCACAAATTGCTAGCAATTGTGATAGCGCTTTGTAGTGGGTCCCAGCCCTTATAACCATCTGCAATCACCTTGCCATTCAGAGCAGCACAGGACTGATTAATTGCCATTCACCTGTGTTGGAATTTGCATGCCTTTTGTCATTGGTGGATGACTATATAAAAGCCTCATCCAGTCTTGACACTTTGCCTGTTATAGCTTTCAGCTTTGCTACAACTGTTTGCTGGGTCCAGTGTCTCAATTGTTATTTACCTACCTTTCAGTGTGGAAGGTTGCTTTTCTTGTGTGGGCAAACAGCAAACGCCTTTCAAGTTCAGCTTGTCTGGACTTCGCCATCACTATGGTAAAGACTGGCAAATGCTTCTGCTAGTCCTGCTTCTGTGGATGTAACTATAGCAGTGGTCGTTATTAGTTACACTCTTCCCTGTTCTGTCTTGTTTGTGACTGCGTGGATGTTTACCATCACTGCGGTAGCTATTAGATTGACAAACGTTCCTGTCTGTCTGTCTTATGCATTGTGGTGGACACCAGAAGCTCAGAGATGTGGTCGATCTGAGCTACCTTCCTCCCTGTCTTTAGTCTACTACTCCTGCTGTGATCTGTTTTTTCTCCTCCACAAATGCATCCTGCACTATCACCCGATATTATCCAGTAACGTTTTTCTTGTTTAGTGGGTTCTGGTAGTACTCTTGTCTTCCCGGCCTCAGTCTCTATACCTTGCATGCTGAAGTCCTGCAGGGTAACCGTAGTCGGGTAGGCATACTTGTCCCCTGTTCATGTTGGGGCTTGTCACTTAGGTGAAGAGCATGGTAATGGATTGGGGTATAAGAGGCTGAAGGAAGGCAAGAGATCTACCAGGCCTTACATACATACAAATTTTTTTTATTTACAATTTAGATTTCAACATTTCCGGTTCACTTAAAAACAAACAAACAGATACTTACCAGAGTAAATCTTTGTATGGTCCAGAGGCATCCCACGTCTTCCTTGATCCAACCATTATTGGCTGGGTCCCTCCTTTAGCTTGTAGCCGTGCTCTTCTTTTTGCATGAGTGCGGCTGTACTGCACTTGTGTGAGTATGGCAGCGTGTACACAGTAGCACAAAGCAGCTTGTGAATGCACAGCTATGGCTTACTGTGCAGGCATGACTGCAGTACAATTGCGCTCATACATGGCAAGTATACATTTTTGTTGGATAAGTTCAGAGGATCCATGCATAGCAACGGTGGGGTTGGGGAGGCCACAGGAAGCATCTGGACTATCCTGAGGCTTTGCTCTACCAATGTGAGTACCTGTTTTATTTTTCACTTCAAGTTCACTTCAGTGTTGCAATTGTCTTATTTTGCAGCTGAGCTCTCCTTTTTGCATAAAGCAATGAAAATATTCTGGACGAAAAAAAAAAATGAAATGGGTCACTTTGGTGCGCGCTCACTGCTGTGCTGTGCTGTGCCTGACCTGGGTGTCGCTATAGACCGTAATGTTGGATTTAGCGGTGCTGAGGGGGGAAAACACTGTCATTTGAGTGCCGGCAAGAGCAGGGAGAGCCATCTCTCAGCTTCTCCCCACACCCAGACCAATGCCGCTGGGATAATACATACTTGAATAAACTGCTGAAAAAATTAAAACAGAGGAAGAACACATATACCACTATAAATATTTATTGTGTTTAATGTGAGCAACAGCGGTGTTGTGGTTATCCAAATGCAGTATGTTCTGTATAATGCTGAGTCTGAAAAACGATACATACCTTTACAACTACCTTTACAACTGTGGTATTAGCAAAGAACTATTGAGGTGCCTATGCAATGCTTTTGTTTATAGCAATTGTGGTGCATTATACCATAGTTCATGTGCACAAGCCCAAGAACTTGTTTTAGTCCAAGAACAGACTAACACGACAAACTGGCTATGGAATGGTGGAGGGAACCGGTTATCAAAGTTGCAAGTCACAAAGCAGATTTCCTGTGTTTTTTCTTAGTTTTTAAGTTGTTGGTGTTTTAGACAATTTGCATTGTTGGAAGGGTAGGGGTTAATTTGTTATTGAAGGTGGAGGACAGAGTTATCAATTACACAGACACAATCACACAAACAGAACTTCCTGATGTACATTGATTTAAATGAAGTACTGTGCTCTTAATGGTGGGTGTGGACATTCTTGATGATAGACTTTCCTTAGTTTAGCAGAAATTTGAGGCTTCCTCTCTTCTGGTTTTTGAAATGCTGACTGCAAAACTCCCCAACCAACAAACATTATCTGAGCACTGCACAAAGGTGAAATTTAGTAACAATAACTGGTAGTGTACCATAAAAATGTATACTGTGTTAGGAAATTTTTATATGTATTTCAGCTTTTCATCTTTTGTAAAGAAAACAAATTGCTTATAAAAGGCATTCTTGCATTAGCAGTGTCTAAGCTATGAAGTTTATCTCAAAAAGAGTGTTACATAATGCATGAAATATACTCAAATCACTGTCAGCCTGATCAAAGTGGGTCTGACGAAAATGGGTTTCAACTAATTTTACTGTAAAGAGCTTGCAGGTTCCATTCCATCTCCTTCATACAGTAGGTAGTTTCTTTACTGGCAAGGCATACTGTTCCTATACGCCATCTGCTGGCCAACATACAAAGTACAGCAGAAAGCGAGCTTACTTCTAACATTCTACATTTTCCTTCTCATATTTGTTGCAAGTCAATCATAAGACTTATGATTTCTGCTGTAGTTCTGGTTAGGAATCTGCTGTGTCCTAGGCAGTTTGTTAGTTTGCCAGCCATGCCTTTCTGTGATAAAACTGTACCTGAACAAAGCCTTTCCTGAACAAGCCTGGTGACCATCCACCATATTTTCATGCAAGGAGGTTCCTAGCGAAGACCAAACACTGCATAACTCCCTGTATAAAAGGACATTCATACCACAAATCTGGAGGAATCCCTAACCCATAAACCTAACAACCCATCATATGTGACCATTCTGAAATATAAAAATCCTGTATCTCTGGTAGCCATCAATCTTGCCAATTACAAAACATTTATGAAATGTCTGAGTAACTAACCCCTCTGGCACAGACAATATTTATGCAAATTTGTTATACACTGCATTATGGTAACACTTTATTTGCTGTAATTAAAATTTAAATTATATAGGAATCAGACCTCCTGCACATGTACATGTCCCCTCCAGCACAATCCTGTTCTGAGTGCTTTTCCATTCTATATTTCTGTGTGTGGTCAGAAGAGACCATGCTGCATATTCAATTATTTTCTCAGAGGCTCAAAAGGGTTTTGCTGTTGTGCCTACTGCATCAGCAATTTTATGACTCACTTCAACCTTCACAGGTTCCTATGGGGGAGGACTCCTTTCAGCGATAGTATTTCCTTCCTCTCTACTCTGTATGCTTCTACCTTCAAGGTCTTTCTTGAAAACCGGCTTCCATTTTATTCACTCTTTATATCTCAAGTAACTAGATTATGGCAATGACTAGATAAGCAAGAACTTTATTGTACAAATGAATACTATCATGGCATTCTGGTTCACATATTCAATCACATTACCCTCTGCTAATCTCTTTCAGGCTTTGGAATCTGTCTCTCTGTTCTCAATGTTTTACCCATCATTTATCTTTTCAGTTGAAATCATTTATTACTCTTTAATTTCTTTGGACCACTAAAATCTCCCACATGTCCATCCACACTGCAGTTTTCCATGTTTCCCTGCATGCAAAAATGCCCTGGATAAATAATAAATACCGGTAGATAAAATTTCATAAATTCATTAGACGTAGGCTAGTTTACATATAAAGCATTTTTCTGTGCATGAAAAAAACTCTTTTTTTTTAAATCAATCTTAAAGGGATACTGTAGGGGGTCGGGGGAAAATTAGATGAACTTACCCGGGGCTTCTAATGGTCCCCCGCAGACATCCTGTGCCCGCGCAGCCGCTCAACGATGCTCCAGCCCCGCCTCCGGTTCACTTCTGGAATTTCAGACTTTAAAGTCAGAAAACCACTGCGCCTGCGTTGCCGTGTCCTCGCTCCCGCTGATGTCACCAGGAGCGTACTGCTGAGGCCCAGTATAGTCTGCGACTGCGCAGTATGCTCCTGGTGACATCAGCGGGAGCGAGAACACGGCAACGCAGGCGCAGTGGTTTTCAGACTTTAAAGTCTGAAATTCCAGAAGTGAACCAGAGGCGGGGCCAGAGCATCGGTGAGTGGCTGCGCGGGCACAGGTTGTCTGTGGGGGACCATTAGAAGCCTCAGGTAAGTTCAACTCATTTTCCCCCGACCCCCCTACAGTATCCCTTTAACTTATCAAGATTGTCATTACAATTTGCCATGCTTAATATTGGATTTCAATAACTTTTAAAATCCCAGAGTACTAGCAATATAGAATCATATGTTTATACTGCCCAGCCTCAAGAAGAGTACAACTCCAAAGTACTTATTGTTATTTCTGCCCACACTGAGTACACTTCCAACACTAGGGAAGAACAAATTATTTAACTTTCTGTTGTCAGTTGAACTTTAAAAATAGGTCAATATTCCATAGCTGTTTACTAAAGATTTTACTACTGTTTCTTATGCTCTCTATCTGTTTTTGACATTGTCTGGTAGTATTTTGTATTCCTTTTATGAGGAGCAGGTTCCAGGATGATATTCGGGTTTTCAGTCCCAGGTTGAGTCAGTGGAACCAGTCCGCTGAAAAGAATGTGAAGTTATCAACCACCCAGCCATAAGTGGCCTAGATAATGTGGTGGAAGGTGTGATAATCCCTCTTCACTTACTTTTCTGTAAGTATTCATTATCCATTGCAAGCTGATACCTGATTTCCACCATCCCTGTCCATCTCTTTGCCTGATATTACAATAAATGTTAACATGTCTATAACTTCAGTTCCCAAAGCACGGTGCTTGGGGGTAATATTTGATTCTTCTCTCTCATTTATTCCTCACATTAACCCCCTAACCAACTCCTTTCATCTCCAACTCAAAAACATAGCACGTATCCGACCTTTTCTCTCCCATGACACAACTAAAATGTTAGTACATGCTCTTATTATATCTCGATTGGACTATTGCAATATATTTCTTGGTGGACTTCCAACTAACCAACTAGCACCGCTCAATTCTGTACTGAACTCTGCTGCTCGACTTATTCTTCTTTCCTCTCGCTCTTCCTCTGCTGCTCCTCTCTGTCAAGCTCTTCACTGGCTACCAATTAACGAGAGGATTCAGTTCAAACTCTTGACCCTAACCTACAAAGTTCTCCACAATCTCTCTCCCCTGTACATCTCCTCACTAGTCTCCAGATACCAAACCAACCGCAATCTCAGATCTGCACACAAGCTTCTTTTATCCTCTTCTACAATTACCTCCTCACAATTACATGTACAAGACTTCTCACGTGCCTCACCTCTCCTCTGGAATGCCCTTCCACACCACATCCGCCACTCTCCCACCTTTGAAATCTTTAAATGCTCCCTCAAAACCCACCTTTTCCAACAAACATATTCTCTAGCTTAGGCCATGCACCCACTAAATAACCTAATTACGCACTGCCTGTACATATACTGTATACTTCCTTCACCTCTTGTTTCCACCCCATTCCTTTAGATTGTAAGCTCGCAAGGGCAGGGCTCTCACCCTTTTGTGTCATGGAATGTTATTAATTTAATTGCTTGCACTCTGTTAGACATTTATACATTTTAGTCATCATGTTAAATGTGCAATTGTAATCAGCAGTGCTGTATTTTGTATCAGTGTTCATATATGATGTATATCATTGTCTGTATCATTATGTATCCCTTGTTTGTTTTCTTACATTGTACAGCGCCACAGAATATGTTGGCGCTTTATAAATAAATAATAATAATTATAATACCTATGTCTAACAGGATCTCAACTCTATTGTATCTATTTTGCTTTTGTGAAGAATCCTTGGTTTCTAGAAAAATTATTTGCAAGCATTTCATGTCCAACTACTTCTATTGTTTTTTTATGCTGAGGATGTTATTTACTATTGTACTTTTTTCTATATTGAAAAATTAAGTACAAAACATATAAAAAAAAACAGCAAAAAACAGAATACAGAGAAAATCTATGAGAATGGAGATGTCAGGTATGGAGCACAGTCTGGTACCGATGCTAATGCGGAAACCTGTCAGAGTCAGCAGGTTACAGGTTGTCTGCATATATTTCACTCATGTTTGCAGAACTGTCAGTGTGAAAATGCATCCATCACCTTATGTTGTTGTTTATACTTCTCAGAGCAGGCATCCAACAAATGCAAAGTGTGACACGATTTCTCAGCTTCTGGGATACCAGGATTACACCTACAAATGTTGGGGTAATGTGCGAACTTCAGAGTGTCTGAGCAAAAGAGGTGCAAGGAAAAATTGGCGCTAAATAGCGGCAATAGAATATTGGTAAATTTACCAATATTCTATTATTCCCCCTATGTAACAATCATTTGAACCCTCTCCAATTTATGCCTAACATTAACCACCCTCCATCTACTCCTAACCGTAGCCACCCTCCATCTACTCCTAACCGTAACCACCCCCACCTACTCCTAACCCTTACCACCCCCCACCTAACTACAGCTCACTGCTTTTTTGCACTGGAGTTTGGGAGTGTAGCCAAACTTCGGTGAACTACTGCTGCAAGCATGTTCATGTTCCTACAGTGCTCTGCTACTATGTAGCGGAACTCTGGCACTGTAATTTTACACCAGAGTTTGGCAACACTGAAGCTTAACTCTGGTGACCTACTCCTCCCAGCATGCCTGTGTTGCTGCAGAGTTCTGCTACTACATAGTGAAACTCTAGCACTGTGATTTTACACTGCAGTTTGGCTACATTGAACATTAGTATTGGACATAAATTGCTGCTGGTAAAGAATCATTGTGCACTGTGAGACACTAGTGGCTGCATTTTATTACACAGGGGAAGACAAGCAGTGACAGCAGAGATGACAAGGACCACACTGGCAGGCAGGAGCAATTTTGGGTCCTTGGAGTTGGTGGTTTCATAAGCTGAGGAGTCGGATGATTTTTGTACCAACAGCCCTGCTGGCAGGAACAATGGGTCACCAGTGTGATGGCGGAAGTGATGTTTACTGGCAAACCAGCATCTTGACAAAGATGGGAGAATAAAGATCCTCTTAGTTATATTTAAGTCAACTATTTTTAATATGTTTATAGCATAACCATCAGATGACATGCTCCTTAAAGTGAACCTCCAGACTAAAAATCTACTCCGCAGCACTGAAAAAGTTTGGTGTTTCTTTAACAGTTTCACAGCATCAGAACTTTGTTTTTCTTACCCAAGCCTAATTTTTAGCTGCTCTGAAGCTAAGCTCCGCCCCATCAAAGAAAACTGCCCAGGCATTTTCCTCTGATGCTGTGCAAAGCATGATGGGATTTCTGATGTTGTTCTCGTTTCCTAGCAGCTGGGAGAGGTGATCAGGACACAGGGCAGTTGGAACTGTGTCCCATGCTCCCTGTCACCTCCTTTCAACCTAAAAGATGGCTGCCCCATGAAATCACAAACATTTGCCTGCTCTTTTAAAACAGAGTGGGTAAGAGATTATATTACCAATCTATTTTAATTAACATAACTAATGTAACTTAATGACATTATGTTTGTTTAGGCCAGGGGTCTCAAACTCAATTTACCCGGGGGCCGCAGGAGGCAAAGTCAGGATGAGGCTGGGGATAAGGGATTTCACAAAAAAAGTCCTCAAATGTCATTATTAACAGTTTTAATTATTTCTTCTGAACATTAAGTGTCCTACCGTATAGTGCGCTTCAGTGCTCCCATTACAAGTAATCCGCCTTGTCCCCGGCGCAAAACGAGGCCTGCAGAGCCCCCAAATCGCCCGGGGGGCAATCCGCCGGCATTTCCTGGAAGGGGCAGAGCTTTCAGCTTAAGCTCTGCCCCTCCTGACGTCAATCGTGGCGGATCGCCACCTCTGCCTGCCCCTCTCACTCTTCCTTCACAGAGAGGGGCGGGGAGAGGCGGCGATCTGAGCGGTGATTGACGTTAGGAGGGGCAGAGCTACAGCTGGAAGCTCTGCCCCTCAGCGCAGTCAAGGATGTTTTCCCGGGGGATTTGGGGGCTCTGAAACCCTTGGTTAGCGGCGGGGATGCGGCGGATTACTTGGGAGCACTGAAGCGAACTATAAGGTAAAATAGTTCGCTTCCGTGTCTCTTTTGCTTTTGCTGGCACGGGCCACAAAATATTGTACCGAGGGCCGCAAATGGCCCGCGGGTCGCGGGTTTGAGACCCCTGGTTTAGGAAGTTCCTCTAACTGTTCAGGACAATACCAGCTTCTTTCACTGTGGTAACTTATACAACCAAAACAAACAAGTCTGTTACCTCGGTGGTAGGAAGTTTATGGAAAGTCTGGAGGTTTCCTGAATCTTTTTACAGCTCACTGTTTCAGCACTGTGTCCCTCGAAACCTATTACACAAGAGGTTATTGAATAACTCTCTCATGGCCACGCTCCCAATGTGGACGAGTGCATCTGAACTGGGCATGTGTGAGGAAGGCCTAAACAAAGGCTTCCAACTATGCATGCACAGCACGTAGCGGCGTGTCTTCGGGAGTACTCAGGCACCTGAAGATTGCTAAAGCCTTTCATAGTGGCAGAAATGAGCAGTCTCCAACCCATTGGTCAGAGACTGCTAATGGGGGAGACACCGTCGGAACATAGGCACAATCCTCACTGAGTTAAGCCTAAAAAAGGATTCCTAATAATAATGTGTTAACAGGTCAGTATAAGGATGTGATAACCAGTCAACCACTCAACAGACACTGTATATTCTGGCATATAAGACTACATTTTAACCTTTAAAAATCTTCTGAAAAGTCGGGGGTAGTCTTATATTTATATGCCGGGTGTTGTTGATGCTGGGTGATACGCGATTCTGATACCCAATGTGCATATGCGACATGCTGATGTTTAATTACCAGGTGCTGGAAATTAGGCGGTTGCCGCATATGCTGGGGGAAGCTTATAGCTCACGCTGCAAGGCCTGGGACGCCTGGGGTATGGAAGTAAGAGATCGCCCTGTGCCCATAAAACAAGCCTCTTCCACCAGTCTTGCCCGCCCTATCCTATTACCACATGTGTGAGATCTGAGAGGCAGAGAAGGAGGTAAACAGGATATAAGGGTGTGCCAGAAGGGTGAAAGAGGCGTGTTTTATGGGCACAGCGTAATCTATTCTTCCATACTACTCTGATAAACAGGGAGACAGGGAGAGCTGACCAATCCACTTGGAAGCAGGTAGAGCTGACCAATCCGCTTAGGGAGAGTTGACCAATCCAACCATTCAATCACCTGTATACCGTTATATACTTGGTACCACATACAATACAGCACCAGTATCTGTTCATACATAGCCCCAGTATATGATTTTTTTAAATTTTTATTTGGTGTGCGTTGGATGAGGGGTAATCTTATATGGCCAGTATATCCCTTATAAGATACGCCCAGTCATCTTATACCCCGGAAAATATGGAACTTTTTATTTTTAATGTATATTATAAAATGTAAATAATAGGCATTTTAAATGTAAATAAAAATACATTTAAAAGCCTGGCCCCAAACTTGAGCTTTTAGTACATGTAAAATAATTGTGTAAAATGTTTGAAATGTACCTGCTTTAAAGAAAAGAAAATGTTTAAGCACCTTTTAATTTACATCAAGCAATCAATAACCATCTATCACTACTGCAAGCAAATAAGAGGTGAAATTAGCTTGCTCCCCAGAGACAAATGATCATAAATGCCCTTATTAAAAAGGCTTACATACATTTTATTATGGCTTATCATAGGCTGTCAATTTACGAACTAATAAAGCACTATTTCAGTTATTTTAATGTCCAGATCATTTTTTTTCACACTACTGCATGTTGCTGACGCTCAAACCTCCTATTCTTAACTCAGGATATGGTTGTTATGGAAATACTATGTTCACACAGTGAAGGATCCCAGCACCCTGTGTGATATGGAATGTGATTCCACTAATCTAAAATGCTTGCATTAACAATTGTGTTTTACATTATTAGGCTACATAGTTTGCCAGCAGGAGTGACACAGGAATGAGAAGTTAAAATTACACTTTATTTGTAGTTAAAAGTTATTTATTTGGATCGTCTACATTTTCACAAGCCCTTGAATACATTATTTTACATCCAGTTACAAAGCACTGCATTCAGCACTAGTTGCTTTGTAAATGTGCCTTTGTTGTAAGAATTACAATAATTACATGTATTTCTTCTCTCCATTTCAAAATCATGGTCTAAACAGCAACTCAAAGAAACCAACCCGCAAGTACTGTAGATGAGTAAAGTCAGAACATGCTCATTAATTAAATAAAGCCATACAGTGCAAATGGTTCACAAATATAATAGTAAAGTTCTGTTCTTTTTTTCACCTTCAAATAATTTGAAATTCTTGTGTTACGCCTTTAAAGTGTTTTTTTTTTTGCTTTATTACCAGTGTGTATCTTCATCCACAGCTGACCAACAGGTGTCCTACAGTTCATACAGCAATTTGAAATGAGCTGCTAAGGAAACAAGGTTATGTACCTGGTTTGATTTAGCAGCAGTCCCTGATAAGCAGGCTATCAGCAAACCAAATATATATAGTTCATTTTAGGATTAGCATGGTGTTTTCATCATTGTTTGTACAATTTTTTTTCTATTGATTGTTTGACGCTAATTGATCCGCCCTATGTTAAATCCCTTCCCTGATGCTTAACCCTTATATTCCCCAATGCTAATCCTCCTGAGCTTCTAACATTAAACCCTTCTTGATGCCTAACCCAAACTGACCTTCACAATGTTGTCTCCTTCCTGACGCCTTACCCTCACCTCTCATCTTAACATTGACCACTTCCTGATGCATAGTCCTAACCACTTGCTGTAATGCTAACCAATTGTTGATGCCAAACAATAAAATGTCTGACCCTAAAAACTAATATTGACCTTTACCCACTCAACCTCTCCTAATCTCTGTGCGTCTAACCCCATATGATGACCCCAACTGTGACTCCCCTTCCTCTGAGTTTCAGCATGTTGTGGAATCTTGCCACCAACCAAGCACATACTGATTGCAGAGATGACACATCTTCCCTTTAAATAATTAAGTCACATAAGTTCAAGATCTGTTTAATTCATACCTGTCAGTAGCTAAAGGGATGAGTTGGCAACACTGACCAATAGGTTTGCACACACAGTGAGGGAGAGCAACACAATAGGTTTCCAGTATACAGTTTGTTCTGCAAGTCAACTAACTTGTGTACGTTAAAATGTATTTTTTTCTCAACAATAACGCTAACTTGACAAAAAAAACTCCCTTTAGAACTGCCTGGAGTATAACAAAAAATGTATTTAATCGACAAAGCTGCTTAACACGACATGTTTCGTGGGTTACCCCCTTCCTCAGGTGTATAAGCATACAACAGAACACAGTAGATCAGTACTGTCTTTCAAACACTCAGGAATGCTTTTAACCAGTTCTTGTAAGTAGGAATCAACATATTTAGATAAAGGATACATGATAGATCCGATAGCAGACACTATCAGGCGGCCTGGGGGATTCACCATACTTTTATGTATCTTCGGCAACAGATATAAAAGTGGTATCTGCGGGTGCTCATGCTCAACCATCAAAAACTCTACTGTACCTTTGTCAATGCATATCTGTTTGATTGTGCTATTAATGTAATATTATGCATATCTTTTTGATTGCGCTATTAATGTAATATTATGCATATCTGTTTGATTGCGCTATTAATGTAATATTATGCATATCTTTTTGATTGCAAAATGTTTGCTTTATGCCCTTGTTTACTAGGTGTGTTTTATGGGTAGATACCTAGTGTGTAGTGCCCATGAAGAATTTGGACTTACCCTGAGGGGTTAATGTGTTTGTGACTGTGAACTCACAGGTCAGCTGACCATGGGGGTGGCGTCTATTGTCCACAGGTGTGGTGCACTGTGTTGTAAGTTTGCTGTGTTCACACCAAACCGCAGAATTTCATATAAGATAATAAGCAGGCACAAGAAATTGGGAGGAATGGGGGCACCAAATATTAAACGATATGCCCAATGTTTTCAATTGCAAAGAATCTTAGATCTCAGGATATGCGACCCGAAGAGATTCTGGACAACATATGAAAGAAGTCTGTTTAATTATGATATGCTGGATTCGTGGCACCCCCACACGGTACTAAAACTCCTCCCTTCTATCAGCCATCCATTATTAGCACCTGCAATTAAAACCCATATGGAAGCTATAAGATCTATGTCAAAGAGCAACAAAATATCATTACTAACCACTCTACGCAATAATCCAGATTTTCAACCTGGCTTAACCTCAGGGTGGTTCAAGGAAAGTGGGCTCCCTCGAGATGTTAGAATGCTAGACTTGGTTGGCCACAGAGATTCCACATTGAGGGAGATCTATAACATAGTCAGAATGGATAAGGGGCTGTGGAGCTTCCAGGTCAGGAGCTACCTTTCCAAACATAAGGATAATATAAGTAAAACCATAAATATTTATGAAAAGTGTTTTCTTCATTCGAGGATGGGGAAGGGAATGACAGCAAATTTATATTTTCTTCTTGACAGTTGTCAAACTGATCCTCTACCTAAGTTCTGTAAAGGCTGGGAACAAGACCTAAATCATATCAAAAACTTGGATTGGGGAGCAGTATTCCAGGAAATTTGGACCCCCGGTTATACCTCATTTCAACTTGTTAATTATAAACTCATGACGAGATGGTACTTCACACCCTCTAAGATGGCTAAATTTAAAGGCGGGAATGGGAACTGTTGGAGATGTCTTACCGCATTTGGTTCATACATGCATATGTGGTGGTCGTGCCCGGTTATACAGAACTTTTGGAGAGAGATAGGAGATTTCATTAAACTTCCTTCCCCTTTTCATCCCAGTATAGCTCTGTTGAGTTGCATGGAACCTGACAGCTTAAGACATGCAAATAAACTAGTAACCCCTGCAGCAATTGTGGCCAGGAAACTTATAGCAAAATCCTGGAAGAACCCCGAAGCTCCCAGTATGGAAGAGTGGATATGGATGATGTCAGATTTTCTGCAAGGTGGCGAGGGCTGTGTGGAAGATGCTGGCACCAACAAACAAATGGAGGAATGGAAAATTGCATGGGAAAAAATAAGTAACATATAATATGAAGTTAAGTATTTGAAGTGGGAGGGATGAGGAGAAAGGAACCAAATAACCACTATATTACCAACTGAAATTGTAAGGATAAATGGATGGATGAATGTGCAGTTGCATGGATATATGTTGAAGTATAGAAGGCTCTTATATGAATGTGTATGAAAGTTGAAATAAGAGTAATTGCTTTGCTTCTCAGTTTAGATATGTGACCTGTTTGTGCATGCGGCCTGTCCCCCCCCCCCCCCCGCCCCCCACTGGGCTCGGTCCGGCCCTGTTGGCTCATGCATGGAGGGCATGCACATAAAATAAGGGGGTAGTCGGAAAGGGATATTTAACCACTTAACATTAAGATGGGTAGGTGGAGTTTTTTTTTTTGTTGGTATTTGTATTTTGTTCTGTTTTTTCTCTTCCTTTCTTTCTTTCTTTCTTTTTTACTATAATTAATTTGATCTGAGCCACTGGGGAAATATTTGATATGGTGTGGTGATGATGGGGTGGGGGAAGGGGGGAGGAGAGGAAAGAAAATCAAACTATGATGCAGACCTGAGACCCACGTATGATGGCTTCACAGCTGTCACATGGTCATATCTGGGTCACCTACCGGCTGAGTTTGAAAAAAAGTAAAAAAAAAAAAAAAAAAAGAAAAAAAAAAATACGTTTGCTGTGTTCTGTTCTGTGCTTATACACCTGAGGAAGGGGGAAACCCCAACACATGTAGTGTTGAGCAGCTTTATCGATTAAATGCAAGTTTAATTATCGCCAGCTGAGTGCCTCCTTCAATCGTTTTCTGGTTTCCTGTATGTGGAGATGGTGACCCACAGGAGGATTGTGCACCGGCGGACCAGGCTGTAGACCTGGGTGAGTGACAGTGCTGGGGTAATTTGTTTCTGGTATTACAAGAAATGTATAAACAATAAGTTGCTTATTTTTTCCCCCAATGGTAATAGGGATTTGATTTAAGTAAGACAGAAAATAAATGTTAGACCACCTTTAAAACTGGATAGCCTGTGTGAAAAGAGACGTATTAAAAATAATGTGATACTACCAGTGGCAACACTAACTTGTTGTGACAAATGAGATACTAAAGAAATGATAGATCCCCTATTTAGCTGTGTAGACTGTGGGTAACCTGTATGAAAATAAAATTGTAGTGATTTATTTTTTTTAAATAACACAAACTTATATTGCAAATCTATAAGCCCCTCAGTTAAAAAGAAAGCAAACAATGAGGAGCAGCAAAAGTAGTTTAGGACTATATTATGCAGATTAGATGCAGTACTGCTCTGTGCCTGGTCTAATATGCTGCCCTTGCAAATATACATTTCCCACAATAAAAAGCAGTTATGATTCCTACAGCCTAAAGGAATGATTACAACGATAAACAATAGTGAGGGCTACACTATGCAGACTAGCAGCAGGGCTGCTCAATGACTGGTGTAATATGTTGCAAATATAATATACTAGAATAAGCACCACAGCACAAACCAATGATTATTATGATAAACAGCTTAAAGAACCTACCTGTATAATGTTATAATATGTAAATGCTATACTATAAGCCCTCCACGGAAAAAAAAACAGGTATAACACAAACACACTCTCTCTCTCTCTCTCTCTCTCTCTCTCTCTCTCTCTCTCTCTCTCTCTCTCTCTCTCTCTCTCTCTCTCTCTCTCTCTCTCTCTCACTTAGCTCTACATTGGAACTTATGTTACTAACAAGAACAGATAAAGCAACTAGTTTTATGTGAAAAAATTGAAGCTATCACACACCTGGGTGGCGCTATATACCAGGCATAAAGGCATCCAATATGCCTGACATCACAAATGTTACTGACTCACTAACTGAGTGCTGTGGTGGACGAGGATATTATGCATTAACTCACTTATTTGGTTCTTACTTTTTCAAACTTAGTGACAGACTGATATTGAAGAGTTTTACTTTAACACCATCAGCAACATTATTAGAATTGTGTAGGGAGAGGTCTGGAGAAGTCCAAAGGTTCTTTTTCAGAAAAACAGAAAAATCACAGAGCCCCAAGGAGCCCCACATAGTGTAGTATTTTCATTACACCAGTTAATAGAAATGTGTAATATTCACAATTATGGGTTGCAGAACTAGCAACCTCAGTGTAAAGGCAAGTGAGGAAGACCCGTCCTCACTGGAGCTTTGAGGTCTTCTAGAGGCTCCCACTCTAGAAAAAAGTACTTTAAAGGGACTCAGAGCTGACATTATTAAAAATATTTTATACCTACCTGGGGCTTCCTCCAGCTCAATCCGCCTGGATTGCTCCCACGCCGCCGTCCTCCACTGCCTGCAGCTATGAGAACCGAGTCCCGTCATTGACGTCATCGGAGTCAGCCTACACAGGAGAAGCGTGCCCTCTACATATCTCTCCGCTTAGACTGGCTCCGACTGACGGAAAACCGGGGAATTGGTTCTCGTAGCTGCGGGCAGAGTAGGATGGCGGCGTGGGATTGATCAGAGCGTATGGGGCTGGAGGAAGCCCCAGGTATGTGTAAAATCTTTTTCATTTTCATCTATGGTTCCCTTTAACCCTCCATACAAAATGGGAGGGGGGGGGGCGGTTATGAGTAATATTGTAAGGGAAGAGGCATCCTAAAAATTAAGTAGGAAGGTCAATAATATAATTTAGCTTACCTCAAAAATAAAAAAGTTCCATATAATATATATATAACAATATCTATCTATCTATCTATCTATCTATCTATCTATCTATCTATCTATCTATATTTATATATATATATCGATTCTGATTCAATCAACAAAGCGATTGACTTTATTAAAGGGAAGGTTCAGGGACAGTTGGTAAAAAATAAAAATCCAAATCCACTTACCTGGGGCTTCCTCCAGCCCGTGGCAGGCAGGAGGTGCCCTCGGCGCCGCTCCGCAGGCTCCCGGTAGTTCTGAGCCTGCGCAGTACAGCCCTGAGGACGTCCGATGACGTCAGCGTGCCGGCGTGGAACGCACAATGGAGCGCAGAAGAGGCCCGACCTGGCCGCCGGCCTGGCCAGGTCGGGTCGGCCACCGGAGACCACCGGGAGCCTGCGGAGCGGCGCCGAGGGCACCTCCTGCCTGCCACGGGCTGGAGGAAGCCCCAGGTAAGTGGATTCGGATTTTTATTTTTTACCAACTGTCCCTGAACCTTCCCTTTAAGGAATCAACTTCAGTCGACTAGACCCACACACTACAAACGATATCCTATGCGATGCACCTTCACATTCAATCTGACCGATGTTGTGTCTCCATACTCTGAATGCAAAAATCGATTCAGAGTCGATCTAATGACGTGAACAGTAGCCGACTCCTGTGCATTTGACCGATATCTTGCATCCTGCTCGATCGACTAAGATAGTCGATTCGACATGAAATCAGCCACTTTTCGTCGATTGGGAATTCTGGAACACACTCGATTCTCTCTAGATTCTATAAAATGATTGAATCGAATAGTCTATCGTACAGCCAAATCGCTAAATATATGGCAACCTTAACATTGCATTTTGCAGGTCTCTGCCTGCTTTATCAGATAAATACACAATGGCCTCAATTCACTAAGCTTTACCGTATTGGGTAATGCTGACAACAGCTGATTTTACAATCACCTATCCAAATTCCAATTCACTAAACCTATTCTATTAGAGAAACGTAGAATTACCGACTAGTGAGGTAAATTACCGACTTGTGCGCTAATTGCCTCATTGCCTCAAGAAATTTTAATTCACAAAGATTAAAGCATTCGGTAAATCAAGCCAAAGTGTTTGGTATTTTTCTCCAGCTATGACCAGCCGATAACTCACTCTCTTCATGCGGTAACATTAACAGACAGCCAATAGGGAGAGCCAGGCAGCCAATAGGGGATGCCACACAGCCCTGCTGTCCTGATTTGGTCTGACAGCCTGGAAGGCAGGACTTCACTGTAGCAGAGCAGCGGAAAAGGAGACTTTTTATGAGGCTTTTCTGCATCTCTTTAGATGTGAAAATCTGTTTACTGTTATACAGAATAGCTCCCCCTGGTGGCTGCAGCACATCTAAAGGGATGTCAGGGATGCACTGGAAAGAAAACTGCGACTCATGCACACAACTGAGCTCCCTGCCTCAAAGCTGACCTGCTCAACAGCTGCTAAGTGACACTCACTGAGCAGGGCTTAGTGAATTGAAGCACGTACAGTATGTTTGGTAAATTACCAAACTTCTACCTCATGCAGAAAATCTTCAGTGAATTTGGAAATAAGTGTAAAATGCCGAAAGCAGTATCTGACCGAACTAAATGATTTTACCGAACTTCCTTTAGTGAACTGAGGCCAATGTCTTAAAAAGCTGTGACAGAGCTCGGAACACCTGTAGAACATTATCCGTCTGGTATGGAAGGTGGATGCATATGGAAACTTATAACAAATCTTTGCTCCTCTATTTAACAGCGGGAAACCTGGAGCCCAATAAAATAACCAATAAACCAATTTAAAAAATGATTTTTCATACTCTCTAGGCAGAATCACATATGCATTTTCCATAGCACATAGTGTAATGTGTATGTGATTCTGCCTATTGTGTTCCTACCCTTAACCAAAATGACCTCTCCATACCTCCCTGTGACAAAATGCAGCCCAAATGATAACTCCACACTACTCTGTGAGAGACTTCTATGCAAATAAAGCTGTAAGCCACACCCAGCCATGCCTTAACCTCACTCCTTTATACTTCCAACCAGAGCTGTGGAGTCGCAGCAATTTTGCGTACCTGGAGTCAGAGCAGGGATGAATTTAGGGGCAGGCCACCTAGGCCACAGCCTAGGGTGGAAGATGGCTTGGGGCGGGTAAGGAGCCACCCGCAACATTTACTCTTCCCACAGTCCAGTCGTTCACAGCCGCCCGCTTTGCACACTGCAGCTTGTCCTTGTGAGTGCAGTCAGCGGGCGGCTACAGATGAGTCAGGAACCCGCTGCGGTGGTTCTGTGCACGGAGATCGCTCTGCCTGCTGTGCCCCAGCACGTGGCTGACGTGATCTGATTAGCTGATAGGAACGTAACGGCCAGAAGCAGCAAACAGATGTGAAAAGGAGCAACGTCTGCTGCTACACGGAGTTTTCGCCACGTGCTGGGGCTGACACAGATCAGAAACCCCCAGGGCGCAGCAGGCAAAGCTATCTCCGTGCACAGATAGAACCACGGCAGCTGTTTTTCCCTTCTCCCTTCTAAGCCCCGACAATGAAGGAGGAAGACAGTGAAAGCACGGCAGGGGAGGGAGAGAGAGATCAGCTGATTACTGGAACTCGCATGATGGGGAGAAGCAGGGTTCTGTGTGCAGCCTTCCACGGTGCACAGAAGAGAAGCATCATGATGCTGGGTGATCGGATTCCTGACATTCCTAAATTTCTGCCGCTGTGATTGCATGCTTGTAAGTTTCTGCTGCTGGTGTGACTGCATGCTTGTGTGTTCACACCCCCCTCCTCCTTTATCCAAGGTAGTATTTGCCCCCCTCCCTCTCAGCATGTCGTCCCATTCCATAGAGGCACCACAGCATTCCCATCCCCCACTATAGTGTCACCATAGCTGCCAGCAAGCCTCATACCCCTCTATAGAGGCACTACAGTTCCAAGCATGCCCTTCCTCCATATAGTATTAGGTTATCCCCCAGAGCTGGCTGGTGTAGACCACCTTGTCTCCCCCAGTGATTTGTGATCCCCTGGAGCCTCTGCAGCGTATTCACAGAGGAGCGCATTTTACCTGTCTGGCATGCTTCTCTGAGCTCTATCTTCCTTTATCTCCCTAGCCCAGCGGCATATGAGTATGTACATGCCACCAGGTCACGGACATAAGGCGCCTACAATGATGGAGCACATAGATGGGGGAGCACACTGGCTGGACAGTTGAATGCACTCCACTGCAAATACAGGGACCCCAGGGGACCACTATTCACATTAGAGGGGACCCAGCAGCCAGCTACTGGGACCCTTGGGGACAACCCAATACTCTATTGAGACTGAGAGGCATGCTGGGAACTGCGGTGCCTCTGGAAGGGAAGAGGCATCATGGAAGCTGTGGTGCCTCTGTGGAGAGGTAGGGGCATGCTGGCAGCTGTAGTGCCTCTATAGAGGGGGGCATGCTGGGAGCGGTTTTAAGTTTGCCCCTATGGAAACACCTGTCCTGGCTAGCCCCTCAATTCTCGCCTTACCCTGGCTGACTTGTTCACTCTGATCACCCCCTTAGTTCTGGCTGCCCCCTCTATCCTTTTTTTCCTCACCCTCTACCTCAACCTGAAACACATAAAATAAACAAATCGATGCTTAGCTTTTAGTAATGGGAAGCCTCTTGATAGTTTAGAGGCTTCCCATAGCTTCCTGTACCCTACCGTTCCAGTGCTGTATCCCTCTCTGTTCAAATAGGTTTCTTCAGTGTGACCTGACTTCCACATGCCTAGTATGGATATGGTAGCCCATGACCATGCTTGCACAAGTATGGCAAGTGATTTATTTAACCAGAGAGGGACCCGATCCTGGAACGGTGTGATGTAAGAAGATTTATTTTGTTACGGATCTGTGTTTGCTGGGGGAGGGGATTGTGTTTTGCACTTGTGTATTGATTGGAGGGGTGCTGTTAGTTGGAGGGGGCAGCTGGTGACAGTGGGCCTTGGGCGGTGAAAAGTACAAATCCGGCCCTGAGTCAGAGTCATGGTCTCAAACTGAAGTGTTGGATGATTTTTGTACAAACTCCACAGTCCTGATAAGAATTCGACTAAGGAGTCGGAGTTGAGGAGTCTGAGTAATTTTGGGTACCTGGAGTCAGAGGTTTCTTAAACTAAAAGAGTCGGAGTTGGAGTCGGATTATTTTTGTACCGACTCCACAGACCTGCTTCAAAGCCAGGGAGTACTCCTCACCTTATTTCAATCGCCTTATCCTGTGCAATAGTCAATCCACTAGTACACACCAGTGGCCAGTTCAAAAGCAGTACACAACCATGGCCAGTATCTGTAAAATACTGCTGAATACAAACTTGATTTCAGTACAGGATATCTTCATCCAACACAAATGTGATGACAATTATTGTTAGCAGTAAGTAGCAATTATATCTTGAAACTCCAATATAGAAATAGCGATCATAGCAGAGCCATATAATGCTTCTTGGAGGCTGAATGACCGTGTTAACAACCTTATATTGCTTTGATGTGTTTGCTTTTTCTATATTGGACTCCATAATAACAACCTGATGCTGATAATAGTCATCACCTTTGTATAGGAAAAAGATTTCCTGTATTGAAGATTTATAAAAACTAAGGTGTATATTCAGAAGTATTTTCCTAGTACTTGTAATATTTGAGTATTGGTTTTTAATTTCACTTATTACACTGCCGCAGCTGCAAAGCATAAAAAAAATTAGAATTGGGGACGGGAAATTATAGGCAACTAAGGTACAACCCACATTAAAGTGAACCTCCAGACTAAAAATTGACTCAGCAGCACTGGAAAGGCCTGGTGTTTCTTTAACTGTTTCACAGCATCAGAACTTTTTCTCTCTTATACAAGCCTCATTTTTAGCTGCACAGAAAAAAACTGCCTGGGCATTTTTCCCCTAATGCTGTGCAAAGCATGATGGGATTTCTGATGTTGTTGTTCTCATTCTGCTGTTTTGGTGCATTTTTTTTTTTTACATTTTGAATTTGACATTTTAAGCCTAGCACATGCAGTTGGGAGGGGTGATCAGGACACAGGACAGTTGGAACCGTGTCTCCTGCTCCCTGTCACCTCCTTTCAACCAAAAAGATGGCTGCCCCCATGACAAAGATGGCAGCCCCCATGAATCACAAACATTTGCCTGTTCTTTTAAAACGGGGTGGGTAAGAGATTATATTACCTATCTATTCTAATTAACATAACTAATGTAACTTTATGACAGTATGTTTGTTTAGGCTGAAGTTCCCCTTTAAAGCTACTAACATTTTGTTACCACTATCTTCAAATCAAGTTATTCAGACTCTTATAGAGGAACTGTAGTAACAATAGTAGTACAAATAACAATAACATTGCTTATTTTTTTTAATCTAGTCAGTGTTTGCTCATTGGTCTCTCACCCTGATTTACATTCTGAAATGTATCACAGGTGACAAAATCGTTTGTCCTGTGCAGGAGCAGTTCTGCAGAATGCTTGTTTCTGACATTCTGAATCCAATGAAAATAATGCCTGGTCTCTCAGAATGGTCTGGGAGGAGAATTCCGCATAGCTAAACAGCCTAGGCTAAGCACCACTGGGAGGGTGGAGCTACATACCAATATGCAGCAACACATAGGTATAGGAAGTGTTTATGAGGTTGAACCCAGGAAAAATTACTGTAAAATTAGGTATGCTAAAAATGTAATGAATTCTACTACAGTATATATTACAGCAGTGCCTCTTTACAATCAACTGTTTTAAGGTGATCTGTCTACAGCACACCTGCTAAAGGTGGTATTTTTAATGATGTGTTTATTTCTTATCTCATCACGGAGTTTGTTGAGTTGGAAAATTAGACATGTACAGTACTAGAAAGCAGACAGTGGACAATAGAAGAGCGTAAAAAAGTAATTCTAATTCTTAAACACATTTCATGAGAAAGTAGAGAGCTACCAGGAACATTAATTAGCTTTCCAAAAAAATAACATTTTACATGCCTGCAGTGTCTTTTATAAGAGTTTGAAAATATACTGCTATTTTCCCACTCCAGTTCTGTTTAAAGGTTGACCTCCTTTGATTTAGCAATGGAACAAGTTGACATGAATATTGTTTTTTAATAGAAGTCATCAATAGGCTCCATTCTGCTGTTTTGCTAAATTTAACTTCAAGGGACATAGTTCTAAAGAAATGCAATAGTCAGCCTCTTCTGCTCACTTTCTCAGCTCTCTGCAGTTTATAAAAGAGCTGAACTGTCACCACTCTCTTTGGCTGGGTCTATGATAAGTACTCTATAAGAATTCATGTGGAACCTTTTTGAATCTGTTAGTGTTTAATTTAAAGAAGAACCATAATGACACAGAAAAATTTAATAAATTATTCAGGATACCATTTTTTTTACCCAGGTCTTGTGCTAGGTTAATACACTAGAGTCTCGGTTATCCAGCACTAGCAGGGATCGGCTGATGCTGGATAAGTGTGTTTTCTGGTTGTTTGAGACTCAATAATAAAAATAGACCCAGCTAATACAGTGCTAAACTCCACTCTATATACGTACATACCATGAACGCTGTATTATATGTTAAAATGCAGTAATTGAAACAATAGTAAAATTTTAGGAGCCATGAAACACAGTCTTTAAGCACATCAGAGCCCACAAGCAGCATAAAGTGGGATTGTCATCATAAAAATCAAATTTCAACAGCAACTGGTCTGAGTGTATTAAGTGATAAAGATGTCAATCCTGCATTCAAAACTTCCAAAACTTTTTCTGCTGTTAAGGTTTGGAGTTATCACATACCTTAGGAGCACTGGCCCTTCAATAGCCATTGCCATTCAGTTGCATGCTGGGGGTTCTTTTTAGATATAATATATTCCTCATCTTCCCTTTATTTCCCTGCCTAGCTGTCTAGCTGAAACATGATCCTCTGCTCACTTGTGTTTACAAGCAAAGCTGAGGTGAATCAGCGATTGGAGTAGAAAAGAAAAAAAAAGTTAAGGGAAGAAATTACATCAGTATTTAGCCTTAAAGGGACTCCGAGCTCAGACTAAAAATAAAATTTGAACTTACCCGGGGCTTTCTCCATCCCAGCCCTGGTCGGGACGTCCCACGCCGGCCTCCTGGCTCTTCACCCGGCGGCTGTCCGCATAGCGCGGACAGGCCGGTCCCCCGGGCAACACTGGCGAGTGTCGGGCCTTCTCCTTCCTTATACGTCACGAATGACGTCACACGCCGGCCGCCGCGCGTCATGACGGCGGCCGGCTGACAGCGCGGCGCATGTGCGATTAAACCGCGCATGCGCCGTGCTGTCACGCCGGCCGCCGTCATGACGCGCGGCGGCCGGCGTGTGACGTCATTCGTGACGTATAAGGAAGGAGAAGGCCCGACACTAGCCAGTGTCGCCCGGGGGACCGGCCTGTCCGCGGTATGCGGACAGCCGCCGGGAGAAGAGCCAGGAGGCCGGCGTGGGACGTCCCGACCAGGGCTGGGATGGAGAAAGCCCCGGGTAAGTTCAAATTTTATTTTTAGTCTGAGCTCGGAGTCACTTTAAACTGTGGGCAAAAGACATGGTACCCACCAGGAACAGAATTATCTTCATCTACTATATAAAATTCACTGAAACCAAAACATGGACAGTGCAATACATGTGTTATGTAAGTAGATCAAGTACTTGTTTACTTATATATGTGTTTTTTTCCCTGGCATAGTATGGCTAATCCTCCTGCTTTAAGAAGTTGGCCCTCACCACTGTGAGTACTGTTGGCGATTTGTGCTGGTTGGTTGAGGAAAGAGAGAAATAATGTCCTAATAAACAGCACCACTCTATGCATTAAAAAATGATAATATTTTATTCTATTCACAGTACCTTAGTCCAAAATTTCTAGACTTATAGTTGAGTATATACAGTAATTCAATTGACATCGTTAAAAGAATAAATCCCCATTAAATTTGACACTGATTGTAATTATGTAATTATGATGCAGAGGCTCAAATAGCTAGACCAGTGATACAGATTTCTATGCATCCAACAGGGCTCAGAAATGAGCCCCTCAGATAGAAACCGGGTTCCTTAACAAAGTGCCTGTGCAAAAATTACAATAAATATATTACAATTCCATAGATGTACAGTGCTCATACAATGTAAAAGTGCAAAATACATTCCTACCCCTCAAACAATTATTAATACATTTATGAAAATCCATCTGTTAATAATATAGCACCAATTAGGGTAACTATCAAAGTTATTATTATGTAGAATTTATATATCACCATGATTGTGTAGTATATTTAGCCTTGTCATTCTCTGTCCCTCAGTGAAACTTACAATCTGTTCCTTACCATAGTCAACGAGGGATATATGACTATTAGTCTAGGGCCAGTTTAGGGGGTAACTTCAGCGCTCCAAGGCGAGAGTGCTATCTACTATGCCACCATGCTACATAACATTAAGTTATATACAGTACAGTAAAGTAGCTCTTTAACATAATGAATACACTGAAGTGAAATTGTAGAATAGGGACATAATTCTATTAATATTAATCTAATTAACTTCACCTTCATACACTAACGCTAACTGAGAAAGATGATCATAGTATATTTCACGTTAATCTAAACTTTTGTGAGAAAGACAAAAAAACTATCTCTGTATATTGCAACAATACCATAGGCATAAGAGCACTCTCACACTTTGCCTAGTGGAGACAGACATGTGAGACAACTCGCACAGGCAATCTGACAGAGCACACGAATAGAAAGTGTACTTGAATTTTTGGAGCACATGTGATTGACCGATCAGGACAGTGCTGGAAATCATGGTGTTCCCTTTTCCCTAGTGCAATGTAATTCTTTCAGAAGCACAAATGCACTGCAGGCTACATTTTGGTGCAATTTGCATTCAGTACAACTGACTGGGACATTGCAATCAAACCAAAAATCAGAGAGCAAGCACCTAGGAAAAAACAACTGCATTTTTCCAATTTGCTTTGTGATTTGTAGTGGAAACAAGCCCTAACTGTATCTACAGATAAACTGCGTTTCAGAGTGTACGTTGTCATAGCAATATGCTGTGCTATAGATATAATTAAAAGGGCAATAATACCAGTGAATAAAATTCAATGAGTTATTTCTTAGCCAAGATCCAATGTTTAAACATTAAAGCTTTGGTTAATTATGATACATTTCAACAATAATTTCTGCTAACCTTTAAAAAAACAACTCCACAAACACCATTATTAAAGCCTTCACAGCCACAAGGAGCTAAGAGTCTTATTAAAATATACACTGCTCTGCCTGTCATTGTGAAAAACACATAGAATATTAAACCAAGGTGTAGATCAATCGATCCAGAGACAATAAAAAAAAAGACAATTTTTAAAAAGCTCCACTTATAAACAAGTGGACCCCTCCAAGTGCTGACTTTTCATGAGGGTGTATCAGCCTATTCCAACCACGCGATACCCTCAAGAGTTATAAGAGCCTATATGCAATTAACTGTTTCTCCTGATAGTGATATTTTCAAACTTGTCAATAAAATGCCTTTTAAATTACCAGCAAGCATGAAAATACCATACTTACAATATTTCTGATTATACTTTTCCACCCACCATTTGGTACTTTTTCAATTGCAAAGTGCTGAAAATTTATTGTAAACACAAGACGAAAAATTATCTCCTAGGAGAAAACGCAGGAGAAAAAGTCAACTGCATATGGGCCAAGGCCTTCATCCTTCTGTACAAAATATGTATAATTATAGAATATATGTATGTATATGTATAATTAAAGAAACATCATCAGCACTCCTCCTCAGCCTTTGAGGGAGACATAAAGACAATCAGTTTGTGGAGAAATTATTTTGTATTTGGGTTTTGCTCCAATGTCTTCCAGATTGTAGTATGGTTTAAGGAGTTAATGCATTCACTCACCACTAGGGATAATTTGCTCGGTGACAGATAATCTTGCATTGGGTGTAGAATGTTAGGAGTTTAATGCTGGATCCACACGGTGCGTTTGCGCACTCGATTTCCCGCTCGATTCCCGTCGATTCGTTTATTTCTAACATGTCTGATTTGGATTTCGATGGATCGTTAGGTCGATTTGGCATACTTTGCATGCGAATCGACCTAACGATCCATCAAAATCCAAATCGGACATGTTGGAAATAAACGAATCGACGGGAATCGAGCGGGAAATCGAGTGCGCGAACACACCGTGTGGATACAGCATAAGAAGTAACTGCTTGTGCTTGCTCAGTGTCAGGTCACCATATATTCCTGGCAACACAAGACTAGAAGACAGTGCAAACTTTACATCTACCACATCCTTCATAACAAAACACTATTCCTATCTAAAAGATTACTACATTATGAAATCCCCAGAATAAGGACAGTAGCCATCTGGGCTACCTTGTAGTATTCTGAAAGTGTAGATCACCCCCCTCCCCCCCTTCCTTGATAGGTAGCTTAATCCACTTAGAGCTATTCTGGGAGTTTGGCCAAGATAAACTTAAAGTTAATGGAGTCTATTTACAAAAAAAAAATCTGCTGGTAGATCCAGATCGGAGCCATCTTAATAAATATACAAACTTGGAAAGGAAACAAATATCATTTTTAGCCTATACTAATTCTGTGAACCAGTGTCGGGAGCAAGGTGTCCAACAGCAAGCACTTACAGGACAGGCCTTCTGCAGGAGGGCCAATGTTATAGATCCAGTGAGGGTGCACTTGCTTATTTGCAGTGGGAAACTCTTTTTTAGTGCAATGTGTCCACATGAGACAAAAAACAGTTAAACCTTCAGCATGCTCCCTGGCCTTTCTTTTACCATGCTGAATTGTTTTTCAAGGCTTTTCCTTTTACTATAAACGACAAAGAAATACAGCTGCAATCACTTGACAGAATGTTATGAAGTACCCTGACATAAACATTTTATAAAGCTTGTATTTAATTCATGAGCTTTTCAGCACACACAAAAAAGAATCATCTTTTGTGTTTTTTGAAGTCTCAAAATGTTACGTGCATTTAATGTTGTGGAGTATTTTATTTACCGTGACAGCTATTTAAAAAAAATCACTACTTTTGTTCAATCAATTCTTAGCTTATCTAGCATGTTCCAGAAGTGTGAAATTTTCTAAAATATAGAAACACAAAATTTACATGTGAGTGAAATGAACTTCTGAACTCAAATAGCTTCTCAGAGTCTATACAATTACCTTTCCTACTGTGCATTGCAATACATGTAAACACAATTTATATATTGTAAAGAGAAAAAAGATACACAGTAAAATAAAGCATACTTGATAAAGCAGGCAGTGCGTGACATAACAGAACTATACAGTACATGATGTGCTTGTGAACATGTGCTTTTTACATTTTTTCTTATTATTGTCTTATTGAGATGGCTCCTAGACAGTTTTTTATTCCAGTAGAAACCCAGGACATGCTCTCTCCAGCATGGCTTCTCATGTCCTCCTGGCCCTTACCTTCGCTGCACATATCCCACAAGAGCTTGTCAGATATGTTTGCATGCCTATGCTACCCGCTGTGTATAAGCGAGGCCGTACTGCACCTTTAGGGTTAGGCATCAATAGAGGAAGGATTCAACTGAGAATATTTTTAGGTCTAATGATAGTAAACTATCTGTAAAAATGAACGATATTTTACTATCTCGTATTACCTATTGTCCAACAGTAGAACTTAGTTATTAGTAACTAGTAATTTTACTAATATTTTACTGGCAGTTTTCCTAGTGCCTACATTATCATGTCACCCTTTTAAAATGTATGCTTTCTTGAAGCCTAAAATATTAAGTACCAAAGGTACTTGGTGTTACATATACCCTGTATAGTACAGTGGGATGCGAAAGTTTGGGCAACCTTGTTAATCGTCATGATTTTCCTGTATAAATCGTTGGTTGTTACGCTAAAAAATTGTCAGTTAAATATATCATATAGGAGAGACACACAGTGATATTTGAGAAGTGAAGTGAAGTTTATTGGATTTACAGAAATTATGCAATAATTGTTTAAACAAAATTAGGCAGGTGTATAAATTTAGGCACCACAAAAAAGAAATGAAATCAATATTTAGTAGATCCTCCTTTTGCAGAAATTACAGCCTCTAAATGCTTCCTGTTGGTTCCAATGAGAGTCTGGATTCTGGTTGAAGGCATTTTGGACCATTCCTCTTCACACTACAGCTCTAGTTCGTTCAGGTTTGATGGCTTCTGAGCATGGACAGCTCTCTTTCACTCAAACCACAGATTTTCGAATATATTCAGGTCTGAGGACTGAGATGGCCACTCCAGAAAGTTGTACTTGTTCCTCTGCATGAATGCCTTAGTGGACTGTGAGCAGTGTTTAGGGTCGTTGTCTTGTCGAAAGAGCCACCCCCTTGAGAAAGGGGGACCCTACGCGGCCCCCGAAACAATTGTCGGATCGTTTATGTGGAATAGTGCACAATAAAATGTGCATTGCATCTTAATTATGACTGGTGTGCTGATGTAACTTACTACTCTGTATATACATTATAAAACTTCTGACATACCATGTATCTATGCAACAGAGGTAATGATGTTTGCCCCATTCCTTGCAATGTATGGTGTTCAGGAAGGTCTTTTCTCTCTGCGGTTATTTAGATGCCCTTTAAACGTGATAATGCAGCATATCTAATTTTAGGATGGGAACTTAAGTAGTTCACCAACACGAGGAACCTTTGCTGAGCTAGGAAGTTTCATATCACTAAGTAAGCAAGGAGTTAAATTACATATACATTGAGCTCTTTGTACCAGTAAGTTCATTAGAGAAACAAGATCTTATAAAAGCTGCATATGATTGGATTTTTGGGACAGCCTAATACAAACCATTTGTCTTAGCTAAAGATTTTATGTCAGCTGTGGAATTTCCTGGCATCCTCCCATCTATGACATTAGCTCCCAGAGAAAATGGATGATTGTGGAAATATTCCAAAATGAATGCATTTTCTTTTTGACAGCAGCCAGTTTCACATCCAGTACTGGAGGTATGCTCTTCTAGTTCTGCATATTTTATCATCGAGGAATGGCATCTACGTGCCTCGTAAAATTCATTAGGGCTTTCTAATTCCAGCCTTAACTTTTGATTTCTTCTATTTATTATGGAGTTTAAGGTGACTGGACTTTTGGGGGCCTGTTTTATAATGCAGAATTATTCCCGTTATTCCTCACACGTCCCAGCACTTCTTGTAGAAAACATCAAACCCTTTATAAATGATCAAAGATTTATTTCAGGATTTAACACTGCAATGATGTGCAGTGATGTGAGAGCCGGTTATTATGTGATGTTGCCTGGCAACAACTTCAAGCTTCACTAATGGAGTGTGATGTTGCTCGGCAACAAAAAGATGCTGGGAGATGTACTTAGCAACATAATTTGGTCTTGAATCTCCAGATACCCCAGAAAAGACAAGTGCTAAATGTATTATTAGGCGGATGTCACCTTCAAGCATTATACTTTTTCTGTTTGGTATACCTATAGGCAACCGCTCAGCACAGTTGTATAGATTTGGATGCACCTATTTATGCTTGAGTGTATGTGGATCCTTCATTGGTCACTCTCCTTGAAAAAAAACATGGTCCTAACGGTGGACCAATAGCCCAAATACGTTTTTATCCACTTGACCCAGATCTGTGTAAACTGGGGTGTAGGAGGCACTTGAGAAAACGTAATAGGTTGTTTATAGAAGTACATTTCACAAAGGCACCAGTTGAAAAGGGCGCAGAATAAATTCCAAAGCAGTAGTATAATATCAGTAAATTTACCAATATTTTTCTCTACTACAGTACTTCATTCATATAGTAAAACGTTAGTAATATTTACCAATATTTTACTATGACCTAACCTCACCCTACTCTCACACAGAACCCCTCCCTGGTGTTGCCTAACCTTAACACTAGGGATGGCCCAGCCTTGGAGAACTCATGGAGAAGCACATGATCAGTTTGATCAGCTGATCAATTTGTAAGGCTCTGATTTGCTGGTCATGATCATGTGAGGAGTTTATAATCTAGCTTTAACCACTTGAGGACCACAGTGCTAAACCCTAAACCCCCTAAAGACCAGGCCATTTTTACTGAAATAGACCACTGCAGCTTTAAGGCCAAGCTGCAGGGCCCCACAACACACCACACAAGTGATTCCCCCACCCCCCTTTTCTCCCCACCAACAGAGCTTTCTGTTGGTGGAGTCTGATCGCCCTCAATGTTTATTTATTTTTTTACAAATATTTATGTTCTTTTTTTAAGAATAAATGTATGTATTTTTCTTTTATTTTTCCCACCCTCCCTCCCCCAGCCAGCCTATCACAGCGATTGGCTGTGATAGGCTTCAGCCTATCACTGCCGATCTCTTTCTTGTGCCCCAGGGGGACAGCCGTGTCACACGGCTTTCCCCACTACAGCGATGCTGTAGATCGCAAAGCTGTACCATGTTAAAAAACGGCGGTATCACCGTCTAACAGTCTCTGAGCGGCGATCGGCGCTGGGAGACTGACGGTGGAGCTGAGCTCCGTCTACCAAGCAGGAGAAGCGCGCACAGCCTGCGCGAGATCTCCTGCAGTATCTGGCCCCAGGACTTGACGTCACTTGGCGTTAGGCGGTCCTGGGGCTGCCGCCGCGGTCACGCCCGTTGGCATGACGCGGTTGTTAGGTAATTAAAAGTGGTATGGGACAATCATTTTTTTTTAGCAGGGGGCCCCTGCCAGACACCGCCTGAAGAAACTTGGGGGGGGGGGGGGGGGGGAACCTGTTAAAGTGGACCTGCACTCTTGCTTAGGACTGAAGAAATGCAGAGAAATGCACCCTGTATGTATTTAGAGAGCTTGGCCTGTTTAATTCCCTCTCATTTGTGTCTAATCACAAGTTGTAATTTGATCTTATCTGATCACATAACCGCCACGACAGAGATGGCAGATAAGATCATTTGAAAGCAGAGGATGTTAGCAATATGTCTGTTTCCATAAATCAGGAAGTAGAAACACTGCAGATTTATTTTAGGATTTGTATCAGCTGTAACAAAGAAATGTTTTTTATTTAAAGGTTATTATGCTGCTGTATCTTTTAGAGCAGAGAGGATGTTCTGAATTCAGGTCCACTTTAAAGGAGTCATCAGGGAAAAATCATCTCCCCCTGCTCTACTTACCTGGGGCTTCCTCCAGCCCCCTTGCAGCTGACACGTCCCACGCTCCAGCTATGCTCTCAGCTGTCGACCCGGGGTCCCCGCCGGTGCAGAGGGAGACCTCAAGTTTATCCTCTACTGTGCCTCTAAAAGCAACGCTGTGAATCAAGCCCATGTTGTCCGTGGTGTACTGCGCAGGCACAGAACTACTGCGCCTGCGCAGTACAACGTGGACAATGTGGATTGTCAGTGGCGCTCGCGCACGTGCCCTAGAAGTCCCCCTCTTCACCGGCGGGGAGCCCGAGCCACCATCTGAGAGCGGAGCTGCGGTGTGGCATTTGTCAGCTGCAAGGGGCTGGAGGAAGCCCCGAGTAAGTAGAGCGGGGGGGGGGAGGGGAGAGCTGTTTTCCCAGATGACTCCTTTAAGTATAGAATGTAGTTAGATGTGGGGGTTAAATCCTCTGCGAACTTCTCGTAGAAAATTATGCTAAAACAATCAGGGCCCAGAGCTTTGCCATTTTTCAGTTTTTTTGTCTTTTAGGATTTCTTTGTTCAGGAGTACTAAGGAGGAGGAATTTATTAGCCAGGGGGTGGGGCTTCTTGATATTTAACTGCACCCCAGGAAGTTTGGGGCCCATGGCCTGCAGGAAACCTCAGGTAAGTCTGTTCTCAGGATTGCATACATTGGCTTATTGTATTCGTAGGAACGTGTGCTGACCCCTCAATGGGATTGGCCTTCACACTGGCTAGGGAGCTTGCCCACATGCCTGTAAATATGTGGAACCAATCATTTCAAGTCTTCCTTCCACTGTAGGTCTGGAAATCCTATTAGTGTTTACATGTCAGGCCTCTCAGCAATTTGTTTAACAAAAAAATTGCATTACATCTGTGCATTGGTCTTTAATTCTGGCAGTGCTACTATGTCCCAGTTTAACTCCTTCTTTTCCACAGGGAACGTTCCTGCCAAAATCTCTAGTATTGATTCTGGTAACCTGCCCAGTGTTCTCTAGCTGTTCTGAGAGCAGGGCACATATGGCAAGCCTGTCACTCAGCTCTGAATAACCATATGTAGCGTGGGAAGACTGAATGTTACAAAAAAAATCTGATAGCCCCCACTGCATTCATGTTAGTTATAGAGAAAATATTATATTCTGCTGTCTTTATATTATAAAATATATTTACATATCTGCATATACATATTCTCATGTCTTAAGCACCAAACACATAGTCATTTTGACCATCAGATTTTAACACTATAGTGCATAGAAAAGGTATATGCCTAAAGCCGCACTGTTCTGCTCACAGTTATTACACATTATACAAGTAACCCAAAGGATATTCATATGATAAAATACATTTATGAGGGTGATCAAACACAGCCCAATCTTTACATTTATTCCAACATGTATCATAAGGTAAATGATTCAATTTTTTTCCCATGACCATTGAAAGGTTGCTGGGATCAAACTAAACGTGCGTACATGCCAGCAGTTTCAGTGGCTGCAAATGATGTAAAGCCCACATGACGTAAATCAGTGACCTTGTCAACCATCACAATTTTGATAATCAAGACCACATTGAACGTTAAGTCACCTATGTCAACCTTTCACTAGCCTTAGAAGGACAATTCATTTTTTAAAATGCATCTGTCCAAATTGCTATGACAGATGTATAGCCCACGCTTGTGTTAGTTGCATAAAAAAGAGAGTAGATCTTCAAAACGGAGGCACACTTTTGTTATATGATCTGAGGAAGCGGACTGCGATCCGTGAAAAGTGTTATCATTTAAGTGTCTGGTTTCTACTAAAAATGTTATCACTTTATTTTGGCTACCCCCTTCTTTTAGAGGTAAGCCTATTTATTTATGTTCTATCCAGCTGACATTATCCCTTCCACACATCACATCTTGGGGCGCCTTCTCCCTCCCAGTAATATCCCACAACAACCCCTCAGCTCGGGGTGTTGGCCATGTGTGTTGGTCTCTTGGAACCCTTACCCCCTTGTGAGATCCTCGGGGCATTCATGGCAGCGGAATGCTGAGAACCACGCTGAGGCGCAAGCCTTTGGGTCTTGGCAGGCCGCTGATGTCACTGGAGCGCATGGAGCTCAGCTCCCATTGGATAGGCGGCGGACGCGCTCTCGATACGCGCTCCGCCGCTGTAAACAATAGCCACATGTGTGTATGGCGTGTCAGCTGACTTGTCATTGGTTGTTTAGGATGCCTTTGCTTTCTGATTGGTTAGTCCTTGTATTTAGGCATGGCGAGTGCCCCCAGACATCGCCCGTGAAAGCATTAGCTTTTGGCTTGTTGCTGGGTATGCACTCACAAAAACCTTCCGTCTCCTGTTGCCTATTTGCCTAGTATCTTGACCATGCTTACTTTAGATTAGATTACCGTTGCTGACTGCTTGTTCCTGCCCACGCTCTATTGGATGACCCGCTGCCAACTCTGCTTGTTCCTGACCACGCTCTATTGAATGACCCGTTGCCGACTCTGCATGTTCCTGACATTGGATCACCTGTTGCAGACTTTGCCATTGTACCTGGACTCTGATTGCCGCCTGGATTGACCTCCTTCTGGATAAGGATTTGCATGAACGCTTGCTGCCCTGACATCTGGGTAGAACTGACCATGCTATCTCTAAAGCATATGATCTGCATACCATTACTCCTGCTTGCAGTCATCTGATTCTCATCTGGACAGCCTCATCCTTCAGGCCTCAGGTGACTATATCATTGTGATACTGTGCTTTACATTATTGCTATTGGTTTTGTTTGGTGGTTACTATCTGTCAGTCTGCATGCTACATCTACCTGCAGGGTTACTGTAGTTTTGTACTAGGTAGAAGTTGCTTAGGTGTTACGGGCTGGGCATACAGCCTGACCTATAGTCATTGACCAGCCAAGCCTGACACCCCTTTTTCTTTTTCTGGAGAGCAACCCACATTCATGAAGACTAAAGAATCCGAGTGAGTATGGGCTTTCCTCACCAGCTGTTACACTGTGGTTGCTGGTCTTGCAACCTATTCTTGTGAGTATTCTGCACATACTGTTGTTGAGTGTCCCATACCCTCAATGTGCTAAACTATCAGGGGCTTTTGGTGTCCCAGTCTCGTTTTTGTCTCCTTTGAAAGGTCCTCAGACTCCATTGGTACCACACCCTCTAGATCTTCAGTTCAGTTTTCTGTTTGCATTTTTTTGTGTGTGTTTTCTGCACACCAGGGGCTTGATTCACGAACACAAATAGCACGCCTTATCAAAGTTAGCATGCCTTATCCGAGTAGCATAGCAAACTTATGCCTGCTAATTGGCAATGACGAGGGCTCCACTTGTCCTGCCCTGAGCCCCTGCGGGTACGTAGCGCTCGCTATGCTACTCTGATAAGGCATGTTAACTTTGATAAGGTGTGCTAACTTTGTTAAGGCGTGCTGTTTGTCTTAGCGAATCAAGCCCCATGTGCGTTTGTATGCAAAAAACGTTCACTTTTTCATAGCAGCTAATGTAATTGATAGAGAAAACTCACAAAGTATGCAAAATTATACTGCAGTGCTGTCAGTTTTTTTTCTGCATGTGAAAACGCATTTAAGTGTGATCTAGCCCACTGATTAACAAGGGTTTCCAGGTAAATGTGTTTTCCTATGCAGAAAACATGCAAGAAAACAGACAAGTATGAATGTTACTTTACTGTCCCAACAGAAATAAGAAAAAGGAAGATATTTTTTAATTCAATAGAATAAGCAGAAGCCTGGATCACTACTGCCTATCATGTAAATGGAAGGCCACGGCGCTCCAGTTTTGGATTTTTATCATTCATTTAGTCATTGACCTAAACCCCTGAAGCAGGGCCTAACATCAAACAGACCTAGCATCTAGCTGTCTGCTAGAGCCACATATCAAACTATTAATGACAGTGTGGCTTTTACAGACTTCATGTATCCAATATTGCTTTTTGCATAATGCAGACACATCGGCATGTGAGTTGGCAACTCATTCATGTGTGAAACAGCAGGTCACTGACCCCCAGAGCTACTGTATCGCAGAGAAAGCCCAGAGCAGAGCCCTTGTCTCCGTAATGCAGTACAATCTGTGATTAATCTCCTTTGAGTTTTTATTTGTTACACCTCTGAACTAAATAGCCCCCTTATATGATGTTCATGCCAGTTGTGTATACGTACTCAATTCATCACTGCAACAACTGTCAACATTTCAGTGTGATTCACATTTGCATTTACTGTATGTACAAGTAGCATCATGAAAACAGTGGGCAATCTATAAGCAATGCTACTGTTTAACTCCTTGCGGACCGACGCAGTTGAAATCTACGTCCTGCATGTGGCAGTACAGATCTGACCGGAAGTAGATTTAAATCATCACGCTGTACAGTCACACCGCTCTCGCCCGTCGCGCCGCTTTCTCCCCGCCGCAATACACTTGCCCTGCCGTCTCTATGACGGCAGAGCTCTGTGAGCCAGTCAGGAGCCGTTTTCATTGGTTCCTGGCCCTGTCATCACTGTAAACCAATCCCATTGGCTTACATTGATTGAAAGGGTCAGGAGCCAATGAAAGTGGCTCCTGTTCGGCACACAGTGCTCTGCCGTCATAGAGACAGCAGAGAGAGGACCTGCGGCGGGGACAGAGCGGCGTGACTGGCGGGAGCAGCGGTTAATTGGGCGATTCTTCGGAAGACGGCGTTTTACCACACGAGCAGCCTCTGGTCCTTAAAGGACTCATGAGCCGAGTCATGTAAAAAAAGTTAATTACCTTAGGTGAATATCAGACCTCAGGGCAGACGATCACTGGCCCCCTTGCTGTTTACAGATGCTCCATTAGCATAATCCACTTATCATTAGCGGCCCCGACCCGGCCCAGGGTCGCCTTAGCTCACAACGCTAAGAATCGCCACTTTAAAAGTCCTCTGCCAGTGCCTGCGCAGTTCCCATACCCAGTACTGCGGCTGCGCAGGCTTTCAGCCCTGGGAGCGGCACATCGTAGCTCCGTATACACTGTAATAAGTCATGTGGGCGTCACCACATGACCGCCCACATGACTGACTGCCCTTCCCTAGCCGCGCCCCCTCAGTCAGCACAGAATATCAGCACTGAGCGAGGGAGGACGTTACCTAGCTACAGGATTTGTTTACTGCAGATTTGCATAAAATAACTTACTTTGCAAATCTACAGTAAACAAATCCTGTAGCTAGGTAACGTCCTCCCTCGCTCAGCGCTGATATTCTGTGCTGACTGAGGGGGCACGGCTAGTGAAGGGCAGTCAGTCATGTGGGCGGTCATGTGGTGACGCCCACATGACTTATTACAGTGTATACGGAGCTACGATGTGCCGCTCCCAGGGCTGAAAGCCTGCGCAGCCGCAGTACTGGGTATGCGAACTGTGCAGGCACTGGCAGAGGACTTTTAAAGTGGCGATTCTTAGCGTTGTGAGCTAAGGCGACCCTGGGCCGGGTCGGGGCCGCTAATGATAAGTGGATTATGCTAATGGAGCATCTGTAAACAGCAAGGGGGCCAGTGATCGTCTGCCCTGAGGTCTGATATTCACCTAAGGTAATTAACTTTTTTTATATGACTCGGCTCGTCCTTTAAGGGGGCAGAGGCTGCTGTACGGAAATAGTTAAAGTGCAACTGTAGCCAACTAGTTTAAAAATCCAGATGTTATCAGCAATGATAGACAGTAAAGCTCAATTATTATTATAGATGAACTCCCCCTACACATACATACACAAACCTATAAATAATAAGCTCAAATTATTGCATGGCCCTCCTTTGTAGACTCCAGAGGGGTGCACTGTTAAAACTCGCCAAGCCCCTCCATTGACCACTATGGTGGTCAAGTGACCACACACAAAAGCAAAAATTATTGAGAGTTAAGTCTTAATGAGTTGCATGATAAATAAGGAAAAGATACTGCCAAAATACTCAGCTAATTTTTACTTATCAGTGCTGAACGACAACAAATGATAGAACCCTTCTACCCAATAAAAGACAAGAGCAAAGCCTAAAGGTGAACAGAATTCAATAACAAATAAAGTTTTGGTCAAACGTGGCTTCTGTTAACCTTTATTGATAGATAAACGACGAACATACAATGTCCCTTCACACTTCTAAAATCAGCCAAATACAGTGGCTTGCAAAAGTATTCGGCCCCCTTGAAGTTTTCCACATTTTGTCACATTACTGCCACAAACATGAATCAATTTTATTGGAATGCCACATGAAAGACCAATACAAAGTGGTGTACACGTGGGAAGTGGAACGAAAATCATACATGATTCCAAACATTTTTTACAAATAAATAACTGCAAAGTGGGGTGTGCGTAATTATTCAGCCCCCTTTGGTCTGAGTGCAGTCAGTTGCCAATAGACATTGCCTGATGAGTGCTAATGACTAAATAGAGTGCACCTGTGTGTAATCTAATGTCAGTACAAATACAGCTGCTTTGTGATGGCCTCAGAGGTTGTCTAAGAGAATATTGGGAGCTACAACACCATGTAGTCCAAAGAACACACCAGACAGGTCAGGGATCAAGTTATTGAGAAATTTAAAGCAGGCTTAGGCTACAAAAATATTTCCAAAGCCTTGAACATCCCACGGAGCACTGTTCAAGCCTTCATTCAGAAACGGAAGGAGCATGGCACAACTGTAAACCTATCAAGACAAGGCCGTGTACCTAAACTCACAGGCCGATCAAAGAGAGCGCTGATCAGAAATGCAGTCAAGAGGCCCATGGTGACTCTGGACGAGCTGCAGAGATCTACAGCTCAGGTGGGGGAATCTGTCCATAGGACAACTATTAGTCATGCACTGCACAAAGTTGGCTCTTATGGAAGAGTGACAAGAAGAAAGCCATTGTTAACAGAAAAGCATAAGAAGTCCTGTTTGCAGTTTGCCACAAGCCATGTGAGGGACACAGCAAACATGTGGAAGAAGGTGCTCTGGTCGGATGAGACCAAAATGCAAAACGCTATGTGTGGCAGAAAACTAATACTGCACATCACTCAGAACACACCATCATCACTGTCAAATATGGTGGTGGCAGCATCATGCTCTGGGGGTGTTTCTCTTCAGCAGGGACAGGAAAACTGGTCAAAGTTGATGGGAAAATGGATGGAGCCAAATACAGGGCAATCTTGGAAAAAAACCTCTTGGAGTCTGCAAAAGACTTGAGACTGGGGCGGAGGTTCACCTTCCAGCAGGACAACGACCCTAAAGATAAAGCCAGGGCAACAATGAAATGGTTTAAAACAAAACATATATATGTGTTAGAATGGTCCAGTCAAAGTCCAGATCTAAATCCAATCGAGAATCTGTGGCAAGATCTGAAAACTGCTGTTCACAAATGCTGTCCATCTAATCTGACTGAGCTGGAGCTGTTTTGCAAAGAAGAATGGGCAAGGATTTCAGTCTCTAGATATGCAAAGCTGGTAGAGACATACCCTAAAAGACTGGCAGCTGTAATTGCAGCAAAAGGTGGTTCTACAAAGCATTGACTTAGGGGGCTGAATAATTACGAACACCCCATTTTGCAGTTATTTATTTGTAAAAAAATGTTTGGAATCATGTATGATTTTTGGTTCCACTTCTCACAGGTACACCACTTTGTATTGGTCTTTCACATGGAATTCCAATAAAATTGATGCATGTTTGTGGCAGTAATGTGACAAAATGTAGAAAACTTCAAAGGGGCCGAATACTTTTGCAAGCCACTGTATTGATGGGGTGCTCCTTAATGCTACTCACAGACGCCAGATACCACACTCTGACCTTGCAGTGCTACAGTTCAATGTTTAAATCCTATCTTGGACACTATCTCTATGGAGTTTGTAGGCTTTTCTCAAATTGATTGGCAGTGTTCCCTTACTAGGTTATTTGTCCTCTCCTTAAACTAGCCCTAGTTCAGGAATCTTGTTCTGGAAAGAACTCACCAAGGAAGTCTTAATGTTCCCTGACCCAATGCCCTCAGTGCAACATGGACAAAATCAGCAAAGTTCTTTAAATGGGTCACATCTACAATGTAATTAAAAGCTCCTTTCTAATAATTCATTAAAATCACATGAAATAGAAGCAAATTTAAAAGGGTTTAGGGTCACAGATCCTTCCTCAAGCCGTTCAGCTAGCATGGAGATCGCAGATTATGGTAGAGACAAAGAATTATGAGCCCCTCTGAGGGACACTCTGTGAATATGAATAGCCCAATGTCCTCTCTAAAGTAATGCAGAAATAATGTCAATTTAGTATAAATATGTAATGATAATTTCACAAAAAAAAAAAAAAAACTTGCAAAGTCTGAGACTGCTTACAAGGAAAATATCATCTCAAACTGGAGTTTTGTCTGGAGAGTGCAAGGCTCGTTGCAGTTATTGAACAGTGAATGTCACATAAGATGGGAGTTTAACAGACGCAAGTCTGCATTCTTTCTGTATAAATAGCTTGTTCTGATGTCGGAACATTCTATTTGAACAGATATGACATGCAGGATGTTCCACAGACAGAAACAGCTTGAATGTTATATTATATTATTCATGGAATACAGTCATAGTCACAGTATGCTTGCTCCTATTAAATCTTATTGGTAAGAATTAATTAATAAACTATAGCATGTCTACGCAAATGCATGCATAAAATTATGGTAAAATTATGGTATGAATTACATACAAATATGTGTTCTACATAGAACTTGCCTCTCAACTCTGAACAAAAATGGGTAGTCTGGATTTTATGTTTTTGCATGAAACTGCCTTGCCTTGTGTTTTGCATTACTACTTTACTATACAAAAGATATTGCAGCCAACATATATATAATGAGAGCATATAGATAATATAGACTTACAGTGGCACCAGCCCAAGTGACAGCACCAGTGGAGTCTGAAGCACTTGCCATGACTGTGGGTGGCACAGATGGAGAGCCCATCGCAAGGCTTGAAATCTGGTCTTCCGGCACAGCTTCTGGCCAGAGCCTGGGCTTCATCTACCTTATCATTCTTCAGGCACTTTTGGGCAGCTGTGGCTGTCATCTCTGCCTGGAAGCCTGATCCGCAGGCAGGGAGAGATGTGCCGATTGCAGGATGGAGGTACGATTCCTGGAACTGAATTAAAATGCTGCTTTAGTAAAAGGTGGCAAAGAACAATGTGTAAAATCACACCATTGTGTGTTAGAGATTCACAAGGTAATAATTACAAGCAGATTAACAGTGGTTATAAAACACCTATTACATAGCTGCTGCTCAACATTTTCATTTCAACTGTCGAAAGAGGAGTTAAACTAAAGACAGCCGCCCCCTCTAGCGATACAAGAGAAGACAGTTATTGGATCTCTTTTGAAGACACTTTCCTGCTCTAGAGTCTTATTACGGAGAATGGAGGTGCAAGTCAGCATGGTGATACTGAACTGAGTGAGGAGTTGGGGCTTTTATCTGTGAGTTACATGACTATCACAGTGACATCGTCGTTCGGCAGAAAGAAACATGGCAGTAAGCGAGATAGATCCTCTTATACAATGTAAGCGTAGGATGGTGCTGTATGGTAAAAAGTATGTTATATACATCCACAAATCCTAGAAATCACAGTATAAGTGCTGGGATTGGTGTATGCACACATTGCTGTAAAAGAACCCGGCAGCCATTGCAGTATTGCTTTTGTGCATGGCGTAATAAATGGGATTTCCATTCTTAATTATAAGAAATCAATCCTAAAATCTCTCTGTGTGGCATCACCACAAACAATATGCATTAAACAAACCATTTCTGTCATGACCAAGCATATTACATTACAAGTAATGTCTTGGTTTTCCCCTTATTAAAAAATCTCTTCCGGCAATGTAAATAAACTGGTTGCAAGAACACATGTTGTTTCAGATTGGATCTCCCAGATCAGCCAGATTTATAAACAACTACATAGGGAAGGCCTATTTAACAATTTATTTCACTAGGTGGCCTAGTGGATAGCCCTTTAGGCCAGGGCACTATCTGCATGGAGTTTGTATGCTCTTCTGTGTTTTTGTGGGTTTCCTGTAGGTAGTCGGGTTTCCTCCACATCCCAAGAGCATTTAGATAGGTTAGTAGATTCCTCCCCAAAATGATTGCCACTATTGACTGCAAAAGCAACATAAGGCACTGACTACGGTAGGGATTAGATCGTGAGCTCCTCCGAGGGACAGTTATTGACATGACTATATTCAACATGATATAAAAAGAAGTTAATGCTATATAAATCATCAATACTAAAAGCAAATAATTAAAATTATATTCAATGAAGTAAGTCCTGACGCTAGCTAATAGACATCAATTTCCAGGCTTTTAGTTGACCCATTGGATACACAAACTTTTTTTTGGGGGGGGGGGGGGGGGGGGGGGGTGTAATAGAATTTTCAAAATATCAATCATTCACAAAATACATGTTATTATTATTATTATTATTATTTATATAGCGCCAACATATTACGCAGCGCTGTACAGTGTATTGTCTTGTCACTAACTGTCCCTCAAAGGAGCTCACAATCTAATCCCTACTATTGCCATATGTCTATATTATGTAGTGTAAGTACTGTAGCCTAGGGCCAATTTTTAGGGGGAGCCAATTCACTTATCTGTATGTTTTTGGAATGTGGGAGGAAACCGGAGTGCCCGGAGGAAATCCACGCAGACACGGAGAGAACATACAAACTCTTTGCAGATAGTGCCCTGGCTGGGATTCGAACCAGGGACCCAGTGCTGCAAGGCGAGAGAGCTAACCACTACGCCACCGTGCTGCCCCAGATAAATTAAAAACAAATTTTCCTGGTACAAGACATTTCTTGTGTGTTGCTGGATTATACCTAATATGTACAAAAAACAAAACACTGCACACACCCATTCACCCAGAATCCAGCAAAGTGGTCAGGAAGCCTGTTGAGGGCATCGGTATATAAATATAAAAGAACAGAAGTCTGAAGAATGCCAGGGCCTAATTAAAAAATATTCACTTTAAAGCACCATAGAAGAAATAAGATGACATGTTTCAGATCTACAAACAGCCTTTGTCATAGCTTAGTCATGAAACAACAAAACATTTTTAATCTGTAACAACAAGCTCATCAAATACCACATAAAAAAAACAGAACTGGTTAAGAATGTGGTCATATACACACACCATTAGAAGTTATCGAATTATAAAAATATAGCAGGAAACATGCACTGTCCTCTCTCCTCTTCAAACTGCTGCACGAGTTCGTCCATCCCAACCCCCTCCCTGCATAGTTGTTTTTCTGACATGTTTTTACCCATACATGATCACCCATTTACCCTCTGCTTTGGAATCTCCCCTCAGTTTTACACATGATATTATCATTGCACAAATATGGAGAGACTCTCCAGACACAGAACAGGCCACATAGGACACCTAAAATATTAATTGTAGGTAGTGGCATAGGGATCACCATAGCAGCCATAGCATCTGTGGGGTGCGTAGCTAAGGGGGAGGGGCAAGTGGTCTTAGCCGGTGTTAATTGGGTCCCGTTGTGGACCCCATAGAGACCCGAGGTGGGCCCCCGGAAATGCAAAATTGCGGAGCGCTGGAGGGAAGAAATATACCTGTCTGGGCTCCACTAATATTCTATATTCCTCGTAGTGTACTTGTATCCATGACTAAAGCGCCCTCTCTTGCTATATGGGTTATGTGACGAGAGGAAGCTGTAATCATAGAGACTCTGACCCTGAGATTAGAATAGATCATCGGTGGAGCCCAGAGAAATATGTAACTTCCCTCCAGCCCTCCACTGCTGAGAAGTAGTGGTGGCTACCTATATTTTGGGGGCTAATCTGGCTGCCTATACATTTGGGGATGGCTAATCTGGCTACCTATACTTTAGGTGGCTAATCCAGCTATATATACTAAAGAGGGGGTTAATCTGGCTACCTATACTTAAGAAGGAGCTAATCTAGCTACCTGTAGTTTAGGGGGCTAATCTGGCTATTTATACTCTAGGAGGAATAATCTGGCTACCTGCTGGGCAACCATCTGGCTACTGGGGGTTCCTCTAGCTACTTATACCTTTCCTACCTTTGCTGGGTCCACCTAATACTGGGGGGATATTTAGCTCCCTATTATGGGGGCTACCTGGTACACAAAGGTACCTTATAATTTTTAGACAGTGGGGCCCAATCAAAATGTTGCTGTGGGGCCCCATGATTCTTAGCTACTCCTTTGAGTGTAATTTTGTGACTGAGGTGGAAGAAGAGGTGGGCAGTATTGAAGAAAGCTTGGTAAGGCTACTTTCATGCAGCCTAAGGGTACGTACAGACATACGATAACGATCGTTCGTTCTGAACGACGAACGATGTTAAAGGAGGTATCGGCCAATGATCGTTTGAAGAAAGGCTACTTTGAACATCGTTCGTGTACGAACGATCTTGGAACGAGCGTTGCGTGCTCAACATGATTTATAAACTGATTTCAAACACAAGTGTCAAAAAGAACTGTTTGAGCATGTGCAAAGCTTTGAGAACGAACGATCAACAACCGATCGTTGTACAGACATTACTTTTTGAACGATGGTCGTTGGAAAAGATCTGGCAGAATGGATCGTTCTTTACCCACGACATATCTCGTTGGTCGGTCGTTTTAATGATCGTTCGTGCACTTTTTACGAACGATCGTTGGGCAATGCCGTCGGTAACGATCGTTTTAAACGACTATAGTTGCATGTCTGTACGCACCATAAGGGCTGTTTACCACAAATTTCAAAATGCAATTGCAAACATATGCAATTTTGTGCAATACCATGCAAGCTGCATTTTTTTTAAATGCACACAACAGAATACAGGAGTGGAAAGAAGACACCACAATTTACATTATTTTGCCAGTGTCCATGTGATTTGCAAACCTTGCAGAATGCAATGTGATTTCTTCACGATTTTGCAATGAGAGTTTTCTGCAATTGTATTTAGCAATTTTATCTGGCTGCTAGGAACACAAGGACAGATGCAAAATAATTGTAGCATGCAAGCCCCCTCTCCTTTAATAAACAATAAGGCACTGGTTTATGCAAACAGCCATATGAGACATAAAAAATAGACATTTTCCACAACATCCATTAATGATATTCCCACATAACAATTAGGCAGTACTTTAATTACATAATTATGCCGCGTGCGCTCCAAACATTACAATCTGTAGCATGTCCCCCAAAACATTTAATTACATACAGTGTTAGGCTCCCTGCACACTGCAAATCCGTTTTGTTATTCAGATTCCGTTTTCGATTCCGATTTGCAATTCCGATTTTCCCTGAATGCTATTAACAGAACAACAGAGGAAAAAACGCAGCATGCTGTAGCGATTAAAAATCGGAGTTGGATGTAAAAACCGATTAAAAATCGGGATTGGAATCGCATGCAGTGTGCAGGGAGCCTCAGTCCCACTCAACATAATTAGGCAGCATTTACTTTCCAAAGCAAACTAGGCAAAAGAAAAAGCAAGATTAGGCAGCATTTCCTCCACACAAATGTAATAATTAGGCAGTGCATCCCACAAAAAAAAAAAAAAAAAAAAAAAAAAAAAACAAAGCCTCAATTAGGCAGCCTGTCCCCTCAAAAATCATTAGGCAACATTACACAAAAATAGGCATTGTGCCCAAAACAGAAGTATGCAGAGTAGTCTGCAAAATCATAATGAAGTCTCCACACAATCTTAATTAAGCAGAGATCCACCCCAAAGACATAATCAGGCAGGGTCCTCCCTAGAATCACCAAACACAATCAGGCAGAGCCCCCCCTTAAATTCCCAACATGATAAGGCAAAGCCCTGTCCCCAAACATAATTAGGCAGTCCGCTACCCAAGTATGAATAGGCATCATGCACCCTCAAATCTAAAAAAAACAATTAGTTTCCCCCTCCCTCCTAAAAAACTATAATTAGACACAGTTTTCCTGTCTCCTCCAAAGTATGAACAAGCATAGCCCCCCTTTGCAGAAATAATAAGGCAGAGTCCCGCCCATCCCCAATAATAATTAGGCAGAGGTCCCCCTCCCAGAAATCTCTATAGTTAGGAAGTGTGAATGTTTAACAAATCCCTGGTGTCAGTGGTAGGCACCTGTAAATACAAATACAGACCGGACATTCACCTGCAGCCTGGCTACTTGTGCCAGCCTTAAACTGTGCAGTCAGTGAATCCCCATGCACTAGCAATCATGCTGTACAAGGGCACCTGGTCCACCAGGCTGTCTAGGTGCACGCCTGGGGAAGGGTGCTGTCGTGTGTGTGTGTGTGGGGGGGGGGGGGGTGCCCACCCCCCACTAGATTGTGGGACCCCCCAGGTGGTGAACTGGCTTGCGGCTTCTAATAGACACCACGCCAGTTCACTACCTGCAGCCCGCAGTTCACCTCATCCTGCGGGAGTCTTCCGGCAGGCAGAACAGGGCTACGGAAAGATGGTATCCGAAGTCCTGCAGTGGAAACTATTTCTGTCTCCAGTACAGGGCTTTGGGCGCCATCTTCCCATAGCCCTGCTTAGAGGTAAGCGTAATGACTTAATTACGATTTCACGAAATTTCGCGTTATTAGTGTAATGACGATTATGGCCGTAAGTACATAATCGTAATGAAGAAGGATTTCGCGAAATTCCGCGTAAGTGTAATTTTCGCGTAGCTTTCGCATTACAGTGGGTATTGCGAAATTACGTTTGCCTTGCATGCAACGGTTTGTAAGCGTAGTTACATAACGTAATTTCGCGATAGTTCATATTACTGTAAGCGTTAATTTCCGCGTAGTTTTCGCGTTACGGTGGGTATCGCGAATTACGTTGTGTTCCTGTCCCCGGTAACTTTGACCATGCAAGTGCAGTTCTCTATGTTGCGCATGCGCAGTTCTGTGAGACTGAACCATGCATGTGTGGGACTCTTACGCTGCACAGTATGAAGAAACACAACGTGTGTGATGGGAGCGCATGCGGGCGACTTCAGCTAAAGTTGCCGGGAACAGGACCACAGAGTGTACCAGGATGGTGCATGAGAACCTCGCGGGCTATAGGGGGCTGGAGGAAACTGCTCATGGTCCCTTTAACTGCGATCAGGGCGTTCAGCCATCAGGGGACAGTGGTGGTGGAGGAGGGGCTGCCTGACTCCAGAAGGTAAAGGAGTGGCGGACAGGAAGGGAGGGGGGACAGGCTGCTTACTAGGGGCCTGAGCCCACTAATGCAGTTGTGCTCAGTTGTACGCAGTTGTGTCCGCTTTTCAGCATCTGTAACATTGATGTTTCTGAAAAGCGGACACAACTGCGCACAACTGTTAGTGGGCTCAGTCCCAGTCTGGGTACACCTCTCTGGCTAACCTATATGGGGGGCAACTGTACGTGGGTACTATATCAATGTCAACTCTGTACCTGGTTAACCAATCCTGGGGGCACCTACCTGGTTAACTTATACTTGGAGCAACTATACCTGGCTTCTATAGTGGGACCACCTTTACCTGTCTTCCTTTACTGCGGGCAGCTATACCTAGCTACCTGTACTGGCGGCACCTTTAGCTGGCCACCTATACTGGGGCATCTATACCTGGCTAGCTGCCTACTTATACAATTTAGAAGTACAAAAAACGAAAATGAGAAAAAAAAAAAAAGGAAAATAAATCCAAATAACTTTCACTGGCTCAGTGGAAAACACAAAACTTACATACAGGGGTTATATGTGTCTGCCTGTTACTGACACTTAAAACAAGTACTTAAAGAAATAAACAGAAATATATATCACTCTCTGTCTGGCTGTTGATGAACACAGACCGAGCCTCTACCACTGGGTCCCTATCTGTCTAAAATAGCTGATAAACACTGAAACAAAGAAATCCCAGTCTGAATAATGCCCTAAAATAGTTAAATAAACAAATAAACTTCCTCACAGTCTATAGCAGTGCTGTCCAACTTCATGGGCATGGAGGGCCATTTTTTTTTCAGACCCCATGGTGGAGGGCCGTAGGTTCTTGCTAGAGCCGCCCCCCCCCCCCTCCCCCCGAAAAAAATGCAATTAAAGGATAATTAGATTGGCAGCACTTTTCACAAAATGCAATTTAAAATAATGGTGAAGTTACGCGCGCCAGAAAACATGAGGGGTCCATTGCGAAAAATGGGTGTGGCCATAGACCAGAATGCAGGTGTGGCCACGGGTGGAGACAAATTTACATGAACTTAGCAATGTGGGACATTAGATTAGGACAGTGGTGGTGAACCTTTTGGAGGCCGAGTGTCCAAACTGCAACCCAAAAGTCACTTATCGCAAAGTGGCAACAGCAATTTAAACTACATACAAACGTTTTAACTCATACATGAACATTATGGAAAATCCAAGTTGAAAATAAACTGTGAAGATAAACAATTTCATCCATCCTACTCCTGAAAAATGTGGGGTTTTTTTTAGAACCTCCCAGTTTTATTTTCCGTTTGAAAAAGCTAAAAAAGTAGGTTTAATGCTATTGTCTCATGATGACGATTCAGCTTTTCCATAGTCTCACAGTTCGCAATCATGTGACCCCCAACAAGACAAATTCAGCAATCATGAGGCCCCCAACAAATCATGAGGCCCCCAACAAGACAAATTCAGCAATCATGATGCCCCCAACAAGACAAATTTAGCAATCATGAGGCCCCCAACAAGACACATTCAGCAATCTAGAGGCCCCCAACAAGACAAATTCAGCAATCGTGATGCCCCCAACAAATCATGAGGCCCCCAACAAGACAAATTCAGCAATCATGAGGCCCCCAACACGACAAATTCAGCAGTCATGAGGCACATAAATAGACAGCATTTCACATAAATAAGCAGAATGCCCCTTTAATATGGTAGACACCTCTCACCTGGCTTCTAAATTCTCCTCTACTGGCTGCTGTGCCTGGCAATTGTGTTTTGGGCCGGATTGGGGATGATGTGTGGGCTGAAATGCCAGGTGACAGGTGTCCCCCCAGTTGAGGTAGTGACACGTGTCCCCCCAGCTAGATAGTGACAGGAGCCCCCCCCCCCAGGCTAGATAGTGACAGGAGCACCCCCCCAGGCTAGATAGTGACAGGAGCACCCCCCCAGCTAGATATTGACAGGTGCCCCCCACTTAGATAGTGACAGGTGCCCCCCACTTAGATAGTGACAGGTGCCCCCCACTTAGTGACAGGTGCCCCCCACTTAGATAGTGACAGGTGCCCCCCCCAGCTAGATAGTGACAGGTGCCCCCCACTTAGATAGTGACAGGTGCCCCCCCAGCGAGATAGTGACAGGTGCCCCCCACTTAGATAGTGACAGGTGCCCCCCACTTAGATAGTGACAGGTGCCCCCCACTTAGATAGTGACAGGAGCACCCCCCCAGCTAGATAGTGACAGGTGCCCCCCACTTAGATAGTGACAGGTGCCCCCCACTTAGATAGTGACAGGTGCCCCCCACTTAGTGACAGGTGCCCCCCACTTAGATAGTGACAGGTGCCCCCCCCAGCTAGATAGTGACAGGTGCCCCCCACTTAGATAGTGACAGGTGCCCCCCACTTAGATAGTGACAGGTGCCCCCCCCCCAGCTAGATAGTGACAGGTGCCCCCCCAGTTAGATAGTGACAGGTGCCCCCCCAGTTAGATAGTGACAGGTGCCCCCCCAGTTAGATAGTGACAGGAGCCCCCCCAGTTAGATAGTGACAGGTGCCCCCCACTTAGATAGTGACAGGTGCCCCCCCAGCGAGATAGTGACAGGTGCCCCCCACTTAGATAGTGACAGGTGCCCCCCACTTAGATAGTGACAGGTGCCCCCCACTTAGATAGTGACAGGAGCACCCCCCCAGCTAGATAGTGACAGGTGCCCCCCACTTAGATAGTGACAGGTGCCCCCCACTTAGATAGTGACAGGTGCCCCCCACTTAGTGACAGGTGCCCCCCACTTAGATAGTGACAGGTGCCCCCCCCAGCTAGATAGTGACAGGTGCCCCCCACTTAGATAGTGACAGGTGCCCCCCACTTAGATAGTGACAGGTGCCCCCCCCCCAGCTAGATAGTGACAGGTGCCCCCCCAGTTAGATAGTGACAGGTGCCCCCCCAGTTAGATAGTGACAGGTGCCCCCCCAGTTAGATAGTGACAGGAGCCCCCCCAGTTAGATAGTGACAGGTGCCCCCCACTTAGATAGTGACAGGTGCCGCCCCCCCCAGCTAGATAGTGACAGGTGCCCCCCCAGTTAGATAGTGACAGGTGCCCCCCCAGTTAGATAGTGACAGGTGCCCCCCCAGTTAGATAGTGACAGGAGCCCCCCCCAGTTAGATAGTGACAGGTGCCCCCCCCCCAGTTAGATAGTGTCAGGAGCCCCCCCAGCTAGTGACAGGTGCCCCCACCAGTAACGAGCCCGTTACCTCGGTGTCCCCGCTGGCCTCTCCGGTGTCCCCGCTGGCCTCTCCGGTGTCCCCGCTGACGATGCCGCTGCTGCCTCACAGATCAGACCTCACAGATCGCGGCGACTGAAGCAAGCAGAGCGCGCGCATGACACCCGCGAGGCAGAACGTCACATGCGGAAGTGACTAATGATTCACTTCCGCATGTGACATACTCCGTGCGGATACCATGCGCCCTCTGTTTACCTCAGTCGCCGCAATCTGTGAGGTCTGATCTGTGAGGCAGCGGCAGGACATAGGAGAGGCCAGCGGGGACACAGGAGGCCACAATACAAGGGAGCAGGCATGGCGCCGATAGCGCAAGCCATGCCTGCATCCCAGGGACACGAGCGGGCCGCAGCAGGTGGCCTGGCGGGCCGGATGCGGCCCGCGGGCCGCCAGTTGGACAGCACTGGTCTATAGCAATGACTGAAATAAAGCAAAATGCTAGAAAAGGCAAAGAAATGGTGTATATGAGTTCTGCAATGTGCTCTCTCTCACTCCTTCTCCTACAGCAACAACAACCCACAAAGTGAAACTAACATGGCTGCCAGATTATATACTAGGAGGGTGGGTCAAACTACAATTGGTTGTTTAGGATGTATCTCAAAAGAAGCCTGTAATATGATTGGACAATCTCCAATACCCAGACACTTTCCTGTGTCTAGTAATTACTATTATAAACGAAATTACTTTCATTTTCAAAATTAAAATGTATTTCTTTTTATAGCTAAAAGTCATTACGAAATTCGCGAAATTGCGAAGATATGCGAAATTACATTATGGTTTAACATGAATTACGGTATAGTTGTACGTGAAATTACGTTATGAACGAAACGCGAAATTACGCGTTGGAAATTACGCTTACGGTATTATCAATTACGATTTTAATGGCAATTACACTACCATAATTTCGCGTCGTAATAGCAAATGTCGCATGCGTAATTATAGTAACGCGAAATTTCGGCTCAACCCTAGCCCTGCTCTCTGCCTGTCAGCGCGGGACTATCACAGTGGCTGGCTACAGGTAGATCAACGGGGGAGCAGCGCGTCGGGAGAGGAGTCTTCTGCAGGTGAGTAAATGCTTTTTTTTTTTTACTGGTGCACATTATTTTCTGGTGAAAAGCTGCCCACATTACGATTATTTCCTTGTGAAACATTGCGATTATTTTTTGGTGAAACGCTCCCCATATTATAATTATTTTCTAGTGAAAGATTGCCGCATTACGATTATTTTCTGGTGAAACATTGCTGCATTACAATTATTTTCTGGTGAAACGCTGCCCACATTACGATTATTTTCTGGTGAAACTTGATGCATTATGATTATTTTCTGGTGAAACCCTGCCCACATTACAATTATTTTCTAGTGAAAGATTGCCGCATTACCATTACTTTCTGGTGAAACATTTCTGCATTACAATTATTTTCTGGTGAAACGCTGCCCACGTTACGATTATTTTCTGGTGAAACATTGCCACATTACGATTATTTTCTGGTGAAACATTGCCACATTACGATTATTTTATGGTGAAACATTGCTGCATTACGATTATTTTCTGGTGAAATGCTGCCCCATTACGATTATTTTTATGGGGGGGCATAGGTTTTCTCGCCTGGAGTGACAAAAAGGCGCGCCTGAAGCCATATTTTAATGGATCCCAGGTATAGAAATAGCCTGATATTCTGTGAACTTCCGCTGTTCGCATTCCCGGCAAACAGCAAACATTTGGGGTGTTTGACCCGCCCCCTATACATCATCATTGAGGTAAACTTTGACCCCTTACCTCACAGTCAGCAGACTCATGGCAGCCAATCAGCTAGCACCCCCTCCTGGACCCCCCACCCCCCTATCAAAAAGCAGTTGCGGTGGCCATATTGGATTAATTCTCTGCTGGCTGCTGATTGTTAGTGAGAGCAGGGTCAGACTTGCTGCAGATAGGTAGGGAAAGCATTAGCTAGGCCTTTGTTCTTGTTCCTTACTTGCTGTGAAAGCACCCCAAACAGCTCTTTTGAGGGCTCGCACATCGGTCTCCTGTGTTTTTTGTGTGTGTGACACTCCACAGCCCATTGACACCCAGAGCTGTGCATAATGTGATTTCTGCCCTTTAGGGATTAAAACCCGACTTTGCGTCAACTCCGTAATTTTTGGTGGGACTGCCACAGTCCAGGTGTTAGGCCACATACACATATCAGACCATAGTCTTTTGAAAATGAAAGATCACAGACCAATCTTACCACCCTTCATGTAGTATGAGAGCCATACTCTACACAGTCTTTTCTATGGAGCTGAACTCCACATCAGAAAAAAATCTTTGCAAGATGCTGCACACACAGATGCTGTACAGACACAACAGATCAGTATCTGCAAAAGATCTGTTCCTGCCAAAAATCCATTCCTGCAAATTGCAATGATAGTCTATGAGATCTGCAGATCATCATACACACATGATTTAACTGACATTCATCTGCAGATCAGATCCACCAGGATGGATTTTCAGATCTGCGGATCTGCAGATGAATGTCCGTTAAATCATGTGTGTATGATGATCTGCAGATATCATAGACTATCATTGCAATTTGCAGGAATGGATTTTTGGCAGGAACAGATCTTTTGCAGATACTGATCTTTTGTGTCTGTACAGCATCTGTGTGTGCAGCATCTTGCCAAGATTTTTTCCTGATGTGGAGTTCAGCTCCATAGAAAAGACTGTGTAGAGTATTGGCTCTTATACTACAGGAAGGGTGGTAAGATTGGTCTGTGATCTTTCATTTTCCAAAGACTATGGTCTGATGTGTGTATGAGCCTTTAGACCTCTTGAAACAACTTTTCCAACACTTTTGTGGCCAGAAACAGTCTTTGTACGTGTTCAAATTTGCCTGCCCATTGAAGTCTATGGAGATTCGCCAAATTCACTTGTTCGTGAACATTTGCGGACGTTCTCGTTTGCGAACGGAAAATCTGATGTTCGCGACATCTCTACCCTGGTAATGCACTGCAACATATATCCCTCCGCATTACCTGAGACTGTTATTATAGACAACCTCAGCATGCAGTTGATCAATCTACAGACCATGATCCTGAGCAGGACTATTTAGGGGCACTGCTGAGATTCAAGGCCCATGCCAAGACCTTGCCCCTATCTGGTTTAGCAATGTGCAGAATAGTGGAGAAGGGCCAGTGGATATGTTAAATAAAATAAAACCTAGGAGCATGGTTAGTACAGCCTATATATTACATATGTACTATATGTGACAACATACATTGGATGGCTGATATTCCAACTTTTAAAGCCTAGTGTGAAACACTTTCTTCACTTTTGAATTTGAAAGTAACTGTGTGTGAATATATGGAAGTCAACTTCTCTATAAGTAGATACATCATATCTAAAGGATCTCTTGGTGGTCAACCATATACGGCAAGGAATATAGACTCGGGCCTCTTTCACAGTGGGACATTAAAGTCGCACGTTATAAAAAATTATAACGCAGACTAACGCACAGCAATACAAAGTCTGTGCGACATTCACAGTGCACACGTTGCATTGTGTGTAACGTGTAGCAATATTTAGAAAGTGCTGCATGCTGTGCGTTTAGCAATAAATTTGCTGCGTTATGTGTGTTGCACATGCTCAGTAATGTTTTTTTTTTTTTAAATGTAACGCATGCGCCGTTTTTGTTCCATCGGTATGCGTCAAAAACAGCGCACCAAGAGACACATAACGCAGTGCAAAATAACGTCCAATTTCATAACCTACAGGCGCTGCGTTAGGGGCACGTTGTGCGACTTTAACGTCGCATCAAACGCAATGTCCCACTGTGAAAGAGACCTCAATGCACTTTTTCTGACATCAGAGGAAGCAGAATGTGCACCGTCCGTCCATAGCCAAAGTGATTTATTGTACTTCTGGCAACAACAAAATTCCTACCTTCAACATGTCGGATGTAGCTACTGGGGTGGAGGTGGGTGCACTAGAACTAAGTGGGATCGGCCGTTTCGCATCTTCCTGAATGCTTGGTCACGCTGCGTTCCAATAGTGGACCAAGTATCCAGGAGGACGTGAACGTCTATCGCCGGTCCCACTTAGTTCCCAGTGCACCCACCTCCACCACCGCAGCTACATCCTACATGTTGAAGGTAGAACACAGTTGATGCTATTTCTATTAAGAATGTTGTTGTTGCCAGAAATGCAATAAATCACTTTGACTATGGACGGACGGTGCACGTTCTGCTTCTTCTGATGTCATATTTATACTGATCTTTCTTTATGCCTGTTCCACAGAGCACATGTCCAATTGGAAGTTGGAATTGCAGTAGCAGCGATGAGTGTTTATTTGCCTTTCTATCCACATTCTTGGACACATATTGTGTAATAAAGAGGGGAATGCTACACTAGCCTTATGCTGCATACACACTTGAGATAAAAGTCTTTGGAAAAGGCAAGATCACGGACCAATTTTACCCCATTCCCTGTAGTATGAGAGCCATACTCTACACAGTCTATTCTATGGAGCTGCACTCCCCATCAGATAAAATCTTTGCAAGATGCTGCACACAAAGATGCCCGTACACATTCAAAAGATCATTATCTGCAAAAGATCTCTTCCTGCAATAGATCCATTCCTGCAAAATGCATTCATAGTCTATGAGATCTGCAGATCCTCATACACACCTTGTTTAACAGACTTCATCTGCATATCTGGCAATCATCTGCAGATCTGAAAATCCATCCTGGTGGATCTTATCTGCAGATGATCTGCAGATGATTGCCTGTTAAACAAGGTGTGTATGATGATCTGCAGATCTCATAGACTATGAATGCATTTTGCAGGAATGGATCTATTGCAGGAAGAGATCTTTTGCAGATAATGATCTTTTGAATGTGTACGGGCATCTTTGTGTGCAGCATCTTGCAAACATTTTATCTGATGGGGAGTGCAGCTCCATAGAATAGACTGTGTAGAGTATGGCTCTCATACTACATGGAATGGGGTAAAATTGGTCTGTGATCTTGCCTTTTCCAAAGACTTTTATCTCAAGTGTGTATGCAGCATTACTCTTATGACACCGTCAATGCACTTTTTCTTCTACGAGATAATTTTCACCTTCTGTTTAAAATAGCTTTTCAGCACTCTGCAATTGAAAAAGTACCAAAAAGTAGGTGAAAAGCACTGTCAAAATAATTTCCTTGCTTACTGGTTGCTTAAAAGCCATTTTATTGATAAAGTGTGTTAATATGCTCTTAGTAGTGGGAAGCTTACTGCTGAAAAAGAAAGATTTTTTTTTAGATGCTTATGACTTTGTTGTATTTATTAAATATAAAAAGCAGGGTTAAAAGTAGGGGTGTCTTCAGGGCAGTAAGCACAGGATGCACTAGGGCAGATTCCCCAACCCTGTACTTAAAGGGAAGGTGAGAGGTGTTTAAAACTACCTGGGGCATCCTCCAGCCCCTGGTAGCCTATGTGTCCCTCGCCGCAACTCTGCTCCCAGCCGGTGGCACGGGGTCCCCTCCGGGTCGGCATCTCCTGCGCCTGCGCAAGCGTGGCTGTGCCACTCATGATCGCGGTCACGTGGTCTGGAGCATTCTGCGCAGGCGCAGTACTTCCCGCTAGTGGTCTGCTGTAGGTCATTTTGTAGCATTCTAGCAGTGATCCTCCTGTTCCTCCTTGCCAAAAGGAGAAAATAACAGTCTCACTGAGGCGTTAAAGGGAACCAAGCAGCATTTTTAACTCCCAGCGCAGCTCAATCAGGGCCGGCCTTAGGTTTCAGATTTTGGTGCCCCCCCATTCATCCACTTCGTGTACACACACACACACACACACACACACACACACACACACACACACACACACACACACACACACACACACACACACACACACACACACACACACACACACGCCCATGTGCAAGATCCCCTTTAGTGTATATAGGCAGATCCCCCCCTTTAGTGTATATAGGCAGATCCCCCTTAGTCTATATAGGCTGATCCCCCCTTTAGTGTACATAGGCAGATCCCTCCCTTTTAGTACATATAAACAGATCCCTTTTTAGTGTATATAGCTAGGCAGATAAATAGTGTATAGTACACAAGCAGATCCCCCTTTAGCGTATATTCTCCCCCCCTTCCCCAACCGGGAGGCAGTTGGGGAACCATACTTTCTGCTTGTAGCTGGGAACAGAAGGTGGCCAGGAGTCAGGAGTGACAAGCAGGTCTCTCTATGATTAGTGAGCAGCGCAGACATCACCTGTGAGCGACGGGCAGCGCTACTGGCCCGCACGGCTCACACAGACTCAGCAAGAGGCAGCAGCAGGCTCCTGAAGTCTACGTTCCCATCACCCCCAGCAGCACCAGGGGAGGGAGCTACCACTTGCAGCAGCCACAGATGGACCCGGAGCCCGCAGCCAGCAGGTAGAAACGTGGCCAGGGCCAGTTGAATGTGCATCACGTGCTTAGGGGATTATTCCTTTAAGTGATGCACCTTAAAGAGCGGTGCAACATGAGTTCCCAACAGAGAATGGGGGAACAGTACATAAGGGTGTACCGGAGGTGGAAGAAAAAAAAAGGAGTTGACCAATCTAGGTGACTGTCACCGCGGCTGCAGAGCGGTAAACTTTTTTTCGGGTTTTGTCATGGACAGGACCAGAGATTGACAGAGAGGTCAATGCTGGGCTGTTTGTGTGTTTTTCCTCGTCCACTGATTGGTCAAATATATTTTTTTTCCAGCTCCTATCAAGTTTAGCACAGAACAGAACTGAAAGCAGTTCATGGGGCAATTACAAAGAAGCAAGGAATTGCAATTTACAGAGTGACAGTGTATCAATACAGTGTTTGCCATAGGACTACCTACCTAGTGGGCATTCAGTGATTCTCATGCAGGCATATGAAGCTGGCACGCGTAGCCCTGAACCCTGAAGTAGGGAGGTAGTAGCATTGGCAAACATGGGTCAGAGGGTACAACAAACAGGACTTCTAGCAGAGCTGGTTGTGATCAATGAAGTTCTAGGTAAGTAACAACGAAAATGCGTAAGAGCATTGCAAGCTCAGCTGAAAAGCAGTCTGCAGGTAGCAGCTACATGTGTGTGGCATCTGTACTCAGTACATACTGCGGCCGAAAATGTACGGGGGGGGGGGGGGGTATGAGAAGAGTTTTCAATGAGGCAAGAGCTTCCTCAGGTGGAGTCCGTGGGAGCATATTTTAAGAAGGTAAGTACTTATGACATTGTACATTAGGTAGTGGAGAGGAGTTTAGCTCCAGTCTACCAAAAAGAGTAAACAGAGTTCAGGAGAACTATAAAGAAATGAGATCAATTACGGTATATATTGATCAATCTAAGAATTGATTTGTTTGTATTTCGATTTCAGGAGTTTGGCAATATGGAATCAAGAAAGCTGAGGTGCTGGCAGCAGAGACAGAGACAGACATGTCAGTCGGATAAGCGATCCAATCCTGGTTTGGAGAACAGTGAGATTTCCGAGATCAGAAAGAGACTAAAAATGCTAATGTTTTTCTTTCCCAAGGAGGTGCTCTTATAATAATGAGTACTGTGCTGATGGTGATCCTAGGCTGCCATTTCATCCTAGGAGACTGAGGAGAGGACATTCTCATGAACAATAAGGGGTTAATGAGAACACAAGGCCCAAGCATGTTAATGTTTGGAGAAAAAGGTACTGATCCTTTTGCCCTTCCCTCTGATTTGCCTGACTGGACCGAACCATGAAGGAGGAAAAGATCGTGCCAGGGGGACACAAATTTCATGGCACAATGTTGGTGAAAGGTATGAAGGGTCAAGTGTGCTGGAAGTGTGATGTGAACGTCTGCTTAAATCTGCTCTGGAATGTCACACTCCCGGAACCAACGCACCAATCCAAAGTTTCGTTAAATGGTACATTGCAGTACAATGTGTACATGCAAAAGGTGGAGTGTGTTGTGCAGGATTACCTTGTCTTGGTTCTCTGGAGTGAGATGGTTCTAGATTGGAGAGGAACGAGCAGTAAGCGTCACTTCTCCTCCAGGAGAGAGGCAGTGAACAATATCACACTCTGGTGCAACCAACAGAGGGTGTCTCTGAGACAACTATACACACGTAAAGGCTGGAAAGCAGAAGGGTTTTGGTTCTCGAAACGAGAAGTAAAAATCGAGATCCAGCCACATGTTCAGGTGACAAAGAGGTTGCGGAGAGCGATCCCAGGAAAGGGAGTGTCAACACAGGTAACATCATCCTCACTACACGGGTCACAATATGAGACAATATTACACAGTCCATATTCAGCCACTTATCCTCATGCTAGATGGGTAAGTGAGGAGGTACTTTTAATTGAAAGATTGCAGAGAGTACATTCTTCCCGACCGAAGGTACGTATTTTGCCTCAGGACATAAGGGGGGCAAAGGTCCAATCAGGACAGTTGGGAATATCTTTTGTCATTGAGATGCTAATCAATTTCCCAAAAGAAAGAGTACCTACAGTATTCTTCTGGGGAGGGCCACAAGGATTGGCATGGGACGTGAGTTTAATGGATCAGTGGACCTTTTGGAGTAGAGAGGTAGAATCCTGGGATACATCAGGTAGCACCTCGGGGACTCTCTATGATGGAAGGGTGATGGGACTAAAACAAGGGTGTAACGATTGAAGAATTATCTCCGTGGGCAGCGCTCAAGAGGTGCGCTGACACTGCGGAAATCCTCCACAAGCGTATCTAATAACAGAACCCAGCTGTGGTGCAAAGCACCTGTAGAGGGAAAGTGAGCACAGAGACAGAATGTATGTGTGTCCACCAATCTAGTCGACACCCGGCGACGGCGAACACACAACAGCGGTAACCAAGCGGGAACGCAACCGCAAGAATGGCGATTGCCAACAGTGACACAAGACCGAGTAAAGACAGAGCATAAGTGTAGAAAAAAAGACACAGCAAACAATGATCAGAACGCCAAGGAAAATAACAAACGCACTCGCTAAGCGCAACAGCGACAAAACACGCTAATGGTGCGGTCTCCGCACGAAAAGCGCAACAGAGACAAAACGCGCCAACCCTATCTAACCAATGTAACACGAAAATGAATAGAGAAAGCTAACGCTTGCTAAACGGCTACCCCACCGAGCCTACAGCAAGTGTTCGTTCCAGACAAGACAGACAAACAGACAACAGGAACAGGTCATGTAGGATCCACTACTCTTCCGCAAGAGCACACAACAAGACAGACAGAAGGAGTAACCAATAGCAACCGTAGCCGAGGTTATACTCCAAGATACAGACTACAGAAGGATCCACCGCCACTCCGCTAGGGCGGCTGCGATCCAAACAGACAGACAGAAGGAGTAACCAGTAGCAACCGCAGCTAAGGTTAAACTCCAAGACAGAGTACAGAAGGAACCACCGCCACTACCGCTAGGGAGAATGCGATCCCAACAGACAGAACGACTTCCTGTCGACCGCCGCTGGCGACAAGACAATCGCAACAGATAAGACGGAATAGGCAGTACAAATTAAACACAAACCTAACTGCACTAAATAGGAGTGCTAGGAGCACTCCCCAAGAATTACTCTAAGATAATCTTAGCAAAGGCTGAGACTCCAGGTAAGTTAGCAGGAACAAACCTCTATGACCAGCAGGGGATTCTGGGAGGAAATGGCATTTATACCGCAAGCCATCAAAGGAAGCAGCTAAGCAATTTGCATGACAAGTGGATGCAAATTCCTCACCAGCAAAGGTCTCTTTTCCAGGGACCTGCAGCAATCAGACCTAAACAATGGTCAAAAAGTTGCCTGCCTGTGCAGACAGCAGAGCAGATCATTACAGAGGGAGTTTATAATATAGCGCCCTTAGTCCGGGTGGATGAAGGACCATGGACATACGGTTTTTGCATCTCACAGTCCCTAGAGTTTAAAGGTCCAAATACATCTTGTATAATGAGAAGGGAAACTGTGACAGTAAAAGTGGGGGTTCCCACGACTCCTAAAGCTCAGGTAGTCACCCTGCCAGTGACTACCCAGGAACCCCGCCTACCGTCATGTGATACACATCAGGTAGTAAAAAGTGGCCCTTTCCTGTTAAATCAACTGAGGGCGACTCCAGTTATCATGGAGGCCCAGCTTCAATTGATCACTTGGCAGATTAACTTAGAAGAGTGGGTAATATCTAATATCTACCCTAACTGCAGCACTGTCGCTGCCACCCTGGTACAGGCTTTTATGTCATGGGCACATTCCACAGGGAATAGTGTAGCCAGAAGAAGGTCCTGGGATTTAGCCAATACATTCTTGGGAGGCATGGGCGCTGGAATGGGGGTAGCAAACAGTGTAGACATAGAAGGTATGACAGAGGCCATTCAACAATTAGGCACATTGGGACAACAGACCGTGGGTACCCAATATCATCTGAACTTGGTTTTGGAACAGTTAACGCACAACACATATAAAGTTCAGGAGTACACTCAAAGGCACATTCAAATAATTCTTCAGAAGATGATTGCACATGCTAGCTAGGGGTACTGCATGGGAAACAGCTTGTCTATGCAGACTTAGTTAACAGTGGATTTTAAGATAATGGCTCAAGCCTTATCAGAAGGTAAAACTCCTTTACAACTGAGACTTGACAAGGAGAGAATTATCGATTTTCCTGGGGAAGGATCTTTTGCATGGAGGCACCGAGATGTCTGGGTAAACAGGTGGAAAGGGTGCGGCAATTCTTTATGCACCGCTACTTCCTAGTTCCTACCGATGGAAAAACCCAGGTTTTCCAGTAGTATCACTGGGGATACCTGTTTCTTCCCCACATGTCTTACACCATGACCTGAGAGGTCAACATTTTTTGGTGCTAGACGGGGAGGTGAAACAAGTAAATTTGTCATTATGCTGGCAATTCTCAGTGAAGTACCTGTGTTTGCCGGGGCAAATCAGATTTAGTGAGGAAGCATGCTGGCTCAATTACACAGAATGCGCAGCTGCCATTTAAAAGATCCATCCCAAAGCCAAACCAATATCTCCGGTGGCTGAAGGAAAAGTTTGTTTTTAAACATGATGTCTACTGACACATTCATGGTACATTTTCATAATTGTTCCGACAAGGTTGATCTTGCAAGGGGAACTTATTGTGTGAGCGGAGATCCCATATGGATCAAGTCAGAAAGGTTTGACTATGTTATTCCTCAAATTGTTAAGAGAACTCTAAAGTTCAAAGCTCCACAGGAAGTGCCCATCCTGAGGGATCACACGCCATGGGACAAATGAGTACAGGTTTTGACACAAGACCACACTTTGTTACAATGGTTAAACAAACAGAACACTAAACTAGAGGTGATATTTCACCATAAGCAAGGGGATCTTAAGGAGGTTGAACACAAATAAAATCAGGTGAGTTCCAGTCTGACCTGGTGGAGAAGGTTTCTGGCGATGTTCCAGGGACACTCGGACTGGGCCTCTGCAGTTCAATATTTCTTTCTACACCCACTGGTCATAATGATGGGGATGACAATGTTGGGCATCATTACACAGGTGAGTTTGTGTGTGAATTACATAAACAAATTAACATGGTTAAGAGATTGGGGTCAGATAAACAATCTCATAAGCGAATATTTCCAAGCTAAGCGACATATAAGGTTAGGTGTATAGCTTTCAGCAGTACCTATGATGGAGCTGAATGTTTAAAGGTATTCTTTTAGAAGACACCTGGCACTGCTCCGTTGCTTAACAGACAAACAAGTTTCACTTTTCCATGATCATGCAAGTTTGTAAGGGATACGCAAGTGACACAAATGCTGAGAATGTGGTATATAGGGACCTAGAAGTAGGGCATCCCCAGATAGCCTGGTTACAGGAAGGCCAAGAGGTCTTGCTCTCTCTCCCAGGGATAACCACCTAGAGCAGAGAAAGTGTGTGAGCATGAACATCGAAAAAGTGAAACATAAAGAAAACGGGTGCTGTCTGAACCAGAAGGGATCTGCAGGTCAAGCCTTTTCAGGGGGGACTTATAATTTAAGTATTATATGATTGAATTCGTAGACCTCAGTTACTTTAACTGAGTTTAGTTAAAAGTCTTGATTTGCAGAGTCCCCCTTTAACCAGCATTTCTAGAAACACTGGAACATGGTTTTGTGTCTTACACAAAACCCGCCAAGCCTAAAGAGTTTATCCAGTGCAGAGGCCAGAGTAGCTGGCGACGAATAACATAAATATGAGCCATTGTTATGAAAATATTCCCGCAAGAACATTAAACAAATTACATGACAGTTCTTAGAACTAGGTGATAGTTCAGCCAGGAGAAAAGTGCAATAATAATGTTCTTTGTCTTGTAAAGTAACTTCCTGTCTCCTGGATTCTCCTCCATGCCCTTGAAATGGTGAAACACAGCAAACCACATGGCAATGGCAGGTTGATGTTCCATCCTGGAGGATTAGGACTACATGTGCACACAATGCAGAGTCCAGGTATGCAGAGTCCTCATGCTACCAGGAATTACACTAACAAAAAACGAATGCAAAATTAATGAAAAAGTGAATTAGTGAAAAAACATACTTAACTGATCAGATCACTATCTCAGAAGTTTCATTGACTTGATGTCACACTCTGTTTAAAAAGTGATTCTTTCATTTTTTTGTTTAGCAGTTTATTAAGGAAGACAAGGTACCGCTGAAGAAACCAATTTAGCGTGAAGCGTTTTGCACATAGGACAGGAGTCACACTTGGGGGAATGGCACACGGTTTTCCTGCATGCAGAATCGCACTGGATGTGACAGCCTATGTTAATCAGTAAACTGGGTCACATTTAAAGAGACACTGAAGCGAGACTAAATCTCGCTTCAGCTCTCATACATAGCAGGGGCATGTGTGCCCCTGCTAAAACGCCGCTATCCCGCGGCTGAACGAGGGTCCCTGACCCCCCAAACCACCCCCCGCATACCTTGGTCGCAAGTTGATCGCAGATTAGCCCTTCCTAGAGGCAGGGCTAACGGCTGCAGCCCTGCCTCCAGTCGCGTCTGTCAGCGGCGCATCGCTGCCTCTCCCCCGCCCCTCTCAGTGAAGGAAGACTGAGAGGGGCGGGGGAGAGGCGGAGATACGCGCTGACAGACGCGCGTGGGGCAGGGCTGCGGCGGTTAGCCCTGCCCCAATGCGGAAGCGCTCCCCCGCATTACGGAGGGGATTTGGGGGGACAGGGACCCCCGTTAAGCCGCGGGATAGTGGCGTTTTAGCAGGGGCACACATGCCCCTGCTAGCTATGAGGTCTGAAGCGAGATCTATTCTCGCTTCAGACTCTCTTTAAGTGTGGTTCCTGAACTCTGAAAAAACCTTGCTGCCAGCGCTACTTTTTCACACACCACATGTGATTCTAATTGCCAACAGTCAGTTGACGTAGGCGGAAAACACACATTGCAAAAAAAAAAAAAAATCATCCATCCCAAGCGTGATCCCTTCCTGAGATTTTTCTGCTGCTAAGGAAATTGCTAGGTGGTTTTTCTACTGCTGTGGAGGGTTACATAGTCCAGCAGTGGAATATAGTGGTAGTGTAGACCTCTGTTATAAAGCATTCATCATCATAGATCTCTGCTGCCAGTCAGTAATGCTGGGAATACACCATGAGATTTTTTGGGATATAGATGGTTCGATAGATATTTCTGACAGGTCCGATCTGATTTTTCAATCGTTTTTTCTGATCGCTTTCCATTCACTGCTATTGTTCTATTCTATTCTAAAACGATCGGAAAATCTATCGGTCAGTAAATCTGCTGAAAAATCTCATACATATATACACACACACACACACACACACACACACACACACACACACACACACACACACCACACACACACACACACACACCCACCCACCCACCCACACACACACACACACACACACACACACACGCGCAGTCATTGATCAGTGCTGCTGGTGGTCTGTGCACATACCCAGTGCTTTAACTGCATTTCTTTCAGCTTTCCGTGCCAGGACTTAAAATAGATTATTAGTAATAAAAGCAACTGGTGCCCTGTGCACAATATATAGCTCTAGCCAGTACGTTTTCAACTGCAATGCTTTGAGCTTCCACTGCTGTGATCATGACAGATTATTAGGAAAACAAAGTGCTGTTTATATTTAAAACAAGCAGCAATTAATAACTGATGCTGGTGGTCTCTGCACATCATATAGCCCCAAATAATACTTTTATTTAAACTGTATTGCTTCCTGCTGTCAGTAATAATAATAATAATTATTGCAGTATTTGTATAGCGCCTTTCTCCTGTCGAACTCAAAGCACTTGGGAGGCAGCCACTAGAGCGCACTCAGTAGGCAATAGCAGTGTTAGGGAGACTTGCCCAAGAAACTCCTTACTGAAATAGGTGCTGGCTTACTGAACAGGCAGAGCCGATATTTGAACCCAGGTCTCCTGTGTCAGAGGCAGAGCCCATAACCATTACAGTAATGTGGTTTGCAATAGATTATTAGCAAAACAAAAAGCAAAATATTTTTATCTTTTATTTATATGGGCAATCATCTTCTATGGTCTTGTACAGAGTATATATATATATATCACAACAAGCAGCCACTGATCAGCCTGCTGGTGGTCTCAGTACAATACGTAGGCCTAACAACTACTTTTTTCTCAGTGCAATGTTTTCTGCAGTCAGTGTTGGGTTTATTATAGATTTTTAGCAAGTACAGAATCCAGTACACTTGTACACGTCTGGGTTCACACTGCACAGGTTCAAGTGCATACCCTGTCTACATCAATGGAAAATCTGTCCACAGGATGCCTATTTTGTGTGATGCATCAGACATGCAATAGATAGCATGCTATCTATGACATGTCCATGTCTGACTTCCGTTGGGAGTCTAGAAAAAAGGTGCAGGTCGGGATTTTGCAATCCATCACTACAACAGATAGAACAGACACTGGAAAGACCGAAAATGGCAGCACATGTCTAACCTAGTATTCGTCAACAGGAACCTTGGTCGTTAGTGGTCTGTTCTGTGGAAAGAACCGTTTTTACTACTAGTGTGAACTAAGTAGATTATGTAGCCGCTATTACTGTTAACTGTCCATCATCATTGGCTTCTATTGTATGTCAATGAGATTTGGAATTTTTGAAAAAAAAAAATTAGCATGTCTATGCTTCATCCCTTACCAGAAATAGCTGAGAGGCACTGTTGCCATTTCAGTTTATATTGTTAATGTTGGACGTATGCCAAACGTGTTATTCTGATGATCAGTTTTATTCATGTAAAAAAAAAAAAATGTCAGTAAAAAACGTAACACAAATTACTCAGCAAGTGTTCTTGCCCTCTACTGGTCTAGAATATTTTCAATACAACTTTGCTAACATTGTTAATAGAAATAAAATAAATCACTTTAGTTACTGTTATTTTATTTTAATATATTTTTAAAATTCCAAATTACTGTTACACATGTACTGTTCTCTGGAGGTGCCAACTCAGCGAAATGACTGTTAGGAATAGGCAGTCACGACTCCCACACTGTCCCACAGCCTCACCTCAGGGACCGGGTATGTTTACAACAATTTTTATGACATTTTAATATCAAGCCAAATCAAACAAAGCTTTTTTAAGTGAAGTGCAGTGCTGGATGCTGACTGAAGTACTGTATATCTAATGTCACTTCATCCTGAGCACACCAATACACTTAAAAATGTCTGCTCCAACATGCACTCTCAGTGACATATCTGTAAGAACCATACTACACTAGTAGCTGAGGTGCCTGTTTCTTTGTCTGTCTGAATTGAATATAGATTTAATGAGTCTCTGGCATGGTGCAGACTTTTGTACCTTCATATATTGCAAAGCTATCTTTCAACAGAAGCATAAATATGGAAAATGACCAATTGCAACTAAAAAATGGCTGATAGATCAATTTTTCTGCTGACCTGTGTTTGTTGTAAGGATCACTGCACAATACAATCTTTGTTAAATATAAAACCAAACTGCCATGCCATGTGCAGTTCTACCTGCAGAATTTTACAGGTCCTTTAACAGCCGCTTGCATATGGCCTCCTCTTCATGTAGATCCACATTATTAACAAAACCCTGACATCCTAAATGCAGAAAGAATACCAGACTACAATCAACAACGAGCCTGTGGACTGTGCAAGTAAAGAAAGACTATTGAATCCTCTGGTTTCTAGAAGTGAAAGAGGAACTCTAATATGTCACATACAACCAGCTACTCAGTTAAGATGATTCACCAGAGCAGTTCTTGCAAAAAAAATAATAATACAACCATGGTAAAGATCTAAAAGGGAAGTAACAATTCTGAGACTTTCAGTACTTAAAGTTTTTGCACAGGAAATCAGTGCAAGGTGGTCACCTCACCACGATTCTTATTTCATAAATATATTTGTGATGCACACACCGAATTATAACTGATCTTCGACTGATAATATTGGCTGCAATATATGACTTCACTCCACACATTATGCTTGATTCTAACATTTATTTAACGTTGTTCTAGAAGTCATCAATACGCCACTCCATAACACTGAGGACAGCTAAAGCAGGTAGCAACTCAAAAGTTAATTTTATTGAAAGTATGACACTTGCTGTCACACCCACAACCAGAAGTCCAGGACAGATCCCCCTTTTGGTTGACAGCTACATTGCTCCTTTACAGATCAAAAGTAATTTAAAGTCAACACAGGGCTGGAGTACAGCTGGTAATGCCTTCATAATATTCCAGTATAGTAGCTGATGGGATACAGTTTTTTTTTATGTGATTTTAAAACTTTCCTAGGAATTAGCAACTCCAGATGGAATGTCTGAAAATGAATGATAGTGGGGTCACTAATCATATAAAAATGTTTAGCCAATTCGCAATCAACGTTTTTTTTAAAACTTTTCAATCTCTGTAAGCTTGAATATTTTTTGGGTGTGAGGAGGTTTGCTGTATTAAACTTTAGATTGTAAGCCTCTGGCAGGATCCTCCCTTCCCTAGTGTAATCTACAGGATCGTGTGCTCCTGTCCTATGACATCCTGTACTTGTATTACTGGGCCTACCTAACCAGCCCATTTTGCATGATCATGTATTTTGTACAATTTGCCTTGTATAACTTTGTTCTATGTTGTATAACCTTGTTATGTCTGTCTTCCTTGTTTCAGTGTATATATTTATTGTTCAGCGCTGCGAAATATGTTGGTGCTTTATAAATACAATAAATAATAATAACAATCACAGAAAAAAGTAAGCAGTTAAAAGGTGACAAGACCGACAGGTTTTAGACCAGTCCATCTATTCATGGGGGATTATCAAGCTTTTCTTTGATTTCAATAGCATTTCCTGAATGGCAGTTGCTACGTCTAACTGCCAAAATAGTGTGCGAGTGAGTAGGGAGGCTGGCTGGTGTCTTACTGTTTTAGCAGTTAAACTGTTATTCAGGAAGTGCTTCTGAAAACAAAGAAAAACCTGAGAATCTCCCATGAAGAGATGGACTAGTTCAAAACCTGACGGTTCTGTCAGCTTTTAACTGCTTGTTTTTTTTCACGATAGTGGTTCTTTAAAGGACCACTATTGCGAAAAAATGAAGCCGTTAAATCTGACAGAACGATAGGTTTTGGACTAGTCCATCTCATGGGGGATTCTCAGTGCTTTCTTACTGCCAAAATAATGAGATACCAGCCAGCCTTTCTACTCACTTGCACACTATTAGACAATTAGACTGAGCAACTTCCATTCAGGGAATGCTTTTAAAAATAAAGAAAACCCGGAGAATCCCCCAAACTAAAGTGAAGGTTCTGGAGTGGCCATCTCAGTCTTCTGACCTCAATATCATTAAGCCACTCTGGGGAGACCTCAAAAGTGCAGTTCATACAAGACAGCCCAAGAATTTACAGCAACTGGAGGCTTTTTGCCAGGAAGAATGGGCAGCTTTACAGTCTGAGAAGATAAAGAGCCTTATCCACAACTACCACGTGTGTCTGTGCGTGCCACCACTGTACTGCCCAGAGACACGCTGAGGGATGCTGCAAGCAGGTGCATGCGTGTGTGACGGTGTGCAAGTACAGGCGTGTGCGTGACATTTTATTAAGGCCTAGCACCTGTTAATATACAAATGGGCTTAATCCCTAGTCATTCATACTCTATGAAAAATCGTTAAAGAACCTTTCCTTTTGATAGTATATATTAGCTAATAATGTATAACATTTTTAGATATAGGGGAAAAAAATGGTCAACAATCTTAAAAAAACACTTTCCCCCCCCCCTTTTTGTTTTCTTGTTTTATTTTGTCCTTACTGGAAAAGACTATGCAAAAAGTAATCCAAAGCAATCCGAAAAGTAATTGTCATTTTTCAATGTCATTTTCCTTGTTAGAAATGTGTGTGATTACATTTTGATAGACCTTCAGTCTATTCAGTCAGTACACTTCATCAGCTGTACAGCCTCAGTGTGCCATAGTAAAAATTGGCTGCAGCCCCAAATCCCAAACCAGCAATGCACATAAATAAAAATTAAGTTAAAAATGAAATAAAACGAAACAGCAAATGGCCTTCCATCTAATGGGCTTGATTCACAAAGCGGTGCAAAGTGTTTGCACGCCTGTGAAAAGCCCTTTATCACGCCTAAACCCAGTTTAGGCGTGATAAGAAGAAACTCGTGCGATCTCCCGCGCGCAAAGTTTTGCGCGTGTAGCGCACCGCGCTGCGCGCGCAGTGTAACATGCTTCGCGCGCAGCGTCCATTGAGCCCTATGGGACTTTGCGCGCGCAGCGCGGTGCGCTACGCGCGCAAAACTATGCGCGCGGGAGCTTCGCGCGAAGAGCAGCACAAATCGGTGATAACTCAGCTTTGCACGGCTTATCACGCCTAAAGTCTTTTAGGCGTGATAACTGAGTTATCACCGCTTTGTGAATCAGGGCCCATATGTGAGAAACTTTAACATAAAGACCTATAAGATTAGTGTTGGTCAAATATCAGTCTATTCGATATGCTGGCCATTCTATGGAATAGTCCCAAATTGTTTGGGTCAAACTGCAAATTTGAGGACCAATAAGTTAATGGGAAGAAATACATAAAATGCATGTCAAGGCTCCAACAGCTCTGTACAAGCCAAGAAAAAAGGAGGGGGCTTTGTTATGCTACTAATAAGGTCATTTTACGGGGCTGTCAAAATAGATAAACATAGGGGCAGTAGAACTATATTGGGCAGAATAAGGCTCCAAAAGTAATAAAATAATTAAAAACAGAATAAAAAATGAAAATGTACATATTGGTAGCTCAATGAGCCAGTATGGTGGTTTAAAAAATAAAAACATTCTTAAATAGACTACATTGTCTTTCACAGGCAATTATCACTTCCTCAGGTTCACATGTATATATGACTTTAGCATATGACCTTGAGCTCTTGTATTATATTAATTTTTCACAATAAATGTGCCATCTATAGCGCACTTAATAAATTGTTTTGTAGCCACCATACTGGTTATAGAATGTCACTGAGGCAAGCAATTGTTACCTTTTTCCTTTTTCTATAGTTTTTAATTATAATTTTTAGATTTGGGATGCCTACCTGCACCCACTTTACCATACCATACCCATACTGTACAAAACAGGTTTGAAATAATATAGCAAAGTTCAAATTCTTGAGCTAATGAAGATGAACTTCTTGTAGCGCAGCTAATGTGATCTAGTCATTCACTTATATATTTTAGCAAAGTAGATGATGTTACATAGATCAACTCTATAAGGCTAGGTCCACACTAGTCCATGACAGATCAGATCCGAACTGGAGGGGAAGCAGCCAGGACGGGTGTGACAGCAGTCAGCGGGGATGTGCCCCCCCCCCTTCCCTCACTTGGGTCCCTAGTCTCCGCGCCCCTCCAGCTATTTGTGCAAAATGAGTTAAAATGTAAAGTATGCGGCGATCGGGAATGCTTACCTTCCTTTCTTGCATTCCACCGCTCGCCACTTGACTTTCTGCAATGTCGCTCTCTATACTTCGGAGGGCGGCATTGCAGGAAGTGACACTCGCTGCATACTTTACATTTTAACAAATTTTGCACATATAGCTGGAGGGGGAGCGGGGAACCCAGGTGAGGGGGGGAGCGACCCCCTCCCCGGTGACCGCTGTCACCTCCGTCCTAACTGCTTTCCTTTCCAGCATGGTGGCCCCCTCCCCACCCACAGGCTGTGACACAGAAACGGATCCGTATCAGTGTCCAAAATTGCCTGTGTAGAGGGGGATCCGGTTTTCTATTGCCTGCCACTACCCCTCCGTGTATCCAGATCCATGTGCGGTCCAGGAAAATGCTGGACCATCTGTTCAGGTTTTTAAAACGGATCCCCCTGAAAGCAGACGGATCCGTTTTTTGGTTGGGGGAAGACGGCTGCTATTTTTAACATTGCTATCCGTGGCTCCGGTCTGAAAAATGGAGCCACGGATACATTTTTAGAGCAAGTGTGAACCGGCCCTAAAACCTTTTTGCTTAATTACGTGATTTTTATTAAACTTTCATACTCTTCCCTTACAGAATAAATATAACAAATAACATATAGAACAGAACTGGAATGGGAAGGCTCTCTGGGTAAGAGGGGACCTTAAAGCACACCTGAAGTGTGAGGGAGGGAGATGGAAGCTGATATACTGATATTTTGGCATATGTGCTTATTATCTAACATGTGCTTAAATAATATAATTAACTTAAATAAATATAATTAACCCCCTGGCGGTAATCCCGAGCTGAGCTCGGGCTGGGATTCACTTACCCAGAGCGGTAAGCCCGAGCTGAACTCGGGCTGGCCCAGAACTGCCGGCGGTTAGGAGGGGAGAAGCCTGGGTCCCACTGGAAGCGCCGATCATTTGCGGGACCCAGGCTTCTCCCCCCACCGGCCACTGGGATCCCCTTAGCTTTATTCTTGTTCCCGGGATCCCCGGCAGCCAATCAGGACAGCTGAGCGGCAGTGCGGAGGTGGTTAAACAAAATAAGTGGACCCAATGCCCTGCATGATCGCCCATCTGTGTGTATGTATATACATATATAATATATGTATATATATATATATATATATATATATATATATATATATATATATATATATATATATATATATATATTAGGCCTGAACGGTGTTAAGAAAAAATTGAATAGAGCGATTTCTGTCAAAAATCACGATTTCGATTCGCGATTTCTATCAAGTCAAGCTTTGTTTCCCCTCTCAGACAATTTTTATCAGACATGCTGGAAAATATCATTCTAAATACTGGATAGAGTTCAGAGTAAATGCCTTTTTGATATCCAATTTGTGAAATGGGATCAGGAATTTTAAAAATTGCATATGTGCATAGGCTAGCTTTCTTCTAAATCCAATCGATCTCAGATCTGATTATCAATCTGATCACTTGCTGGAATAGGAACATAAGTGAAAATTGCAGTGTGCACCAGGCTTTACTACGCAAACCCACTGAAGAATGTGTACAAAATAAACCGGTAACCAGCTTCTACTTTTTATGTGTAGCATACATCATTCAATATTGTATCAGATTGACGGTCAAATTGATTATTTTCCAACAGGTCCAATCTGATTTCCAATCGTTGTTGTATAGAAGTGATCAGAAAATCGATCAGAAAAACGACTGGAAATCAGATCGGACCTGTCAGAAATAATTGATTTGACCGTCAATCAGATGGAAAGTTGCATCATGTGTACCAGGCATTACAAAAGAATAAAAAAAAAAAAAAGTTTTATAACAGCAGGACAATGTCAACTGGCAGGGTGAATAGTCAGTGAGCTGCATGGTATTAGTGTTACCCTTCCCCAAAACACCTGGAACAGAAGAAAAAGTCACAGTGAGTTCCAGCAAGTCACATCCCCAGCAGCAGCAAGGCACTGAGTCACTTACAGGATAGAAGTCTTTACATGGGTCACCATGACCCGGAGTAGTACGGCTGCGCTGGCCTGGCGGTGTGCATCCTTGATCGCGCTCCTGTTTCTGGGCACTTTCTGCGCAAGTGTGAGATGTCATGAGTGATATCACGGTCATGCGCAGAGAGTGCCTGACAACGGGAGCGCGTTCAAAGACCCGCACCGCCGGGTCAGCGCAGCCGTACTACTCCGGGTCATAGCTGTAACGAATGTGGAATCGTCTCCGTGGTCAGCGCACCAGACGTGCGCCGACACGGCGGATCTCCGCCACAAGCGTATAAATTTGCAGGAACCCAGCAGTGGGTGCAATGCACCTGCAGAGGGAAATTCCTGTCGGCAGGTGGAGCTGTGGAGTGCAGAGGAACAGCTCCTCTGCCCTACCACACACGCCAGACAGGAATTGCACGAAGGTAAGAACCGTAATTGCAAGAGAAGCGATTGAGAGTGAGCACAGAGACAGATTGTGTGCGTGTGCATAAAACCAGTCGGCAACCCGCGACTGTGCACACACCACAGCAGGTATGAAGTAGGAACGCGATCGCGAGAGGTGCGATCACCAGACGTGACACAAGGCTACAGCAAGGCGGAGCACGAGAGTAGCAAAGGCACAGCAAATCATACAATGAGGAGATACGGAAAATAACAAACGCTAGCTAACCGCGAACACCGCACTCATTCGCAACAGTGCACGTGGTTATGCACGGTCTCCACGTGATAAGCACAATAGAGACAAGCACGCCTAACTAATCATCGACAGACAAACATGAAACAGAGGACACGAACGCTTGCTTAACGGTTACCTCACCGAGCCTCCAGCAAGCGTCCGTAGCAGACAAGACAGACACACGAAAACAGGGACAAGCGAGAGATAGGATCCACAGCACTAGCGAAAGTGGCTAGCGTGATCCAGGTACAGAGTAGCAGAACAGAAGGATCCACAGCACTAGCGAAAAGTGGCTAGCGCGATCCCAGGAGACAGAACAGAAGGATCCACAGCGCTAGCGAAAAGTGGCTAGCGCGATCCAAGGAGACAGAACAGAAGAGATAGCTGGTAGCAACCGCAGCACCAGCTATACTCCAAGAACAGAGATCAGAACCATTTCCTGTCGACCACCGCTGGGACAGGACAACAGCAACAGAACAAACAAACAGATAAACAATCCTAATTGCATTAGGGAATCTGCCTAGCACAGTTTCCAGGAATTACTCTAAGCTGATCCTCAAACAAAGTGCATGGCTGACACTCTCCAGAGTGTTTCACAGGAAGACTCCTTATGACCAGCCAAGCATTGTGGGAAAGACATAGTACTTATAGTACACGCCTCCAATGAATGTGGCCAGGCAATTTGCATGACAACGTATGCAAATTCCTCTGCAAGCACAAGCTGCAAAACTGACAGAAGCTCTTCTTTCCAGAGTCCTGCAGCATGCAAACCTACACAATGGTCAAAAAGCTGCCTGCCTGCACAGGCAGCTGAGCAAATCATCACAGTACCCCCCCCCCCCCCTACAGGGGCGAATTCCAGACGACCCTCAAAAGTGCTATTAGCAACAGACTCAAACTGAAGACTCATGAAGGGTCGGGACAGCCGGACAAGGTCCAATTCCAGAGTCAGTCCACCCGAAACCGACCTCATCGGAAACAGAAGCCACCGACACATGCCCATCAGCACTACAAGTCTCAGCGTAACACCCATCAGGACTGTGGATACCAGAGAGGAAGCCATCGACACCCTCCAGACAATACCCACCACCTTCCAAGGAGCGTCCGAAAATACCAAACTTGCCACAATACCTGTTCGAAGTGTCCCTTAAAACACAAAAGCCACCGTTGATCTTATCCAGAGTACCAAGCAAAATTTCTCCCGGAATCTCCCAGAACCTTTTGAAGCTCCACAGAGATCCCAAGAGGGCAGAACAATCACCAGGCTCACATGAAGAATTACCAAGAACCCCCATGGAACCAATGACAATTCCGGATTCAGAATTACGAGGACACCCATCAAGATCAAAACTTTCAGGGACCACTTCTGGGCATGCAAGCAGGCAGGCTAAATCAGAACATGTCTGCACCGAGGAAGCATCTGAGTACGCTGGTAACCGAGGCACACTTAGGCTTTCTGGGTCACAGAGCACATTGGGGTACACCAGCACAGGAGAAACCTCAGGACATGTTGGGGAACTGCCAACCTCAGAGTCCGAGACGAGAAAACCAAAACCAGGACCGGGCATAGAATCATCACGAGTAGTGGTCACAAGCACTGGACTTTCAAACGAAGGTTTAGACTCAAATTCAGAAATTTCTGTGACTGCAATATTATCATTGACTACACAGGCGTGAAGCTCCATCAGAGCTGAAAAGGTAGCCAGCAAGGCAGCAATGCCTACTGAAGTGGGCAACACCTCAGAAGGACTTGGGGGGCAGGAGACGTCTCCTACAAGTTCTGCACCCCTTGGGAGGAACTCGGAGATCTCCAGGAGGTCAGACAGGACCTCAGGAACATCCTTTTTCAAGTCTCCTAAGAAGGATTCTGAACTATCCATGTTACAGGGTAAAGCTTGAACTTTATTTTGTGAACCGGGCAGATGTCCCAGCAAAGGTTCCACCATAAACTGAGACTGAATTTCATCATCAGGACAGGGATACACAGAAATATCTAGTGAAACTAACTCTGGCCTTCTGAGTTTCGTTTCACTGCAGGGAAATTCCTCCATAGCAGTCAAACCAGACTGCAATTCCAAAATAGCAGAAAAACAGGTAACAATGGTTGCAATACCTAGACGAGCCTCTAGGGACACTGCAGGAGATTTTAAACAAGGTAATATTGACTCATCCAGATTACTGGGTGGAGAGTCAGTGCTTACTTCAGAATCAGACTCGCAAATGTCAATGCGAGTGGACATAATGTCTTTATTCATGATACAGGGCAGGCTCAGAGAAATCTTCTCTGGACAGAGCAAAGGTGCTTCAGTATCAGGTTCACAAAACCAAAGTGCTGTCTCATTCTTAGACTCGGCTAACGATGTCGAATCCAAAGAGACAGAACGCAAAATTTGCGAATCCACAATCGCTTTAGGTTGCGAAACCGAACACTCCAAAGACAGGGATTCTGAGGTCTCCAGGCTGGATTGCTGGATCTCAGAAACGCCAGCTGACAATGTACCTTTACAAACGTCACCTGAATGACGTACACGTAGTTCATTCAGAATCATTTTCCACATACAAATCAGCGGACTCACAAAGTCAAATTCACACCCGTTTTTTCTCTTAAGGCGGAAGCATAACTTATACATGCTCTCAAGACAGATTCACTTCTGGCAATGTAGTACTCACAAAACGACTCTGAATCGTTCTCCAATTCATACACCAAAGCTTCGAGCTGTTTTTTCTGGAACGGGGGCTCCCATTCACACCTGACTAGGTCTGAGCATTCATACTGAACAATGTTAGGGGAAGTTGTGACAACAACATGAGGAATCATATTAATTTTACTCTTGAAACTGCATAGTTTGGGAATTTTCCCCATAGCAAGATCATAGATGGAGGATCTTAAAGTAGTACTGAGAGAAGAAGATCTGTTTTTACATGACAAGGGATCCCACAAATCATTGACAAAACTGACACACTCACGCCGATCACAATCGGCAGGAACATCTGAGAAACAGGCATCAGATCGCACAGATTTAACCTCTAAACAAACGGGAGAAACTCCATCAGAATTCACGAAGGTGTCCACAGTCGAGGCACACCCATTCATTTCAGGTCGCACAGTGTCCAAACTCACTTGCTTTACCCCAGAAAGACAGGAATAATCATGTGACAATGGTGTCTCTTTATTGGAAATAATTGGTTGATGTGTGTGCAATTCGTCCAAAATAGTCTGCCACACATAAATCACCAGATCCACATCACACTCATCACATTCATCAGAATCAATCAAAAGGTACATAGAGTCAAGACAATCATTCAGTTCATCCGCGCTCTTTGCGATATAAAAATCGCAAAAGGCTTTCCAATCAAAATCAAACTCTTCCAACAAGGCCCCAATTTCCCATGAGGCAAATGGCGGTTCAAACAACCCAGTATCTAGGTAATCTCCATATGGGTTGGGGTCAGGAACGAGGACAGACTTTTTAACTGCTTTAATGTAGTGTGCGATCCTACCTATAATAGGATCCACATATGCCTTTGCCTCAGGCAATGACCTCTGAAAAAAATCGAAGGTTCCCTCTGCCCTGGGAATTTTGGTTGGGCTGGTCATACTGTAACGAATGTGGAATCGTCTCCGTGGTCAGCGCACCAGACGTGCGCCGACACGGCGGATCTCCTCCACAAGCGTATAAATTTGCAGGAACCCAGCAGTGGGTGCAATGCACCTGCAGAGGGAAATTCCTGTCGGCAGGTGGAGCTGTGGAGTGCAGAGGAACAGCTCCTCTGCCCTACCACACACGCCAGACAGGAATTGCACGAAGGGAAGAACCGTAATCGCAAGAGAAGCGATTGAGAGTGAGCACAGAGACAGATTGTGTGCGTGTGCATAAAACCAGTCGCCAACCCGTGACTGTGCACACACCACAGCAGGTATGAAGCAGGAACGCGATCGCGAGAGGTGCGATCGCCAGACGTGACACAAGGCTACAGCAAGGCGGAGCACGAGAGTAGCAAAGGCACAGCAAATCATACAATGAGGAGATACGGAAAATAACAAACGCTAGCTAACCGCGAACACCGCACTCATTCGCAACAGTGCACGCGGTTATGCGCGGTCTGCACGTGATAAGCACAATAGAGACAAGCACGCCTAACTAACCATCGACAGACAAACATGAAACAGAGGACGCGAACGCTTGCTTAACAGTTACCTCACCGAGCCTCCAGCAAGCGTCCGTAGCAGACAAGACAGACACACAAAAACAGGGACAAGCGAGAGATAGGATCCACAGCACTAGCGAAAGTGGCTAGCACGATCCAGGTACAGAGTAGCAGAACAGAAGGATCCACAGCACTAGCGAAAAGTGGCTAGCGCGATCCCAGGAGACAGAACAGAAGGATCCACAGCGCTAGCGAAAAGTGGCTAGCGCGATCCCAGGAGACAGAACAGAAGGATCCACAGCGCTAGCGAAAAGTGGCTAGCACGATCCAAGGAGACAGAACAGAAGGATCCACAGCGCTAGCGAAAAGTGGCTAGCGCGATCCAAGGAGACAGAACAGAAGAGATAGCTGGTAGCAACCGCTGCACCAGCTATACTCCAAGAACAGAGATCAGAACCATTTCCTGTCGACCACCGCTGGGACAGGACAACAGCAACAGAACAAACAAACAGATAAACAATCCTAACTGCATTAGGGAATCTGCCTAGCACAGTTTCCAGGAATTACTCTAAGCTAATCCTCAAACAACGAGCATGGCTGACACTCTCCAGAGTGTTTCACAGGAAGACTCCTTATGACCAGCCAAGCATTGTGGGAAAGACATAGTACTTATAGTACACGCCTCCAATGAATGTGGCCAGGCAATTTGCATGACAACGTATGCAAATTCCTCTGCAAGCACAAGCTGCAAAACTGACAGAAGCTCTTCTTTCCAGAGTCCTGCAGCATGCAAACCTACACAATGGTCAAAAAGCTGCCTGCCTGCACAGGCAGCTGAGCAAATCATCACAATAGCGACCCGGAAGTAGTACTGCCCCCATAGAGATTCGCCTGCGAACAGTTCGGGCCATCTCTAATTAGGAGGAGGACAGGAGAGCCCATACTGACAGGACACACTATAGGAGAGGAGGACATAAAGGAATGTGAAGGGCAAAGCTGCTGCTGCTGCCCATCCTGCCTTCCCCCACACAGATTCCTGTTTGCACCGAATCCTCCTGCACTTTCTTAAAATCGCCGGGGCTCCAAGCAGAGGATGTGACACCTGTGCTCCATACAGGAGCTCAGGGGCCATCTATTGGGCGAGGCTGATGTGAACTTGCCAAAATGCGGAACTTACTGGAGGAGGGCGCAGGGCCTGGGAGGAGGCCTGGAGCAGTGTAGGTCCCACCGCAAAACCGCTACATTGACGATCTGAAGATCATCTTGCGTGTGATCATGATTTTCAGTTTAAAACCGAAAATCGTTCAGCCCTAATATATATATATATATATATATATATATATATATATATATATATATATATATATATATACACACACATACTGTATATATATATATATGTATGTACAGTACATACGACCTCTGCCTGGATTTTGACTACTTTCTGCCTGCCGCCTGCACAGACCTCTGCTTGCTGCCTGCACCGACCTCTGCCTGGATTTTGACTACTCTCTGCCTGCCTTATTTGTCCAGTTTCACAATTTTTTAAGTTTATTCATAAATGTAATTAATTCAACAATTTTGTGTTCCAGTATTTTATTTATATGCAGAATGTCTACCAGGCTTTCATTCTGATATATTTTGGTGAGTTATGACTTTGGAGGCCTAAAATTCGTGAAAAAAATGTACCGCTTTTGACTCACAATTTCAGACAGAAAAGCACCACCAGGGAAGTTAACCGGTTCCTGTCCCTGCATTACTCCCATAGCTACCAAAAATAAATGACTTGGGAAAAAAAAAACATAAATTATTATGATAGGGATTTTTATATATATTTAGGTTTTTTTTTTTATATACAGTGCTGCGTATAATTATTCATACCCCTGGCAAATTTTGATTTAAATTCACTTTTATTCAAACCACAACAAATTTTTTGATGGGTAATGACATAGGTGTCTCCCAAAAGATAAAAAGACAATGTACAAGAGGCATTATTGTGGGGAAAAAAAATTCTCAGCTTTTATTTACATTTGAGAAAAAAGTGTCCAGTCCAAAATGATTCATACCCTGTCACAGTCTGTAGGAAAATCCAAAGTTCTGTACCATTTCAAATAGTCCAAGCTGTTCTAAAGCATCCTAATTACCCTGATTAATTGGGAACAGCTGTTTTAATCATATACGTATTATTATATCCGCACTTGAGATAATAAAATGTCCCATAAGCTGCCAAGAAGTCAAAAGTCCTCAGATAGACTTCATCACCAATTCTCCTTAAATACTTCAGTGCTGTATGGTATTTCAGGCTAGCATATCCATCACCAAACACCCTTCAAAGTGCAGGCTTACCAATTTCTGGAGAGACCCAGATTATAAGGTTTTAAGGTTTAGACTGATCACCAGTACTATCACCATAACGATCACTTTCCCTTCTCATAAATCCTCAGAGCTTCGTATTGCAGCTTTCCTTCCTTTTAGCAACAGCCTCTCCCAGCATAAAAACAATAATAACCGGGACAAATCTAAGTGTACTTCGTTTAAAAAACAACACATTTATTTCACATCCACGAACAGATACAATCACAGTACACACTTCTGGGCCCTTGTGACAGGGACCCTCAAAGTTAACTCGCGTGTCACCAATCACTGGAGTGCTGTCCTCATCTACCATCTGTAATCCCGACCGGTTTCGCTATTGCGTCATCAGGGGCATGCAAAACCTGATCAGGATTTTTGCATGCCCATGATGACGCAATAGCTTAACCAGTCAGGCTTACGGATGGTAAATGTGTTGTTTTTTAAATGGAGTACACTTAGATTTGTCCCGGTTATTATTGTTTTTATGCTGGGAGCGGCTGTTGCAGGTGTTTTAGATGGCGTTATGGCAGCATGCATAATGTTTAGTTTTAAGTAGATGTGGGTAGATCTAAGCTCGGTGTTTTGCATCATTGTTATCAGTAATCAAACATAAAGCTCCTGATAAACAGCCAGTAAACCTTGCTTTCAAAATTGTGGTCTGCAACATGAGGCATTAACAACTTCACATGGAATGTCATCCTAAACCTTTTACATTAACAGATGTAAAAATCCACTCCCAAGAGACACATCACAGTACCAAAATGCAGATGCTGCCTCAGGGCTTGTTCCCGATTCTATGTGTTGATTGTGAAGGTTACAGGCATTTGCTAAATCATAGACACAGCTGGCCTTTGAATCATGGATCTATATCGCAGCTGAGACCCTGTAATTTATTCCTGAATATATGAATTCATCCTTACACATTTATAAAAACGAAAAGATTTCTGGAGTACTTTACTGACAGCATGTAATATCTTACATCAGCCCCTGCCCTTTTCAATCTTTTCTACTGCCATATAGACACACTTAGGGCAATAGGTTTTTGAAGCATATACATTTACTAGTAAGTTGTCAGGAGAGCCAGACACTTCAGGCAACTGCTTCTATCCTGGTTTTTCATGCTCTACTCCTTACAGCTGCTTATGACTTTATAGGGCTGTGGAGTTGGAGTCAACAGTCAGTAGAAGTTTGTGGGTAGCTTCAGTTGGAGTGATATTGAGCATTTGGAGTTATGTGTATGCAGAGTGTGCATTGGAAGAGTTCCACAGCTCTGGCAGCAGTTCTCACATCTCCCCTGCAGCTTTAAACTCCCACCAGAGCTTTGAGCTTTACTCTAGTCACATGGTCACATGACAGTGAGCCCTGGAGGAGTTTACTATAGTTAGACACACTTAAAATGCATGCTCTGCAGCACATTCAAATGTAAGTAACAGATGAAAGCAAATGGTTAACTAGACAACCAAACACAGAAATCCGAATGTAAAAAATATGTGCTTATTTCTTTTCAGTTAAGCTCAAATGGACGATGTTTGGGTTGAACTTGAGGGTGACATAAATTTGAACACCAACAATACTGCTTAGGTCTTGGTGAGTGTTCAGGGGCCCTGTCTGCATTCTCCACATATGCTTTTACCTAGAGCTGTACTTTAGCAGAAATTATTACCTGCCACCAGAGCACTAGGCAATGAGATAAGTGAGCCCTCTGGAGCATCCCTCTGCCCTTCAAGCCCTCTACACTAATGGAGAAACTCTTTTAATGATTACGTTTCTTTTCCCCTGATTTTTATCTATGTAGATGCTATTACTTTATAAGTTATAAGTTCTTGATAAAAAAACAAAAAATATAACCTTATTGTTTTTGTTCACACTCTAGGGCTACTGAATGTTTGTACATAGACTTAGCTATAAATTTTAGATCCAAACTTTAACAGTATCCTTAATCATGGGATAACAAAGGAAAAAGTTTGCGCTTGTGTGGATGAATGTGTTGCTGCTAGAGGTGGGGTCGGCTCAGACCCAATGATGAAGGAGAAAATGTGTATAGTACCTCAGCGCAAAAAGGGGTGTGGAAATACGCTTTCTTATAGGAGCACAACATAATAAAACGTTGTCACTAGTAAAAATTGATAAAAATAATAAAAATCAGCAAAATTGATAAGCATCAGCAAATAAACAAAAATATAAAAATATATAATGTAGAAACTTCTTGAGATAGGAGGCAAATATATTCTACTAGTGACCAATAGCCCCTCAATGTTAGCAGTCTGAGGAGAAGATTTTGCAAAGTAGTTCACTCGTCCGATTTTATTGGCGCACAGAACTACATTGCAGTGCAGCACGCACCCTACTGGCAGTAGGGCTTGACGGACCGGAAACAGGACGTGGTAGAGCGAGCTAGCTCTTATCCCCCGCCGCTGTGATATCGGGATTACTTGAAATACAGAGATCGGGATTACAGCAAGTATTTGGGCAACTAGATGTAACCTCTATTAAGGTACTGTACTGTCATCTGCTTACATCTCGAGTGGGCTTGCATAGCCCGGGGCAAGTTCCACACCCCTTTTTGCGCTGAGGTACTATAGACAGTATCCTTAATCATGCTGGCAGAACAGAACAGACCCTCCTTAAGCCACAGTATTTATTTAATTGCTGGGTTAATAATCCATGATCCATGGTATCAAAAGCTGCAGACAGGTCAAGAAGAATAATAACTGAGCACTTACCCTTGTCTCTGGCTGTAAGTAGAACATGTATTACTTGGACTAGAGTAATCTTAGTGCTGTGCCTTTTCCTTAATCCTGACTGAAAGGTATCAAATATGTTGTTATCTGTAAGCCTGGCCTCTAACTAGCTGGCAACTACCTTCTCGATAACTTTTGACAGAAATAGTACGTTTGTTACAAGTCTGTAGTTGGCCACAGAATCAGGATCCAGTAATGGTTTTTTCAAGAGAGAATTTATGATACCTTTCTTTAGTGCCTCTGGGTATAGCCCACCCAGCAAGGCGCACTGAGTTATTTTCTTTAGGGCTCGTCTGACCAGCTCCGGGCACTGCATTAAGGGACCAGTTGGGCCAAGATCTAAGTCACAGGTAGTAAAACAGAGACTTTGAGTGAGAACACCAATATCTTCATTGCTCAGAGTGTTAAATATATGCCATGGCCGTATGGCAATAGGCACTTGCGAAGTCCTAGGGTGCATTCAGGTTGCTGGTATAATTCTGGCATGGCTGTCAGACATTTTGTTAGTGAAGAAGCCAGAGAATTCTCCACATATTTCTCTGGAGAATGTGATTGGGTATTTTAGGCATGAAGGATTTCAGAATGTTTCCACTGTGTGAAAGAGTTGATCTACTGTGTTCTTGGCCGTAGATATTTTGTGCGAGATGAAGTCTGATTTTTTCTTGTTTATTGCCTCTTGATATTGTTTGAGGTGATGGACTAGGCTGGATTTGTGCACCTCAGACCCCAAATTACACCACTGTGTTTATTGTCTGACCCTTTCTTTTTTAGATCCATGATAGTTTTGTCAAACCAATTAGCTTTCTGGTTTTTGGTTGCTGATTTAATGCTCGTTGGGGCAGTATTGTCGAATGTTTAATATACTATGTTGTTGTACTGAGTTACTAGGGTGTTGTCGTCCATTGGACCGTGGAGCATATTTGTAAAATCCAGGTTGGCAGTTAACCTCTCCAGTGTTAATTTATTCAGGGGTCAGTATTTGATTGTTTCCTTAGGATGCTGCTTTATAGGGTGATGTTCATTCAATAGCAAATTTTATTATTTGATGGTCTGACCATACCACTGGAGCTATCGTTATGTTGCTAATGTCCATCCTTAGGTGGAAACGTAAGTTTAGGGTATGTTCTCCTCTGTTAGTAGCTAGCAGATTTTACAGCTTGTGTGAACCCTAGTCTGCACATAAGGTTTATTAGCACATTTACATGTTGTGATAGAATGTCACCAGCCCAGACGTTGAAGTTCCCAAGGATAATCCATCTTGGATAAGACAGTGTCAATGTGGCCAGCAGTTCTGAGAATTCCTGTAGTAATAGGTCAGCATTTCCAGGACAACAAACCATTAAAATGTTGATGCCTTTACTCGCCGAGATCTTGACACCTATACATTCAAAGGACTTTGTTGTGCCAACGTTCAGGGCTCTGTGCTGTAGTGTTGTTTTATCGCAAATTGCTATAACCCTTCCTCTGAGGTCTTGTCTTACCTCACTTAAGACAGAGTAATTGGAATGGTTGCTTCCAGAATTTGCATTTGTGCCAAGCCAAGTTTCAGTGATACATGAAAAATAACAAGACTAAATAAGGTCTGCTATAATGGCTTATTACTTACAGAACAGGAATAGCCTAGCGATATGGTGACCGAATAAGGCTTAGCAATGGCGAATTAGTTTGCTGCAGGGGTGTTTATGCATCTGAGACAGGGACATGGCGACCATTGCTACTTATGATCTCTTATTTCCTGTAAGCAAGCATCACTGCTGATCACTGGACTGTTCTTTTTCTCAACTGGGCCTGGGTCCATGAAGTTGGATAGAGTCTGAGTGTGAGTATGGCACTTCTTTTGGGTCTGACCACCATTTTTGCCTCTATGCATTTTAATTAAAGGCCTCAGGAATTCACTGGTCTCTCGTCAAACAAGGGATAGGTTGTGCAAATGCTGAAAAACAAAAGGAAAAGAGAACGCTCCTTGGTGTATAACCCTTATTTGCAAAACAATGCGCAGTAAGTATTGCACGTACAAGATGGATGTAAAACTTATTTAGGCTTATCTGCTCAGTTGAGGGAATTCCTTCCACCTCCACAATAAACCGTAGCCAACAGGATAGTGCAATTGTATTGTATTGTAATTAGTCTGATGACACGTTTCGGCACACAGCGGCTTCCTCAGGTCAGGTGACTGAATCACAGAGCAAGTGGTGGTTAAGTAACAGAGCCAGCTACTAAATATTTAATGGGGAGGTGTTAATCACGCTGGAAACAAGGTTTGGCTGGGGAGTGGGACGTGCACTGATTGACAGTGGATGGGAGACAGATTCAAAGTAATGGATCCAGAATCACAATTACCACAATTATCAAAAATACCACAAAGAAGACTTGGATGTATACAGGCTAGGTTGCCAATGCATACATTGTGCATAAAATGTGCAATATCAGTAACGGAAGGAGCAGACAAACAAAAATTAGGCTGTCATATATTGTCACAGGCAAGTGTTTCTTTCCAACATACATATAGAGCCATACATTGTTCGTTTCGGATTGAAAATGCATAAAAATGTGTAACATTGTATAAAATTGCATTTCATAACTAAAGTGCTCACAATTTTCCAATGTGAGAAACAGCTCTTGTTGGCCTAAGAGATAATAAGAAGCTGGCCTTGTATATTAACACTGATTCGCAGAGAAAAGACAAGGTGTTGGGCAGGTAAAAAGTAAGGCAGCCATCTTGAGCCCACTCAGTATGTACATTACTATATTAAAACAGGGGAATCAGACCTTTAAAGGAGTCAAAATCAAAATCCACTTACCTGGGGCTTCCTCCAGCCCCTGGCAGCTGTCCTGTGCCCTCGCCGCAGCTCCGCTCACTGCCGTTGTCCTCCGCTGAAGAATCTGACCTCGCCAGGTCGGCTTCTTGTGCGCACCACGGCGCGGGTCACGAGTTCTAGCCGACATCATCAGGTCTGTACTGCACAGGCGTAGAACTACTGCGCCTGCGCAGTACATACTTGATGACGTCGGCTAGACCAGGTGACCCGCGCGGCGGAGCGCACAAGAAACCGACCCGTAAGCCGACCTGGCAAGGCTTCTTTAGCGGAGGACACCGGCAGTGAGTGGAGCTGCGGCGAGGACATAGGACGGCTGCCATGGGCTGGAGGAAGCCCCAGGTAAGTGGATTTTGATTTTTCTTTTAGCTTGGATGTATCCTTTAACTACTATAAACTAAGAAGTTGGTAGTCAAAGAAATAATGCACCCACTTCACAGCCCTGTTTTTGTCATCCCAGGTTCATCTTCTTCTTCTCCAGCTCCTTAATTGCTGGTCTCATTAGGACCCCATCACATTATTTGGCTGTTTCTACTGTCCCTTGTGGTTGTCATGAGATGATGGTCCAATCACTGAATTTGCTGCAGGGCTACCTAGTCTGCAATTTATTTATTCCACTAGCAGACCCAAGACCGTTTAAAAACGCCGCCGCCCGCCGCATGTACTGCGCACGCGTGCACAACAGATGTGTGCGCACACCCGCCGCACACACACACACGTGCCCGCCACACATGCACGTGCGCACCTGCTCACAAGCCCGCCTGGCTCCCTGGCCCCATCCCTGTCCTCCTGTCTCTGTGAGGCTGGGTCTGTGCCGCGCACATGCGCAGTAGAAAAAAGCACGGACCCAGCTACACAGAGACAGAACACGCAGGGACACAGGGGTTTTATTATAGAAGATTCTATTAAGTATACCATGGCTCCACTGCAATGGTCCCTTCATAGACAGCCTCTCTGGAGATATTCAAACTCAGAGCACCTCCTGTTTCTTGCACTATAAGATTTCTCCTATTCATTCTCAATACAATGCAGCAGCCACTCCATAGCCAGGAATCTCACAGCCATACTGGGATTATTCCAGTGTTTTCAATAATAAGCAAGTAGACATTTGGACAAAACCATTGGTATTAAAACTGTATCACTGTAGGAGTAGCTGCCTTCTTCAGTTCCACCTTGCATTAATATATGTATATATATCTCTTCTTGATGCCAGACAAACAAGCTATATCAGATTAAAAATACATTTGAAAATGGTTTCATTTGAAAATCCACTTCTTAAGTTGATACTGAGCCCTTCATCATAGACAATTATGGTCTCAGTAGGACTACTATGGGGAACAAATACCCTATGTCATTAATTGCTGGACTCATTGATCATCTATAAAGAGCTGCTGTCTTCGCTTAGCTGAAGTATATCATTTAATTTGCATTAAAAGAGTGATGAATGTAAAGCCATATTAAACACCAAGGACACCCATAACTCTTACTTGGTTATTCCGTTTGGGGCTTGTATTTTCAGCTGTTTTCCAGTGCATTTCTTAGGATCTGCTATACAAGTGTAATACATATCATATCCTGATCTTATTTCCTATCATAAATTAACACGGCAAACATATACAAATTATGTTCCAGAGTGGCATATGAACCATCCCCCCCCCCCCCCCTGAGATGTCAAATGCCTGTTTGAACAACACAATGCTCCCTTCTTTTGTCACACAGGCTATGCACAGGGCCTGTATATGATTCCTCTAAAAATGTCAGTTACTTTGAACTGACCCCTAACCACAAGAAGTATTATCTCCAGTTGATTAAAGAGGAACTTTAGTGAAAATAATGTAATAAAAAAGTGCTTCATTTTTACAATAATTATGTATAAATGATTTAGTCAGTGTTTGCTCATTGTAAAATCTTTCCTCTCTCTGATTTACATTCGGACATTTATCACATGATGACATTTTTACTGCTGGCAGGTGATGTCAGTGGAAGGAGATGCTGCTTGCTTTTTTTGGCAGTTGGAAACAGCTGTAATTTCCCACAATGCAATCAGGTTTACAGACAGGAAACTGTCAGGATCATGGTCCTGACATCACACTGTGGGAGAGGTTTCACGACAATACTAGCCATACAGACCCCCTGATGATCCGTTTGAGAAGAAAAGCAGGGCTGTGGAATCGGTACAAAAATCTTCTGACTCCAACTCCAACTCAGTGTCTGAAACCACAACTCCGACTCCAGGCACCCAAAATTGCTCAGACTCCGACTCCTCAGTCTAATACTTAACAGGGCTGTGGATTTTGTACAAAAATCATGCGACTCCGACTCCTCAGTTTCTGAAACCACGATTCCGACTCCAACTCTGACTCCGGGTGCCCAAAATTTGCCCCGACTCCTTGACTCCGACTCCACAGCCCTGGAGAAAAGGAAAAGATTTCTCATGGGAAAGGGAGTATCAGCTACAGATTGGGATGAAGTTCAATTCTTGGTGACGATTTCTCTTTAAAGAGTACCCAACTGTAGTGGCATGAATTCCTATTGAAAGGGAAGTAACTGCAAGTCCAGGCCACCTAGGTTGGAAGAAGCTTTTAGCAGCTTTCACAGCAGAACATTTCCACAGCAAAACATTTCCAGAATACTATGTTTCTTATTGCTGCTTCTTCTTCTTCTTTCTTTTTTTCTGAAAACAACTGGTTGGTTATGATTAAACTAGCCCTAAAAGACTAGCTTAACCTCCTTGGCGGTAAGCCCGTGCTGAGCACGGGCTATGCCGCCGGGAGGCACCGCTCAGGCCCCGCTGGGCCGATTTGCATAATTTTTTTTTGCTGCACGCAGCTAGCACTTTGCTAGCTGCGTGCAGTGCCCGATCGCCGCCGCTACCCGCCGATCCGCCGCGTCGCCGCAGCCCCCCCCCCCCAGACCCCATGCGCTGCCTGGCCAATCAGTGCCAGGCAGCGCCGTGGGGTGGATCGGAGTCCCCTTTGACGTCACGACGTCGATGACGTCGGTGACGTCATCCCGCCCCGTCGCCATGGCGACGGGGGAAGCCCTCCAGGAGATCCCGTTCTTTGAACGGGATCTCCTGATCTCCGATCGCCGGCGGCGATCGGAGGGGCTGGGGGGATGCCGCTGAGCAGCGGCTATCATGTAGCGAGACCTCGTCTCGCTACATGAAAAAAAAAAAAAAACGTATTTGCTGCCCCCTGGCGGATTTTGCCAAACCGCCAGGAGGGTTAATCTCTCAAAAAAGAAAGTCTAGACTGACCAAAACAACTTGTGAAATTCTCCTAATAGCCCACAGACTCAATCCTCAACAAGCCATAAGGACTTATAACGTACCAGGCTTAACTTTACAGTTTTGGGTTTTTATTGTACATAGAAAAGAATACTAAAGAAAATGCCCTGTCGCTATGCGTTAAAGATCCTGAGCCTGAGTGAGAGGATAGTGAGGGATCCAAGAGCTCTTCTACTTGGTTTATATATGGATCCACCCTCTCCTCTCATCGTATCAATTTGGTCCAGATCATGTGTTTTTATGGGAGATGGGAAATCTTTAGTAGATGGGGTAATGAAACTCTACCTTCAATCTCCTCATGGCCTGAAAGACCAAATAAAGCAATGGTATGGTACAAATTGACCTATACTAAGCGTAGTTGTCTGGATACATTTCGATTGACTTGGCAACAATGGATCGACTATGTTGATTCACATAATGGGCTCGATTCACAAAGCGGTGATAACCCAGTTAAAGACTTTAGGCGTGATAACCATTTTATCATGCCTAAACTCAGTTTAGGCATGATAAGTTTAGGCATGATAAGTTTAGGTGTGATAAGTTTAGATAAGTTTAGATCGCAAAGTCCTGCGCGCAAAGCAGTACCATTAAACTCTATGCGATGTTTCACGCACCAGACTTTGCTTGCGCAAAACTTTTGATCAGCTGTGCACTGCGGTGCTAACCCAGTTGGTGCTATAGTTAGCATGCCTAAACTCATCATGCCTAAACTTATCACGCCTAAACTTATCATGCCTAAACTTATCATGCCTAAGCTGAGTTTAGGCGTGATAAGGGGCTTTTCACCAGCGTGCTAACAGTTTGCACCACTTTGTGAATCGGGCCCAATGTGTTGCAATTATCTTAGAGAGGTTGGACTTGTTAACATTCTATTTGGATATGCCCGTTCACTTTTGACTAGCTGTTTGTTGGACGCACTGAACCTTTACGAGGGTGGGGGGGTTTGGAATTTGGGAGGGGGGTGGGTTGTTGTGTGTTGTGCTTGTCTGCTTGTTCTGTAATATTTATGTTTTCTAAAAATGTAATAAAATTTTGCATAAAAAAGATCCTGAGCCAGCACATTTCATTGACCATGCCCAAAGTTGTCCTCTAGTACCTCCTCAAATGAGGCACTATGCAGTGAAGTTTACTGAGCATGTTACTACACATGTCATCAGAGTCCATCAGAATTTTCTGGGTATCATACATGATTCGATCAGAGAGAGATTTGTCTCTTGGTCGAATCTGCCCATCATCGCTAGATGTATGGCCACCTTTACATTTGTATTAGTGCAGGTTAAGCAGCTGCAGCTCGGAAGTGTAAATGATCAGAGATTTATTGTGGGGAGTACCGTATTTTTCGGACTATAAGACGCACTTTTTCTCCCCCAAAAATTGGGGGGGGGGGGGGGGGGGAGTCAGTGCGTCCTTTAGTCCGAATATACGGTAAATACTGTACCCTCCCCACGCACAAACACAAGCTTACATGTCCGGGCCCGCCTAATGCCTCTCTTGCATGGAGAAAGTGAGCGGCAGCTGCTTGTAGTCTCCCCGCAGCTTGCCTCTCTATCAACAGTGGACATCTGCAATGGGGGAATGCAGTGCGGGGGGGCCGCACAGTGGACATCTGCCAGCCCTCCCAGATCCTCTTCCATGTCGCTGCAGAGAGCAGACTGTCATTTAGCTGCTGCAGCTCCTGTTTTTTATCCTGCAGACTGAAGATCGGGGCTGGAGATGGATGCGGCGCTGTCCTGCCAGGGGGCTGTGGAGGTCCCGATCGGTACCGGCTCCTGCCCGCATCATGTGACCTGTCGGGTATCGGCTCTTGCCTGCTTCGATCAGCGGGGCTGTGGACCAGGCGGCTGTGGAGGGCGCGATCGTTACTGGCTCCTGCTGCATCATGTGACCTGGCATCGGCTCCTGCCTGCTTCGATCAGCGGGGCTGTGGACCAGGTGGCTGTGGAGGGCGCGATCGTTACCGGCTCCTGCTGCATCATGTGACCTGGTATCGGCTCCTGCCCGCATCGCGTGAGCTTGGATCAGCGTGCACCGCGCATGTGACCTGACAACCCAGGAACGGCTCTGACCGGATCGCGTGGTTTGCCTACTGGGGACAGGACAGCGCACCCTGCCTAACACGACCACCCGTGGAACGCCTCTGCCCGGATCGCGTGGTTTGCCACCTGGGGACAGGACAGCGCACACTGCCTCACATGACCACCCAGGAAATGGCTCCTGCCCGCATCGGTGATCTGCCTGCTGGATGAGCTGGGGACAGCACGCGACAAGTGACCACCCGCTTGTCACTGGATAGGTGAGAGGGGCCTCTCATTGCTGTACAGTAATTGTAGTGTAGTGTGATGGTAGCTAGTGCAGTGTTGTGTAGCTGCGATTGTAACTAGTGTAGTGTAGCTGTGATTGTAGGTGTGAGCATAGCTGGCAGTGTAGCTGGGAGTGTAGTGAGTAAGTGTAGCTCTGAGTGTAGTTAGGTGTGTAGTGAGTGTAGCTGGGAGGGCAGCAAGGGTTAGAGTAGCTGGGCAGTGTACTTTAGATATGGACAGTTTGGGGGGTAAAGGTCCATAAGGCGCCCCTGCACTGTAGACGCACCAGGTTTAGTATTTTTTTTCCCCCAATTTTTGCCCTCTAAACCTAGGTGCGTCTTATAGTCCAGAGCGTCTTATTGTCCGAAAAATACGGTCATTTTGAAATTTAGTTTTGATTTGAGTTTATGTTTAAGGCTTTTATTATACTCAAAATGTGTACTAGACCCCTGCTTGACACGTTTTGGTAAGTTACAGGAAAAAAAGATTATGAAAATTAACTGAAACACTTTTTGCACAGAAATCCAGGAAAAAAGTGAACGCCGAGTAGGTTAACTCTTACACCAGACCTGTAAAGATTTAGTAGCTTATCTTTGCACATTTGTGTTGGATTCCCAGCATAGTCATCAAGTGGGATTTATATAGAGACACAAGCAGTGACTGACACAGCAAAAGTGAATCACAATGAAGGATGGAGAAAGAGCATCAAATGATTACTGACACTGTGACAGATTCAGAGTGTCAGAGAAAGAATGTGATAATGCATGACTAAGGCTTATGTAAGCAGTACCCAAAACAGGTTATCTTGGTGCGCGCTCACATCCACTTTGCGCCTGCCCTGGGTGCCGCCACAGACTTAATGTTATTACATCTATAGTAATGCAGCGGGAAAAGCAGGAAAGCCGGACCCAAAATATCGTCTCCTTCCAAGCTGCTATGACTTGGTGGGGAAAGGTATTTAACGCTGCCCGGAGTTCCAACGGCAGCAGGGTAGGCCATCATTCGACTCACCCTGTGCCCAACTGACTGGGCGGCTGGATAATACGTACTCAGCACCTGAGACAGGTTATCTCAGTGCGCACACAGAGCCATGCTGCACCTGACCTGGGCGCAGCCATAGAGGCAATGTTATTACGTATAGCAGAGAAGCAGGATTTTAAATGTAAATGAGTTGCTGGTGATAGCTGGACCTCAAATTATTTCTCCCTCCGAGTTGCTACAACTCAGAGGGGGAATAGTATTTAATGCCGCTTAGAATCTCAGTGGTAGCAGGGTGAGCTGTCATTTGGCTCACCCTGTACCCTGGGTGGCTGGATAATATGTACTCAAAAGCACCATGTTAATTAAGGTATAAAAAGAGAACTAGGCCCAGGCCTACAGTGGATTAGCAAGTCAAAAAGGAGCTACTACCTCAGCCAACACGTGCTGAAGATAGGCCTTCGTTTAAGGCAACCTTATGGTGGGATACAGCAATAAAAAACTGGAAACAGGAGTTAATAACAGGTTATAAGAAACATGATCATACACTCTGTTTGGAAATATTGTTTCTCGTGTGTAAATCATAGTAAAACAGCAGACATTGACAGTCCAATCAAAGATGTATTTAATCAATAAACCCCACAGATTATAAGTAAGGGTAGGGGCAAGAGACAGGATGTTTGGTTTGGGACATGGCGATCTATGGGAATGACTGGAGGCCATTTTTTCATTTTTTTCAGGTTTGGATTGGCTGAATGGTGTGATGTAAGATTTCCACTGCACCACACAGCCCACTGAAGCCGGATAGATAAGCCCCTGATATCTATCTATAGATAGGCTGTCCCCAGAGTGTCTTTGTAGTTATGCAGGTAGTACTTGTGATCATTATATTTTCTTGAGCCCTGTCTGTTTTCTGTGCATCTTACAGGTTATTTTAGCTAAACGATAAAGTAATGTCTGTATTAGCCACTAGACAATGTAATACCTGTAATATTTACATCGTGGATTTTGCTGACATTGACTGTGGGCATTTTAATTTGTTGACCATTTCTTGGCATCTGTCACATCTGAACCTTTTGTATAATGATATTTCGGTGACCACATTCTTCACTGTTCTAGTCATCCCTTTTATTTGAATGTTAGGTAGCTGTTATGAGGTATGTTGAATTACTTTTATGTTTATATTTCATGTTACAATATAATTTCCAAATTGCTTATAACTTGATAAAAAAGCCAAGGCGATTCTAAACCACTGGCAACAAGGGTTACGTTTTGATGAACCTTTAATTGGATTGATGACTTCTGCTGTGTAAATATGACTAGAGTTACAATTTTCAAGTTTGGTTTCACAGCGAATTTTCCCCAATCTGTAAGGGAGATTCTTGGGAAATCAGCAGCCAATTTTGCCATGTGGCCATGTGAGGTGAGAATGAGGGTTTACATTTTCTGTGTAAACTGCAGTATTATAAATTACACCTTATTGATGTTAGCAAGATCTTTCAATCAATTTAGCCTTTCATGTTGATTCATTTTCCATTTGGTTTGTCTAATCAAATATGCCAGCTTTACAAAACTGATTTGTCAGATTCATTCGGACCGAGTAGAAGTTCAATGAAAATCTTGAGAACTTGCCAGCAACCACCCCAATTGGGACTGGTGTGCTATGCAAACTACTGACTTGTGGGTATAATTAAATAATTAATCCTTATTAATTAATTTCTCTACAATTGCTTCAAAATCTGTAATTTCCATGTGCTCAGACCTAACAAAGGCCCTATCTGTCCTAAGTGAGCCTGGACAGTCTAAGTAGCAGGAGCAGGTGCCACCACCTGCCTTCTGTGCACCCATGCCTGCTTCCATTGTACTAATATCAAACAGAGCTGACTGCCTCCTCCTTCACTTTCAAGTGTATCCCTTTCCTCCTGCTTCTGATAGGTCGAATAGCTCTTTGGTACTCCTTGGCAGCCTTTGAAGTTACTCTTGTCCTGCAGTACGGATGCCCTTGTCTTCAGAACTACTCAGGAACGCGAGTTGTTCCGAAGGCTGTCTGAGGAGCACTGAAGACCTAACAATTCAAAAAAATTACTGTAAACCAGGGATGACGCAGGAACCTCACTACAGCTTTTCTTTAATAATAAAGAGGCCTTGCCAGGTTCAGGAGAAGCAGGCATGGGTGGACAGATCAAAAATTGTAGTCACCCAATCAGGCTGATGACTAACAAATAAGGAGTTTAAGAGGCTGGGCAGGAAATTAGAGCAATATTTAGTTAGAAACTAACTTTTGCTCAAAAGTTACTCCTCAAATTGAAACAAATCATCTGCAGCTTGTCATCATCTGTCTTGTCTCAATGTTCTGATGACAAGAAATATGTAAAATTGGGGAGTTAGTTTCAGGCTCAGTGTATTGATCTGCTGTGCTTGGATTACATCTGCCTGCTGTCCACACTGCAGATAGAAGGAACAGATGGAACTCTCTGAGAAGCTTGCACATGCCCAACTAGAATTAGTAATCCCTTCTGAGCTTGTCCTCTGAGCATGGCACATTGTACAGGTATACAGGCATATTCACAGGTAGAGTAGGACTCACCAGAGAACAGCTCATGTTGTCATTGGTGAGCCCCTCTGGTTACTGAAGTAAGCATAACCCTGTTTTTGAACAGAAGTGTTTAGAAAGTCCCTGATTATATGCAGAGTCAGCATTAGAGCCAATGCCCATAATCTGGGATTTAGATCTTAGACAGCCCCTGTTGCTATGAAGAGGCAGCTGTCAGCTAAAACATATATTGTGCAGAGGACTAATTTGATATTTGATACAGTGTAAATAGAGTCTAGGAATGATCAATGAGATGCAAATCATTTTTCCTTGCATTCAAATTTCAAGTAAATGTTATGCAGCTTGAACTGGGACCAATAAAAATTGACAGGAAGTTATTCTGATTGGTCTAATTTCAAGCTGCATGTAATTTACATAAAAACTGAATACAAGAAGAAATTATTTGCATCTCATTAATCATCCCTAGAATAGATCTTTACCATCAGAACTATTTATTTTATTTAATGTTACTTTAACCATTTCTGCCGCTGGGACATGAGCCTCACATCCACAGCAGCAGGTGCTACAGCCGCAGGGACACACTAGTCACGTCCCTGCAGTTTGGGGAGCTGTGTGCGCGATCGTGCGGTCAGAAGCCTGTGATCACGATGTTGCCGGCAAAAGGGGGATTGGCTGCAGGGGACAAAAGTCTCCTGAGCCAATCTGTTCTTGCCCGCCGAGAATAATCACTGTTTTCTCACCGATGTCTACCGCTTACCACCGCCGATCGTTAGATTAATGAATGGGAACTTCCCCATTCATCATTCATCTCCCCTCCAGGCCACCGTGATCACAGGCATCAATGGATGCCTGCGTCACTTCCTTAGTTACATAGTAACACATTGCTTCCAATGTAGTGTACTTGTTGTACGCGTATAGGAAGTCCCTTGTGAGGACATCTTGTGGCCAAATAGTAAAATTACACCTACAGGCATTAGTTACATAGTTACATTGTTTTCTAGTTGAACTCGATGGACATATGTCTTTTTCAACCCAAATAACTAAGTACAGCACCAGCCTGCTCCCTCACATATCTCCGTTGATCCAGAGGACGGCAAAAAACCCTTACAAGGCATGGTCCAATTATCCCAAAAAAGGAAAAAAATTCCTTCCTGACTCCAGATGGTAATCAGTTAAAATACCTGGATCAACATCACTGGGCATTACCTAGTAATTATAGCCATGGATGTCTTTCAATGCAAGGAAAACATCTAAGCCCCCTTTAAATGCAGATATAGTATTTACCATAACTACTTCCTGTGGCAATGCATTCCACATCTTAATCACTATTACTGTAAAGAACCTATTCCTAAATAAATGGCTGAAACGTTTTTCCTCCATGCGCAGATCATGTCCTCTAGTCCTTTGAGAAGGTCTAGGGACAAAAAGCTCATCCGCCAAACTTTAATACTGCCCTCTGATGTATTTATACATGTTAATTAGATACCCTCAATGGCGTCTTTTCTCCAGACTAAATAAACCCAGTTTATCTAACCTTTCTTGGTAAGTGAGACCTTCCATCCCTCGTATCAATTTTGTTGCTCGTCTCTGCACCTGCTCTAAAACTGCAATACCTTTCCTGTAATGTGGTGCCCAGAACTGAATTCCATATTCCAGATGTGGCCTTACTAGAGAGTTAAACAGGGGCAATATTATGTTAGCATCTCAAGTTTTTATTTTCCCTTTTAATGCATCCCAAAATTTTATTAGCTTTAGCTTCAGCGGCTTGGCTTTGAATACGATTATTTAACTTGTTGTCGATGAGTACTCCTAAGTCCTTCGCCAGATGTCCCCATCTGTAGCCTGTTTATTTTGTATGGTGTTAGACCATCGGTACGACCAAAATGTACCACTTTACATTTTTCAATATTGAATTTCATCTGCCATGATTTATGTGCCCATATAGCCATCCTATTCAGATCCTGTTGCAGTGTTCTCCCCAGAAATTTTTCCCAGCTGGGTGGCATGAAATAGTAGCCGGGTGGCATGAAAAAGTAGCCGAATATTCTTGAGAGATTGGATCGTTTTAGAGAGGGTTATGTGATAGTAGGGGGAGACCTGAACTTCACTCTGGATCCTCTCCTTGACAGCTCTAAAAGCCATTCTTCTGTTACATATAAATCATTAAAGGCTGTGAAGGGAAGGATCCTAGATATGCAGTTGATGGACGTAGGGAGGATTTTTCATCCCACAAATCGTGATTATACCCACTTCTCTGCTCCTCACAATGTGTACAATAGGCTAGATTTGTTCCTGATCTCACATGCACTCCTCTCGTTTCATGCCTGCTCCTCAATCGGATCTCAGACTTGGTCTGACCATTCACCAGTTTATCTTGAGCTCAAAGATATCTTCCTAAAAAAAGGTAATACTTCCTGGTGCATGAGCACAAAATTATTTAAAGATCCAAAACATGCCTTGCATTACTCACAGGTGCTTTCAGAATATATTTCCCACAATTGTACTGAAGAAACCGGCCCCAGCTCTGTATCCATTTGGGAAGCACATAAGTGCGTTCTTCGTGGCGCCATGATCCAGATGGGGGCCAGATATAAAAGAGAGAGGAATGCACAGATAGCCGAGATATGGAAAGACATTAAAAAACTAGAACTATAGCATAAACAAACTCTGGCAACCCAGACCTTGACACTTTTCACAGAGAAGCGTAAACAGTTGCTACAACAGTTTGAATTTAAGAGGGTTGATAACTTTATGAGATACCGTGCTCATTTATATGAATATAATAATAAATGTAGTCGTATTATGGCCAGATCCCTTCGCATGCGTCAGAACTCATCCTTTATCCCAAAAATTCTTTCTCGTTCAGGTTCCCTAAAGGTTAAAACAGAAGATATTCTCCTTAGCTTTCCATAAATATTATTCTGAGTTATACAATATAACAGGAACACTTGATGACAAACCTGAGGAGTCTGTGAGCCTGATCATTGACAGATTCTTGGATAGATATAAACTCCCTTCTCTAAACACTGAACAACTCGAATTTCTCGAGTTTCTCGCTACAGTGGGGTCCCTCCCTAATGGTAAATCACCTGGCCCAGACGGATTTTGTATTGAATATTACAAAAAATTCAAAGCTACCTTATTTTATTAATATTATTTTATTATTTATTATTTTATTATATTAAAGCTACCTAGTCTTTATTAAAGCCTTTAATGCTTTATCTGTCACTTCTCCTCCCACTCGTGATATGCTACAGACTCACATCACTGTTATCCCTAAGCCGGGCAAGGACCCCCTGTTTTGTGCTATTTATCGCCCTATTTTTCGCCCTATTTCGCTTATTAATGTAGATTTAAAAATAATGTCAAAGATCTTGGCCAACAGGCTCCAAACGGTTATGCCATTACTTACCCATACAGACCAAGTAGGCTTTTTGCCCGGACGCGAAGCCGCCGACAACACAATCAAAACCATACTGTTGATGCAGTCTGCACAGAGAGCCAGGAGCCCTACCCTCTTACTTTCTATAGACGCCGAAAAAGCGTTTGATAGGGTTTCCTGGCTCTTTTTGCAGAGGGTATTTAACTCTAGAGGCATAGCTTCAGATATGAATTTTTACCAAAAAGTGTTCGCCTTATATCAATCTCCTACTGCAAAAGTCAAGATCAATGGTCACCTCTCTGATACGATCCCTGTACACAATGGGACTAGCTCTCCTGTATATATTGTATATGGAAGTACTTTCAGTAGCAATTAGAACTAATCCGGACATTAAAGGGTTGAAAGTTGGCACCAAAGAATATAAATCTGCTATCTATGCCGATGATCTACTGTTATTTATAACTTCTCCTATGACCACCTTGCCTTATTTACTCAAGGTTGTGATGGAGTTCGGCTCACTGAGTAACTATAAAATCAACACTTCTAAATCAGAGATCCTAAATATCAGTGTGCCCTCCAATCTACTATCCAAAGGGCCTTCCCCTTTGTTTGGAGACCACAACACATTACATATCTCTGGGTTTACCTGTGCTCGGACCTAGGTAAATTGTATGATCTTAACTTTGTCCCTCTGCTGCAGACTCTTGAGAAAGATGTGGACTCTTGGGGGTCCTTGGCTCACTCTTGGATGGGCAGAGTGAACATCCTGAAGATGAACTGTATGCCCCGTCTATTATATCTCCTTCAGACTATCCCAATTTCTATTCCTTCCATATTTTGGAAGAGGTTTTCTAAAATGATGTCCCTCTATGTGTGGAAATCCAGAAGGCCTAGAGTAGCGCTGAGCGCCTTACAAAAACCTAAAACAGAAGGCGGACTGGCGTTGCCACACCCCAGAGCCTATTACTCAGCAGTACACCTTAACCGGATTATTGAGTGGACTCATAATTTGAGAAATACCCAATGGGTAGAATTGGAAAGAGATATTTTAGGTTATGCCCCGGGTGCAGGATTATGGGTATGGCCTACACGTCGCCCCTCTTTCTTCCCTGGATTATTCTCCTTAACCCGAGAAACATATAAAGTCTGGGACAAGTTACTCTCACAACACCGCATAGCCACATACTTAGGGCCTGACACTCCAATTTGGGATAATCCCTTATTCCCACCTGGCCTCTCCCAATCTAACCGTCTTCAAAAACTTACTTCTTCCACTCTCAAAACAGGTATGGCAGAACGACAAACCAATAACACTGACCACCTTGATTGGATTATCTAGTGATCCTGATGAGGTTTATTTCGAATATATACAATTATCCCATTTCCTCAAAAAAGAAACCGATAAAGACTTCTCAACTAGATCAGTGTCAGACTTGGAAGATATCTGTTTCTCCCACCCCCCTGTTGAACATAGAATTTCATATCTTTATAATCCTTTACTCTCTCACTTTTGTGACAGTATCTCCAGTTTTAAGACAAAATGGCAAAACAAACTGGGAATTTCAATCTCTGATGCAGAGTGGACAAAGTGTTGTATTTTTGCTCATAAGTTTTCTCTCTCTCGGCCCGGGCACAGGAGAATGCCTACAAAATCCTCACAATGTGGTATAAGACTCCAGAAAAACTTCACAAATACAATCCCAGTATACCAGACCTCTGCTGGCGTTGTGGCAGTGAGGTAGGTGATATGATCCACATATGGCATAGCTGCTCTAAAATTGTTCCCTTCTGGACAAAAATTTGCAAGATCATTGCAGCCAATAGTAATATTAAAGTTAACAATGACCCAGCACACACTTTGCTATTAAACTTAGCCTGCCCTATAAAAGTTTACAAAAAATCATTAATTCGCCATATCCTCACTGCAGCACGCCTCACTATTACAAAATTATGGAAATCTTCTCAATCGCCATCTATCCAAGATTGGAAAATAGAACTGGATGCACTAAACAATCAGAACAGGTCATTTTCTTGGCCTCGGACAGTGAAGAGAAATTTAACGTACTCTGGAGAAGGTGGGAATTGTTCGTGCTTTCTGAGGAGAGCCAATTCTTGCTGACTGACCAACCCGGCTAGACGGTTGTTCTATCTGCGGGGCAGCGGGTGTACGACTAAGCGGAGAAAGACGTGGCTGAGGCTTTAGCCACGTCTTCCTCTTGCTTCTTTCCCTTTACTTCTCTTTTTTCTTTCCTTTCTTTCTTTTTACTCTCTCTCTTATCATTAGCTAATCTCGCTACAATGGGTTTAAGAATTTTCACCGTAACACAAATCTAAATAATTGAATCTGATAATATTAACTCCCTCTGATCATTATCTTGCTTCTACATGTAACTTCGCAAAATTATTTTTTCCAATTTACCCATTAGGAGTTCTCTGTGTGGGTACGATGGTGGTCAGGAGTCAATGGGACATAACTATCAATGCCATATAAACACTCCTTGACAAATGTAATGATCAACACGCTGTCTGTATAAGCGATAACTACCTTTTGTAATGAACCCGTTATGTATCTTATATATCTTTTTCCTTTCTGTATTTCATGCTTTACTGTATGTTATCCTTGAAAAATTCTCTGAATAAAAATCATTATATTCAAAAAAATATTGTCACCAGACATTGTACTAGTGATATAATTTAAATGTTGCAATAACCGGGACAAATGGGCAAATAAAATGTGTGGCTTTTATCCACAGAAGAAGGTTTAATTTTAAACTATAATGGCCGAAAACTGGGAAATAATGATTTTTTTTCTTATTATTCCCGTTAAAATGCATTTAGAATAAAATAATTCTTAGCATAATGTACCACACAAAGAAAGCCTAATTGGTGGCGGAAAAAAACAAGTTATAGATCATTTTGTGGTTATAGGTAGTAATAAAGTTATTGGGGAATGAATGGGAGGAGTGCTGCAATGTGAAAATTCCTCTCGTCCATTAGGTGAAAACAACCCACGGGCTGAAATGGTTAAGCAATATTGTTTTTTTTCTTTCTATTTTTTCTTTGCTTCAATGAGATTGTATTGAGGTTAAGATATGCAGACAGCGTGTAACGGGAGTTCATTTACAGCAGCAGAAAGCATAAAAAATGTACTCAGAAAACACACAAACATTTAATTCTATAGCCTATTCTGTTCTTATTAGGTAGGTATTAGGTATTAGGTAGCAATAAGCTTGACTCATGCTCCAGTCTATAGACACACTATTATTTAAATTAATTGGTTACCTACACTTGTCACTCTCTGTACAAGCATAAAACAAATATATCTCCTTGTATACATACATAACCATTTTTTATATCCGCTTGTAATTGCATTACCCACATTTATCTCCCTGTTTACCAGCATAAAACAAACAGCTTTGCTTGTATACCTAACGCCTATTTATGTCCCACTGTAATTACATTACCATCCACCTCTTTCTCTACTGGAATAAACCAAACACCTCTAATTCTTCATCTATACATAGCACATACTTACCGCTCTCTAAGGGCCTGAGCCCAGTTGTGCGCAGTTGTATCCACTTTTCAGTTACACATCAATGTTACAGATGATGAAAAGCGGACAGAAGTGGGCACAACTGCGTTAGTGGGCTCAGGCCCTTAAAGTGGATCTAAACTCAGAACTTCCTGTCTGCTCTAAAAGATTAGCCACAGCATAATAACCTTTAGGGGAAAAAATGTCATTACAATTTATGGAAAGCCTTAAAAAAGCAGATGTTTAAATTGATTTCACATTCCTGTGAGCTTGCTGGTAGCACAGAAGAGGTTAAGTTTTACTGTTTACTTTATCAGAAGAGAGCCACTGCTCTCACAGAGGAGATCGCTCATAATACACACCATACAATTTTCTGGCAGATTTACCTGCCAGATCAATTATTTCTAACATGTCCAATCTGAATTTTGATCGACTTTTCGATTTTCCGATATTTTTCTGAATGATTTTCATAAAAGTGAACGGAAATTGATCGAAAAAAGGATTGCAATAAAGATTAGAAAATCGAAAAATCAAACGAAATTCAGATTGGACATGTTGGAAATAATCAATCTGGCTGGTAAATATGCCAGAAAATTGTATAGTGTGTACCTAGCATCACAGCTCTCATCCACATCTTCGGACACTCTGCTGTGCCTTAACGCTGACCGAACAGAGCTGAAAATTTATTGAACAACTGTGTTGAATAAAGACTTTTAGTTGTGAGCTTTCCTAGAATTCGGGTCCGCCTATGGAGCTATAAGGAGTGAGCTCGAACTAAAGTAATATTAGAAGGCTGCTGCTATTACTTTTTGAATTACGACAACTTTCCTCTTAACTCCTCCACATTCATGTCAAAAGTGGCCGTTATCTTACTCTTCCGAAGCTGGAAATCAGACAACAGGCAGTTTAAAGCACCAGCCGGAGTCAAGAATATGGAACTTTCTGAAAATGTTCTTTGTGAATTTAAAGCAATTTCAAGGTATACTTATCTCCCTTTGTGCAGGCTTAAAATCTCAAATAGGAATTTCTTATTTTATTTCCACTCATGGAGACAAAAATAACTCCCAATTTTACAGATCATACGGAAGAATTCGGAATTCAGTCTTCTGAATTTTTCTTTTTTTAAAATTTAAAGTAACACTATACATTTTTACACACTAGGACACAGCCCATGCCAGAAAATTGTTTCATTAATTAAGTGGAAAGAAAACATGCAATTTTTCTTCTTTAATCTAAGTACCACTTTTAAAATCTCATTTATGCTTGTAAAAGGACCATAAGATTTATTATGGTGGCAATCAGTGCTTTAACCACCCAACCCTAATTAGCCTAACTTGGCAATCTGTAGCATAGTTCTCATGAATGGAGTAAAGGATGGCCAAACTCCACACAAATGTTTTCTTTTTTTCTTTCGATTCAATTAATTAAACTCAATCAATGTTGTTGATTGATTGTACTCTTTGAAAAATCAAACCAATGCACCATATACTATTCAATCTTTTTTTCTAAAAATAGATTAGGCTTTCAAAAGATCGAATTTCTCATTGATCCCCATAAAAAATACACACAATTTTTCTATACAATCAATCATTTTATAAAAAGTGACAACAATCTGCTGGCCTAATATAGCCTATTGTGGTCATCGCTATGAAAGTGGTAAAGACTGCTTTGCTATTTTATGCTGATCATCACAAAAGTGTCAATCACAAATAAGTGGCCATCCCTAATAAAAATGGCAGTAATTTAAAGCGGATATCCAGCCTATAATACAAATTTAACAACAATAACAATAATATTTATATAGCGCTTTTCTCCCTGGGGACTCAAAGCGCTGTGACCCTGCATTATGCCGTCTCAAAGGCTAGGGAAAAGAGGTGAGTTTTTAGCCTTTTTTAAAGCTGTCCAGAGAGGAAGCCTCTCGTACTGATTGTGGAAGTGAGTTCCATAGAGTAGGGGCTGCGTAGGAAAAGGCCCGAGCACCAAATGTTAAGTGTATCCTGGGAATAGTCACCTTTATCTTGTTGGAAGAGCGGAGGGTGCGTGGAGGGGCATAAAGTTCCAATAGATCCGCTATGTATTTGGGTCCCATGTGGTGTAGAGCCTTGAATGTCAGCAGGCAGATCTTAAAATTGATTCTCCATTTTACTGGTAACCAGTGAAGAGTTTGCAGTACTGGGGTGATGTGTGAGCTGCGGGGGGCATTGGCTAGGAGTCTGGCTGCAGCATTCTGTACTAGCTGTAAGGGGCGCAGAACCTATTCTGTAGATCCGATGAACAGGGCGTTGCAGTAGTCTAGGCGGGAGGATACAAATGCATGAACCAGGGCAGGTAGGTCTTCAGCTGGGATAAGGTGTTTGATTTTCGCTATATTTCTTAGATGGAAGAAGGAAGACTTTACGACAGCTGATATCTGCTGTTTGAGTTTTAGATTTCCATCCAGGATCACCCCAAGGTTTCGCACAGAGTCTTTATACTGTACAGTATCTCCCCCAATTGCTAGTTTGAGGTGGTTTACAGGATCCTCTACTCCCATAAAGTTATAGTTATGTGCCCGGCCTTCTTCTTGTAAATCAGTCCCAGGGTCCGTGTCTGGCGACTTCCAGTGTGTAGCCACACCCCTACCGAGTAACCTCATTTGCTCTATCTCGAGTAAAGAAAACAAATGGAATTTTTCATTGGTGGTGGTGGTGGTGGTGGGGGGGGGGGGGGGGGGGGCTACACACCAGAAGTCGCTGGATATGGATCTCCAGGACTGATTTAAAAGAAAAAGAACGGACAGGTAATTTTAACTTTAAAGGACAAAGAGATTAGGTAAATATGGTGATATAGTAAAATAGTAAAACAGATGCAGAGGCCCTGGCTAGATAACTTCACCGGGGTGCTCCAGACCCAAAGAAAAGACTTTCAGACCATCAATATTAGTCGAAAAAGCAGTAAGGCACAGCCAGGATAAAAACGACACTTTAATGAATCACTTTAAAATCCAGTTCCATAAATACATAGGCAACAATGGAAAGGGAGGGAGGAATAAGCAAGGTTCAGTCGACAGCTGTTTCGCACCCTCAAGAGGGGCGCTTCATCAGGACGATTAGGTAAATTTGTATTAAAGGCTGAATCTCCACTTTAAGCTGATCCACACAAGGTTCATTAGCTTTAGCTATATGTAGATAAACTAGAATTTAGGACAGACAGAAATAATCTTCTCTATAGCCAATATTTGCTCAATAATGAGTTATGCCTAGTACACATGCACAATAATCTTTGGCCAAGACCATTGTCTAGTGTGTAGAGCTATCCTACAGTGTCGTTTAACGTGTCATTTAGCGATCTATCTCAACAAATGGCTACATGAGAACTAATGAACAATTGCATCACCTTCCTTTGTTTTGCACTGTAGGAGACCACTCTATTGTGCACTGCTCGTCCTCTCTCTAGCTAAGCAGCATGTCTGTACAGTGCACATTAGGCACTGATTGTTAAGGGAGGCATTAACTGAACATGTTTAAAAAGCTTTAAACCCTAAAATGCCTCATAAGATAAGACAGTGAAAAATGACTGTTCACTTAGTTATTTATCCAAACAGAAACACAAGAGAACCACACTGTGAATACAGGCATGATCACCTCAACCTGACCACCCCTGCTCTGCTGCCAAAGGATTAACTCTTTGTGGCCAGCACAGCAACACTACAGCTCTACAGTCTCATCATCAGTTCCTGTCTAGATCCTCACCATTAGGTACAATAAAGCATACCCTCTCCAGTGTGTTTGTACAAAAAGCCATGATAAATGACTTCGTATTGCATGCAGTACAGGGTGATAAGAGGTACATTTGGATTTTATGAAGTTGCAGTTCTGGCCACAAATAGTTAATCTCTCTTGCCAGTGGTCAGAAGAAGGCTGGATCAGTTAATCTACTTTGTTCTGGGGAAGGAACTCACATTCTTCTTCAAAACAAGAAGCTACTGAATACAGCTTGTCAGAAAGCAAACAGGTATTGTTATCATATAATATTTATATAGCGCTTCCGCAGCGCAGTACAGAGTACATTAGAGGGGCTCACAACCTAATCCCTACCATAGTCATATGTCCACCGTAGTCTAGGGCAAATTTTATTGCAAAAAGCCCAGATGTGCAAAAACTTTGTGCATTGCTAATTACTACAAATGTACTATCATATGCATTAAAAATGGGTGACTGAGATAGGGTTTTACAGATCAAAAGAACAAAATATCAAAGGATACCAAAAAATATCCTTTTTTTCTGACTAGGAGGGGGCCTGGCTAGCATCTGAGTCTCACTTATAACTGAGTAGATATTGCAAACTCCATCATGAATCCATCTTCCTCCATGTGAGGGCATTGCTACCTTACCTAGCAGGAGATAATAATAATACGAACATTTGTATAGCGCTTTTCTCGTCGGACTTAAAGCGCTCAAGAGCTGCTGCCACTAAGGGCGCGCTCAAGAGGCCAACCCTGCAATGTTAGGGAGTCTTGCCTTAAACTCCTTACTGAATAGGTAGTGACCCTAGCCAGGATTCGAACCCTGGTCTCCCATGTCAAAGGCGGTGCTCTTCAGATAGGGATGAGACTGTCATGCATTTGACAAGGACAATTGGAAAAGTCAAAAGTGGTTTTGTTGTCCCCTCATCATCCTTCTGTGGACTAACCCTCCAAAGTTATGGCGGACACTATGGGCTGGCATTTACCAACCTGAAATGGGACAATAGTTTAAACGGTTTTCCAGGTGTGGACTTTAATAATTCGAAAAAGTACTGCCGGGATGTTTTTAACAATACATTCCTGCTTACTATAAATACATCAGAGCAGGAAAGAGGTGCTGGCCTCCTTCCTGATCTAATGTGCTGAGCACCTCTAGGGACACAGAGGTGAAGGCCGAGGCACACTGAACTTTGATTGATGTGAAGCTCCGCCTAAGCATTGTGTTTACTATAAATACATCGGCACAGGAACTTCACCTTTTATTGAGTAAGCAAAGTGCCACTACAAATGGTGGGAATTCCCCCTAGCGAATTACTGTACAGCCTTAGCTGACTGTGCACCATGCAAGCACATGGCTGGTTTTCACTTTGTAAATGTGCGTATATCATTTTTTAGCATGCATAACTTTGCTGGTGTAAATTACCCTCCCTGAGTTACTCCACTGATGATAATAGCACACTGCACAGAGGAATCACCACAGGATCTTCAGTCTCGCAGACCGACCGAAAAATGGTAGATCTCCTCTATGCTGAGTTGCACAACAGCAAAACTTCACGAGGCAGCATGACGGCTAACCGACTGGCACTCTCGGCCTGCAGTGCTGGGGTCCCAGGATCAAACTGCACTCAGGACACTATTTGCATGGAGTTTGTATGTTCTACTCATACTTGCATGGGTCCTCCAAACTGTTTTATCTCTGTTATATGGTAAAAGCATACTGCTAGGCTAATCAGATTTTCCAGAAACTGGTAAGAAATGAAGGTAGGAACATAACACTGCAATTTATGGTAAGGTCAAAAGACTAAGCCCCTGTGATGAACTATTAGCTACATTAACTATTCAATGTACTCCTGAAAGTACTTCTGAAATGTCTGAGCTATAGAAATGCTATATAATAATCACAACAGATCAATTCATTGTTTTTTTTCTTTTTTATATGTAATATAATAACAGATTCCTACATACCACTTTATGACTCTTCCATGTGGCTGCCATCTCGTGTATAACTCTTGTGAAAGCACATTTGGGTGCTCAGAACAAGGATGGGGTGCAACCAGTCAAGTCAAACACTGCATACAGGACTCCCAGTCATTTGGGAGGGGCAGAAGGATGCCTGACGGTGCTCACGCTGTGCCTGAGCCCCATAACAACGCTTGCTGCACATGATTGATTTTCTAAGTGCGCACCCATCACTTCAGAGCAAATCTCATATAATATATTAAAAACATTCACCTCCATCCATGTAATATACTGTATAATAACCCCCAATCCCACTTCCACTCTATACAGTCATTCAGTCAAAACATTATCTTATTGTCTTCTATGGACAGGAATAGCTAACAGCTGCCTAGTAAATATACAACTTCTACAATCTCTAGAAACATCAAAGTAACAGTGAGTAGTATTTGGAAATGGGGTGTACAGAAGAATTAGAAAGAAAAAATGGGAGAGAAAAAAAGAGAATGAGAAAGAAAAGAGAGAAAAAAAGAGAGAAAGAAAGGAGAAAGATAGAGAGAGAGAGAGGAAAAGAAAGAAAGAAAGAAAGAAAGAAAGAAAGAAAGAAAGAAAGAAAGAAAGAAAGAAAGAAAGAAAGAAAGAAAGAAAGAAAGAAAGAAAGAAAGGAGAAAGAGAGAGAGAGAGAGAGAGAGAGAGAGAGAGAGAGAGAGAGAGGAAAAGAAAGAAAGAATGAAAGAAAGAAAGGAGAGAGAGAGAGAGAGAGAGGGAAAGAAAGAAAGAAAGAAAGAAAGAAAGAAAGAAAGAAAGAAAGAAAGAAAGAAAGAAAGAAAGAAAGAAAGAAAGAATGAAAGAAAGAAAGGAGAAAGATAGAGAGAGAGAGAGAGGAAAAGAAAGGAGAGAGAGAGAGAGAGAGAGAGAGAGAGAGAGAGAGAGAGAGAGAGAGAGAGAGAGAGAAAGAGTGAGATGGGAGAGGAGAGATAAAGAATGAGATGAGAGATATATGGTAGAGGAGATAAATAAAGAGAGAGATGGGATAGGAGTGATAAAGGGATAGATGGGAGAAAAGAGGAATAGAGAAATGGGAGGGGAGAGATAAAAAGGGAGATGGGAGAGATGAAAAGGGAGACGGGAGAAGAAATATAAATAGAGAGATGGAAGAGAAGAGAAATAAAGAGAGAGATGGAGGTAGTAAAATAATAAATAAGGGGAGATAGAGAGAGGGAAGAGAAGAGAAATAAAGAGAGAGAGAGGTGAGAAGTGAGAAATTATGAGGGATATGTAAAAGAAAAGGAATAAAGAGAGAGAAGGAAAGAGATAAGCAGGGAGAGGAGAGAGTAAGAGGGATATAAAGAGGGAGATAAAAGTGGGTGGAGGAGAGACAAATCAGAGAGCAAGAGGGAGAAAGATGGAGAGAGAGAGAGAGAGAGAGAGAGAGAGAGAGAGAGAGAGAGAGAGAGAGAGAGAGAGAGAGAGAAGAGAGAGAGAGAGAGATGTTAGAAGAGTGAGAGAGAAAGAAGGGGATATAAAGGAAGGGATGGGAGAAGACAGGAGAGGGTAGAGAGGAACATTGGGAGAGTAATGAGAGTGATACTGGTAAGAAAGAGACAGGGAGATAAAAAAAAATAACAGATGGGAGAGGTTATAGAGATATGGAGGAGCAAGAGATATAGAGAGGGTGGAATAGAAAAAAGAAACACAGAGAGGTGGGAGAGTAGAGCGATAAAGGGAGGAAGAAAGATGGTAGTGGAAAGAGTAATGTCAAGAGAGAGGGAAGAGAGACAGATATAAAGAGATTATAGAAGAAGAAGAAGAGTGAGAAGAGATGGGGAAGGACAGAGAAAGTGATATAAAGAGAGGTATGAGAGAGGGAGATAGGAAGGGGGGTCCAGTAAACATTTTATTTTTCATACAAAAAAAAAAAAAAAAAAAAAAAAAGGAATGCACAACAAACTAAAGGGATCTAAGTCAAAAGAATGCACACATTTCAGCTGTGAGGAGAATTCACTCACTTGGCACTGAAGGACTCTGGCGCATACAAACAATAAATTCCATCAAACACATTGCTTGCACACCCTGAATATAGGTTATACATATTATGGCTCTGTGGCCGGATAAAGTGACGTGCCACATCCTCCTCTCAGAACAGCTGGACTCTCCATCAGTAGAGCAACATTCCCCAGATCAGCGGAGCTGAGCTTTTCTCTGCTGTCACATAGCTCCAGTGTTCATCATTACTACACAGTATACACACACAGATACTTCCCAGAAAGAAACACACCAGTGTCTCACTCTCACCAATTCTATCCGACCGGGTTAGGACTCCGAGAAGGGTGGAGCAGGAGATCCATGTCCAAGAGGAATCCCCCCTGCCATAGAGTCCACCGAACTTCCAGATCCCAAGTCACACTGCTCAGCCAAGCACAGCACTTCTCTACGGCTCTCTCTGCTCGCTGCCAGTAAAGCTGAGCTCAGCTGCCCATCCCCAATGCAAAAAGATGCTGAACAGCAGCAGCGGCTCTGGGATAAAGTATCACTCAGATCTTCTAGGCGTGACACTGTTACAATGTAGCTCTGATTCTCGGGGACAATAAGCTGACGTTGTGAGAAAGCGGGCTTCCCCGGCATCCGTGCAGACGTGCGCGCTCCTAGCTCGTCCCCAGCAGCCCACTATGGATGGGACGGAGCATGTGCAGCATTTCTGCTGTGCACGCTTATTACGGTTTCCCAAGTGAGCTTGGGGAGAGACTTGCAGCCAGGCACTGCTAACAACATTATGGGCCAGGTATACACCTTACTTTGTCATTGTGCTAAATTGCCTGGGCACAGAAAGATGAATTGAGCTATTTTTTCAAAAATGGGACAATTCATCCAAAGACAGGGACAAGTCCTAACCTGCTTTAGGGCCCTTTTCCACTTCTGTAAACGGAACACAGCCGTTTTGCTGATTGCAATGAGCACTGTGATATCGTGTAAATTGTGGTGCTTAATTCCAACTTGTGTGTGAGAGTCGCAATCGTTGGGCTGCGCGGTTCTCGCCGGGATTGTTGTCCGTTCCCGGCAGCTTATTACAGAATCGTGGGTATTGGAAATTGTGGGTTGTGCAACGCAGTGCGATTGTGGTTGCGATCGCGCTTCCCAGTGGAAAAGGGCCCTAAGTGCATATAAAGTTATGGTGGACACTAATGATACAATCTTTTTTTAATCCATTCTTACCATTTCTATGTAATGCTGGGCATACACGGTTAGATAGTTCTTATCAATCGAGCCGCTGATGGTTCGATTGATAAGATCCAACCTGTCCGATCACTGCGGCGGATCGATACCGCGCTCGATCCCCGCGGGCGGCAAATAGAGAAAAACGAAGCGCTTATAAGAAGCGCCTGCGGGGACGAGCGGGAATCGATCCCCGCGCACGTGCGGACGACTTGTGACGCGCCGGCATCAAGCTGCTGGCTCGATACCGGCGCATAAACGAAGCGTGTATGCCCAGCATAATATAAGGGACTGCCTAAATGATCCATTCAATTCATTCACTCACTCAATTTATACTTGCAAAGATTTGGTAAATTTGGATAAAAAAAAAATTGTATCGTTAGTGGCCACAATTTGGCTGAACACGTGAGGTCTCCAAAGTTGTAAACGTTTTGAGGACTTTTTAATGGGTTTGTGTTTTTTCTGCATTTTTTTATTCGTTTTTCCATGTGCGATTTTTAATTGCGTTTGCATACATTTAAGTGCATAGCATTAAAATATAATGGAAGTTTTTCCCCCTACACAAACACTGAAACCTGAACAAACACAAGAAAAATCTTTATCCTGGCAAGAAAAATCACAAGTGGCCCCTAGGTATACAATGTATGTGTGGCGCTTATAGTGACACTGAAGCGATAAAAAAACTTATGATATAATGATTTGTATGTGTAGTATGGATACTTAATAATACATTAGTAGCAAATAAAATAGTCTCATATAGGGCTCGTTTCCACTATAGCGAATCCGCATGCAGGCACCGCATGCGGTTTCGCATAGTCAATACAAGTGGATGGGATAGTTTCCACTTGTGCGTCGTGCGGGTGCGTTTTGGCGTGCGGGGGAAATCTGCACGGCAGAGCCGTCAGATTTCGCGTGCGGCAGGAATGCGGACGAATCGCCCGCAATGCTTTTAATAGGGAAATCGCATGCGGCTTTGTCTGTGCGATTTCGCATGAAATGCAATGGAACTTTGCACAGGCAGTGACATGGTTAAATTCGCCTGGCTCCTTGCCATGCAAAATCGCGGGGAAATCCGCATGCGGAAACGCATCCGCATGCGATTTTGTCCGCAGTGGAATCCAGGCGATTCCGCACTGCAACAGTGGAAACGAGCCCATAGTTTTTTTTATAACATTACATCCTTCTCTAATATTTGCAGTTTACACACTACACTCAGCATTCTAAATGATTTCACAGAGCAGGCTATTGAACTTTTGAACTTTCCTCTGCAGAAAAAACAAAATACAGTGACAGACACTTGAGATAATAAGCTTCAGAAGACAGAGCTCTCTGCGACCTTGAAAGTCTCAGAGCTCACAGAAGCTCCTTTGCATAGATAACAACTGGAGTTTCTTAAAGAGATCCCAAGGTGGGTTCTAACAATGCTATCAGCACACAGAGGCTAAGTCTGCTTATAATGCCCAGCCTCTGTTGCTATCTCGATCCCCCCTAAGTTCCCCCCGCGTTCTGCTATGCCCCCATAAATCATCAGCCGAGCTAGTGACACACAGCGTGTCGCAGCCGGGGGTTTACATCTGCAGCTGTCAGTCTCTGCGTTCCCCCGCCTCCTCCATAGCCCTGGTCCCTGCCCGCGTCCCTTCCCTCCAATCAGCGGGGAGGGAAGGGACGCGCGTGTGGACAGGAGCTATGGAGGAGGCGGGGGTGTGCTGAGACTGACAGCTGCAGATGTAAACAGCCGGCTGCGACACGCTGTTTGTCAACAGCTCGGCTGATGATTTATGGGGGCATAGCAGAGTGCAGGGGGAACTTAGGGGGATTAAGATAGCAACAGAGGCTGGGCAGTATGAGCAGACTCAGCCTCTGTGTGCTGATAGCATTGTTAGAACCCACCCCAGATTCTCTTTAACTCTTCCTGTACTGGAAACAATATTAGACTCATATCTCTGCTGCTATTTTTTTTATTTTGTAGCTGTGCTACACATGCAAATCATTATAGCATAAGTTTATTTTCACTTCAGATTCCGTTTAAGTAAGATGCTAAGCAGCACAACTGCCCTAATGTGCACCTAGCCTTAAAGTAAACCTTAGATAAACAAAAATATAAACTTATACATACCTGGTGCTTCCTTCAGCCCCCTTCAGACTAATCGGCCCCTCGCTGTCCTTCTCCCCTGCCCAGGGCCGGATTACCGACCAGGCAACAAAAGAAGTCGCTTGGGGTCCCATTCAGAGTCAAAGGGGCCCCATCAGCACATAAACCAGCCCCCGCCATCCTGTCAGCGGTGGCTGGATGGTATAATGGTTAAAGGGACTCTGAGCAGTGGAAGAAACTATGGAAAGATGCATATCATTTTAAAGCTCTCTTTCTCTTCTTTCCAACGATATATAAACCACCACCCTATGGCTTTTAGTTTTCGCTATTTTCACGATTGAAATCGCGGCCACAGCAATTTCGATCGCGAAAATAGCAAAAACTAAAAGGCGTAGGGTGGCAGTTTATCTATCATTGGAAAGAGGAGAAAGAGAGCTTCAAAATGATATGCATCTTTTCATAGTTACATCGTATTACACAGGACAACTTTTCTCCAAAGTCGGCAGCTCGATTCAGCACAATGCAATGAAATATAAGGAACCCAGGGGGATATAATTACAAACATCATGCTGGTAGGTGTGAGGATGTAATTAATTAGTTGTGGGTATGCTTAAAGGCATACCCACAGGCACTGCTCGGAGTCCCTTTAAGGGCTCTGCCTCTGACACAGGACACCAGGGTTCGAATCTCGGCTCTGCCTGTTCAGTAAGCCAGCACCTATTCAGTAGGAGATCTTAGGCAAGTCTCTCTAACACTGCTACTACCTATAGGGCTCGTCCTAGTGGCTGCAGCTCTGGCGCTTTGAGTCCGCCAGGAGAAAAGCGCAATATAAATGTTATTTGTCTTGTCAAATGATGCCGTGCGCTGCTGATTGTCTTCAGAGCCAGGCTCTCCTCCTAGGTCCCCCTCCTGCTACTTTGCGCTCTGCCACTGCCCACTCCTCCCTCCCTTCCCACAGAGAACCACAGCTGCAGCAAGAATGATAGCAGCAGATGGCAAATGCTCACTCACCTATCCATGATCCAAGCGATAGAGATCCCGTCATCTGAAACCCATCTGTCTCTTCTACAGTGCAGCCGCTCGCTCTGAACTTCTCAGATCAGACAGGAAGTAGGAAGTAGTGATAGTAGTAGTACATACCTCCCAACTTTTTGAGATGAGAAACCGGGACACTTAAGCCACACCCCCAACCACACCCCCTGACACACCCCTAGTCAATATATATATATATATATATATATATATATATATATATATATATATATATATATATATGCAATTATTTATTAAAGAGATGGGTGAGGGTGCCCATGGGTGTGGAGGTGACAAAAATGATCGAGGCCCCAGCCGGCGGCTTTGGTGTGTGGGATGCGGGTCTGGGGGATAATATTGTCCCTCCCTCCCTCCAAATGTGCCCCCCAGTGTCCCCCTGTATGCAGAGATAACAGCGCAGCGGAGCGGGCAGTCTTACCATTCCTCCTCGCGTACCGGGCATCTCTATCTCTTCTCCGCTTCCTGCTTCCTGTGACGTCACAGGAAGTAGATGGAAGCAAGAGAGATGCCCGGTACGAGGAGGAATGGTAAGACTGCCCGCTCCGCTGCGCTGTTATCTCTGCATACAGGGGGACGAGGCTGGGGCCTCGATCATTTTTGTCACCTCCGGCTCCGCTGCCAGCCGGGACACAAGGGGGGGTATCCCGGGACAGCGGGACCCCTCCCCAGACCCGTGACCGTCAAGGCGAAAACGGGACGGTTGGGGCCCCTGGTAGTAACAGAGCAGTGGCACTCTATGGGAGACTGATGGGACCTCTATTGCTTGGATCGCAATAGGTGAATGCGAGTCATCTGGTGCTGTCATTCTCCCCGGCTGCGGCTGCCTTCTCTATTGTATTTACTGGGATGGAGGCTGCATGGTGGCTGTCTAGTTTGGGAGGAAATCGGTTGTTCGGTGGTGGGGGTGGTTATGTAATTCTGTCTGGGGAACGGCTTCCGGTTTGGCGGTGTCCAGAGTTTTCTGCTATTGCCAGGCTGGAGATGCAGGGGGAAAGTGCTTCTGCTGTGATATCTAGCGCCCTCTTCACAGGGGTGCCCCAGCCCCTGAGAGCAAATGTCCCAGCCATTCATCTCTCACTCTGCATTTTGCCTCTGCTATTCTGTGCATTGTGCACTCACAGAGGAAAGCGGGCTGTTGCCCATAGCAACCAGTAGCTCGGCTGCCCCGATGTGTGCGGCATGTTGCTGTGCAGCTGCATTTTTTGATTCTATTACGACATGATTGGGGCCCAAATCAGTTAGTTTGCTTAGGGCTCCATTTAGCCTTAATCCGGCTCTGCCCCTGCCTAGATCTTCCGGTAGATGCCCCATTTTGTTCGCCAGTCGGGGCGTTCTGCGCCAAGTGGCACTCCCGTTGCCATGCATCTACCAGAGTATCTAGGCAGCGGAGAAGGATGGCAGGGGACCAATTAGCCTAAAGGGGGCTGGAGAAAGCCCCAGTTCTGTATATTTTTTATTGCTGTTGTCTCAGATACACTTTAAGGCCTTTTTTTTTACACTGATTTAGTTGTAGTGAGCTTTAAAGGACAACTGAAGTGAGAGTGATATGGAGGCTGCCATATTTACTGCGGTGTGAAAAACTATTTGCCCCCTTCCTGATTTCTTATTCTTTTGCATGTTTGTCACACTTAAATGTTTCTGCTCATCAACCGTTAACTATTAGTCAAAGATAACATAATTGAACACAAAATCATCAGCCGAGCTAGCGACACACAGCGTGTCGCAGCCGGGGGTTTACGTCTGCAGCTGTCAGTCTCTGCGCTCCCCCGCCTCCTCCATAGCCCTGGTCTCTGCCCGCGTCCCTTCCCTCCAATCAGCGGGGAGGGAAGGGATGCGCGTGGGGACAGGAGCTATGGAAGAGGCGGGGGTGCGCTGAGACTGACAGCTGCAGATGTAAACAGCCGGCTGCGACACGCTGTTTGTCGACAGCTCGGCTGATGATTTATGGGGGCATAGCAGAGTGCAGGGGGAACTTAGGGGGATTAAGATAGCAACAGAGGCTGGGCAGTATAAGCAGACTCAGCCTCTGTGTGCTGATAGCATTGTTAGAACCCACCCCAGATTCTCTTTAACTCTTCCTGTACTGGAAACAATATTAGACTCATATCTCTGCTGCTATTTTTTTTTTAATTTGTAGCTGTACTACACATGCAAATCATTATATCATAAGTTTATTTTCACTTCAGATTCCGTTTAAGTAAGATGCTAAGCGGCACAACTGCACTAATGTGCACCTAGCCTTAAAGTAAACCTAAGATAAACAAAAATATAAACTTATACATACCTGGTGCTTCCTCCAGCCCCCTTCAAACTAATCGGCCCCTCGCTGTCCTTCTCCCCTGCCTAGATCTTCCGGTAGATGCCCCATTTTGTTCGCCAGTTGGGGCGTTCTGCGCCAGTCGCACTCCTGTTGCCGTGCATCTACCAGAGTATCTAGGCAGTGGAGGAGGATGGCAGGGGACCAATTAGCCTGAAGGGGGCTGGAGAAAGCTCCAGTTCTGTATATTTTTTATTGCTGTTGTCTCAGATACACTTTAAGTCCTTTTTTTTACACTGATTCAGTTATAGTGAGCTTTAAAGGAAAACTGAAGTGAGAGTGATATGGAGGCTGCCATATTTATTTCCTTTTAGGCAATAGCATGTTTCAGGTGTGTGATTCAAACACGACTGCCGAATAGATCAGCTGGGCGGATAGGCAACTGGTAATGTTTAATAGGAAATAAATATGGCAACCTCCATATTCTTCTCACTTCCATAGTTCTTTAATGCAATGCACGACTGATGCCAAAGCCAGATTTACATCTCAGTACTCAGGAGCCTATAGGCAATAAGGTTTTGCTGCCCTGAACTCTGTCCTCAGCCAAACCCACAAATCCTGATGCAAATGTGCAGCTGTAAGTAACTGAGTTGTCAATCAAGCTTTTTACAGCTTGGTTGCCTGCAGGAGAGCATGCCATCAACATCAGGAGTCTCCTGTACATGTAATAGTCATTGACCTTGATTCATAAAAGGCTGTGTGCTAAAAAAAAATCTGGACGTTAAAATAACGCATTTGGTATTTTAGACTTTTGTGTGCTAATTCATAAAAATGTCCACAGGTGCAGTAGAATTTCGGTAATTTACCGAAGCCCGATGACAAAAACCTGTTCAGTAACAGCAGAGCAGTGTGGAGCTGTCTGTTTTGTAACAAGCTGTTCCATGCAGTGAGGGGATTGCATCAGTAAGACGCATCCCAACATCCTTTTAGAATATACATGTTTGTTATACTGCCTCTGCTCACTCTAAAGCTGTCTATTAGTCTTTCTTAACATTTTATTTCATTACCACAGCTTAGAAGAACTTCCAAGAGACAGTACACATGCCATGCTTAGGTGATTTCCCCACTAGCTCCCCTGCATCTTCAAACAGGAACCTAAGGGGTTAAAGGGTCAAAGGGCTCCAGGGAAACCTCTTTTGTTCGGTTCTCTTTGCTCACTGCATGGGTGGTAGAAAAGCTTGTTCCACCCGAGAAGCCTTTGCAACATATCAAAATCTGATCAGCGGGACTTGTAGGAGACAGGGTCTGTTTCTATTGGCTCTGCTCCTGTCAGTCATAGCTCTCTCTGCTTCCGCTTCTGTGAGTCACAGCTGGCTCCCCACAGTCTCGCACAGTCTCCGCACTGTTTATGCCACACCAGAGGTGCCAGTAATATTTTTGGACTTTAAGGCATGTTGTAGTCTTTATGAATTGACATTTACTGATATGTGTTGAGGTATTTACCGCACACGTTGGTAATTTACCTCACTGCTCAGTCATTTCAGCTTTCCATGCAGTAACAGCATTTATGAATCTCCATTTTCCTCAGTGCTTGGTAAAGTCAGCTGTTTTCTGCATTACCGTATGCAGTAATGCTTTATTAATCAAGGCCATTGAGTGACAAACTTTAGTGTCAGTCAACCAAGAAACAGCAAAACAACGTGCACCTTCCCTCTCAATAGTACAAACTTTAGTATGTAGTTTTGGCTTTGGCCCTGAATAAATATCCTACATTTTTAAATGGAGATGTCTTATCTTGTCTGAAGGTACAAAAAGGCCTACCCCACCTCGCCAATCCCTAACGCTCTCTGCCCGAACCTTTTGATGCAGCACCCCTCCCATCGTGTCACCACCCCCTCTCTTTGAATTGTAACCCTTTGGCAGTATCCTCCCTCCTTGTGTATCATACTTGATTATGCATCCAGACAACAGAACAATACGAACTTGAATTACTGGGACTGCTACCCCAGTGCATGATCTGGCATTGTGTATCTTATTGATTATTACCTGTATTGTGTTTTCTATCACCCATATTATCATTGTCTGTAACCTTATTTAATGTCCAGCACTGCGTAATATGTTGTCGCTATTTCAATCTAATCCTATATAATAAAATGGCTGTGTCCCTGCGTCCTCTGTCCCTGTGTCCGTGCGTTTGGCATACTGCGCATGCGCGGCACGCGGGTGGACAGAGGACAGCAGAGATCGAGTGCAGGGGGCGTGTGCTCACATGTGGCATGCGAGTGTGAGCGGCGGTGTGAGTGCGGTCGTTCGGGGGAGAGAGGCAGTGCGGGGGGTAGCGGCCAAAGCCTAGCGCTCGCTTTTAAATGGGAGGGCTTTAATCTAGTAAATAAAAATAGGGAAAGGAAGTGCCCTCAGGTAGAAATACAAGTTTGGCATGACAAGGTGCATATTTTACAGCACGATGGCATAGTGAATAGCACTCTTGCATTTCAGCACTGGATTCCTGTTTCAAATCCCAGCCAGGGCACTGTCTGCAAGGAGTCTGTATCTTCCCGTGTTTGCGTGTTTTCCTCCGGGCACTCTGGTTTCCTCCTACATCCCAAAAACATACACATAAGTTAATTTGTTCCATACTAAATTGGCCCTACACTACAATGCACATATGATTATGGTACATAGTTACATAGTTATTTGGGTTGAAAAAAGACATACGTCCATCGAGTTCAACCAGAGAACAAAGTACAACACCAGCCTGCTCCCTCACATATCCCTGTTGATCCAGAGGAAGGTGAAAAACCCTTACAAGGCATGGTCCCAATTAGCCCCAAAAAGGCAAAAAGGAAAAAAATTCCTTCCCGACTCCAGATGGCAATCAGATATGCAAATCAACATCACTGGGCATTACCTAATAATTATAGCCATGGATGTCTTTCAATGCAAGGAAAGCATCTAAGCCCCCTTTAAATGCAAATATAGAATTTGCATAACTACTTCCTGTGGCAATGCATGCCACATCTTAATCACTCTTACTGTAAAGAACCCGTTACTAAATAAATGGCTGAAACTTTTTTCCTCCACGCGCAGATCATGTCCTCTAGTCTTTTGTGAAGGCCTAGGGACAAGGGCCTAGGCCTAGCCCCTGATGAGTGCGCATGCACGAAACGCGTAGGGTGGAACTTACAGGCGTGGAGTGGGTGGCGTGGAGCAACTTGTTACTATATGCTTATGTATACTGGGATCATGTGAGTGTAATTGTTCTTAATATCTTTTAATAAACATACAGTTTTATGCTATGAGAAGCTTTTTAGTTACTAGATTCAGTTTGCTGCTTCTTGGATGATCCGTTTGGCTGCGCCCGCTGCCTTGGGAGTTTTAAGACTGGGAACAATAAGTGCATGAGCTGTCTTATAATGTGGATGGCATATTAATAAGGTGAGAGGCCACGTGTGATATTAAGAAACACTTGCACGCTGAGGGAGAGAGTGGGAGTCTCCAGAGTCACAAATGTTTTATTGCTGTCTGTGGCTTGGCAGCTGCACTATTTGGTGAGAACCTGTGAGACCTATATGGTGGTGATATTGAGCACAGATAATCCGTTTGGAGCACTGGTGTGATGTAAAGGACAATTTAATGTTGATACAGAGTCACGCTATGGTTTTTTGTTTCTTTTTCTTTATTTTGAGCACTATATTGAAGAGGGACCTCTTCTGGAGTACATGAGAGCGCAGCGTCTGGATGAAGTAAAACAAAAAATTAGCATGGAGAGGGGACATCCATGTCTAGCTCACAATTTAAAGCACACCTGAACCAGGAAAAAAAGTTGTAGAGACAAAAAAAAAGGACAGTAGAGACAGTACAGTTGTAGAGACAAAAACAAATTGAGTGCCCCAATAGTGTATTATTTATAACAATGGAAGATAAATAACTAGAAAACAGTGATATACTCACAAGTAAGGGTTGCCGCCACAGGCAACCACTATATGCACATGAGGGGAATACTGTATAAACCTGTCCCCACTCAGGCTAAGAATTCATTCTTCATAGACAAGAAAAGGGTGATCACACCCATCCACCACCTCCAGGGAGGTAAGTCCACCATTACACCCCATTTTATACTGTTTTTAGCAAATTTTATCCTGCACTGTATTTTCCAAAATTACCAGGAAAAAAAAAGTTGATTTTTGCTTATTTGGGGCTGCTTTTAGCACCCCTCTTAGTTTTTGAGGCCCCTCTGTGTCCTCCAGTTCCCCTCCCTCATCCCTAATTAAGGTCTTCAACCTTGCTAGGTCATGTGCTACAGTGCTACAGAGCATGCACTGTCCCGGTCGCACACCTCCTCGATTGTGTTCTGTGCATGTATGATTCATATATTAGGGGTGACAGTGGCACATCAGAGGAGATGTGGAGGACACCAAGGGGCCTCAAAGACTACTGTGGGCTGGCATAAGCCCCAGGTAAGTAAATATCAACTTTTCTTTCCTGCTTTGGGCGTGCTTTAAAAGACCACTATCATGAAAATGTATAAAATACATGCATACAAGATGTACATTTGTCCCAGAGTTAAATGCAGTTCAAATTATTTTTTTTTCCTATGTTGCTGTCACTTACAGTAGGTGGTTATAATTTCACTAATCTGACTGGTTTTGGGCTAGTCCATATGCTCATAGGGGATTCTCAGGGTTTTCTTTATTTTAAAAAGCACTTACTAAATAGTAGTTCCTCATTTAACTGACAGAATAGTATACAAACCAGTAGGGAGGCCGGCTCTCATCTTTATATAGATCATTTCAAGGTAGTGGTTTTGTAAAAAAATGAAGGAGTTATTGAGAATTAACCATGAGGTAATAGACAAGTCCAAAACCAGTCAGATTTTCCAGATTTTTGCTACCTACTGTGACACTGACATAAGAAAAAGTAATGTATAGTACTTTTTACTCTGAAAGTAATGTATGCTTTATTTGTATTTTACATTTTATTTATTTTAGATAGTGATCCTTTCATCTGGAAACATAGAAAAGAAAAAAATTACAGGTATTTTAAGTTCTTGTCAATTATAAATATGTAGTTCTCCAAAGCTAGGTAGCTTTGGGGAAATGTGTATTTTATATTGACAAGAGCTTTTCCAAAACTATACTTAGAATTAACATTTGATTATGATTTACTTGTAAATCTTCTGCGTCTAGTTTCTCTACTCAAAATAATGCATACAATACAGTAGGAGGCGAGTAAAGTGACCTGTGCTAACAGCAAAAGAATAGCAAAAGTGCATAGTCTGTTAGTGTCTGTAAGTTGACATGCAGGAATAGACCCAGCCTGATCTACTGTCACTATGCTAGGTATCAGGGTGTAGAGGCACCTGCTCAAGATAGATGCATTATGCTTTAAACGTATGTTCAAATCCAAGATCAGACCATATTTTTTTTTTGGGGGGGGGGGGGGGGAGGGGGGATCCTTTAGAGGTTAAAGTGTGTATGAAATATTGGCAAGTATCATTTCTTCTTTTATTTGATTTGTCTTTATTATAAAATTAAATAAATTAGTTATGTGGAGGATTACAACTGGTGGTAAAAATCTTGTTATATTTAGGAGAGACATCATCTGCCCTTGTGTTTTTCCCATGTTTTAGGTTGTTCATCTCACTTATCAAGAAAGGCCAGATAAACTGGGCTTATTTAGCTTGAAAAAAAAGGTATCTGAGAGGTGACCTGATTAGAATATACAAGTAGTCCCCGGTTTACGAACTCCCAACTGCTGCCGTTTGTAAAACAGAGTAGGCGCAGCGGAAGGCAGATAGAGGACATCTCACCTGTTCCACGGCGGTAGAAGATCCCAGCGTGCTGCCCGGAAACTGTGCGGCCCGTCCTCTCTCTCCATCCACTGTTCCCCAGCAGCTTCTTATGCGTCGCATAATGACGCAATCAGGAGAAGCCCCCTAGTGGCAGCGCCTCCTGATGCAACATTATGCGACGCATGAGAAGCCGCCGGGAGGACAGTGGACGAGAGAGAGGACGGGCTGCGCAGCTCAGCTTCCGGGCAGCACGCTGGGACCTTCTACCCCCGTGGAACAGATGAGATGTCCTCTATCTGCCTTCCGCTGCGCCTACTCTGCTTTAAAAAAGGGGGCAAAGATGGCTGGCACAGCGTCCTGACTTAAGGACGGATTCAGGTTAAGAACCAGCCGATAGTTCCTATCTCGTTCGTTAACCGAGGACTACCTGTATAAATACTTCAGAGGGCAATACAAAAGCTTGGCAGAAAAGCTTTTTGTCCCTAGGGTTGTACAACGGACAAGGGGACATGATTTGCAAATAGAAAAAAGTTTTTGCCATCTATTTAGAAAGGGGTCCATCAAAATCAGAGTAGTTAAAATCTAGAAATCTTACCTCAGGAAATAGTTATGGCAAATTCTATATCTGTATTTAAAGAGGGCTTGGATACCTTCCTTGCATTGAAGGACATACACGGCCATAATTACTAGGTAATTCCAAGGAGAGTTGATCCAGGAATTTATCTGACTGCCATTTGGAGTTGTGAAGGAATGTTACCCTTACAAGACTAATTGGCCAAGGCCTTGTAGACGGATGTCTTTTTTTCAACCAAACTTTGTAACTATGTAACTGTCATGTTCTGTGATGTCGGCACATTGCTATAATAAGGTTGGGCAAAATAGGCTTGGCTAGTAGTTGCTCATCTATCAGTTTAGAATCAGCTTGTATATTATCCAAAAAAGCAAGATCCCCATAAATACCGCACCACACAAAATATTAGCAAAAAATATTCAAATGAGCTTTATTTTCGTATTAAATTACACAAGAATATATAAAAACAATTAAAACCAAGATGTCTAGGTATCACACATATAGTACATGAATCAAGCTATACATATCATATTGGTAAAGCCCAACCCTTTCTCTACTCAAAATAATGCATACAATACAGTAGGAGGCGAGTAAAGTGACCTGTGCTAACAGCAAAAGAATAGCAAAAGTGCATTGGGTATCAATAAGGTGCATAGAACTTGATATAGAATGAGGTTGTGCGAGAAAATACCGTGCTAAAGTGCAATGATCAATAGAAAAAAACCCCAAGAAAGGGTAGGTCAGCATTGGCACAGAGGTCCAGTCCTGGACCACAAGTGAGAAACACCCAAAGGGAGATCGTGGAGGGAAGCACTCACCAAATACAGCAGGAGGAGTGGAAAGGCAGTGTGACCTTATTGATACCCAATGCACTTTTGCTATTCTTTTGCTGTTAGCACAGGTCACTTTACTCGCCTCCTACTGTATTGTATGCATTATTTTGAGTAGAGAAAGGGTTGGGCTTTACCATTATGATATGTATAGCTTGATTCATGTACTATATGTGTGATACCTAGACATCTTGGATTTAATTGTTTTTATATATTCTTGTGTAATTTAATACAAAAATAAAGCTCATTTGAATATGTTTTGCTAATATTTTGTGTGGTGCGGTATTTATGGGGATCTTGCTTTTTTGGATGTAATCTAATTGTTTTGGATCCTTTTCTGCACACACATATTTATTTATTTGTTTGACTTTGTGAGCTAGTTTACCTATTTGGCACTGATGCATGCCCATTTTGTGTTGTGACATTTAGAATCAGCTTGTGACATGAACCTACCGTATATTCTTTTTGATAGGAAAGGTTGAAGATCCAGAGAATGTTTATTTGGGGACATGTAAGGTAACACAGTTTTTACTTTTTGTTCTTTAACCAGTATATGTGCATCTGTTGTAATGAATTATTTAATTTGCAAGCAGACTTTGAGCTGACACTGTGTGTTTGAAAATAAAGTTTATGTTACCTCAGACTTCTTTCATCATTAGCTGTTAAGCTTGGAGGTGTAATCTCCACAGTCAGCATGCAACACATAAGCTGACGTGAAGGAGGTACACACACCAGCACAAGGAATCAGGATATCCCCAGTTTAGTGGAGGAGAGGACTGACTCCAATAGGAGATTGTGGTGCACAGAGCCGGTGCAGATCTGAACAGCCACAAACAACACTTTCGTAATAACGTCTCAGCGCAAAGTAGCGCTGAGCGCATAAACCAGGACTGAGGAGATCAGGACAGGTAGACAGAATGAACGCTTGCTAAACTAGCCACTACTTAGTGACAGCAAGCGTCCACAATAAAACAGACTGGAATGAGGTAGCCAATGCGTTTGCAGCAATGGCGTGCCTCACAAAGACAGGACAGGATAGTCAGGAAATAGCAGGATCAAGATAGATGAACGTAACACAAATAAATATACAATAAGTATGATTTCCTAGCGTATTACAATTACAGCTATCAATGAAACTATTTGTAACGTCTGACTAACATATGTATATATCGGCAATGAACCGATATATGACATAAGCAGGAACTCTGACTAAGGCTGGAGTAATACAGGGAACAGGACTCAGAAGGATTCGCTATCTCTTTGCAGAGATGAACGCAATCCACAAACAGGACCAGGAACAGGATAACTAGCTCAGCGTGCTGGAACGCTGCCTAACGGAACATAGGATATAAACAGTTCGTGTACGTATATATCAGCGACACTGATGTATCAACGTAACACGAATACAAGGAAAATAATAAAATACGCAAGTATGCGTATATATTGGCGATGAACCAATATATGACACAAGACAAGCAGAGTAACAACTTCTAGAACAAGAGCAGAACTAGGAGGACTCGCTGACCCCTTCGCAGGAGTCAGCGCAGTCCACACGGACTAGGAACGAGGTGGGGCACGGGCAGAGTAACAGACAGAATCTGAGACTATGGTAGCCCATCAAGCATTGCAGGAAGCAGTTCTTTATACTGAGGTCATCCAATGGGAGCAGACCTGCAGATTCCCACACAAGTGAATGGTAATTAATCACAGGCTGACAGCAGGAAAAGGCAGACAATGATATGCAGCCTGCAGGAAAGGGATTGCCCCTCCATTGCAGCAGACAATGTTTGTGTACACAAAAGCATATTAAACTGTCATTAACTTCAGAGCGACTGCAGATGGAATCAGCAACTAGTTTAAGTGCAAACCAAACTATGCAAGAAAATGCATGTAATGACATCAGAACTGCTTGGGTTACAATACCACTGCAGCCAGCAGTAAACGCTGCAGACATGATCATAACATTAGCACAAAGTAAAGATTCCAATGCCACCCTCTCATTCCTTAAACATTTAAAAGTATTTTTACAGATTTCTAAAATGTCTTTTTTTCCGAGCTCTTCTAACCCTTATAAAGGGGATATTATTTAGCGTTAGCAAATTTTTTCTTTCTTTCTTACTTTTTTCTTGTTTTTTTTTACAGCAGATGGTAATTATTTTACCTGGGATGATTGCTTTATGAATCATCCAAAGTACTCTTGCATTGAATGATGGGTTTATATTATTCCTTAAATACTCTTCAAATTAATTAGTAAGAGCAGAGATTGTGCTAGAACATGATAAGTTTCAGCCATGAAGCGTTCACGTGCTCCTCACGTGAAAGGGTAGTAGAGTATTTAGTGTACATCGGTGTATTATTGTAGATGAGTGATTCAACCAAACACATACATCAAAAGTCACCACAAAGGTGAATTGGGGGATAAAATTAGACATCCTCCCAGCATCCATTAACTTCAAAGATTTAGAGTTAGCAAACGATGTAGGGAACTGTAGGGACACTAAAGGACGTAGATTAAAATTTAGATCGGGAATAGCAAATGCATTTAAATATTTTGATCACCAACAGGAGAGAAAGCTTCTTGTGTATAAAAGTAGCAAAATAATAGAGACTGATTTGAATTTGGATCATATTAATTGGCAGTTGTAGTCTGATTACCTCTATGGAGTCATTTAAGTATAATACATTGTTATCTTTATAGTATCTTTTTGCTACAATTATTTTTTATGTATTGATAGCGCTGTCATCTTCTACAATGCTTTACATAGTCATGCCACTTACTATTCTTCAGAGAAATTGACTAATTCTTACCATAGTTAAAGTCCATAAAGTCATCTGTATATTTTTAAGGAGGAAAGCATAGTGCATGGAGAAAACCCATGCATACATGGGGAGAACTTATTAAAGCGGACCCAAACCAAACATTTTTTTTATATAAAATATTTAGTTGCACCACTCTGACACATACAAAGATCAATAAACACTTCTATAATCCTATGAGCATTTCAGTGCATGCTTTTCACCCTTCTCTTTTCATAACTAGGGTTATACAGGTGGCAGCCATTACTTCTGAGCTTAGTAGGAGGTTTTAGATCATGGTGGAGTTTGTCATCAGCTACCCTCCCTCACAAGGGCATCATCTATGTGAAATCTCACACAAGCTGAGACCACCTCCCCTGTGACATCATCAGTAGCAGCCTGTGTTCTGTTTTTTGTTTTTTATCTCCTCCACCAGTTTGCCGGAAAAATCCCGGCAATATGAAAGGAAGGAAGGGGTTCCTCCAATAAATGTAAAATATTTTATATTTGTAATCATGCAGCTGAAAAAAGGCTTCTATTTATCATTATAATTTATGAAAATAGATGTTATTTCTGAAATCTTGTATTTTTTATTTGGGTCCACTTTAAGTCATGCAGATAGTGCTTAGGCCAGGAACTGAAACCAGAACTATAGTGCTGCACAGTGAAAGTGCCAACTATTGTGCTGCCTATAAATGATATCCTATTATGTAGAATATTGTAATTTTGGCCACAGTATTATATATATTCCAGGTGTATGGTTTAGAAAAATAAAATAGGCAATTTATTGTGTAAAAAAATACATCTACAATAGGATTACATTTCATTTTAACTTACTAAATTATTATTATAATCACCTATCACCTAGTAGAGCTAGATCATAGTTTCAATTTTGGGATAGAGCACTCTGAGCCAAACTAACAGTCCCTAAATAAAAACATTTTATCTTTAAACAGTTCAACCTCTCGATTTCACAAAACATCATCAATCAATGTAATGCAAGTTCATAGTCTGATAATAGCCATTTACTTATGAGACTATCCTGTATGTAGTCAGAAAATGCTAACAATGATTATTAAATCTACAGCTATGGCCATTGGGGATTTAGGTTGGGAATGAACCACTGCCCTAGTCAAAGAAACATAGACACCTGGACACGGATAGGTTAAAACATTCAGATGAAGAGTAAATAACCACATGTTCGTGTGACAAATTTTATTTCTTAACCAATTTGACATTAGAGTTGATGAAAACAAAAAACACTAAATTAAATACGAATGTATATAGTAAAAGACCCCCCTTGTGCTAGAGATGTGATAAGGAGGTGGGGTCATTATCTCATGTATGGTGAAGCTGCTCAGGAGTTTAACAGTTTTGCAGAGAAAACTTTACCTTTAGAAAATACATTTAAAAAATAGATACCTGTGCTTTATTGGAATAGATTGTATTACATTTTTCTAGTCTGCCGGAATTATCTGTTAAGAACATTCCAATGAACAACGTGTTATTTATTGACAGATCTCTTATTCTGCAATTTTGGAAGACTAGGAAAAACCCTACCCTGAGTAGAAGAGGTAGGTAGATAAACTGAGATGGCAGCAATCTTTTTGCATCTCTAGCAATAACGATTATAAAGACTTTGAGATCTCTTAGTCTTGATAGGTTGGGTCCCAGTGGTGTAGCTAAGGATCTATGGACCCCAATGCAAGTTTTTCATGGGCCCCCCTCAAGCACTCTATACATAATGATTGATTAGAGCACTACAAGCTGCTAAGGATAGCTGCAATGTCAGAGAGGTGTAAGCAAGAGAGAGGAACAGTTTATTAATGATCACCAGTATTCAAAGACCATGTATAGGTGATAACGACTGACATAACACCAATGAAGAGCTAATGCAGGCGCTGAAGGGGGCCCTCTGGTCCAGGGGCCCCAGTGCGTTCGCAACCTCTGCACCGCTTATTGCTACACTGCTGTTGGGTCTTGTTAGCAGATCAGATACATCAACATCAGTATATGAAACACAGCTTTCTAAACATCAACTAAAGATAAGTGAGGGTGTTCAAAATAACCCCCTCACCTTTACACAAGCGTGAATACACACACACACACACACACACACACACACACACACACACACAGACACACACACACACACACACACACACTCCTTCTCTGTGTCTCTTCTCCTTTATTTTTTCCTATTTTCCTTTCTGCATCTTGTTTCTTTGTCTCTGTTATGCCGTGACCTACTCAAGAGCATTGTAATGAAGCCTGTCTTAATTGGTTGGGTTCAACTATATGGTGGACCAAGCATGGCAAACAGAAATTGGAGCCCAGGAATGAATATTGTTTGGCCGATAAATAGATCAAGCGGCATCAAACGGTCCAAAGGTAGTGGCAATGGCTACTGTAGTTGATAATATTTCATATTTATACTAAAAGCTGGAATAAAATCTAGTGTTACATGGTAGAACACCACCAATTGATATTTGTTAAATATTAACAGTTTATTTGATCTACTGAATATTTATTAGCATGAGACAGGAATCAGGTATGTCTATGTGTCCTTATACACAAATACTTTTTTTTTCTAGCCCTGTCTCCTCCCTTACATGAAACATTAACTCCTTTAATAATCTGAACTGTAAATTGTGAAAACTGATTATTATTTTTTTTTATTTATATAGCGCTAACATATTCCGCAGCACTGATGTTCCCAGGCACAGACTATTCCATATTTGTAATGCGAATATTAGATTAGATTATATGAAGCCATCCTTTCCCTAGATTTCTGCACTGTCTTCCCTGCATATGAAAGTCCACAAGTCCACTTGTCACAGGAACAACACTCTCTAATTGTATATTTTGTTCCCTTTGTCAGGGTATCAAAAATTATTTTCTCTGATGAAGTTATTGCACAAGTGACAGCTGTTGAGAAATATTCCCTTTTCCCCTTAAAATTAAGCACTTCATACCTCCAGCGGATCTTTCAACCCTACTTTATGACTTCATCCCATCACAGTTGGACTATTGCAATGCTTTCTATGCCGCCTTCCAAATAAATACCTGACACCGGCTGCCATTAGTACAAAAAGCTGCCTCAAAGCTGTTAACAAACCGACCTCTTCATTACCACATAACACTGATCCTTCACTCCACTGGCTAGTGGCTACCCATAAAAAGGAAAATCCTCTACACAATTTAGGCCCCAGGTAGCTGAAGGATTTGTTGCAACTGCATCACACCTCCAACATCACATCAACAAGATACAGAGACGTAGCTAGGGTTTTCAGCGCCCGGGGACAAAGACTATTAATGCGCCCCCTAAGGTGAAGGTGCGTGGCCAAATGTGGGCGTGGTTATGGGTGGAGCCAAATGTACATGGAGGTTAGCAGGCTCACGCTCACCCACCCTCCCTCAGTATGTACCTTCCAGCATGTTCCAAGACAAATTCCGCAATCATGAGCAAACATGAGGCCCCCAACATGACCAACTCAGCAATCATGAGGCCCCCAAAAAAAGACAAATTTAGCAATCATGAGGCCCCCAACAAGACAAATTTAGCAATCATGAGGCCCCCAACAAGACAAATTCAGCAATCATGAGGCCCCTAACAAGACAAATTCAGCAATCTTGAGGCCCCCAACAAATCATGAGGCCCCCAACAAGACAAATTCAGTAACCATGAGGCCCCCAACAAGACAAATTCAGCAGTCATGAGGCACATAAATAGACAGCATTTAACATAAATAGGCAGAATGCCCCCTTAATATGGTAGACACCTCTCACCTGGCAGCAGTTCTCCAAAATACACTCAATCTGACAGCAGTGGTTCCCCAAAAATAGGTACTCCCAGGTCTATAGGTGTCCCCAGAATAGGTGGCCAGCAGTATAGATGTCCCCAGAACAGGTAGCCAGGGCTAGAGATGTCCACAGAACAGGTAGCCAGGGGTATATGTGCCCAGTATATGTAGGCAGGGGTATGTGTCCCCAGTATATGTAGCCAGAGGTATATGTGCCCAGTATATGTAGCCAGGGGTATAATATGTGCCCAGTATATATAGTCAGGGGTATATGTGCCCAGTATATATAGTCAGGGGTATATGTGCCCAGTATATGTAGCCAGGGGTATATGTGCCCAGTATATGTAGTCAGGGTTATTTGTGCCCAGTATATGTAGCCAGGGGTATAATATGTGCCCAATATATATAGTCAGGGGTATATGTGCCCAGTATATGTAGCCAGGGGTATATATGCCCAGTATATGTAGCCAGGGGTATATGTGCCCAGTATATGTAGCCAGGGGTATAATATGTGCCCAGTATATATAGTCAGGGGTATATGTGCCCAGTATATATAGTCAGGGGTATATGTGCCCAGTATATGTAGCCAGGGGTATCTATGCCCAGTATATGTAGCCAGGGGTATATGTGCCCAGTATATGTAGCCAGGGATATATATGCCCAGTATATGTAGCCAGGGGTATATATGCCCAGTATATGTAGCCAGGGGTATATGTGCCCAGTATATGTAGCCAGGGGTATAATATGTGCCCAGTATATATAGTCAGGGGTATATGTGCCCAGTATATATAGTCAGGGGTATATGTGCCCAATATATGTAGGCAGGGGTATATGTGCCCAGACTAGGTAGCCAGGGGTATATGTGCCCAGTATATGTAGTTAGGGGTATATGTGCCCAGTATATGTAGGCAGGGGTATATGTGCCCAGAGTAGGTAGCCAGGGGTATATGTGCCCAGTATATGTAGTTAGGGGTATATGTTCCCAGTATATGTAGGCAGGGGTATATGTGCCCAGAGTAGGTAGCCAGGGGTATATGTGCCCAGTATATGTAATTAGGGGTATATGTGCCCAATATATGTAGGCAGGGGTACATGTGCCTAGAGTAGGTAGCCAGGGGTATATGTGCCCAGTATATGTAGTTAGGGGTATATGTGCCCAATATATGTAGGCAGGGGTATAGGTGCCCAGAGTAGGTAGCCAGGTGTCCCCCTCCCCAGCAGGAGGGGAGCAGCGCAGAGAAGAGGGAGAGCTGTGAGCAGCGGTAGGGAAGGGGGGCAATCTCCCCCCTCCTTCCCTCACCTTAGGTGCTCTCCCTCCCTCGCTCTTCCCTCCATTACTGTCCGGGTGGCTGGCAGCGGCGGGCGGAACTTACCTCCGTCTCGTCGCAGCGCCGGATGGATCTGCCGCTACTCTGGTCTGGTCCAGACCAGAGCAGCGGCTGCGGGACCCGAACTTCCGGCCGGCGCTGGAGCGAGACGGAGGTGAGTTCCACCTGCCGCTGCCAGCCACGAGCCACCCGGACAGTAATGGAGGGGAGAGTGAGGGAGGGAGAGCACCTAAGGTGAGGGAAGGAGGGGGGTGATTGCCCCCCTTCCCCGCCGTCCGCACAGCTCTCCCTCTTCTCTACGCTGCTCCCCTCCCCCCCCCCCCCAAAAGAAAAAAAAACCCACAGCTCAGCTAGGCGGAGGGCGCCCTTGGGGACCCGGCGCCCCTGGGCACTTGTCCTACCCTGGCCCCTCCTAGCTCCGCGCCTGACAAGATATAATAACTTGATCACCCCAGGAGTCCACCTCAACACCTTTAGAGCCAGAGCCTTCTGTCAAGCTTCCCCTATCCTTTGGAACTCCTTGCAACACTCATGCAAGACAAGCTCCAACACTGGAGGCGTTTTAGTCCAAGCTGAAAAGTCACCTGTTTAGTCTGGTATTTATGATCACTTAACAGTCCACCCTGTAACTATGTTTTGGTCTGAGACATTTCTATGTGCTTTGAGTCCTATAGGAGAAAAACTTTTTACGCATGATATTGTATTAACCACTTAACACCACAGGCTATTTTACCCTTACTGCCGAGAGCCATTTTCCTCTGTCAGCGCTCCTCCAATTAATTTGGCCATAACCTTCTCACTGCTTATCACACCTAAATTATCTATATGCTGGGTTTTTTTTGACACAATTTACGTTTTTTTCTGGCGATACTTGTTTTCAATAATTACTTTATTTTTTATGCATTTTATAGGGGAAAAAAACAAGGAAAAAAAAGAAGAAAACCTACACAATTTCTTCAATTCCATCCCCTATACGTTTATACTATTGTAAATAAAACCTACACATTTTATTTTTCCATTTGTCCTGGTTATTACAACCTTGAAACTATGTCGCTAGTTCAGTGTATGGTGACAATATATTATTTGGAAATAAAGGTGTATTTTTTTCTGCTTTGTGTTTTTTTTGGTGCCCCATCAAAAAATACAAGCCCTCATTTGCTAAAAAATTAGTAGTATACCCTCATTATTTTCATGTTCTATTAAGTTAACTTTCCGACACTCTGCAATTTTAAGTACTATCAACATTATTTTAAATATTTTCTTGCTTGCTGGGGATTTGCTGGGGATTTAAATGGAATTTTATGACAAGGTGTGAAAATATCACCGAGGAGGAAACTCAGGTGAAAAAAGTTAATTGCATTTGGCTGCTGGTGTTCATATGGACAACACAGTGGACTCAACCTAGTTATATTGTGTCATATGTATCTCCTTTCTAACTGTTATTTACAAACCCAAGGGTTTTGAAGCAGGTAATTTTGTTGCATGCGGATTGGGTGCAGGTTTAGCCTATAAGGAAACCAAAGCCTGTACCTTTCATTAATGGGGTAAATTATTGTTTTTGGCTTGGACAAGGTAGGACATCAGTAACACAGTAGATTCAACAAAGTTCGATTAGTTAAAAGGTACTTGGTTTAGGCACTGGCATACCTGAAGAAGATATTGACTGTGTATTTCTTTGGGATTAGGTAACGATAAGGAGAGTCACACATTTATAATCTTATGTTATTAATAAAAGAGAAGTAATTTGATCCAGGCAGGCAGAGAGCAGGGGAGGGAGGGGCAAGAAAGCTAACCAAGCTGAAGAGGAAGGCACAATGCTTTAGCAAGGCTTCAGGAGAAATAATGAAGTGTTACTTACAAATATAAATGTGAGTCTGTTCTATCCACTGTGATGTACCAAATGTAAACTTTATTTGTTCATCTAACTGTACACAGTGCATAGACTACATATACTGTATATATTGCCATTCAGACTTTTTTTGGCTGGAGGTGGTCTTTAACCACTTCCCGACCGCCCACTACACAGGGGCGGCGGGGAAGTGGAGCCCTGCAGGACGGCCTCACCCACAGAGGCGGCGGTCCATTTAAGGGCATGGGCGGAGCGATCGCGTCATCCGTGACGCGATCCTCCGCCGGCGCCTGTCACCGTTCGCTCGCCGCAACATCCCGCCGGCTATACGGAAGCGCCGGCGGGATGTTAACCCCGCGATCGCCGCATACAAAGTGTATAATACACTTTGTAATGTTTACAAAGTGTATTATACATGCTGCCTCCTGCCCTGGTGGTCCCAGTGTCCGAGGGACCACCAGGGCAGGCTGCAGCCACCCTAGTCTGCACCCAAGCACACTGATTTCTCCCCCCCCTGCCCCAGATCGCCCACAGCACCCATCAGACCCCCCCCCTGCCCACCCCCCAGACCCCTGTTTGCACCCAATCACCCCCCTAATCACCCATCAATCACTCCCTGTCACTATCTGTCAACGCTATTTTTTTTTTATCCCCCCCCCCCTGCTCCCTGCCCCCTCCTGATCACCCCCCACCCCTCAGATTCTCCCCAGACCACCCCCCCCTGTTTACTGTATGCATCTATCCCCCTGATCACCTGTCAATCACCTGTCAATCACCTGTCAATCACCCGTCAATCACCCATCAATCACCCGTCAATCACCCCCTGTCACTGCCACCCATCAATCAGCCCCTAACCTGCCCCTTGCGGGCAATCTGATCACCCCCCCACACCAATAGATCGCCCACAGATCCGACATCAGATCACCTCCCAAATCCATTGTTTACATCTATTCTCTCCTCTAAACACCCACTAATTACCCATCAATCACCCATCAATCACCCCCTATCACCACTTGTCACTTTTACCTATCAGATCAGACCCTAATCTGCCCCTTGCGGGCACCCAATCACCCGCCCACACGCTCAGATTGCCCTCTGACCCCCCCTTATCAATTCACCAGTGCATTAATTACATCTGTTCTTCCCTGTAATAACCCACTGATCACCTGTCAATCACCTGCCAATCACCTATCACCCATCAATCACCCCCTGTCACCCCCTGTCACTGCCACCCATCAATCAGCCCCTAACCTGCCCCTTGCGGGCAATCTGATCACCCACCCACACCATTAGATCGCCCGCAAACCCGCCGTCAGATTACCTCCCAAATGTATCGTTTACATCTGTTATCTTCTCTAAACACCCACTAATTACCCATCAATCACCCCCTATCACCACCTGTCACTGTTACCTATCAGATCAGACCCTAATCTGCCCCTTGCGGGCACCCAATCACCCGCCCACACGCTCAGATTGCCCTCAGACCCCCCCCCCCCTTATCAATTCGCCAGTGCATTAATTACATCTGTCCTTCCCTGTAATAACCCACTGATCACCTGTCAATCACCTGCCAATCACCTATCACCCATCAATCACCCCCTGTCACTGCCACCCAACAATCAGCCCCTAACCTGCCCCTTGCGGGCAATCTGATCACCCACCCACACCAATAGATCGCCCGCAGATCCGACATCAGATCACCACCCAAGCGCAGTGTTTCCATCTATTCTCTCCTCTAAACACCCACTAATTACCCATCAATCACTCCCTATCACCACCTGTCACTGTTACCTATCAGATCAGACCCTAATCTGCCCCTTGCGGGCACCCAATCGCCCGCCTACACGCTCAGATTGCCCTCAGACCCCCCCTTATCAATTCGCCAGTGCAATATTTACATCTGTTCTCCCCTGTAATAACCCACTGATTACCTGTCAATCACCTATCAATCACCCATCAATCACCCCCTGTCACTGCCACCCATCAATCACCCCCTGTCACTGCCACCCATCAATCACCCCCTGTCACTGCCACCCATCAATCAGCCCCTAACCTGCCCCTTGCGGGCAAACTGATCACCCACCCACACCAATAGATCGCCCGCAGATCCGACATCAGATCACCACCCAAGCGCAGTGTTTCCATCTATTCTCTACCCTAAACACCCACTAATTACCCATCAATCACCCCCTGTCACTGCTACCTATCAGATTAGACCCCTATCTGCCCCTAGGGCACTCAATCACCCGCCCACACCCTCAGAATGCCCTCAGACCCCAGCCCTGATCACCTCGCCAGTGCATTGCTTGCATCCATTCCCCCCTCTAATCACACCTTGAGACACCCATCAATCACCTCCTGTCACCCCCTAGCACACCTACCCATCAGATCAGGCCCCAATTTGCCCCGTGTGGGCTCCTGATCACTCGGCCAAACCCTCAGACCCCCTTCCGATCACCTCCCCAGTGCATGGATTGCATCTATTTTCCCCTCTAACCACCCCCTGAGACACCCATCAATCACCTCCTGTCACCCCCCTAGCACTCCTATCCATCAGATCAGGCCTAATACAACCTGTCATCTAAAAGGCCACCCTGCTTATGACCGGTTCCACAAAATTCGCCCCCTCATAGACCACCTGTCATCAAAATTTGCAGATGCTTATACCCCTGAACAGTCATTTTGAGACATTTGGTTTCCAGACTACTCACGGTTTTGGGCCTGTAAAATGCCAGGGCGGTATAGGAACCCCACAAGTGACCCCATTTTAGAAAAAAAAGACACCCCAAGGTATTATGTTAGGTGTATGACGAGTTCATAGAAGATTTAATTTTTTGTCAAAAGTTAGCGGAAATTAATTTTTATTGGTTTTTTTTCACAAAGTGTCATTTTTCACTAACTTGTGACAAAAAATAAAATCTTCTATGAACTCGCCATACACCTAACGGAATACCTTGGGGTGTCTTCTTTCTAAAATGGGGTCACTTGTGGGGTTCCTATACTGCCCTGGCATTTTAGGGGCCCTAAACCGCGAGGAGTAGTCTAGAAAACAAATGCTTCAAAATGACCTGTGAATAGGACGTTGGGCCCCTTAGCGCACCTAGGCTGCAAAAAAGTGTCACACATGTGGTACCGCCGTACTCAGGAAAAGTAGTATAATGTGTTTTGGGGTGTATTTTTACACATACCCATGCTGGGTGGGAGAAATTTCTATGTAAATGGACAATTGTGTGTAAAAAAATCAAACAATTGTCATTTACAGAGATATTTCTCCCACTTAGCATGGGTATGTGTAAAAATACACCCCAAAACGCATTATACTACTTCTCCTGAGTACAGCGGTACCACATGTGTGGCACTTTTTTACACCCTAAGTACGCTAAGGGGCCCAAAGTCCAATGAGTACCTTTAGGATTTCACAGGTCATTTTGCGACATTTGGTTTCAAGACTACTCCTCACGGTTTAGGGCCCCTAAAATGCCAGGGCAGTATAGGAACCCCACAAATGACCCCATTCTAGAAAGAAGACACCCAAAGGTATTCCGTACGGAGTATGGTGAGTTCATAGAAGATTTTATTTTTTGTCACAAGTTAGCGGAAAATGACACTTTGTGAAAAAAAACTATTAAAATCAATTTCCGCTAACTTGTGACAAAAAAATAAAAACTTCTATGAACTCACCATACTCCTAACGGAATACCTTGGGGTGTCTTCTTTCTAAAATGGGGTCATTAGTGGGGTTCCTATACTGCCCTGGCATTTTAGGGGCCCTAAACCGTGAGGAGTAGTCTTGAAACAAAAATGACCTGTGAAATCCTAAAGGTACTCATTGGACTTTGGGCCCCTTAGTGCAGTTAGGGTGCAAAAAAGTGCCACACATGTGGTATCGCCGTACTCGGGAGAAGTAGTACAATGTGTTTTGGGGTGTATTTTTACACATACCCATGCTGGGTGGGAGAAATACCTCTGTAAATGACAATCTTTTGATTTTTTTTACACACAATTGTCCATTTACAGAGGTATTTCTCCCACCCAGCATGGGTATGTGTAAAAATACACCCCAAAACACATTGTACTACTTCTCCCGAGTATGGCGATACCACATGTGTGGCACTTTTTTGCACCCTAACTGCGCTAAAGGGCCCAAAGTCCAATGAGTACCTTTAGGATTTCACAGGTCATTTTGCGACATTTGGTTTCAAGACTACTCCTCACGGTTTAGGGCCCCTAAAATGCCAGGGCAGTATAGGAACCCCACAAATGACCCCATTTTAGAAAGAAGACACCCCAAGGTATTCCGTTAGGAGTATGGTGAGTTCATAGAAGATTTTATTTTTTGTCAAAAGTTAGCGGAAATTGATTTTAATTGTGTTTTTTCACAAAGTGTCATTTTCCGCTAACTTGTGACAAAAAATAAAATCTTCTATGAACTCGCCATACTACTAACGGAATACCTTGGGGTGTCTTCTTTCTAAAATGGGGTCATTTGTGGGGTTCCTATACTGCCCTGGCATTTTAGGGGCCCTAAACCGTGAGGAGTAGTCTTGAAACGAAATTTCTCAAAATGACCTGTGAAATCCTAAAGGTACTCATTGGACTTTGGGCCCTTTAGCGCAGTTAGGGTGCAAAAAAGTGCCACACATGTGGTATCGCCGTACTCAGGAGAAGTAGTATAATGTGTTTTGTGGTGTATTTTTACACATACCCATGCTGAGTGGGAGAAATATCTCTGTAAATGGACAATTGTGTGTAAAAAAAATTAACAAATTGTCATTTACAGAGATATTTCTCCCACCCAGCATGGGTATGTGTAAAAATACACCCCAAAACACATTATACTACTTCTCCTGAGTACGGCAATACCACATGTGTGGCACTTTTTTGCAGCCTAACTGCGCTAAGGGGTCCAAAGTCCAATGAGCACCTTTAGGCTTTACAGGGGTGCTTACAATTTAGCACCCCCCAAAATGTCAGGACAGTAAACACACCCCACAAATGATCCCATTTTGGAAAGTAGACCCTTCAAGGTATTCAGAGAGGGGCATGGTGAGTCCGTGGCAGATTTCATTTTTTTTTGTCGCAAGTTAGAAGAAATGGAAACTTTTTTTTTTTTTTTTTTTCCTCACAAAGTGTCATTTTCCGCTTACTTGTGACAAAAAATAATATCTTCTATGAACTCACTATGCCTCTCAGTGAATACTTTGGGATGTCTTCTTTCCAAAATGGGGTCATTTGGGGGGTATTTATACTATCCTGGAATTCTAGCCCCTCATGAAACATGACAGGGGGTCAGAAAAGTCAGAGATGCTTGAAAATGGGAAAATTCACTTTTGGCACCATAGTTTGTAAACGCTATAACTTTTACCCAAACCAATAAATATACACTGAATGGTTTTTTTTTTATCAAAAACATGTTTGTCCACATTTTTCGCGCTGCATGTATACAGAAATTTTACTTTATTTGAAAACTGTCAGCACAGAAAGTTAAAAAAATCATTTTTTTGCCAAAATTCATGTCTTTTTTGATGAATATAATAAAAAGTAAAAATCGCAGGAGCAATCAAATAGCATCAAAAGAAAGCTTTATTAGTGACAAGAAAAGGAGCCAAAATTCATTTAGGTGGTAGGTTGTATGAGCGAGCAATAAACCGTGAAAGCTGCAGTGGTCTGAATGGAAAAAAAGTGGCCGGTCCTTAAGGGGGGTAAAGCCCTAGGTCCTCAAGTGGTTAATTTTACTGCATAGAAATATAAATGTAATAGTATGCCCATTGTACATAAGCTGTTTCTGACCACGTTGGTGCCCACAATGATGCTGCCTGTTTGGGTGTAGCAATGACAGATTGTATGGGTGTAGCAATGACAGATTGTAAGCTTTGCCATATATTGAGCATAATATAACAGTAAGTTAACCTAGGTTTATTGCTGCAGGCACTGTATTAATATGCTACACTGCATTGAGTTCTAAGCTGGAGAGGGTGTGCAAAGTAGCATTGGGTGCTAAGGAGCACTGTGCGCTAAGTAGCAGTGCGTGTCAAGTAGTACTGGATACAAAGTAGCAGAGGATGGCAAGTATCTGTGAGTGCTAAGTAATCATTAGCAGGGGTGCTGCTTGGCCCAAGCAAACCAAGCAGCTGCTTGGGGTCTCCCTCACAGCAGGGGCCTCCCATGCTGCCAGGCCACCCTGTCTGTGACTTATATGACCACTGCTACCACCCCATCACTAAAACACAGACCCCAGATAAGCGGCAATGTGAACAGAGAAGAGAGGGGTGCAATTACCACTAAGTGCACTTCAGATGTGGAAGTGAGGTCATTGCTCATTTCCTGTATTTTGAAGAGTGTTGCACGGTTACTATGCACTGCTCTCCTCTCTTTGAGTCGCCACTGATCTGCAAATCTGTGAGTATTGAGGATAGGGAGGCAGCAGGATACTACATACCTCCACTGACACCAATGCCCTGTACAGGGGAACACTGGGGGGAGGGACACCTTGGCTACCTAAACTGGGGGTGGCTACCTATACCGGAGGGCTTCCTATTTTTTGAGTGGGAGAGTGGGGAGGGGGGCCTTTGACTACCTAAAGGGGTCTTTGACTGGGGAAATGGGGCAAAGGGCCACAAATGATATGCTGCTTGGGGCCACACAAACCTTAAAGAGAACCTGTACTGAGTAAAAATATTTAAAATAAACACATGAGGTAACTTCAAATGAACATTACAGAGTTACCTTGCCATCAGTTCCTCTCAGAAGCTCACCATTTTCTTCTGACAATAATCCCATCCAGTTCTGACAATATTTTGTCAGATCTGAAATATATCAGTTGCTGTCAGTAAAATATCAGTTGCTGTCAGTTATAGCTGAGAGGAAAACGGATGTACCAGGTAATGTTCATGTTTCCCTATGGCTCAAGTGGGCGATGTTACATTTTAACTGTGTGCTGACCAGAAATCTGTTATGGGGTAATGGCTATTTTCAAAATGGAGGAGGGAAAATTCCCTTGATCATAGTGAACAAATAGGACGTGGGACAGGAGAAAGACACTGAGGAGTAGACTACATGGAAGTTAAGTATGACTTGTGTATGCTTATTTTGACTTTTATTTTCAGTACAGGTTTTCTTTAACAACAACCCAGACCATTAATGCCAAGCAGCAGTGGATGCAAAGCCAATTAACTTATCTTTATGTTTTGGGGAGCTAAACCAAGTGCCTAGAGAAAACCCATGCAAATACAGGTAGAACATACAAACTCCAAGCAGAGTTTGCATCTGATTTGCATTCAAGGCATGTATTTAGCCCCTGTGGAGCTCTGCATGCCTCTGTTGGTCTACAATTCAGTTGCAACCTATGAGCGCTGTCATTTGTTTGTTGTCTGTTTGAAGAAATTTGTACCATTTTATGATTAGCAGCACTAGAAAAAAATCATGTTTTTATCATTAGACTAGCGGTAAGTCTTCCCCCGAGAGGACCCGTCATCGCCGTGGTGAAGTCTAGTAGGGAATAATTTGTGCACATATTATTTATACTGAAGCTAACGTCCTCCTTTGCCGTACCTGTTTTGAATGCAAGTTGTGTATTTTAGTCCACATTGTGGAGCACTGCACATCTATTGCAGGTAGTCAATTCGGGTGCAGCCTTTGTTTGGAAGCGCTGCCAATGTCTCCTGCTGTAGAAAACTCATGTAAGTATACCTATGGCTAGCTGCATCCATGTGCTTCAATTTGCATTCAAATTATAGATTAGGACTAGTACATGATTTGCATCTGATTTGCACTTAAGGCATGTATTTAGCCCCTGTGGAGCTCTGCATGCCTCTGTTGGTCTACAATTAAGTTGCAGCCTATGAGAGCTGTCATTTGTTTGTTGTCTGTTCCAAGCAGATAGTGTCCGGGCCCATTTAAAAGTGTATCAACTATGTTACCGTGTCAGCCAGAAAAATAGTGGATGATCATTCATGCAGCAGACTTGTAGCAATGTGATTGGCCTGACACCCCTGTTAACAAAGTGTTAAATATAGATATATTTAAGGCAAATCTATCTCTGTAATAAATCAGACAAGCAAGAAAAGATTGAGTTAGTCATCCCACATAAATACATTTCTTGCAGAATAAAAAAGGCTCCTCAGCACAAATACCAATAAAGATGATTCTGAAATTCTTCAGATAATTAACTTCAAATTAATGGCAATTTAAAGCAATCAACATTACATTAAAGATGAAAATGTACTAAGAACTGAATAATTTGCTTGTGCTGTCACTGGCGATAAAAACTGTACAAGACTTGGGTTTATTATTTATTGCTAATTTATACAGCGCTGGCATATTCTACGATGTACAGCAGACAGTGCATAGTACATACAGCTGCATGAAGATGAGGGGAAACAGAAAATACACAACTTGCCTCGTATAATTTGTATATAGAACTGAAAGATATTAATACACACATTACAATAGGGATAGTACTTCTTGCATTCAAATTTTATGTAAATATTATGCAGCTTGAACTTGGACCACTAAAAATTGACAGAACGTTATTCTGGTTGGTCCAATTTCAAGCTGCATATAATTTACATGAAATTTGAATGCAAGGAGATGTTATTTAAAGACAATTTATCTCTCCTTGTCTGTCTTAACTCATGATTTATAGATTCTTATCTGATTTGAAGGGGAACCATAACAGCATACATCAGAATGTAATACTGCATACTATTCAAGATTCCCAATTTTATGTTAATTAACCTGGTTTCAGCATCAATTCCTGTATCTACATAGCCTAGGCTACGATGTAATGCAGCCTTGTTTTTTCTGCTCACTTCGGAACACACAACAAACAAACATCCTGCAGTGACGCACCTTGCTAGCCTTGTGATAATTTTAAGAAAGCAAGTCTGGATAAAGAAAGATTTTACAATGGGCAAACACTGACTAAATCATTTATAAATTAATATTATAAAAAAATAAGCAATTTTATTTAGTTTAGGTAAGTTCGTCTTTAACTTCTGATTTATAACTCTAGGGGCATGATGCACTAAACTCCGGTAAAGTTGCCTTGCGCAAGGAGCATGTTAATCGTAATGTCCATAGATAACATGGTTGTATGGTGTAATGCTGGCTTAAAGCCAATGGGTACCGATTTAAAAAATAAAAAAGTCAGATACTCACCTAAGGAGAGGGAAGGCTCGGTCCTAATGAGACTTCCCTCTCCTCTCCCGGTGCCCGGTCCCGCTCAGGATCCCCCGTAGCAGTATTCAACCAGTTCGGTCAAATACTGCCACTTCCGCCGCCGAAGGGAAGTTTGGGAGGTCTTCAGGAGCACTCGGGCTCCCGAAGACGGGCCGCTTCATACGGCGCACGCGCGAGCGCCCTCTATGATGCACTCGTGTGGGTCTATGACGCACTCGCGCGTGCGCAGTATGGAGCGGCCCGTCTTCGGGAGCCCGAGTGCTCCCGAAGACTTCCGAAGTCCCCCGCGGCAGGGGATTTGAACGGAGGATCCTGAGAGCAGAGGGAAGGCTCATTAGGACCGAGCCTTCCCTCTCCTTAGGTGAGTATCTGACTTTTTTATTTTTAAATCGGTACCCATTCACTTTAAGCTGGGTTATATCTTTTGCAGGTCTCACTGGCTAAAGTAAAAACACTTCATTCATAGATGTAGGGAACCTATGCAAACAAGCTGATCCATTGCTCCTTGACGTTGTCAGTGAATCAATGGGAGTTTTTGACAACACTTTTATAACAGGAAAGGAAGACATAAGTAGGAAAAGATTTTACAGCAGTGTTTGGTAACATCTAGAAAAATGATTCCCATCTCAGTTTACAAACATTGATAGATGTCCTTTAACCCATGATTTATCTCTGTATCTGTTTAATTAATTAATTAGCTCTATTGATATTTGAGATGAAAAAAAGGATGGGAGATAATTGAAGAGAATAACTGTATGTATCACTCTTAAAGACATCAAACAAGCAAGTAAGCTTAACTTTAGCCACAGCGATTCCTAAAACATAATGGGGCTTGTTGTTCCTGTACAATTTGAAAGAACATGGATAAAAAAATCCATGATTGTGTTTCCACAAATCCATTGCAATGCAGTGCATTTTATACATACACTACTGTATACATTTGTGCACACTAAAATGCACACACACATACACACACACACACATACATAGGGCCAGATTTACCATAAGGCACTGTAGGCACATGCCTACAGGTGCCTGATGATGGAAAGAGGGATCACTCCCCTCCCCTCCCCTGGTGCCTCCCCCCCTCTTACCCTATGCAGAGTCCTGAGCAGAGTGTAAATGAGAGGTTACTCATCCAGCTCTCAGAATTTTACTGACAAGATCTCTCTTCAGTCGAGGGCACCACTAGCTACTTAATACTGAGGGTACCTCTTGCTAAGAGTCACCTGTGGCTACCTACGATGGGCAAGGGAAGTAAGGGAGAAGTGACAGCTGGGCGAGCTAGCATATGGTGCAGTTCATGGGGGTTTGTAGGTTCATGGAGGGCGAAGTCTAAGGTGCCAGGACATCTGTGCCTATAGGCTCCTGTGATGTAATTCCGGGCCAACACACACACGCACACACACACACACACACACACACAGACACACACACAGACACACACACACACACACAGAGACACACACACACAGACACACACACACACAGACACACACACACACACACACAGAGACACACACACACACACACACAGAGACACACAGAGACACACACACACACACACACACACACACACACACGTGTACGCTGATTTTAAAGCTCAACATTTCCTAAAAATGGGACAAGAGAATTGCTTGAACCAAAACTTTCAAGCTGTGGAAAAGGTACATCAAGGTGAAAACAGTTTTCAGTAAGGCCTCGGCGGCTTCTTCCCAACTCTTGGTAGACTTGCACTTTATAAAAGCATTTCTTTAGCTGTTCAGCATGCTCAAGGTTGTTCACAAAGTAATAAATGCAAAGCGAGAATCACAGAAAACATTCACAATAAGATTTGTGTTATTGGAAATTCCTTTGGTACTGAAATAATTTTGAATACTGAGAGACAATCACGGCACCATGGATGAGAACTCTCAAGTGAGAACCTCTTTACAGAGAAATAAAACATTAATCTAATCCAAGAACTTAATGGGCAGCCATTCATGCATTTTAAAAAGCAGACAGGTAATACTAATACAGATTCTTCTAAGTGGGCAGTAAAGTTTTCTTAACCTCTTGAGGACCCACAGGTTTATACCCCTCTAGCAACCAGGCGATTGTTTTACAATTTAGCACTTTGCAACTTTAACAGTTTATTGCTCGGCCATACCACTTAGCACCCAATTGAATTTTACCTCCTTTTTTACCACTCATTCTTTTGGTGGTCTCTGATTGCTGCTGTGATTACATTTTTTTATTAATTAAAAAAAAGAGCAATTTTTTTAATAAAAAAAACAAACAAAAAAAAACTTCATTTATTCCCTCCCTACCCACTTTAAATTGGCCCTAGACTGCAATCCATACACTACACTACACAATCATCGGCATCAGCCTATGAGAGGGATCAGGTTGTGAGCCGTTAGGAGGGACAGTTAAGTGATCAGGCTGTCTCCTATACAGCGCTGCGCTAGATCTTATTTATTTGTGCACATTTCCCCACCTCCAGGACTTTGACACCAATTGGCGTTAGGCAGTCCTGAGAGCGCCACTCTCCCACCGCTGATCAGTGTTAGGCAGTCAGGAGAGGGTTAATGTACAAAGCAGTAATTTCCTTGATTGTGTTAATATTCAAATATTTTATATATAAATAACATTTCAAGTAAGGTTGTGCTTATGTTCTATGTCACTTATTGTACAGTAAACATTTTATATTGTACTGGAAAAAAACATACAGTATTTGTAAGACACTCATGTGTAGCTCTAGTTTTCAAATTTGCAAAAGATTTTATACTTTTGAAATGTTAACCAACAGCTTTAATGCTATTATCTCCGTTTATGTAACACGTACAACTGTTGTTGTGTATTTTGCCTAAGCCATGTGTACCACAAGCAATTCCGAGTACGGCACCACCGTACTTGGCGAATAAATCCTTCTTGATTCTTAATGGAGGTTGTACGAGAAGAAACCCAGAGGTTGGGATGATGTACTTATTGGGATGAGTGCACCGATTTTGTGGAATTCTGACTGTTGGTATGAAATTTTGAGTCGAAGTCTGAATTAGGAGTTTACAGGATTCTGCCACAAAAATTCCGAAAGTTATGAGAATTGTACTTGTACAAATGTGCATTAATAGTGAAAATAGTTTTCTAAAAAATGCTTTCAGTGCACAGTAAAGATTAGTGAATTAGGACCATTAGTGGCTGCAGTTATGAGGAGGATTCTTGTCCGGACAGCAGTGACGCTGGTCAGTTTTGGGTCAACAGGCTTAAGATCTGCCCACAATTGACATAGTATGCCATTGAGGTTTTTGCATGCCCAGCATCCAGTATTCTCTAGTCCAAAAGAACCTTCAGCAGCACGCTGGCAAAGTGGTCACAGACAAGCAATCATGACTGTCACCAGAAAATGTCAATCACATCACATTTTTTAAAATTGAACAAAAAGTATATTACTAGATTTCAATTCAGATGATTTTGATGAGTTTAAGTTGACCAGTATGCCCCAGTATTAGCAGTATCAGTTGATGCTGCAGTGTTTCCCCACAATATATACATAAGCAGCATTTCCCAAAGAATTCACATAACGTGACATCATTTTTAAACAAAATACACATAATGCTGTAGCTTTTTCCCACAAAATTAACATATTGTGGCAGTGTCTTCCACAGAATACACATAATGTGATGTTCCCCCCAAAATACACATAATGTGGCAGCATTCCCCACAAAATAAAGATAATGCGGCAGTGCTTGCCCACAAAATACATATAATGGGGCAGTGTTTTCCCTACAGATACACATAATGTGGCAGCGTTTGCCACAAAATACACATAATTAGGCAGCATTTCCCCACAAAATGCACATAATCCCACAGCGTTTCCCTCAAAATACACATAATGCAGCAGTGTTTCCCCACAAAATAAACATAATAAGGCAACGCCTTTGGACACCATTTTCCCTTAGCCCTTCTGCCAGAATTAACTGAGACTCCTGCAGCCTAGAACTGGAGAGGTACGACCGATGAACTGGTGGGTGTCAGGCCAGTTCACCTACAGGGGGCAAGATCTGGGGCAATGAATACAGCCCTGCATTGGTGGGATGGATGAAATAGACAGATGGGCCGTAGTTTGATCACCCCTGTTCTAGATAGTAGTATTAGGTAGTGAGATATGTACCACAAATAATATTAGGGAGTTATATGTGTCACTAATAGTATTAGCAAGATGTTTTGAATCAGGATGATACCATTTATTAGCTAATTTAAAAGAATAAGAGTAAGCAAGCTTTCAACTTTGCATCCTTCATCGGGCTTCAATCCTGTTTGCTTGCAAGCTGATGGTACAGACAGCTGAGCTATATACATGCAACAGCAAAAGGGGATACATAGATTTTTTCAAGCATAAATACATGTCATTAAGATGCCTTAAAGTGAACCTCCGGACTAAAAATCGACTCAGCAGCACTGAAAAAGCTTTGTGTTTCTTTAACAGTTTCACAGCATCAGAACTTTGTTTCTCTTATACAAGCCTCATTTTTAGCTGCACAGAAGAAAACTGCCCGGGCTTTTTTCCCCTGATGCTGTGCAAAGCATGATGGGATTTCTAATGTTGTTGTTTTCGTTCTCCTGTTTTGGTGCACATTTTTTTTTTACATTTTGAATTTGACATTTGAAGCCTAGCGTGTGCAACTGAGAGAGGTGATCAGGACACAGGACAGTTGGAACTGTGTCTCCTGCTCCTTGTCACCACCTTTCAAACAAAGAGATGGCTGCCCCCATGACAAAGATGGCTGCCCCCATGAATCACAAACATTTGCCTGTTCTTTTAAAACAGGGTGTGTAAGAGATTATATTACCTATCTATGCTAATTAACATAACTAATGTAACTTGCTGACAGTATGTTTTTTAGGCTGAAGTTCCCCTTTAAGTGAAACAGAACATCTAAATGGGGTGGGAGGTTGTTGGCTGAGATAAGACTCCTTGTTTACACAATGCTCACAGACCTGGGAGTTAGACTGTCACAGAGGCATCGTAAATTCTGAGTTCACAAGTTTAACTAAATAGGCTGAGAAAGAGTTTTGGCATTAAATATCATCAGCCTAATACCAGTATGAGGCTTTTTCCACCACTTTGAACCAATTTATAAATGTTGTTTCCGCTATTAATCTGTCATTTGACGTTTTGAAGCCACCCTTCAGGGAAGTGACACAAAGATCATACATGCTGTGTCCGTTGGAACGAAAGTGCGGAGCAACTGGGAGTTCAGATTTGGTATCGTTAATAGTGTGCCTGTGTCCATTCATACGTTTGCGCAGAGTTTGTCCAGTTTCTCCCACGTACATAACATTGGGGCATTTAGCACACGTGATATACCAGATTGGTGGATTCACAGGAAAATGTGCCTTGTACTCTGTACTCCTGTTGTGAACCTGGTATCGTTAGCCTGTCAGTGGAGTAAATGTATCTGCAGGTCCCACACCTTTTTGTCGACAGGGTGATGTTCCGTTTTGTTGTGGCCTATTCAAAGCACTTCTGTTTTAGATTGGGTGGTTGCCGATATTACAGGAGGGGAGGTTTAGGGAATATCTTTCTCAGTCTGTGATCCTTGTGTAAAATGGGGTGAAATTCCTTAGCAATCCTCCTTATGATTTCCAGGTGTGGGTTGTAGGTGACAACCATAGGGACACTGTCATCTTTCTGATTTTGCTTATATTTCAGGAGTTCAGTCCTGGGATGATGTTGGCTTTCCTAATTTGGGTCTCAGTCATAGGAGGACTGTAACCTTGTATACTGAAAACATTCTTAAAGCGATCCAGGTGCTTGTCTCTGTCCATCCTGTCAGAACAAATCCGGTTGTACCTTTTAGCTTGGCTGTAAATTATAGAGTTCTTAATGTGCTTAGGATGGAAACTGTCTAATAGTATTAGGGAGCTAGTGTCCTCCGATAGTTTAAGGTCACTAGAGGTGCCTGGTAGTATTAGGTAGCCAGAGGTACCCACAGTATTAAGTAGCCAGAGGTGGCCCCAAGTACTAGGTGGTCAGAGGTATCTCCCCAGTATTATCCAGATGTACACTTCTAGTATTAATTAGCCAGAAGTGCCCCCAGTGTTAGGTTGCACCCATACTATAGGTAATAGATGTGTATAGGTGGCAGATGTGCCCCCAGTGTTAGGTAGCCCACTTTAGTATAGGTAGCAGAAGTGCTCCTCCTAGATAGTCAGCTGTGTCCACAGTTCCAGGTACCCTCCCCCCCCCCCAGTATAGGTAGAAGATGTGCCCCCCTCCGCCAGTATAATTGACCCCCTTCAAGATAGATAGCAGATGTGCCCCCAATATTTTGTGTCTCGAGTGGAGATTGCATATGTATCCCTAGTATTAGATAGCTCCCCTAGTACAGGTAGCAGATGTATTCCCAGTATAGGTAGAAAATATTTCCCCGCAAGTATAGGTAGCCGCCTATGCCCCCGTTATTAATTATTCCTCAGTATTAGGTAGCCCCCCAGTATAGATAGCCAAATGTGATCACCTAGTATAGGTAGCCAGTTGTGCCCCTGTAGCCTCCCAATATAGGTAGCCAGATGTGCTATAGTGGTTGGTAGATTCCAAAAGGTGGACAAGTAGTGATCAGTAGATTCTAGTGGCACTTTGGAAGTGATCGGTAGATTCTAGTGGCAGGCTGATAGTGATTATAGATTTTAGTGGTAGTCTGGTACGGACCTGTATATTTAAGTGGTAAACAAGTACTAATAGTCAATAGATGGCAATCAGTGATAGATAGTGGTTTGGCAAGTACTAGATAGTGTGTACAGACAAGTTGTGGAACCAAGTTTTAGGGGGTACCAGGCAGCAGCAGGTGTTAAATAGCACTGAATATCAAGCTGTGGTGGTTGCTAAGTAGTATTATGTGCCAACTTCAAAGTGGGTGAAAACTAGTATTGGGTGCAAAATTGCTATGGGTGCCAGATTGCTGTTGTTGCTAAGCACTACTGGATGCCAAGCTGCAGTGGATACTAAGGAGTATTATGTGCCAAGTTTTTAGTAGGTGCCATGCAACAGTGGGTATTAAGTAGTATAGGATGCCCAGTTGCAGTAGGTTCTAAGCAGTGTAATTTGCTAAGCACTACTTGGTGCAAAGTAGCAGTGGATTCTAAGTGGCCTTTGGTGTCAAACTGCAGTGGGTGTTAAGCAGAATTGGGAGCCAAGCTGCAGTGGTTGCCAAGTTGCAATTGATGCTAAGCAGTATGATGTGCCAAGCTGTAGTGGGTGCTTAGCAGTAATGAGTGCAGAGCAGCAGTAGGTGTTTATGGATAAGGAGCACCATAAAGCAGGAGGTTCTTAATAGATAGGGGTGCTAAACAGTACTGGGTACCAGGTGGGTACTAAGTGGTAATGGGTGTCATATAGGTAGGTAGTACTGAGTACCATGTGGATGCTAAGTGCTACTGGATGCTATGTGGGAAATTATACTGAAAGCCACATAGGTGCAAGGCACGGATGGGTACTGAGTGCCTCTATGTGGTCCTCTTTTGTGGGACATGGGTGCCATTTGGATGCTGGGTGCAGGCCATGGCCAAAATTTCTCAAGAAACATTGGCCAGCTATATTAACTTGATAAAAGTTTCAACCAACATCTTTTTTGACTGTGAACTGTCATAACTCTGTTTCCAAAGATGTGCGGTTTTTATTTACTGTATGGTTTGTATGTGTAATGCCAGCCAGTCACTGTCAGAATGGATGTGATAGATATCTAACATAACAAAATGTCCACATTTTGCAGTTGTTTTATTGTAACAAATGTATAATGGAGCTTGACAGTGTTGCTTTGCAGTGTTATTTTTAAATGTGTGGCTGTGACTTTCCAAGAAGCACTTGTTGTTTGCAAGACTGCTTGTTAAAAACAGAGAAATAGTTGAATAATGTAACTGTAGGACAACCCTAATAAAAAAATAAGCAAAGAAAGAAGGATAATACTTAAAGAGGAGGTTTACAGGGAAGAGGCATCATAAGGTAGAATAAAAATATTTAACTTTACAGTGTACCCCCTCCCTTTCCCCCGACAAATGAATAGGACAATACAATTGAAGCTGATTAAGCTTACTGTCCACATATTGCCACCACTCGCTTTGCTCTGTTACTCCACCATTACTGATGTGCCTCCCAGTGCAGCATGTGTAGGTCATGCTATGGAACAGCTGTGGTGACCAGGCCTTTCTGACTTTTCTGCTTCCTTTTGCAGCAGTGTGAGAGAAGGTGAGCGAGGAGAGCGATGAGGCCACAGAAGAGAGGATGACCCAGGTAGTTCTGCAGCAAGGACACTTGTGGCTGGATAGCATATTGGTCTTAACCAATATGCTACCCAGCCACAAGTGTCCTTGCCTTTGACACAGGAAACCTGGGTTTGAACCTCAGCTCTTCCTGTTCAGAAAGCCAGCACCTTTTCAGTAAGGAGACTTTGGGCAAGACTCCCTAACATTGCTGCTGCCTACTGATTGCACCCAAGTGGCTGCAGCCCTGGTGCTTTGAGTCCACCAGGAGAAAAGCCTGTGATATAAATGTTCTGTGTCTAATAAATAGGGCAAGCCTGGTGCAAAGGTATGGAGGGCTAAATTTTTTTTTTTTTAGAGTAAACATCAGTCCTTCCTTTTACTGGACCCTAAAGGTCCGTACACACGCCAGACTGGAGGCAACGACGGGTCCGTCGTCACCTCCCGCTGGGTGGACGTTCCAGCGACAGTCCGGCGTGTGTACAGTCTGTCGGTGGACTGATACGGCTGTTTCCGAGCCTCCAGTCCGGCGTGTGTATGGACCTTAAGATGGACAATGTAAAATAATGCTTGTATGTTCATTTCAAGGCATCATCCTTTCAACTAAAAATCTTGTCCTTGTACGGACAGTGTGCTTTGTTTTGCTGCAGGGATTTGTTCACCTCTTGACTCTTTCATCTTGTTCCTTGTCATTCTTAAATCCGTCATAAAAGGATTACCATTTGGTTCTGATGATATGTACAGCACAAAAACACATAATGCCTGAAATAATTACATCTATGTAATGCTGCTGCACATAAAAAACGCAATAACAAAATACTGTACCCATGGTTCGCAGTTCAGATATTTCATACAAGCTTTTACATGCATAAATGGAAATAGCATTATTAAAATATTAAAATATTTATAGAGTAAAGTATGAGTTAGGGTGATGAGGTAGGTGTTTATGGATCAGATCTGCTGACATCAAACCAACAATTGTTGATTAAGATAATATTGTTAATGTTTATGCCCAGTTTGTCATTAAAGGTGTTACCTAAATTAACATTTGTTGGGTTGATGTCGGTATAAAATATCAATAACTACTTTAACTACTAGCCGACCGCGTCACGCCGATGGGCGTGGACGCGGTGGCAGCCCCAGGACCGCCTAACGCCGATTGGCATAAAGTCCTGGGGCTCTCTTTTGCAGGAGATCGCACGCAGGGTGCATGCGCATCTCATACTTGGTGGGCGGAGCTCTGCCTTTAGTCTCCGAGCGGCGATTGCTCGGGAGACTGTTAGACGGCGTAACCACCATCTTATTACACGTACAGCGCTGCGATCTGCAGCAGCGCTGTACTGGGGACAGCCGTGTGACACGGCTGTCCCCTCCTGAGGCACAGAGATGATCGGTTGTCATAGGCTGAAGCCTATGACAGTTGATCACGGGAATTGGCTGGCGGGGGGAGGGAGGGGGGTTACAGTAGTTTAAAAAACACTTATTTTTATTTTAAAAAGTACAAACAAATAAACAAACAAACATTGGGGGGGGGGGGGATCAGACCCCACCAACAGAGAGCTCTGTTGGTGGGGAGAAAAGGGGGGGGGGGGAGGGAATCACTTGTGTGCTGTGTCGAGTGGCCCTGCAGCTTGGCCTTAAAGCTGCAGTGACCAATTTAATGAAAAATGGCCTGGTCTTTAGGGGGGTTTAACACTGCGGTCTTCAAGGGGGTAAAAGGTACTGTATATTCATGCAGTTTATCCAGACTACTGACCTGAGATGTAAGCGGTGGTTTTAAAACTCACAGCTTCCTGCTGACTCCATACAATAACTGAGCTGGACCACTTGTGTGCACTCTCTTTTATGGACTGATGGCTGCAAGCAAGTTCAGGTTGCACACAAGTGCTTTTTGAATACTTTTTACGTGGCGCTGTTTGAAGTAGGAAAACAAACAAGGGGTACATAATGAAACAAACAATGATATACATCAAATGTGGACACTGGTACAAAATACAGAACTGGTGATTACAATGACAGAGGTAACATGATGAATAAAAGGTATAACCGAGTGCAAGCTATGAAATGAATAGCAAACTCCAAGACACAAAAGGGTGAGAGAGCCCTGTCCTTGTGAGCTTACAATCTATAATCAAATAGGGTTAAAATAACCCCAGCTTTGTGCCTATACTATGGCCAAAAGCCTGTAACCCGCAGCTTCAGACAGAGCTGCACTGTCCAGTAGGATGGAAAATGCCTTGCCTAGGATGAGAATGCAGCTGTAGGAATTCCTGCAATCCCTGATGATTTAGGTATAACAGTATCAGTGCTCAAGACATCCAACTAATAGAAATTATATATATATATATATATCTATATCCTCTAAGGCGTCTTTTCTCTAGACTGAATAAACCCAGTTTATCTAACCTTTCTTGGTAAGTGAGACCTTCCATCCCTCGTATCAATTTTGTTGCTCGTCTCTTCACCTGCTCTAAAACTGCAATACCCTTCCTGTAATGTGGTGCCCAGAACTGAATTCCATATTACAGATGTGGCCTTACTAGAGAGTTAAACAGGGGCAATATTATGCTAGCATCTCAAGTTTTTATTTCCCTTTTAGTGCATCCCAAAATGTTATTAGCTTTAGCTGCAGCGGCTTTGCATTGAATACGATTATTTAACTTGTTATCGATGAGTACTCCTAAGTCCTTCTCCAAGTTTGATATCCACATCTGTATCCCGTTAACTTTGTTTGGTGCTAGACCATTGGTATGACCAAAATGCATGACTTTACATTTTTCAACATTGATTTTCATCTGCCATTTATGTGCCCATATAGCCATCCTATCCAGATCCTGCTGCAATATATACAGTATATATATATATATATATATATATATATATATATATATATATATATATATATATATATATATATATATGATATCTAGTGCCCTTCAAATCTTTATTATGCCCTGCAGTGGTCCCCCTCACCCTAACCTGCAGAGAATAAAAAGATAAAGCAGTGATGTGCATACTATACTCACTTCTCCTTGTTTTTATAGTGTTGATTGTGTGTGTGATTATGTGTGCTCCCAACCTGAATTTTCCATGCCAACTTCCTGTTCCATCTTGTAACAATCTGCTAGTGAATGTGAGAGCACTAGCAGACAGACAGGTTTTAGAGGTTCCCAATAAGGGAATAGCTTGCAGACAGTAGAAAGCAATACTGTCTCGGTTAATAATACATTGGTCAACAAATCGGGTCGGTAACAGATCTGACAGGTAATGTACAAATTAGTTAGGCAAAATCAGAGTAAATATACAGGCAGAGGTCGGCAACAGATCAGATAGGCAGAGGTACAGAATCGTTAGGCAAAATCAGAGTGAGTATTCAGGCAGAGGTCGGCAACAGATCAGATAGGCAAAGGTACAGAATCGTTAGGCAAAGGAGTAGTAAGAGGCAAGGCAGAGGTCAAATAATACAATCACAATAATATGTTTATTCCTGAGCTAGTGTGAAATCCCCGGGGTCCTGCCGGTTCAAAGCACACACAGATCTGACTAAAGTCTGAAGCCTTCACTGTGAAGACAAAGAGAGTCTGGCAGTGTGAGGCTAAATAGCCCGAGGTGGGAGTGCAACCACGCCTCCCTCCTGCCCAGCAATCAGCAATGGAGGTGGAGCCCTGCGTGTCAGCTGACCGGCTGTCAGCTGACACGCTTCCTAAGGGCATAAGAGGTGCGACGCAAACAGCGTGTGCGTCCACCCTATTTCTCTTCCTGCGAGTGAAGCTCAGCTGACGAGCCGCTGACGTCATCTCCGACAGCGCAGCCCGGTGACCCGGAAGTCGCAGATGCGCTGCTGATCGCCGCGGTGGAGGTAAGCTCCGCATGCCTGACACATCTCTGTTGAGTTGACAAGGCAGAGGAGGCCCAGCATAGAGGATCAATATTGGAGGAATTGGAGTAATATAGTCAAAATGACAACCAACACTGCAGAACAAAGGAGTGTTCCCACTTAGCCTTTTCATGTGGGTTTAGGAATGCAAATATCAGGGAGGACTTCCCTACCTGTTGCAGAACTTCCCTCCCTGTTGCAGGACTTCCCTCCCTGTTGCCCATTGGGACCCTGAGGCAAATGAGCATGGGTGCAAACTAGCACATGGCCTGTTACAATAATTGCTTAGGATGCAGGTCTCTGTTCTTGAGGTTTATTTGAAGCATGAGAGGATATAGATATAATCTTGAAATTAACAAATCATTAAAGCGACAATGAGCTTAGAACTAATAATCAGTGGGTTGATTGCTGCAGTTTTATAAATGAATGAAAAGTGTGTTTCCTCTGGCAAGACTGTCAGGTTTGTTTTAAATCCCCATTTTGTAGGTATCCATATACTGTGTGAAGGTAGGTGGAATCTCATGAAGAACCATCTGGCAAACCACTTCTTCTGATTTACACCTAGGAATTCCCTTTTCTTCTCTATAATATCATTATTCATATCAAATGCTAACCTTGAAAACACCAACCCACCGGACAAGGCCAGCTATTGAATAACTGTTCACACATCCCTCCTAAGTGCATTCAGCTGCATAGGATCATATGCTACTGGTGATATCCCAGTCACTACAGGCATACATGGTATGAGAGGAAATTATTTTCATTTCCAAATATCTATGTATGTTTCACTACAGTCCAGCTACTTTATAATAGTTTATTGTTTGTGTTCAGTAATACTTTATTTGCTGTTGGTAGCAGGCAACTTGAACTATCAGGGCTCGTTCAGACTATACACGCTGCCGTGCGCATTTTGGCAGCGCGTATAGTGTGCGACACGCAAGAACGGTAGAAGGGCTTAGACAGCCCTTCTGCCGTTCCCTTTATATGCGCTATCGCATGCTGCATGCATTTTTGGGAATCGCAGCGCAGATCCCATCCATTGTAATGAATGGGATCTGCAGCACAGCGCATAGTAGCGCAGATGGCGTGTGATCGGACAGCCATCTGCTCTAAATGATGTGAACGAGGCCTAAGCAAAGTGGAAAAGGTGTAATTTCATCATTGGCATTTATATTAAACGTATTATTTTATACAAATCATATGCTGTAGGAGCTCAGACCTTGTGAGCTAATTCCTAAAATGAAACCCACCTGAAGCGAGAGAAATATGGTGTGCAAATTGCCTGGCGATGTTGAACATTTGCCTCTGATACTTTTAGCCACAGCCTCTGTTTCTGGTGTATGATTCAGACACTACTTCAGCCAGAGAGATCAGCAAGACACCAGACAACTGGTATTGTTTAAAAGGAAATACATATGGCAGCCACCATATGCTTCTCACTTCAGGTTCCCTTCAAATATTCAGATGGTTCCCTATCATTTCTGTAAGGTGAAGATACACAATGGGCTTGAACATTTGTGATATGTGCCTCTATTTTCTCTTGATATTTTCACACCTTATCCATAAAATGTCTTTTAAGCCACCAGCAAGATAGAAAATATAAAAAATAGTTTTATGTTACCTTTTTAACCTACTCCCCACCTGCTCCCCACCTCCTGCATCTATCGCTGCCTCAATCTTCCTCATAATGGTGACGCTAACCGGTGTAGTATACTTATTTATGCCTTATCCATTTATCATGTCTTCGCACTAGTAATATTTGCTGGTCTAACTGTGAGCATATGTCTCTTGTAATCTCATTTCCACAACTTGGGCCTATCTATCCCTTTCGTGTGCACGGCACTCATATGATTTTTAGACACTAGTCACTTTATGTCAAAATCCGGGTCTCCACTAGAAACTTCGGGGTTCATTATTTGAACCCCCAAGATAAATGATCTAGCAGCGCAGGTTATTAAGGCATTTTTGGTGGTGAGGCGCTTTTGTTACATTGTTTGACATTATTATGTGTCTAAACAGGTTTTCCTTGTTTTTAGTTGATTTTCTGTGTTTTCTGTGATTCAATAAAATTGATACTTGTATATTTACACGGTGGTGCAGTGATTATGTACAGGTTGTTTTTTTTCAATGGTTTGTGACTTGATTATCCTGTACCTGCACACCTTTAGATTGTGGAGTGCAGATATTTTCTGAAAGGTATATTACGAGTTATCTCCTAGGACAGGGATATCCAACTTCAGTCCTCAAGAGCTGAGGTCCTCGCACATTCTAAGCATAGCTTAAATTAATTGATGGAACTGAATCAGGAAAGGTGTGGTATATCAAGTAGAATACATGTCTCTGTCCATTCAAAAAATACTGGCATGGATATTGCACTCAGGGACTGGAGTTGGATATCCCTGTCCTAAGAGAAAACTCAAGAGAAACATTGTATTGAACAAGGAACGATATCTGTTGTTTTTCTTATGATATGGTGACCAGTATGCTACTCTATGTTTGTGATGTAGTCTTCCAAGTGACTTACGCAATGGCATCTTGGACTCCATGTTTTTGGATAGTAAAGGATATTAATTTATAGTTGCAATTAGGTATTGACAGCTTATACTAATATTCACTAGAATTTCTAAGATAAATATATTTCTGTTCTGCACAACTGAAGTCCATGTAATGCATAGAGTATAATGATATTACTGTGGCCTAGGTTCATAAACATATATTGATCAGTATCAAACTTAACTTGCTGTTACTATTTTCCCAAGATCTTTTAGTAATATATCAGTATCCTGCAGAGTTTTAGTAATTCTTTACAATTTTTACAGAGTGTAAAAATGGTAACATCACATCTACCAACCCATTAAGATAATTAATAGAATAACTGAAAATATCTGTTCCAATTATAACAACACTTAAGACAAATAATAAGACCCAGGTAGTTGCTAGGAGAACTAACTGGTAATTATGGTTCAGTCTGTCCACCATTTATATTTGTTACAATTTTTGTCTTATATGTTTTCTTCTTCTTTGCTCTTTAACCACTTGAGGACCGTGGGCTTTACCCCCCTTAAGGACCGGCCACTTTTTTTCCATTCAGACCACTGCAGCTTTCACGGTTTATTGCTCGCTCATACAACCTACCACCTAAATGAATTTTGGCTCCTTTTCTTCTCACTAATAAAGCTTTCTTTTGGTGCTATTTGATGGCTGCTGCGATTTTTACTTTTTATTATATTCATCAAAAAAGACATAAATTTTGGCAAAAAAATGATTTTTTTAACTTTGTGTGCTGACATTTTTCAAATAAAGTAAAATTTCTTTTATACATGCAGCGCGAAAAATGTGGACAAACATGTTTTTGATTTAAAAAAACCCATTCAGTGTATATTTATTGGTTTGGGTAAAAGTTATAGCGTTTACAAACTATGGTGCAAAAAGTGAATTTTCCCATTTTCAAGCATCTATGACTTTTCTGACCCCCTGTCATGTTTCATGAGGGGCTAGAATTCCAGGATAGTATAAATACCCCCCAAATGACCCCATTTTGGAAAGAAGACATCCCAAAGTATTCACTGAGAGGCATAGTGAGTTCATAGAAGATATTATTTTTTGTCACAAGTAAGCGGAAAATGACACTTTGTGACAAAAAAAAAAAAAAAAAAGTTTCCATTTCTTCTAACTTGCGACAAAAAAAATGAAATCTGCCACGGACTCACCATGCCCCTCTCTAAATACCTTGAAGTGTCTACTTTCCAAAATGGGGTCATTTGTGGGGTGTGTTTACTGTCCTGGCATTTTGGGGGGTGCCTAATTGTAAGCACCCCTGTAAAGCCTAAAGGTGCTCATTGGACTTTGGACCCCTTAGCGCAGTTAGGCTGCAAAAAAGTGTCACACATGTGGTATTGCCGTACTCAGGAGAAGTAGTAAAATGTGTTTTGAGGTGTATTTTTACACATACCCATGCTGGGTGGGAGAAATATCTCTGTAAATGACAATCTTTTGATTTTTTTTACACACAATTGTCCATTTACAGAGAGATTTCTCCCACCCAGCATGGGTATGTGTAAAAATACACCCCAAAACACATTGTACTACTTCTCCCGAGTACGGCGATACCACATGTGTGGCACTTTTTTGCACCCTAACTGCGCTAAGGGGCCCAAAGTCCAATGAGTACCTTTAGGATTTCACAGGTCATTTTGCGGAATCTGATTTCCAGACTACTCCTCGCGGTTTAGGGCCCCTAAGATGCCAGGGCAGTATAGGAACCCTGCAAATGACCCCATTTTAGAAAGAAGACACCCCAAGGTATTCCGTTAGGAGTATGGTGAGTTCATAGAAGATTTTATTTTTTGTCACAAGTTAGCGGAAATTGATTTGGTATTGTTTTTTTTCACAAAGTGTCACTTTCCGCTAACTTGTGACAAAAAATAAAATCTTCTATGAACTCACCATAGTCCTAACAGAATACCTTGGGGTGTCTTCTTTCTAAAATGGGGTCATTTGTGGGGTTCCTATACTGCCCTGGCATTTTAGGGGCCCTAAACCATGAGGAGTAGTCTGGAAATCAAATGCCGCAAAATGACCTGTGAAATCCTAAAGGTACTCATTGGACTTTGGGCCCCTTAGCACAGTTAGGGTGCAAAAAAGTTCCACACATGTGGTATCGCCGTACTCATGAGAAGTAGTATAATGTGTTTTGGGGTGTATTTTTACACATACCCATGCTGGGTGGGAGAAATATCTCTGTAAATGACAATCTTTTGATTTTTTTTACACACAATTGTCCATTTACAGAGATATTTCTCCCACCCAGCATGGGTATGTGTAAAAATACACCCCAAAACACATTGTACTACTTGTCCTGAGTACGGCGATACCACATGTGTGACACTTTTTTGCAGCCTAGGTGCGCTAAGGGGCCCAACGTCCTATTCACAGGTCATTTCGAGGCATTTGTTTTGTAGACTACTCCTCACGGTTTAGGGCCCCTAAAATGCCAGGGCAGTATAGGAACCCCACAAGTGACCCCATTTTAGAAAGAAGACACCCCAAGGTATTCCGTTAGGAGTATGGTGAGTTCATAGAAGATTTTATTTTTTGTCACAAGTTAGTGAAAAATGACACTTTGTGAAAAAAAACAATAAAAATCAATTTCCGCTAACTTTTGACAAAAAATAAAATCTTCTATGAACTCGTCATACACCTAACAGAATACATTGGGGTGTCTTTTTTTTTAAAATGGGGTCACTTGTGGGGTTCCTATACCGCCCTGGCATTTTACGGGCCCAAAACCGTGAGTAGTCTGGAAACCAAATGTCTCAAAATGACTGTTCAGGGGTATAAGCATCTGAAAATTTTGATGACAGGTGGTCTATTAGGGGGCCAATTTTGTGGAACCGGTCATAAGCAGGGTGGCCTTTTAGATGACAGGTTGTATTGGGCCTGATCTGATGGATAGGAGTGCTAGGGGGTGACAGGAGGTGATTGATGGGTGTCTCAGGGGGGGTGGGGGGGGGGGGGTATGAGGGGAAAATAGATGCAATCAATGCACTGGGGAGGTGATCGGAAGGGGGTCTGAGGGGGATCTGAGGGTTTGGCCGAGTGATCAGGAGCCCACACGGGGCAAATTAGGGCCTGATCTGATGGGTAGGTGTGCTAGGGGGTGACAGGAGGTGATTGATGGGTATCTCAAGGTGTGATTAGAGGGGGGAATAGATGCAAGCAATGCACTGGCGAGGTGATCAGGGCTGGGGTCTGAGGGCATTCTGAGGGTATGGGCGGGTGATTGAGTGCCCTAGGGGCAGATAGGGGTCTAATCTGATGGGTAGCAGTGACAGGGGGTGATTGATGGGTAATTAGTGGGTGTTTGGAGGAGAGAACAGATGTAAACACTGCACTTGGGAGGTGATCTGATGTCGGATCTGCGGGCGATCTATTGGTGTGAGTGGGTGATCAGATTGCCCGCAAGGGGCAGGTTAGGGGCTGATTGATGGGTGGCAGTGACAGGGTGTGATTGATGGGTGGCAGTGACAGGGGGTGATTGATGGGTGATTGACAGGTGATTGACAGGTGATCAGTGGGTTATTACAGGGAAGGACAGATGTAAATAATGCCCTGGCGAATTAATAAGGGGGGGGGGGGTCTGAGGGCAATCTGAGCGTGTAGGCGGGTGATTGGGTGCCCGCAAGGGGCAGATTAGGGTCTGATCTGATGGGTAACAGTGACAGGTGGTGATAGGGGGTGATTGATGGGTGATTGATGGGTAATTAGTGGGTGTTTAGAGGAGAGAATAGATGTAAACACTGCGCTTGGGTGGTGATCTGATGTCGGATCTGCGGGCGATCTATTGGTGTGGGTGGGTGATCAGATTTCCCGCAAGGGGCAGGTTAGGGGCTGATTGATGGGTGGCAGTGACAGGGGGTGATTGATGGGTGGCAGTGACAGGGGGTGATTGATGGGTGATTGACAGGTGATCAGTGGGTTATTACAGGGAAGGACAGATGTAAATAATGCCCTGGCGAATTGATAAGGGGGGGGGGGGGGGTCTGAGGGCAATCTGAGCGTGCAGGCGGGTGATTGGGTGCCCCCAAGGGGCAGATTAGGGTCTGATCTGATGGGTAACAGTGACAGGTGGTGATAGGGGGTGATTGATGGGTGATTGATGGGTAATTAGTGGGTGTTTAGAGGAGAGAATAGATGTAAACACTGCGCTTGGGTGGTGATCTGATGTCGGATCTGCGGGCGATCTTTTGGTGTGGGTGGGTGATCAGATTGCCCGCAAGGGGCAGGTTAGGGGCTGATTGATGGGTGGCAGTGACAGGGGGTGATTGATGGGTGATTGACAGGTGATTGACAGGTGATTGACAGATAATCAGGGGGGATAGATGCATACAGTACATGGGGGGGGGGGGGTCTGGGGAGAATCTGAGGGGTGGGGGGGGTGATCAGGAGGGAGCAGGGGGCAGGGGGGGATAAAAAAAAATAGCGTTGACAGATAGTGACAGGGAGTGATTGATGGGTGATTAGGGGGGTGATTGGGTGTAAACATGTGTCTGGGGGTGGGCAGGGGGGGGCTCTGAGGGGTGCTGTGGGCGATCAGGGGGCAGGGGGGGGGAAATCAGTGTGCTTGGTGCAGACTAGGGTGGCTGCAGCCTGCCCTGGTGGTCCCTCGGACACTGGGACCACCAGGGCAGGAGGCAGCCTGTATAATACACTTTGTAAACATTACAAAGTGTATTATACACTTTGTATGCGGCGATCGTCGGTTTAACATCCCGCCGGCGCTTCCGTATAGCCAGCGGGATGTTGCGGCGGGTGAGCGGCGTCAGGAGCCGGCGGAGCATCACGTCACGGATGACGCGATCGCTCCGCCCATGCCCTTACAAGGACCGCCGCCTCTGTGGGTGAGCCGGTCCTTAAGGGCTCCACTTCCCGGCCGCCCCTGTGCGTTAAGCGGTCGGGAAGTGGTTAAAATGAATGTCTGTTAAAGACATCTTAAAGGAAACCAGAGACATAGAATAACAAAGATTTGGTACTTACCCAGGGCTTCCTCCAGCACCATAAGCATGTCTGAGTCTCTCGCCATCCTCCCACGGTCTGCCATTCAGCCACAATCAGCCCTAGTAACTGGTTCAGTTGCGTCAGTTGGGGTCTTCTGCGCATGTGCAGACCTCCCACTCATGCACAGAAGACCCCAACTAATGTGACCGAACCAGTTACCGGGGCTGATTGTCGCTGAATCCTCCTTATGCTTTTTTTCAGAAAATTCATATTTTTTGGGATTAATTCCTCAGTGTGACAATACCGGTTAACAAAAGTTACACTTTACTAACTCCAGTTTGTATCCAGTATGGCAACCTGGGCAATTGCCCCAGGGCCCCGAGCTAGTTGCTGGGCCCACCAGGTCACCCCTCCAATTTAACTGTGCTCCCTGGGGCCCACAGAATCTTCATCAGCATAGCGCCTCACCTGTCCCCACGGGCGTGCTGCTCCGTTGTCAGTCTGTGCTCCCTGTCTTCATCCACTGCCGGCCGGCGGCTGCATCTCCTCTGTGACCCAGGGCATGTTATCACGTAATAAGATGTGACGGGTCAAAGAGGAGAGATGCCTCTGTGAGGATGAAGACAGGAGTGCACAGACTGACAGAAGAGCAGCCCACCCACCAAGACAGGTGAGGCGCTATTCTGCTGAAGATTCTGGAGAAGCCCCAAGGAGCAGAGTTAAGTTTGGGGTGACCTGGGGGGGGGGGGGCTGGCAACCAGCTTGGGATCTTGGGGGTAAATAACAACAAGGAGGCCATAATGCTGCTTTAAAGAAGAGGTGGAGGGGGATCAGGTCTGTCAGTATGTGGTCAGGGGGGCACCAGGTTAATTTTGCCAGAAGGTCCCATTGTTACCAGAACCGGCCATGACAAGAGCCAAGGCTGTGGCCACCTTGTACAATAACTCCAGCATTCCTAAAATCAAATTACCTTATACTGCAGACTGACTTGCACAGTTAAGAGATACTTCTCTTCCATTCCACTGAGTAAGGAGACTTCTTTGAAACTTTATAATTATTACCTATTTTAGATGGTTTCCTATAAGAAATTCAATCTTTAAAGGACCTCTGTCACGAAAATCTTAAAATTTGACATACATGTAAACATATACAAAATAAGAAGTACATTTCTTCCAGAGTAAAATGAGCCATAAACTACTTTTCTCCTATATTGCTGTCACTTACAGTAAGTAGTAGAAATCTGACATTACCGACAGATTTTGGACTAGCCCATCTTCTCATAGGGGGTTCTCAGGGTTTTCTTTATTTTTAAAACAATTAGTAAATGGCAGTTGCTCTGTCCAACTGGCAAAATAGTGTGCAGTGAACAGGGAGGCTGGCCAGCTTCTTTATATAAATCTTTTTCAGGGAATGTCTTTCTAAAGAATAAAGGCCATGCTGAGAATCCCCTATGGAGAGATGGACTAGCCCAAAATCTGTCGGTAATGTCAGATTTTTAATAATTACTGTAAGTGACAGCAACATAGGAGAAAGGTTATTTATGGCTCATTTTACTCTGGAAGAAATAAACTTCTTATTTGTATGTGTTTTAAATTTTAAGATTTTCACGACAGTTCCTCTTTAACAACTTTTCAAGTAAATTATGTCAAAATGTCTCAGTTGTGTTAGCAGTGTTTACTCTCTGGGATGATTTGTTTGGCATGCATTTTAGGGACAGAGTTTGATTCACCAACCAATGGTGAAATGCCATGCGCAGACAGCTCATGGCAATTTTACAAGTATTTAAGCAAATGATGTAACACTCATTGAGCACATACCACAAGTTGCACTATGTAGGTGATGAGCGTGTTGATTCCATAATGTGAGTTACGTAAGTAGTGTAATGCTTGTTATACTAGCAACGCATGTGTTACATACCATACGTAATGTGAGTTGTGCTGAGTGCTCAATGCATGTTTGTATAAATACTGGTAACATTTTTGTGTAATCTCTGCCCACAGCAAATTTGCTGGTGGTTTGTGAGTCAACCCGTTATATATAGGTTAATGTTGAACAGCCAAAAAACTACAGGTCACACAGTGTCCATTGTTTTATAAAAACAAACCAATCAAATAGGGTTTCAAAAAACCTCATACAAATGTAAAACACGGGCAGTGCAAAAAACGCCAATCAACTTGCAAAAAGAAAGTGTCCTGTGCATTCAATTGGTGCATGTATATGGACATGAGTATATCAATTAACGATAGAAGCAGTGCAGATAAAGTGCAGTAGATAAGATGCTAATAAGCCAAGTGCAAGAGTGCAGATGAGCTGGCTTACCCAAGAAAAGGCACTTGTGGAGAGGCAGGGAGGCAGCCTGGCGCAGTCGCAGCTGAGTGGCTTCTTCTGAAGGAGGCTTTCAGAAGGGGGGGGGGGGGGGCGTCCAGAAGGGAATGAAGTGATGGCCTAACAGAGCACAAGCAACCTAGACCGCTATAGACCGAAGATGTGTGTAAACTCCGAATGGCGCAGCCAATCAGAGCACATCACAGTGGGCCTAAGACAGGTCGGGGCTTTTGTGGGGCAGAAGTACATAAGCTTGGAAATTATTATTATAGATACAAATTGAAGACTTGTGTAAATATAATTGTTTTCCCCATTTGCAACTTTTCGTCAATTCGAACATCCTATTTTCATAAAATAGCAATGAATGCTTATGCTAAGCGTACAGAGCAGGGGAACATTTTTCTATAAAAGCCTTCTACTAACAGAGGTTTCTAGTTCAAAAAAATAATGTATGCATTATATTATTTCCTAATTATCTCCTAAATTTTCTCCTAGAAGCTTATTTTTCATGTTCTGTTTACAATAACTTTGCAGTACTCTGTAACTGAAAAAGTACCAAAAAGTAGGTGAAAAATAGATGGCAAAAGAAAGTCTGAAGACTCTAAAAATATCTGTTTTTATTTGACAGCCCTCTTTAGCATTAATGCCATAGCTGAAACGCTGCATCCCCGCTGCTGAACTCTCAATTAATACCCCCAAAATCCAGCAGCAAAATTCCATGACTTCCCAGGTCGTGGATTTTGCTGCCTGGGGAAGCAGAGCTGTGCGCTGTAGCTCTGCCTCCAGTCGTGTCAATCTCCTCGGATCTCCACCTCCAGTGAAAAAAACTGAGGGGGCGGGAGGATGCGGAGATCCGCACCAATTGACGCGAGTAGAGGCAGAGCTACTGCACAAAGCTCTGCCTCTATCGGGAAGGATCCACAAAATTTGCCCCCCCAGGGATTTCGGGGGTATTCATTGAGCGTTCATCCACTGGGATGCGGAGTTTCAGCTATGGCATTAATACTGAAGAGAACTGTCAAGTAAAAACGGGTATTTTTGGAGGCTTCACAGTCTCTTTAAAAGGCATTTAATTGATAGGGTATTAAAATATCACCTAGGAGAAAACTTAGGAGAAAAAGTGAATTGAATTAGGCCCACAGACTTTCCTCAAATAGACTTGCTGTAGGAAGCTATGTTCTGTGTTTAATGGTGAGTGTTTATCTTTAAAAGAAAAAAAATCAGATTCACATTTCTCATTCTGCGCTTCTCAACCTAATTCTAATAACAAAAGCTTTCTCTCAGACTAATATGACTTACTAATTTATAAGAAATGAACCTAATGTGCTCCAGTAAACGGTGCTATTTGTGAATCTCTGGGTTTGATGCAGCTTTGAACTATCTCTTTTATGTGAGTAAGACAAACAAATATTTTCAAGCTTCGTTTTCAGTGAATATTCTTGAAGGTTTACTTATTTTTAACTGATCTAAATTGCTGAAGTGTACGCGGTGTTAGAATATATGAATTTCAATATAATGTGTCCCAGCAACATATTATTTTCTTATTTTCATGCATTCACTCAGACTTTAAAGATCAATAGCATTATTTATATAAATAGAGTAAAACTGCTTTTCGGTCCTTGGCTAGACAATAAAAAAGGGACAAAACAGGGGACACCTACCTGGCCCTTACACACATAAACCGAGTGGTGGAGATTATTATATTCACTCATTGCTGACTGACAGCAGAATAGGCAATTACTAATTGTTTTTTTGTGGGAAAGGATAATAGAAGCCTTGCCCTGGAACCAGTCCAAATGTTTGGTCATACTCCTGTAACAAATGGGTGACTCATTGAGTGAAGGAATAATAACTCAAAAGAGTCTTTTTTTTGATCAAGAAAAACAAATGATTATCCCGTTTTTTTCAATAAAAATCTGATCGAACATGTTGGAAAAATCTTTATATTCGATCTAACGGAATAATTGAACAAAATTATCTAATAAAAAAGAAAAATGAAAAAAATTGTACCCCAAACCATGGATGGGCACCATAAGGAGTTGGTGTTGTGTTTAGCCAATGCTAAAAGATTTTTTGCAAACAAGCAGAGAAACGTTTGGCATTGGTTCCCCTTGTACGGTCATCGCGTCGCACTTTTAACGCCCTAGGGGGGACACAGTAGTGCCAAATGTAGCCAATCCTGGACGCTACATGTAGCGACCAGAGAGAGATGAGACGTTTACACAAACGATGGGAAAAGATGGTAACGTCATTCAAAAAGTGTTGTCCATTCATCTGATGAACCGCGTATTTTGGCGCCACCTTTCTCAGATAATCTAGGGTCCACCCGTATAAAACAGGGAAACCTTCACATAAGCAGACGGCGTTTTGTTTTTGCCTGAGGAAGCAAGGGGAGCTGGCTAAACACATTGTAATAAAGTGTTTTTACTTGCCTCACTGTTGGCTATATGACTATTGTTGAAGGTAAATCTCCCATTTTAATATTGATCTACTTTATCGTATTTGGACAGCTCTTGTTTGTGTATTTGCATCATGTGATGATTTTCAGTCCCAAATATTTTACGTTAAACAAGCATTTGAAAAGTAAAACTACCGGTACATTGATTTTTTCCATGTTTTAAAATGCATTAGGGCTTGTGCTAAAATATATTTTAGCCAAGAAAATCATCATGCATGAATATTTCATCCCAAGAACAAACACACAGCTTTGACGCACTGCCCAGCTTCTAACATTACGGGTGCTAGATCTGAACAGATTCATTTGCTTTGCTGATGGGAAAGGAAGTGAAGGTAGTTATTGAGGCCTAATATGCACAATCGCACAATTTGATTTTCATTATAACAAAAATGATTTTGTTTACTGAAAACAACCTGGTGCTCTAAACATATATGAAACAGTCATAAGGACAATGTCATGCTTATCCAATGAAAAAAATATAGCCTAAAAGAATGTATGTCCACCACATAACTGCTGAATTCATTCTAAATACCGGTAGTTTTTAAGTACATTTGTGTGTCTCAAACTCTGTAATTCTTAAAGCACAAACTATAAAAGAAATACACAGGAAACACATAGGAGCGCACATAGTAAAGAGTGGACTGTGCTGACGCGTGTTATCGGGATGTTCATTACCAATCAATGGGCAGGAAGAAGCCACACACTGCTGAGCCCACCAGATACCTACAAATGGGGTAGAGCCCGTAGGATAAATCACTCTATACTGACATATGTGTGAAAGATATGTGAGTGTAATTTGTTTTTATAAATAATAAATGTGAATGTGTTTTTGCGATCAGACATTTTTTTTAGGTTATTTGTGGAGGCATCCATGTTTGGCTGAGCTGATTGGAATGAGGAGATTGTTTTATTGGTGGAGAACAATTTTATAAATTGTGCCATAGAGGTGGGGGATGATCAATCAATGGCCCCAAGGTGCCATTAGATCTGCCAGTAGGTTTTTAAGGATGTCGATACACATTCTGCATCTAATCTGTGGATGGAGACTGGGGACTGTACGTTGTATGTAGAACACCCAGCTGCTATCCATTTTTTTTTTTTTTGGGGGGGGGGGGGGGACTTTTGTGAGCGCTGCCTCTAGGGACTACCATTTAACTTATGTATATGTTTTCGGGGATGTGAGAGTAAACTGGAGTGCCTGGAGGAATCCCACATCGGTAGAAAATACATGAATTTATATGGTGGATGCATCTTGAGTGGCACTATACAATAGCACATACAATATACAGGCAATTACCAGACAATGTTTTACAGATAAACACAACTGAACACATTCAGAGGAACCTCTTTATTTGTCTTTATTTGACTACACATAACTATGGTTGTTTTTTGTAAACTAATACTTGTAACATTTAACTAGTTGTTGCAGAAATAGTTGTATACAAATTGACTGCATATGTTCTGGTATGTAAATGGTTACTAACTTAATATAGCAATTAGAGAGAATCCAACACATAACATGATTGCTAGATGCAGTTAGGAACAGCATAAATTGAATGGACCTACCAAGTTCTTGGTATTTTGCTAGGAACACCTGCTTAGGATATGTGCTAAAGCCTCCCAAATCCAGATGGGAGATTGCACAGAAGGTCATGAACAAGAGCACGGACTTCCTTATCTATATGGACAGATAGGTATTGGCCAATCAACTGGACATAGTGATATAAGACATGGACCAAAAAGACACCAGTGGGGATAAAGTTGGAAGTGAGAAGTGACAGCAACATCTGGAAGATGTATGTGAGAAGAGTTGTAAAAATTTTGAGGCCTGATCAGGCAACTAGAAAGCATTTGGATAGTTGGCAATGGCACAAACAAATACCTGGATCAACATCAGCTCTCGGTTCAGAAGACTACAAGATCTGTTCAGAAGTGTTAAAGATCTGGTTATCTAATTCTCCAGATCTCAGTTAGACCAAGCATCTGTGTTGTGTGGAAGAAAAATGTATCCAATTCATGGAGGCCACACCTAAACACAAAGGACCTAAATGACCTGTTGCTAATGTCCCAGAGCCATGTACCGAAGGACACCTTCAGAGGTCTTGGAAACATCATGTCAGGGAAGATCTGTTTTGCAGTACAAAGGTGATCTACAGTGGAGAGAGAGACAAGGTATATTAAAAGCACAGAAGTGCTTGGCGTTATTGTGACATATGACTGACGTTATTGTGACACATGACTGTAAAATACTCCTTTGTTTATTGTTGCAGGACTATACCTGTGAAACACGTTGCAATACTGTTTTGGAGTATGTGAATAAATCTATGCTTTTTTTGAAAACTGACAGTTTCATGTCTGCTTCGGGGAGGTCAGTCCTCCACTGCCTCCGTAGCAATTTTAAAGTTTTTAGTACATTTTATCCTGGTGGTGCCTCTGTTCACTTCTTACGATATATTAAAAAACAAGTTTTTTGGGCACGATTTATGATCCTGACAAATAGGTGCTGCCTAAGGTGCAGGATCATGACAAATAGATGCTGCCTTAGGTCCCCATGTTAAATCACAGAATTACCAGCTACTGTCGGTAATTTGGGTGCCTGAAGTGCCTGAGAAGATAACATCGGGGAAGTCCCACTACATTGTAGCAGATCTTTGTAACGGTGGCTGCCAACATTATGGCAGTGGTGAAGTTCTTCTATGTTGTAGCAGAAGTCTGTAGTGGGTAAAACAGTAGCGGGGACAATGGTTGAGTATGGCTGCCCATATAGCTAAACTCCATAGTGGCGGGGATAGCAATGATAGTGGTGGCAGAGAATTGGCTAGCGCCGTTTGTAAGCAGCAGTTTTAGCATTAGGTCAGGTGTAGGTAGGGAGTAAATTAGTGTTGGTAGAGGATTCAGTTAAAGAATGGGATAAGATATAACAGTAATATCTCCTGCCCATTTTTTCCTCACAGCATTTTAAATGTATATATGTATATTATGGATCTTTCATTATAGCAATGTGCAATTTCACAATATCAACTCACAGTGGTCTACAATATGCAGTAACCTTTAGCATTATTGGGTATTCACATGCTTACTTTGTTATAGGTTTGGGGAGAAATTGTTTTTTTATTTTTTTGAGTATTGAATACAGTATATTTTTGTCCTCGTTTTGTTGTACATTTTAAAATGTATATTTATGCTAAAAGCAGTGATATTTTTCACTCCTGTAGCAAGCCCTTATTATCTACAGATAGGTACGCTTAATCTCACATATAAGTATATACACAGATGACTGTGCTAATGGGCACATTTACATTTATGAATATGCATTAGTATGTTAATACATTTAACTCTTTCACTAGCAGGCTGTACACAGAAGTAACCATAAGATGTAAAATACACAGTAGCAAGTATGGAACACTGAAGTATTATTTACAGAAAATGTTTTTTTATTTCCTCTCACCAAAATAGGTTCATTTCTAATCAAGCTCTGAAAGATATCAAAGCCTTTTATACTCTGCTTCTTCTATTCTGGATGTGATCTCCTTTATTTCTTCAGCCAGCACCTTCATGCCATGGACTTAATTTGATTAAACGCTCCATTTAACACAGACTTCAAATGCAGCTTCTCACAAGGCTGCTCATCTTATCAGGTACTGGCTTGTCATCTAGCTTCTTCCCATCACACCCTGCTTGCTCTTATGGCAAACGCCTTATGTGATTTTGAGCTGAGATAAATCTATTTGGGGTTGATCAAGGATTTTAAAAGAAAGGTAAAGGTTGTCTATACATATAGCAGCGGGGTCGGTAAAAAGAATCCTACTATCCACTGGACATTTTAAAGCGGTATTAAACTCTGACATTATATTCAATAAAAATGTGTTTTCCTACTTTTTATAACATAACATACAGTTATCATATTTGCTTTTGTGTACAAGTATTATTATTCATTTAGAAATTGCAAGTTCCCAAAGTACAGTTTTTTTCGCTCTAAAAGCTGCCATTGCATTTGATATACGAAAATTCAGAGGCGCCAAAAGAGTACAATTAATTGCATTTCATTCTTACCTACAGTATTTATATATTGTAATGTTCCCAGTGATTATTTGTAAGCTGTCTGCTGATCTAGGCACTTAAAGAGAAACTCCGACAAAGAATTGAACTTTATCCCAATCAGTAGCTGATACCCCTTTTACATGAGAAATCTATTCCTTTTCACAAACAGACCATCAGGGGGCTCTCTATGGCTGATATTGTGGTGAAACCCCTCTCACAAAGAAATTCTGAGTGCACACTCTTGGCAGTTTCCTGTCTGTGAACCCTGTTGTATTGTGGGAAATAGCTGTTTACAGCTGTTTCCAACTGCCAAAACAGCAAGCAGCAGCTTCATCACTTGCCAGCAGTAAAATTGTCACCATGTGATAAATGTCAAAATATAAATCAGGGATTTAAAAGATTTTACAATGGGAAAACACTGACTAAATCATCTATACATAATTATTGTAAAAATGAAGCACTTTTTTATTACATCATTTTCACTGCAGTTCCACTTTAAGGTGCCCATAAGTCAGAAGATTATAGGCAGGTTCGACAAAGAGACAAATTTATCTGTAATTTAATCTGTATAGATATAAATTTGTCTCTTTGTTGAAGCTGCCTATATACTGTCTGCAGGCCAATTCCCATACGATTTTAGAATGAAATATTCATGGAATCTGCTTAGCCACCGCGTCTGCCCTGCCGCTGCCCCCCAATGTATAAATGTGGCTCCCCCCATGTGTGCATTTATACATTACCTGTCCTGTGTTAGCCTCCACGCGGTGTCCATATCCTCCGGGCGGCTCTCCATACACGCCACTGGTGCATAGCATCTGATGTCAGACACTATGCGCCAGTGGCGTGTATGGAGAGGCACCCAGAGGTTACGGACAATGCGTGGAGGCTAGAAATGGGCCGAACCTCCGATTTTAGGTTCGCGAACCGGGTCCGCGAACTTCCGTGGAAGGTTCGGTTCACGGAAAAGTTCAAGAACCGCAATAGACTTCATTGGGGAGGCAAACAAACTAGAAACATTTATGCTGGCCAGAAAAGTGATGGAAAAGATGTTTCAAGGTGTCTAACACCTGAGATCTTTCAGTGACTACGAGAGGGGAATTTTTTTTTTTTAAAATACCTTATAGTTTTTGAGAAAATCAATTTTAAAGTAACTCCTTCTGACCGTGGGAAAATTAAGCGCCCGCCGACTTTAGCAGTTAATAGCAAAGACGCTTTAAAAGCCAGAAACACTAAACTTGCAGAAAATGTTAAGAAGAACAGTGGGAATAAGAGGAAACATTTTTTTTTTCAAAAAGACCTTATAGTTTTTGAGAAAATCAATTTTAAAATTTCAATGTAAATTCTCCTTCTGACCGTGGGAAAATATACCCCCGCCGACTTTAATGGTTAATTGCAAAGCCCCTTTTAAAGCTAGCAACACCAAAATTACTGGGAATGTTAAGAAGAACAGTGGAAACAAGAAGAAATTTTTTTTTTCAAAAAGACCTTATAGTTTTTGAGAAAATTGATTTTAAAGTTAAAAAAAAAAGTCGATTCATAAAAAAAGAACCGATTCATTAAAAAGATCCGGCTCATTCATGAGCCGTTAGTATAGCAGAGAATGCGTCCTCAGAAGGACGTGAAGCTGCTGGCTCCCGCTGCTGTCTCTCCCCACCTGCCTGCACCTGTCAACCCCCACCTAGGCTGGCACCCAGTGCACATGCACTGGGTGCCAGCCTAGGTGGGGGTTGACAGGTGCAGGCAGGCAGTTGGGGGAGAGACAGCGGGAGCTAGCAGCTATGCGTCCGAAAGGACGCATTCTCTGCTATGTGGGTGGGGGCTTCGAAGATCTTCAATCAACTTAATAGAAGATCGCAACATAAGAGGATACAGTTCGTTGGATCATTTACCGAGGATATTGGCGTGGGAATTTTTTTTAAAGGTACAGGTAAGTATTTCTGGTTAATTAAGAAAATTAAAGGACTTTTTTCGTAGTTGTGTTTTTATTTCATTTAACCCTTTGTGGAAATGGGTAAGGGTTACTTTGTACCTCTATACTCATTTCTCCTCGGAGGGGGTGGGCATCTGGGGTCCCCTTCTTAAAGGGGACTCCCAGATGCCACCATGAACCCCACCCAGGTAGTCGTCGCCCCCACCTCCTCCTGGGGCACTGGAGGTGGGGAAGAGCCCCTTGTCCATGGATTGGACAAGGGCTCCGGGGGGGAAGGGGAAGGCTTGGCTGCCCCTCCCCCCCCGGAGCCCCCAATACCATGGACCATGCGGGGTGGTATAGCTCAGGGTGTGAAGCCCCAGTCGGCCGGGGCTCCGCATTCTGGCTATCCCAGCCTGCATGGGGGACAATGGGTTACAGATGCTCAGGAGGGGGGACCCCACGTCATTTTTTTTTTCAGATTTCCTACACTCAGCACATAAAAATAATTAAATATATATATATATATATATATATATATATATATATATATATATATATATATACATATATATATATATATATATATATATATATATATATATATATATTTTATTTTATTTTTAAAGGACTTACGAGGCCACAAGTATGAAAAAAGTTAAATACCATTTCATAATCCAGATCCATGGAGGACGCCATCTGCGCCCCCCCCCGTTCATTCCGCCATGGCACCCGCAGTAATACCGGCCCCGGTCGGGTCCCGACCCCACCAACCGGGTCGGGTTCTCATTCCCCCCTCAATATGGCCGCCACAGATTGCTGTGGCTGCGCAGTCCGCATAGATGCGATTGCGGCTGCGCAGCTCTAGGTCCTCCTCCCGATGCATCCGATGTATGCACGCATGCTGATGACGCGGCAGGAGGAGGCCCTAGAGCTGTGCAGGTGCAATCGCGTCTGTGCGGACTGCGCAGCCGTGGCAATCTGTGGCGGCCATATTGAGTGGGGAATGAGAACCCAGCCTGTTCAGAGAGGTCGGGAGTCGGGACCCGACCGGGGCCGGTATTACTGCGGGAGCCATGGGGGAATGAACGGGAGGGCGCGGATGGCGTCCTCCATGGATCTGGATTATGAAAAGGTATTTAACTTTTTTCACATGTGTGGCCTCGGAAGTCCTTTAACCCTCCTGGCAACTTATTAAAATCCGCCAGGGGGGAGCAAAGCCATTTTAAAAAAAAAAAAACAATTTTCATGTAGCGAGACAAGGTCTCGCTACATGATAGCCGCTGCTCAGCGGCATCCCCCCAGCCCCTCCGATCACCGGAGGCGATCGGAGATCCCGTTCAAAGTACGGGATCTCCTGGAGGGCTTCCCCCATTGCCATGGCGACGGGCGGGATGATGACACCGACGTCATCGACATTGTGACGTCAAAGGGGACTCCGATCGACCCCACAGCGCTGCCTGGCACTGATTGGCCAGGCAGCGCACGGGGTCTGGGGGGGGGGGGCGGTTGGGGCACGACGGATAGCGGATCGGATTGCACATGCAGCTAGCAAAGTGCTAGCTGTGTTCAGCAAAAAGCGGTGCCTTCCGGCGGCATTGCCCTTGCTCAGCATGGGCTTACCGCCAGGGAGGTTAAATATTGTTTCCTGCTATATTTTTATATATCCTGCAAATTTGGTGTTGCTAGGATGTAAGGGGCATTTGCTATTAACTGCTAAAGTCGGCGGGTGATGATAACCAACCAGAATTGTAGGGGTGCAAAAGTTCTGAATTCTGCCATAGGCTTCCATTAGGCTCCCTATTTCACTTTCAAAAATCTCAAATCTTTTCAAAGGGCAATGGCTCAGCAGTTGCAAATTTTCTAGCATTGTAGGAACTCTTAGGAAGATCATAACTAGTGAGTTTCGGGCCCCTAGGCCAAAGAGGTCATAGCCTAGGGTCACAAAAACCTGTTTATTTGGGCAATTTCAATGGTGGAGATTCTGACGAACATAAATCACAGCCATTGTCGTTAGCAACGTCTGAATTTCAAGACATGTCTCATGCAGGTAGAAGACATATTGTTAGACTTGGACTCCAAAGATGGGTTCCCTACATCTCTGCAAACCAGAGTTACAGGGGTGCAAAGGAAGTAAAATCCCCCATAGGCTTTCATTGGCTCCCTATTTCACTTTCCAAAATCTCACATCTTTTCAAAGGGCAATTGCTCAGCAGTGGCAAATTTTCTAGCATTGTAGGAACTGTTAGGGGGATCATAAATGGTGAGTTTCGGGCCCCTAGGCCGAAGAGGTCATAACCTAGGGTCAAAAAAACCTGTTTATTTGGGCAATTTCAATGGTGGTGATTCTGACGTACATAAATCGCAGCCATGGCCGTTAGCTACGTCTGAATCTCACGAAATGTCTCATGCAGGTAGAAGACATATTGTTAGACTTGGACTCCAAAGATGGGTTCCCTACATCTCTGCAAACCAGAGGCTTTCATTGGGCCTCTTATTTACAGTTCCAAAATCTCACACCATTTCAAAGGGCAATTGCTCAGCAGTTGCACATTTTCTACCATTGTAGGGACTCTTAGGGGGATCATGACTGGTGAGTTTTGCCACCGCTGAGCCATTGCTCTTTGAAATGGTGTGAGATTTTGGAACGTGAAATAGGAGACCCAATGAAAGCCTATGGGGGATTTTACCACTTTTGCACCCCTGTCGGCCGCTAGCCAATCGGAAGAGGCAGAGAGGAAAGGGGCGGCGCAGCGGGAATGGAGGACGCTGCGACGTCATAGCTGGGGGCGGTGCTGGGCACAATGCATCAGCGCACGCTGCCCGCCGCCCCCTTCGCTCGCCGGAGTCTTCTTCTATGCCGCGCATCTGCACTGACTCTAGCCAGCGCGGCCGAAGGAGGGGAGACCAGGAGGAGCCCCAGACACCACCGCTGGAACTGGAGGGAGGTGAGTGGCACCTACACCTAGCTACTCTATACCTGGCTAACTATACTGAAGGTCCCTACACCTAACTACACTATACCTAGCTAACTATACTGAAGCCACCTACACCTAACTACTCTATACCTGGCTAACTATACTGAAGGCACCCACACCTAACTACACTATACCTGGCTAACTATACTGAAGGCCCCAATACCTATCTACCTATACTGAAGGCACGTATAAATAGCTACCTAAGTGTTGGTAGATCTCCTGGGCTTGGCAAATTTTAAAGTAGCTCGCGAGCCGAAAAAGTGTGGGCACCCCTGCCCTAGGCTATGACCTCTTTGGCCTAGGGGCCTGAAACTCACCAGTCATGATCCCCCTAATAGTCCCTACAATGCTAGAAAATTTGCCGCCACTGCTGAGCCATAGCCCTTTGAAAAGATTTGAGATTTTTGAAAGTGAAATAGGGCGCCTAATGGAAGCCTATGGCAGAATTCAGCACTTTTGCACCCCTATAATTCTGGTTGGTTATCACCATCACCCGCCGACTTTAGCAGTTAATAGCAAAGGCCCCTTACATCCTAGCAACACCAAATTTGCAGGTTATGTTATTATTATTATTATTATTATTATTATTATTATTTATTTATAAAGCGCCAACATATTCCGTGGCGCTGTACAATGTAAGAAAACAAACAAGGGATACATAATGATACAGACAATGATATACATCAAATATAAACACTGATACAAGATACAGCACTGCTGATTACAATTTGATTTAACATGATGACTAAAATGCATAAATGTCTAACAGTGTGCAAGCAATTAAATTAATAACAGTCCATGACACAAAAGGGTGAGAGCCCTGCCCTTGCGAGCTTACAATCTAAAGGAATGGGGTGGAAAAAAGAGGTGGGGATGTATACAGTATATGTACAGGCAGTGCGTAATTAGGTTATTTAGTGGGTGCATGGCCTAAGCTAGAGAATATGCTTGTCGGAAAAGGTGGGTTTTGAGGGAGCGTTTAAAGATTTAAAAGGTGGGAGAGTGGCGGATGTGTTGTGGAAGGGCATTCCAGAGGAGGGGTGAGGCACGTGAGAAGTCTTGTACACGTGAATGTGAGGAGGTAATTGTAGAAGAGGATAGAAGAAGCTCATGTGCAGATCTGAGATTGCGGTTAGGTTGGTATCTGGAGACTAGTGAGGAGATGTACAGGGGAGAGAGATTGTGGAGAGCTTTGTAGGTTAGGGTTAAGAGTTTGAACTGAATCCTTTCGTTAATTGGTAGCCAGTGAAGAGCTTGACAGAGAGGGTCAGCAGAGGAAGAGCGAGAGGAGAGATGAATGAGTCGAGCAGCAGAGTTCAGTACAGAATTGAGCGGTGTTAGTCGGTTAGTTGGAAGTCCACCAAGCAATATATTGCAATAGTCCAATCGAGATATGTTAAAAAGATAGCAGGAAACAATATTTAACGGACTTCCTAGGCCACAAATGTGAAAAAAGTTAAATACCTTTTCATAATCCAGATCCATGGAGGACGCCATCCGCGCCCTCCCGTTCATTCCCCCATGGCTCCCGCAGTAATACCGGCCCCGGTCGGGCCCCGACACTTCCAAACGGGTCGGGTTCCCATTCCCTCCTCAATATGGCCGCCACAGATTGCCGCTGCTGTGCAGTCTGCATAGGCGCGATTGCGGCTGCGCAGCTCTAGGCCCTCCTCCTGCCGCGTCATCAATATGCGTGCATACATTGGACGCATCGGGAGGAAGTGCTAGAGCTGCGCAGCCGCAATCTGTGGCGGCCATATTGAGGGGGGAATGAGTTGAGAACCTGACCCGTTCAGAGGGGTCGGGACTCGACCAGGGCCATTATTAGTGCTGGAGCCATGGCGGAATTAATGGGAGGGTGCGGATGGCGTCCTCAATGGATATGGATTATGCAAAGGTATTTAACTTTTTTTCACATTTGTGGCCTCGGAAGTCCTTTAAAAATGTTTTTATTTTTTTTATTTGCTGTGTGTGGGAAATCTGAAAAAAAATATGGCGTGGGGTCCTCCCTCCCGGGCCTCTGTAACCCCTTGTCCCCCATGCAGGCTGGGATAGCCAGAATGCGGAGCCCCGGCCGACTGGGGCTTCGCACCCTGAGCTATACCAGCCCGCATGGTCCATGGTATTGGGGGCTCCGGGGGGGGGGGGGGTGCGGCCAAGCCTTCCCCTCCTCCCCCCCGGAGCCCTTGTCCAACCCATGGACAAGGGGCTCTTCCCCACCTCCGGTGCCCCAGGAGGAGGTGGGGACGACAACTCCCTGGGGGGGGTTCATGGTGGCATCTGGGAGTCCCCTTTAAGAAGGGGACCCCAGATGCCCACCCCCCCCTCCCAGGAGAAATGAGTATAGGGGTACAAAGTACCCCTTACCCATTTCCACAAAGGGTTACATGAAATAAAAACACAACCACAGAAAAGTATTTTTATTATTCTAAATTAACCATAAATACTTACCTGTACCTTTAAAAAAGTTTTCCCACACCAATATCCACGGTAAATGATCCAACGAACTGTATCCTCTTATGTTGCGATCTTCAATTAAGTTGATTGAAGATCTCCGATGCCTCCCACATAGCAGAGAATGCCGGCTCCTGCTGTCTCTCCCCACCTCCTCACCTGTCACTCTCACCTAGCCTGGCACCCATGGGTGCACTGGGTGCCAGGCTAAGTGAGGGTGACAGGTGCAGGCAGGTGGGGAGAGACAGCAGCAGAGCCGGCAGCTTCACGTCCTGCTCAGGACGCATTCTCTGCTATACTAACGGTTCTTGAATCATCCGGTTCTTTTTAATGAATCGGTTCCTTTTTTTTTATGAATCGGCTCATTTTACTTTGAAACTTTAAAATTGATTTTCTCAAAAAGTATAAGGTCTTTTTGAAAAAAACTTTTTCCTCTTGTTCCCACTATTCCACTTAACATTCCCAACAATTTTGGTGTTTCTACTATGTAAGGGGACTTTGCTATTAACCGTTAAATTCGGCGGCCATTAAAGTCTATGGGCGAAATGAACTTTGAAAAAAAATTCCCAGTTCTCTGCGAACGCGATCCACTAAATTTCGCCTGGAACCGTTCGCCGGCGAACCGTTCGGCCCACCTCTAGTGGAGGCGGACACAGCACAGGTAATGCAGAAATGCACACACGGGGGGTACATTTATACATTATGGGGGCAGCAGCGGGTGTTTCGCTGTTTCATGGCTGGTTCCAAAATAGTCTGCCACACATCGCCGCACACCCGATCAACCAACTTCAGCCCCACATCTTGCATCAGGCGTGATCGGCTAGCGCAACCAATCTTGGCACGAAATTGGTTGCATCGTCAGTCGGGCCTGCACTTGGCAGCACTGATTTTCAACTGATTCGATAATAATAATCAAATTGCTTAGTCGATTGGCACCAAAGTCGCCTGATGTATGGGCACCCGTTAGAAGTTCCACAAATGCCAGGGAATATTTACATTCTTCTCTTGCTTCAATTAAGTAAATACAAGATAATGTTATCACTAGTTCGGATTCGGAGCTCACTGCAGGGAGCTTTCTATTGAAAAAGTAAGTCCTGTGTTTAACTATTTGAATGCTGTTCTGGTAAAAAAAATAAAATGTGATAATATATTATATGCTGTAAATAATCTTTTAGAGCAAAGAAGAAATGCTGGGTTTCATACCGCTTTAACTGCCCAATGCTCTACATATGTACATACTAAACCTGGCCATAGACATTGTAATGCTGGGGGGTCATACTTCCTGACCACCCAGTGCAACAAGGCTAAGAGATGGATAATGGAAGAGGTTACACATGCTGCACAGAGCAACTGCAGCTCTGGGCTTCCGATATCGCTACAAATAAAGCACAATGGCAGTGCAGTGCGATGTTGCGCTGCCTTAGTTTGCATTGTGCTGCCTTAGTGATAGCAAGCATTCAGACAGGTACAAGACAGGACTATAGATTGGAGCGTAACTAGTAGCAACCGCAGCTCACAATCACGTCCACAGAAGCAGAGCAAGCAGGCTAACAACAGTCACCAGCAAGCATCCACCCAGGCAAGACTACAGGATAGAACGTAACTAATAGCAACTGCAACCTATAGTTACGTTCCCAGAAACCAAAGAGCAGTAGGAATACTATGGTAACCAATGTCACAGAGTCACTGAGCTTCATTGGACAGAACTACTGAGTAATTAATGGTACAGGGCAAATTTACTGGAACATTTTCTGGATAAGGCAATGATTCTGTGATTTCAGGTTCACATAACAGATGCTCTGAACCATACATGGAACTAGAGCAAGGTGTGGAAACAGAAATATCATAACACAGAGTTTGCGAATCTGAACCACAGTTCTTTAACTGTGAAGTTGGAAAATTCAGATGCTGGGGTTCTGAGGCTACCAAACATGATTGCTGAGACTCAGGAACTGATGCAGTGCATTCATTGGTGTCTGCTGGATCATATGGTTTGCAGGATGCAGAAAACAAATCAGTAGGAATTTGTTTGTATTTTTTGCAAAACGTTTTGCGATCAATTTAACAAATTCCAGGGGGTCATCAAAAACCTCCTCGTTTTCCTCAGCAACTTCCTCTGCCCAGGTTCTCATCTTGCTATCAAGCAGGTATAAGCAGAGCCGGGACAAGGTCCTCCAGCACCCAAGGCTGAGACACCAAAGTGCGCCCCTCCATCCCTGCCACCCCAGCCGTCACACACTGATTGCTATTAGACTAAGAGGCGCCACAGGGCCCACAACCTCCCCAACACCTTAATATCTAGTTATCTGGCATGCAGTCACTGCCATGTATCCCCTTTTCTTATTTCTTTCTGCTTCAAACACAATTAGGAATGACAGCTGAATGAATTCTGCGCCCCCTCCTACCCTGCGCCCTGAGACTGGAGCCTCTCTAGCCTATGCCTCGGCCCGGCCCTGGGTATAAGATAATACACCTGGACTGCTGAAATGTTGTAGCTGATCTGAAGAAACAACATGAATTCAAAATTTTGCAATTCTGCAAAAAATTCAAAAAAGACTTATTGCCACCATTATAACAGGCTAGAGAAGCAAGGTGTGCATCTGGAGCAAGGCTAGCAGGTGATGTCATTGCTAGGGGCAACTGAGAGACCAAATTGACATTGGTTACTGAGTGTTGCTCACACTGACTCCCAGAGCGATCATTCAAGATCTCATTGTAACAATACTGCCGGCATCTCATGCCTGCTATGAGTCGGGCGCTTCCGGCTTGCGTGCCACGCCGCCTCAGCCTGCAGCAACAGGCAGAGGTATGCGTTCCAGAGGACGCGCGGGACATACGCGTCCGACCTATGGGAACAGGCGGCGGGTGTTCCGGAAGTGACGCGACGGAATGTCGCGTCTGACGCGGCGGAAATTACGCATGCGGAGGCCTTATAAGGGTTTCCGGGACGCGGCTGCACGCCTGTTATAGCGTGTATTTTGCCGCTTGTAGGTAGTGTTAGCCATACTTCTGTGTTTATACTGTACCTGTCTTGTAGTGGTAGCCTTGCTCCATTGTTCGTACTGTACCTATCTAGTCACTAGGGTCTAGGGTCAGTGAGGCGTGTGGCTTGTTCAGCCTTGGCTCTGGTTGCTGACCCAGTCCCAGGCCTGGTCCGTATATCTGCCTATCTGATACCAGTGTATGACCCGGATTGTATTAAGACCACTCTCTGTCTAGTCCCTTGTACCGCAGCCATCTGATACCAGTGTATGACCCGGATTGTATTAAGACCACTCTCTGTCTAGTCCCTTGTACCGCAGCCATCTGATACCAGTGTATGACCCGGATTGTATTAAGACCACTCTCTGTCTAGTCCCTTGTACCGCAGCCATCTGATACCAGTGTATGACCCGAATTGTATTAAGACCATTCTCTGCCTCGCCCTTTTGTACCTTGGCTACTGACTCACATTACCCCAGCCGGTATCAGGCTGCCACCTGTCCTCCCGCAGCTAGTAGGGCAGGAGGTGGGGCCATAAGTGACACGCGGTAGGTTGACCGTCACATTATAACAGGCCACACTTTATCCTTAGGGGATATATATTTACACTCCACCATGGAGGATTTGCAGAGGCAGATAGACCAGCTGTCTGCTATGGTCAAGGGTCTCGCCGACATGGTGACCCCATTAGCACAGGCCGCGGCCGCGGCCATTCCTCTGGGAGATGAGCCAGAGGATGCTGCTGACCCCCCTCCGGTTCCGCCGGTTCCACCGCCTGTCTTACCGGTCGTACCGGTCGTCCCAGTTGCATCCGTGGCTGAACCTAAACTTCCACTCCCGGAGAAGTTCTCCGGAGACCGGAGCACATTTAGCAATTTTATGAATTCTTGTATGATGTATTTCTTTGTAAGGCCGCAGGCCACGGGGACGGAGACTCAGAGGGTGGCCCTGGTGATCTCGCTGCTACAAGGGGATCCACAGGCATGGGCCTATAGCCTTCCTCAGGGGCATCCCGCTCTCGCCTCGGTGGAAGAATTCTTCCAGGCAATGGGCGTGCTGTACTCAGACCCTGACATCACCACCACCGCTTCCCATAAGATCAGGGCCTTAAAACAAGGGAAAAACACGGCGGAGGTGTACGCGTCAGAATTTAGGAGGTGGTCAGTGGCCTCCAGATGGAACGATCCAGCATTGGTGGATCAGTTCAACTTTGGGTTGTCTGAAACAGTTAAAGACCACCTGATCAACTACCCTCCGGCCGAGACACTGGACGAGGCTATCACCCTTGCCATCAGGGTGGATCGCCGGATTCGGCAGAGACGCTCAGAGCGGTCAGGCGCGGGAAGTGTTGCACCCATGGTGGCGGGCTTGCTCAGCCCATCAATGCCGCCCGAGGAACCCATGCAGATCGGAGCTTCCAAGCTGTCCGCCGCGGAGAAGACACGCAGGCGAACCCAAGGGCTGTGCCTTTACTGTGGGGGTGCCGGTCACATGGTCCGTACCTGCCCCGAGAAGAAGTCGGGAAACGCCAGCGCCTAGATGAGTTGGAGGAAGTTCATCCAGGCGGGCAGGTAATTCCTCTGAAAGAACAACGTTTTCTTGTACCCTTTAGTCTTGACTGGAAGGGAAAAGGGGTGACCGGGCAGGCTTTCATTGACAGCGGGGCTGCTGGGAACTTTCTTGATCTATCTGTGGCCGCACGGCTAAATATTCCCTCGTTGCCTCTCCAAAGCCCCTTACGAGTCACGGCCATCGACGACTCGCCGTTGGAGTTAGTCACTCCTGTGGCAAGGACCCCAGAGTTGCACCTAAAAGTCAGGGCTCTACATGCAGAGAAGATAACGTTCTTCCTGTTGAACATGCCATCCACACCCCTGGTACTCGGGTTGCCGTGGCTGAGGCAACACAACCCGGTGTTGGACTGGCGCACGGGGCAACTCGTTAGTTGGTCAGGGTTCTGTCACCAGAATTGCCTTTCGACACTCCCTATCCTTAGCACCCAGGTGATTTCGTCGCAGGTGCCCGGGCACTACAAGGAATTCGCCGACGTATTCTCACCCCAGGCTGCTGAGAAGCTGCCGCCGCATCGCCCCTACGACTGCCCGGTAGATCTGTTACCGGGAACCATGCCTCCTCGGGGTCATCTGTACAGCTTGTCAGGCCCTGAGCGCACAGCGATGCGGGAGTATATTCGAGAGAACCTGGAAAAGGGGTTCATCCAGCCCTCTAGCTCTCCGGCAGGGGCGGGATTTTTCTTCGTAGAGAAGAAGGATGGCGGGCTCAGACCCTGTATCGATTATAGGGGTCTGAACGCTATCACCATAAAAAACCGCTATCCTCTTCCACTAATAGAGGATCTGTTTGGCCAGGTGGCCGGGGCCCGGGTGTTCACGAAACTGGATCTGAGAGGGGCGTACAACCTCATTCGCATTCGGCAGGGGGACGAATGGAAGACTGCGTTCAATACTCACGATGGGCATTATGAGTATTTGGTGATGCCATTTGGGCTCTGTAACGCCCCCGCAGTCTTCCAAGAATTCGTGAACGACATTTTTCGGGACTTCCTCGGGAAATTCGTCATCGTCTATTTAGATGACATCCTCATCTATTCCCCGACTGTCGCGGAACATCGACACCATGTTCGCAGGGTGCTACAGAAGTTGAGGGAAAATCGCTTGTACGCCAAGCTTGAGAAATGTATTTTCGAGGTCAACCAGGTACCGTTTCTGGGGTACGTGGTATCGGATTCTGGGCTGACCATGGACGCGGCTAAGGTGTCCGCAGTCCTCAACTGGCCACAACCCGACAATCTCAAGGCTCTCCAGAGGTTCTTGGGATTCGCCAACTACTATAGGAGGTCTATCCAGGGATACTCATTGAAGGTGGCCCCATTGACCGATCTGACTAAAAAGGGAGCTGATCCCAGTCAGTGATCACCTCAAGCTCAGTTGGCCTTCAAGAGCCTAAAAGAAGCCTTTTGCTCTGCTCCCATTCTCACGCATCCAGACGTCACCCGTCCCTTCATAGTGGAGGTGGATGCCTCTGAGGTTGGAGTGGGAGCGGTCCTCTCTCAGTACTCGGGGAGCCCCGAAAAACTACACCCTTGTGCCTATCTGTCTAAGAAATTTTCCCCGGCGGAGCGGAACTACGACATCGGGAACAGGGAGTTATTGGGAATTAAGTGGGCATTTGAGGAGTGGAGGCAATGGCTAGAGGGGGCTACTCACCCTATCACCGTGTATACAGATTATAAGAATCTGGAATACATCGAGTCCGCTAAGAGGTTGACCCCCAGACAGGCCAGGTGGGCACTATTTTTCTCCCGGTTTCGTTTCACTATCACTTACAAACCAGGCCCAAAGAATGTGAAAGCCGACGCCTTGTCACGCGCATTTAGGCCTAGTACAGTTGAGACCCGGGTTCCTGAACCGATAGTGTCCCCCCAATGTTTTGTTGCTACTCTGACTACTTCCGTACCAGAGACAGATTTAATGAACCTTCTTTCTTCCTGTCAAGGTGAAGCTCCGTTGGGAAAACCTGCCGGTCGGATGTACGTTCCACCCCAGTGGAGGCTCAAGGTCTTACAGCAGTTCCATGAAGACAAGGCGGCCGGTCACCCAGGGGAAAGCAAGACCAGGGAACTACTGTCACGTTGGGTATGGTGGCCATCGTTGACTCGGGATTCGAAGGCGTTTGTGAGGGAATGTGCCACTTGTGCCCGCAGTAAAGCCTCTCGGACTGCGCCCAGTGGGCTTTTGCGGCCCTTACCCATTCCATCTCGACCTTGGTCTGAAATTTCCATGGACTTTATTGTGGATCTTCCTGCCTCCAATGGGTACACCGTTGTTTGGGTCACTGTAGACCGTTTTAGCAAGATGGCCCATCTTGTCCTGTTGATTAAATTACCTTCAGCAAAAGAGTTGGCTGAGCTTTTTATTTTCCATGTGTTCAGGCTTCATGGAGCACCAGATCGAATTGTCTCCGACAGGGGAGTTCAATTCGTCTCTCGGTTCTGGCATGCCTTTTGTTCTCGACTGGGAGTTACCTTATCCTTTTCATCGGGATTTCACCCCGAAACTAATGGCCAGACCGAGAGACTAAACCAGTCGGTAGAACAGTACCTGCGTTGCTATGTAGCTGGCAATCAGGAAGAATGGGCGGCATACCTCCCGTTCGCGGAATTTGCCCTGAACAACCAGGTGGGTTCTTCTGCGGGCATGTCCCCATTTCAGGTGGTTACGGGACTGAGTCCCAGGTTTTCTCCACTTTCAGGAGTTCCTTCGAATCTTCCCGCGGTTGAGAATTGGGTCACTCACATGGCGGAGGTATGGGAACAGGTTCGGGGAAACTTGAGCAAGGCGGTAGACAAACAGAAACGCGCCTTTGACAAGCGTCGGTCACGGGAACCGGACTTGTCTCCTGGGGATCTGGTTTGGGTGTCCACCAAGAACATCCCATTGCGGCAACCCACGCCCAAGTTAGGTCCACGATTTATCGGACCGTTCCCTGTCATTAGGAAGTTGAATGAAGTGGCCTATAAGGTCAAGTTACCTGACTCTCTCAAAGTCGGGAATTCGTTTCACGTATCCTTACTGAAACCAGTAAAAGGGTCTCAGACCACCGCGTCCCCGCCACCTCCCGTGTCAGTGTTAGGGGAGACAGAATACGAAGTGGAGAGAATCTTGGATTCAAGAAGGGTTAGAAACTCGCTGCAGTACCTGATTGACTGGAAAGGGTACGGACCGGAGGAGAGGTGCTGGATTCCGGCAAGGCAGGTACATGCCCAAGATTTGGTTCGGGAATTCCATGCTAATTTCCCCAGCAAACCAGGGGTAGAGTGCCCGGAGGGCACTCCTCAGGGGGGGGGGTAGTGTAACAATACTGCCGGCCTCTCATGCCTGCTATGAGTCGGGCGCTTCCGGCTTGCGTGCCACGCCGCCTCAGCCTGCAGCAACAGGCAGAGGTATGCGTTCCAGAGGACGCGCGGGACATACGCGTCCGACCTATGGGAACAGGCGGCGGGTGTTCCGGAAGTGACGCGACGGAATGTCGCGTCTGACGCGGCGGAAATTACGCATGCGGAGGCCTTATAAGGGTTTCCGGGACGCGGCTGCACGCCTGTTATAGCGTGTATTTTGCCGCTTGTAGGTAGTGTTAGCCATACTTCTGTGTTTATACTGTACCTGTCTTGTAGTGGTAGCCTTGCTCCATTGTTCGTACTGTACCTATCTAGTCACTGGGGTCTAGGGTCAGTGAGGCGTGTGGCTTGTTCAGCCTTGGCTCTGGTTGCTGACCCAGTCCCAGGCCTGGTCCGTATATCTGCCTATCTGATACCAGTGTATGACCCGGATTGTATTAAGACCACTCTCTGTCTAGTCCCTTGTACCGCAGCCATCTGATACCAGTGTATGACCCGGATTGTATTAAGACCACTCTCTGTCTAGTCCCTTGTACCGCAGCCATCTGATACCAGTGTATGACCCGGATTGTATTAAGACCACTCTCTGTCTAGTCCCTTGTACCGCAGCCATCTGATACCAGTGTATGACCCGAATTGTATTAAGACCATTCTCTGCCTCGCCCTTTTGTACCTTGGCTACTGACTCACATTACCCCAGCCGGTATCAGGCTGCCACCTGTCCTCCCGCAGCTAGTAGGGCAGGAGGTGGGGCCATAAGTGACACGCGGTAGGCCGACCGTCACACTCATTCCATGCATCAATTAACAGAATCACAAAGTCACGCACACACAGATTAATTTCAATCAAAGAAAAAGCAGACTCAATGCATGCATGCAAAATTATGTTACTCTTAGCAGTGTAAAATTCAAAGAAATGTTTTCGATCATTCTCCAATTCATAAATCAAAGCTTCAATTTCCCATTTTTCAAACAGAGGATCATATTCATTCTTGTCAGGAACTAAACAAATTATTCTGAGCATAATTTACAGTTGGACCAGTCTGCAGGAAGCTAGTTGGAGTGGACTTGGCTTGGTTTACTCCTGACAGAGAATCAACTCGATTAACTGGATCATTACTAGGGTATTTCCTATACTTAAGAACATCTAGGACTTGTAATAAGTGTTGAACTGCAGAATATGCAAATGTTCCTTGCTGCACAAACAATTTGATTTGCTCAATACTCTGTAATATTTCCTTATAAGAATATTCAGACAATTCTTTTAATAATCTTTTATTTCAAAAACAAAAAGATATAATAAACATTGTACAATGTATTGGCATATATGATTTGTGATTCCATAATGAACACTCTTTTCCACAACATCCTATACAGTTGTAACCAGTGCTGCTCAACAGGATACCGGATATCCGAATAGACTCGGATATCCGACTTTTTTAGGCCTATCCGATCGGATCCGGATTCCGGATAGCTGGTCCAGTATCCGGATAGCTATCTGCGGATAGTTGGCTGGGCTATACGGATATCCGCGGATAGTACGGATATCCGCGGATATCTGGACCAGTGAAACACTGCATGAGGTCCAGATGTCATGGGAGCCAATCAGAGGGCTCCCAGCAGAAGCACCAGAAACCAATCACAGAGGGGAACCCTGGCCAGCCCCACCTGACCTCATTAAGCCAATCAGAGGCCTCCCAGCCTAAACCCTGGCTCCCAATCACAGAAAGGAACACTGGCCAGCCCCCCTGGTATAATAAGGAGGGCTGCCATGATGAGACAGATCGTCCTGGCTTGCTGAATGCTTCCTGAGAGACATGCTCCTGCTCCATTGCTGGTGCCCTACAAAGGGCTGTACATAGTTATAAACCTAAGCTGTTCAGTGATTAACCCCTTCACTATCACTACAGTATAGTTAAATCATTCATTTGCTTGATTGATGTCATAAATGTGACATTAAGAGTGTGTGCTGCAGTGCTGCTGCAGCTGCCTGCTATGTGATTGTGTGTGTGTTGTACACACACCAGGCCAGGTGCTGCCTGCCTGCCACGAGCAAACACGTGCAAAGTGCCACGTGCAAACACATGCACAGTGCAAACACGTGCAAAGTGCAAACACGTGCAAACTGCAAAAATGTGCAAACACGTGAAAACACGTGCAAAAATGTGCAAACACGTGCAAACACGTGCAAAGTGCCACTTTGCACATGGCACTTTGAACGTGTTTGCACGTGTTTGCACTTTCCACATTTTTGCACTTTGCACGTGTTTGCACGGGTTTGCACATTTTTGCATGTGTTTGCACGGGTTTGCACATTTTTGCATGTGTTTGCACATTTTTGCATATTTGCGCGTGTTTGCACATTTTTGCATGTGTTTGCACATTTTTGCATGTGTTTGCGCGTGTTTGCATATTTTTGCATGTGTTTGCACGTGTTTGCACTTTGCACATTTTTGAACGTGTTTGCACATTTTTGCATGTGTTTGCGCGTGTTTGCACAATTTTGCATGTGTTTGCACGTGTTTGCACTTTGCACATTTTTGCACGTGTTTGCACATTTTTGCACGTGTTTGCACATTTTTGCATGTGTTTGCACGTGTTTGCACTTTGCACATTTTTGCACGTGTTTGCACATTTTTGCATGTGTTTGCACATTTTTGCATGTGTTTGCGCGTGTTTGCATATTTTTGCATGTGTTTGCACGTGTTTGCACTTTGCACATTTTTGCATGTGTTTGCACATTTTTGCATGTTTGCGCGTGTTTGCACATTTTTGCATGTGTTTGCACATTTTTGCATGTGTTTGCACGTGTTTGCACTTTGCACATTTTTGAACGTGTTTGCACATTTTTGCATGTGTTTGCGCGTGTTTGCACAATTTTGCATGTGTTTGCACGTGTTTGCACTTTGCACATTTTTGCACGTGTTTGCACATTTTTGCACGTGTTTGCACATTTTTGCATGTGTTTGCACGTGTTTGCACTTTGCACATTTTTGCACGTGTTTGCACATTTTTGCATGTGTTTGCACGTGTTTGCACTTTGCACATTTTTGCACGTGTTTGCACATTTTTGCATGTGTTTGCGCGTGTTTGCACAATTTTGCATGTGTTTGCACGTGTTTGCACTTTGCACATTTTTGCACGTGTTTGCACATGTTGGCACTTGGCACTTTGCACATGGCACATGGCACTTTGCCCTTGGCACTTTGCATTTGGCACTTGGCCCTTTGCACTTGACACTTGGCCCTTTGAACTTGGCCCTTTGCATTAGGCACTTGGCCCTTTGCACTTGACACTTGGCCCTTTAAACTTGGCACTTTGCATTAGGCACTTGGCCCTTTGCACTTGACACTTGGCCCTTTAAACTTGGCACTTTGCATTAGGCACTTGGCCCTTTGCACTTGACACTTGGCCCTTTGAACTTGGCCCTTTGCATTTGGCACTTTGCACTTGGCCCTTTGCACTTGACACTTGGCCCTTTGCACTTGGCCCTTTGCACTTGACACTTGGCCCTTTGAACTTGGCCCTTTGCATTTGGCACTTTGCACTTGGCCCTTTGCACTTGACACTTGGCCCTTTGCACTTGGCCCTTTGCACTTGACACTTGGCCCTTTGAACTTGGCCCTTTGCACTTGACACTTGGCCCTTTGCACTTGGCCCTTTGCACTTGACACTTGGCCCTTTGAACTTGGCCCTTTGCATTTGGCACTTTGCACTTGGCCCTTTGACAGCCTTTTTTTGTGGGGGGGGGGATTTTAAGTCCCCACATCATCAATTAGTGTTCCCCTTTGAAAAAGAATGATGCTACATGCCTAATTGACCCTTACAAACCTTTTTAAAGCAATTTAAAGGCCACTTCCGGTTATCAATCCGGATATCCGAATCCGGTCGGATACTGGGGTCGGATATCCGAATCGGATTCGGATAGGAAAATTTTGAATTCGGATATCCGACCCGGATCGGATAGCAGGGTATCCGGATCCGAATCGGATTCGGATTTTGAAAAGGGGTATCCGAGCAGCACTGGTTGTAACTGCGATTTGTCAGAATACTAAGAGTCCCATTTTAGAGTATCTATATTTTCCAAACGGCAGTATGTCCAACAGTGTCCATAGATGGTAAAATCTTCCACCTTAGCTGAGTGATATAGTATCAAGTCATGTGGCAATACTGTACACCAAGGTATATTCCAAACATATTTAAGAAAAAGTTTGTATTTTGTCTTAACTTTCCCTTCCCTCCCTCCCCCACCTCCCCCCTTTTTCCCCCTCACATGTACTCACAGCGACCTTTTATTCAAAAATGTTAATTAATCACAGGGGTCTAATGATAATTGTGTAATTTGACCATCAATTGCCAGTGGAAGGTAACGAGTGGGAATGAGACGGTATCCCTGTTAGCCCTTGAGTGCTATTTCAAATTCCTCTGAGTGTCTGAAAAAGTTCCAAAATGACCAGACCTTTTTATATATATCAGTTTTGTTTAGGGCCGCAAACGATAAGTCTTCCATTAATTCAATGGTATCTAGCTCCCTAACCAGCTCCTCATTCCCAGGTATAGTTGCTCCACCCCAATGCCTAAGTAGTAGACATTTGGCTCCGTTGAGGATGTGTTTTACAATAGAATTTTTGTATCCCCTCATAGACCAATTATTGCAGTGTAGGACATAAAAATCCGGGTCAAAAGGAACCTCTCTATTAGTGACAGCTTTAAGAAGTCTCTCGATTTTTTTCCAGTAATCTGTTAGTAAAGGACAGGCCCATATAATGTGTAGTAGAGTCCCTTTATGTGTCTTACATCTCCAGCACATGTCGTCCCTATCTGGAAATAAAGTTTTCAGTCTGACTGGAGTAAAGTACCAGCGAGTAAGTATTTTATAGTTGGCCTCTTGTATTCTGACTGCTCTTGAGGATATGTGGGCATAGATGAACATTTTTGACTTTTGTGCCTGTGTAAAGGACCTGCCCAGATCTCTCTCCCAGGCCACAAAGAAAGGCATTTGGGGTGCAGCAGATATCGACAGAATCGAATAGATTTTTGAAAGCGTTTTCTCGCTCAATCCTTCCCCCAGGCATATAGATTCAAAATCAGATGGCTGTCTCAGCAGGGAAGGGTGTAGCTCTAACGAAGTCATGAGATATCTGTATTGAAAGTACTCCCACCATTGTAGATTTGCGCAGTTTTGCTTCTCCCTAAGGGCCGAGAGAGAGATCCAGCCGCCCTGCTGACACATATCTTTAAAGCGTATGTTTCTTTGCTCCTGTGTTTTAAGACATGGGAGCCCTTCCCCTATCACTCCACACTTTGGGTTAGCAGACACTGGCAATAAAGGGGAGGGGAAGGGAGCTATTCGTAAGTGTCTATTCACCCTATGGCATACAGCGATTGTATTATGGGCCAGAGCTGGAAGGTTCCAGGAGAGTTTAGGCATTAGGTTGGTCCATATTAGATTCTCAATCGTGTAATTCGAGTGTTCTTTCTAACCCCACCCATTGTTTACAGTCCTTGTGTCTATGCCAGTCAATTGCACGGGTCAAAACTGCCGCGTCATAGTATCGTCGTACGCATGGCATTGCCAGTCCCCCTAGCTGTTTGGGGCAATATAAGATGTCTTTTTTCAGACGGGGAGGCTTATGTCTCCAGATGTACCTGTTAAATGTAGATTGCATCTGTTGAAAGAACGAGAGTGGCATTTCGATTGGCAGAGTCTGGAATAAATACAGTATTCTAGGCATTACGTTCATTTTAATCACTGATATTCTCCCCAGCCAAGAAAGGTGTGGGAAGTCCCATTTTTTTAAATCTGTCGTTATTTTATGCAGCATTGGTGGAAAATTTTGGGAGTATAGGTTTGTGGAGGAATCTGTAATATTAGTTCCTAAATATCTAATAGCTTGGCTGTTCCATTTAAACGGGAAGTTACCTCTGAGAGAGTTTTCCAGCTCTGGTGGTATTCCCACTCCAAAGGCCTCACATTTGTCTGGGTTTATTTTGAAAAAGGATAATTTCCCAAATCTTGTAAACTCCTCAAGAAGAATGGGCATAGATAGCAATGGTTGGGTCAGAAAAAATAAAAGATCGTCAGCATAGGCTGCAATTTTATGGTTTGTCTCCCCTACACTGAGTCCCGTGATGTCTGTGTTGTTCCTAATCCGACAGAGGAATGGCTCTAATGCCAATGCGAAGATCAGAGGGGAAAGCGGACATCCCTGCCGAGTACCATTAGTAATATCAAGGGAATCTGAAAAAATGCCATTTACCTTTACTTTAGCGTTTGGAGTCGTATAGAGGGCACCCACACATGACAGCATCCGCTCCCCCAAATTTATATGTCCCAACACCCCTTTCATCCATCTCCAGCTTACCCGGTCAAAAGCTTTCTCTGCATCTGTAGAAAGTAGCATACAAGGTATTTTCCTTGACCGGGCAAACTGGATCAGATCTATTGTCCTAATGGTGTTGTCTCTGGCTTCTCTCTGAGGTATGAAACCTACCTGGTCCCAGTGTATCAAAAAGGGCATGTGTTCTGCTATTCTGTTGGCCAGGAGTTTAGCAAAGATTTTTAGGTCAGTGTTTAGTAGGGAGATGGGGCGATAGCTCCCACAGGCGGAGGGATCTTTCTGGGGTTTAATAATGACCGCAATGTGAGATTCTAGTGTCTGTTTTGGGAGAGGGGGGTCCTCCCCACCCTCAGCTATGGCATTAAATAATTTGCAAAGGTATGGTATTAGGTGGCTTTTATACTTTTTATAGTACTCGGCAGGGAAGCCATCCGGTCCCGGGGCCTTCCCAGGTTTCAGACCCATGATTATTTTTTGTATTTCAGTTTCAGTAAAGGGCTCTTCTAGTGAGTTCTTCATTTCCTCTGTCAGCTTCGGCATTTTAGACTGCGTCAGGTAGTCCTGTATTACCTTCTGTCGGGGCTCCCTAATTGAGTCTGCGGTGTTCTGTGTTAGGTTGTATAGTCTGTGATAGAAGTTTTTAAATGCGTTAGCAATGGATTTATTTCTGATATGCTTTACCCCCATGGAATCCACTACCTGGAACACATGGGTTTTTTGCTGTTGCTGCCTCAGGGCTCTTGCCAGCAGCTTGCCAGATTTGTTTCCATGGAGGTAAAACATATGGTTGCATCTACTTGTTTAGCAGAGTCCTGAAGGATTTTATTCAGTCTATGTCTGACGTCTATCAGAAGTAGGAGGTCAGCTTCGTTAGGGTGGAATTTATGTTTATGTTCCAGTGTGCGAATTTCTCCCAGCAATTGTTCAATCATGGCTCCCCTTTCTCTCTTAAGCTTAGTGCCTAATTTAATCAGGTATCCCCTTAGAACGCATTTATGGGTCTCCCACAAAGTAGGCAACGAAACATCATTCTTATCATTAAATTCAAAGTAATCCTCTATTTGTTTGGCTATCTTGGCGTAATTAGAATCATCATGAATCATGGATATATTTAGCCTCCACGTAAATGGTGTGTCTTTTTTAGATTTACAGTTAAGGGTAGTATTGACTGGGGCGTGATCTGAGTATGTGATCACTCCGATTTCAGAGGATATATGTTCAGTCAATAAATTGTGGGAGACCCAAATGTAGTCCAGCCTAGTGTATACCTCGTGTACTGACGAATAAAAGGTGTAGTCCTTGACTTGAGGGTGCGTTACTCTCCAAGTGTCTATGAGTTGTCTTTCATGAAGGGCTCTCTTCATTCTATTTAATTTGGCATAAGGTATGTTCGATTTCCCATGTGAGGTGTCTATGGAGGGGTTGAGAGCTACATTAAGGTCGCCCCCTATAATAATGCTGCCCTCTGCAAAGGAGTCCAGCACTGTGAGGAATCTCGTGAGAAACCTGTCCTGCTCACTGTTTGGTGCATAAATAGAGCACAAGGTGTATTTTTGATCTAAGATAGAACACTTCAAGAGGATAAAGCGTCCCTCTGGGTCAGTCTTAAGATCTATTTCTACTAACGGTATTGTGTTGCTTATGAGTATAGCTGTCCCTTTTGATTTCCCATTCTGTGAGTTGCTATAGTAGGCCCTGGGGAATCGTCGGTCACAGAGTTTGGGGTGGTTAGGCCCCTTAAAATGTGTCTCCTGTATAAATACAACTTGTGCCCTCTGCCTCCACATGTCTCTAAGCAGGGTGCGTCTCTTCTCAGGGATGTTAAGGCCTTTGGCATTGATGGCCACCATTTTCATATGTGCCATAATGACTTCCTGTTATTGGGTGGTCGCCGTGAGTACAACAATGAGAAAAAATAACAAATAACAAACCCCTTGAATATTTTCATTTCAAAATGCGTATAACATTGATTTCGTACCCAGTATTGTGGTACTGTATACACCTCTAGGTTGTAGGTTGATAACCAGAGCATCACCTGCAGTTGCAGGAATATCCTATTGGGGAGAGAGAGTACCATGCCCTGCAACGAGGAGTGGCATTCCCACCTCCCTCCACCCTTAATAGTAGCTTGTGTAAATCAGTTAGAGCAGACAAAAAACTGACAGGGCAAATACGATGAACTTTAACCTGAATTTAGAGAACAACATCATCTTAACATAAACGAAATGATAGCAGAGGAAACAATTTAACGACCATGGACCTGTCTGGGAAGCTTAGTGATCGTGATAATGATAACCGCGTGTACAGTACGTTTTTATAATAATATATATAGCCCATTCTTTCACCTTTAGCATACTGTGTACTATGTATCTGCCTCCGGATCACTTAGGATCATTTCCCAAATGGGGGGGGGGGGAGAGAGGCTGGGGTCAGTAGAATGAGTGTAATGTGAATGTTATCTTCTATCAATCTTTAGGGACGGAGCTATGGCGTTCATCCAATTCAGAAGTTGTCACTTTACCTAATGAGTTACGTGAGCGTTTTTACTTTTGTTAAGGTGTCAGTAAGAGTTATCAGGCTAATGATGACCGTATGGGCCCCACCCACCACCCGCAGCGGGGACAAGAGCATAAGGGCCTGTCTCATGTATGTAAATGTGCACATTTCTTGATTCCAGTGTTTTCAAGCGGACCAGGCCCAAGTGAAGCCTCCTATATCATCGTGCTCTTTTTTAAGGAAAGCATACTGAGGATAAACCCACAGGGCAGAATCCACCAGCCAGAATCTCCACATAGTGGACGTAGCTGTAGCCCGGCGCGGCGCCATGTCCGCCACACCGCCCACTTAGCGCGAGCGTGAGGCAGACGCCCCTGGGTGTATAGCAGACATGTCGCCGCGCCAGACCAGCAAAGCACCCATTTCAATATGAAACAACCACATCTGTCAATATATCTAGAGGATAAATAGCAATAAACTCCCAGTTTCATGTCCCAGCAAGGTGCTGCGGGGAGCTAAAAATGCAGGCTCGTAGGCTAGGCCCAGACACACAGCCCCATCAGCTACAAGACTCCTCTAACACATCACACCGTGGGCTATAGTAGCATTGTCCAGAGTTACCCTCCAGTAAGTGCAAACAGCAAGATAGCACTTGCAGGCAACAGTGAGAGATTCTCTCCCATGCGTATGTGAGTTCTGAAGGGAAGAGAAAAAGCAGGAGGAGAGAGTTCTTGCCTATGTATATAAACAGATTTCCCCCGCAATTACACCAAGTATATAGCACCTTTACCCCACGTAGTCCCCCCTCCCCCCGTGATGTGCCCAGGAGCAAAAGTCAGAGCTGGGTGAATGTTAAAATTGAGCTTAATGTTAGAAAAAATAAGTTCTCTCCACGCGGATTACTTAGCTGTATGTTGGTCGAAAAAGACTCTTCCTCTTACAGACAGGTGCCCAGGTATAAACAAGATCAGCAACCCATTATTCCATCTGCTGCTGTCGCCTTCCCTGATTTGACCTCCGTTGGCGTTGCGGGGGACCGATGCCGAATTTGTCCGGCTGCCATTCCGGAAGATCTACTTTCGGCAGGTCCAGAGCGATAAAAAGATTCGGTAGCTCCGAGGGTTGTTTAAGTGTGAAGCTCTTGTCTTCCTTCAGGATATGGAGTTGGAAGGGGAATCCCCACTTATAGGAGGCACCCTCTTCTTGTAGAACTTTCAGCAAAGGTTGAAGGGCTCTTCTCTGTAATAAAGTGCTTGGAGCCAAGTCCTGGAACAGAAGCAGTTTGTGGCCCTCGTGCTCAATCGTCATGGCGTTTCTGGCGGCTTTCATTATTGCCTCTTTTACATTAAAATAATGTATTCGGCAGATGACGTCTCTTGGTGGGTTCCCGTTCAAAGGCTGCGACCTCAGGGCCCTATGTATGCGATCCATTTTCAGTTCGGAGCCCTCAGGTTGCCTAAGAAGTTGGTTAAAAATGGCGGTCATGGTGGGGCCCAGTTGTGACGCAGCAACAGTTTCGGGTAGGCCGCGTATTCTTATATTGCATCTCCTGCTTCTATTTTGTAGGTCCTCCGTGTTCACTCTAAGGACAGTATTAATGGCTTTTTGCTGTTCATTTTGCTCAGTTAGTGTTCGGATCTCAGCCTTCATTGCTGTCACATCAGCTTCCAAGGCCGCGAGCCGGCCGCCATGATCCCTCACCTCCTCCTGCACCTCCTGGATCTCTGCGTGGGTAGCTGTAGTAATACGGACAGCTAAGTCGTCTAGGTCAGCTTTGGTCGGCAGACTGTGGAGGAAGTCTCTGATCTCACTTAGTGACTTAGCCGTGGAAGACTCCTCAGCTGAGGTTGTCGTCGGCTTTCCGCTAGGAGAGGACGTCTCGGCAGCCATTTTAGCAGGGGTCTGTGTGGCCTCGTTCTTTTGAAGGTATCGGGTCACTTTAGACTGCACGGGAGTAGATTTCTGCTGCTTTGGGTCGATGCTGGAGGTTCTTTTAGATCTTCCTGAAATATTCAGGTTAGAATTTGGCGGAGAATGTCAGCTTTTATCTTCTGTAGGGTAGAAGGAAGCGGGAGCTCTTACACCAAACGTCCTCGCGCGGCCATCGCTAGCTCCGCCCCTCCAGACAATTCTTTTAAATAAAAATCTTTATTCTCCATGGCTAGCAAGGAAAGTTCATTGATAGTTTCATATGTCCATTTGACTCCCATGAATGACAATTGAATTTCATTATCTGCTAATGACAGAATCTGACTATGGGTCTGATGCACGGCTACTATGGATGACACTGATGGTTGTGAACATTTTCTGGAATGTTTACGTTTAGTTTTATGCAAGACTTTAGACTTTGCTGCATACAGATTGCTTTTAAAGGGGAACTGAAGAGAGAGGTATATGGTGGCTGCCATGTTTATTTCCTTTTAAGCAATACCAGTTGCCTGGCAGCCCTGCTGATCCTCTGCCTCTAATACTATTAGCCATAGCCCCTGAACAAGCATGCAGCAGATCAGGTGTTTCAGACTTTAAAGTCAGATCTGACAAGACTAGCTGCATGCTTGTTTCTGGTGTTATTCAGATACTACTGCAGAGAAATAGACCAGCAGGGCTGCCAGGCAACTGGTACTGATTAAAAGGAAATAAATATGGCAGCCTCCGTATACCTCTTACTTCTGTTCCTCTTTAAATACTGCTGAAGAGACATCTGATTGACTAGCAATCAGGAGTTCATTAAGAGGATATGGTAATGGAGATATGCTTAACCAGGCATGGATCACAAAAGCTATGAATTCTAAAGGCTTTTCCTTTAGAGAAGTGTCATTCAAAACATCAATTGCCCAATCAAAAAGCTTGCCCTTAAACAGAGTGCAAACTATCTGATCAGCCCAGGTAGAAAATGCTGAAGTCTGAAAATCTAGATTTAACAAGAATCTAACCAATGGTGGCATAAATTTGCTTGCTGTTTCACAGTCAAGCTTTTCAAATCTTTTAAAAGACAGGGAACCATAACACACGGTGTTAGAAGCCTCCTCCATGTGATTTAGTGTTTGGCCCGTCATAAATGTAATGCTGGGGGGTTAATACTTTCTGACCACCCAGCGCAACAAGGCTAAGAGCTGGATAATGGAAGAGGTTACACAGGCTGCCTAGAGCAACTGAAGTTCTGGGCTTCCGATATTGCTACAAATAAAACACAATGGCAGTGCAGTGCGATGTTGCGCTGCCTTAGTTCACAATGGCAGCGCCTTAGTTCGCACTGTGCTGCCTTAGCGATAGCAAGCATTCAGACAGGTACAAGACAGGACTATAGATTGGAGCGTAACTAGTAGCAACCGCAGCTCACAGTCATGTCCACAGAAGTAGAGCAAGCAAGCTAACAACAGTCACCAGCAAGCATCCACCCAGGATAGAACGTAACTAATAGCAACTGCAGCCTATAGTTACGTTCCCAGAAACTAGAGTAGCAGGAATACTACAGTCACCAACGTGGTGATGGCAGAATCAAAGCTATCTGGATAATGGACTTCACTGATCCACCATGGATGCAGCGAACGTCCATCAAGCATGGAACTAGGCAATACACAATAATAAGAAAAATAACAAACGGCTCAACTAACGGATAAATATATATTAGTAAGTCTGCATATATATTTATCAAGAACTAGCGAATGCACAAGTAATAAGGTCGCATAGAACTACAATAACAGAACTATACAGAGTAACAAGGTGCCCAGTAGATCAGCATACCAACCACTATGACGGGCGAGGTATGAAATGGGAGGAAGACTTTCATGCTGGCATCAGCCAATATATGCAGGTATGCAAATCTCCACACAGCTGAATGGTAATCACTCAATCCTGAGCTGGCTTGATTGCCATTTGCTAGCATGGCTGTGAATGCAAAGGACCCCCATAAGAAATACATGCAGTATTATGTAACAACATGCATGCAGAAAATCCAGGCCTATCTGGCCGCAGCTCAGCTGCAACAAGCAATTGGTGGAATGATGACAGCATCCTAAGCTGCTCAGAATTGCAGAGCGATTGCAAATGACAATGAGACCCATTGCAAATGCACAACCGAATGCAAGCAGATAAGCCAGAACTGTCCGTTTGCAGCTCCACTACAGGAGGGATCCTTACAGACATGTTGCATAATGCTATTTTTTGCATGTATTTATTTACCAAGCCACTGTGGTCAATTTGCAACCTAAAGCTAAGTACACACGGACCAACCTGTAGCCTGGGTTATAGTAGCCTGCTGCTCACTCCCCTCTATTATCCTAGAACGCCGTGGCATCCCACGTCTCGATTCAAACAGACTTCCGCGTGTCACAATGACGTCACTGTGTGACATCAGCACGCAATACTTCACTCTGTGGCTCCGCCCTATGCATTTTGTTGCCTTAACAACTCCTCAGTTGCGTTTATTACCTATAGCCCGGGCTGCATGCACACCTATATGGTGGTAACCTGTCAGTACCCAAGAGCTGAACTGCAAGTTCAGGCTGTTCTTTTAATTCGTACTAAGGCTTTTGCCGGTGCCCGAATTTCCCCAATTTTTTTTAAACTGACAGATTTACTGTCAGATCGACTTTTTCTTACATGTCCAATCTGATTTCCGATCGATTTTCTGATAGATTTTCCATAAAAGTGAATGGAAAAACGATTGGAAATGCTGGTATGGGTGTACCAAGGTGGGTTTTCTTTATTTTAAAAATGCTGTGGATGAAGATAACATCTGATTATTAATTTTTTAATTTAGCATGCTCTACTTGAATTAACAGAGTCTGTGTGCTTTAAAGCAAACCTGAAACGAAAAAAAAAAACCCTTATGATATAATGAATTGTATGTGTAGTATTAGTAGCAAAGAAAAGAGTCTCATATTATTATTTTCAGTTATGTAGCTTTTTAAAATAACATTGCATCATTCTGTCACAGTTGCCATTTTGAAGGCACACTCTGTTTTAAACTATAACACCAAGCAGAAATAATGACCCTTTGAATTTGCCTGCAGTAAAACCTTATCTCAAGCTGTCTCTCACTGTTTCTTTGCTGTTCAACTGCTTCAGAAAACAGTACTGTATTCGACCCAGTGGGTCTTTTGCAAAGATAATAATTGACGTTTTTTTTAAAGCGGACGTGAACTTAGAACTTCCTCTCTGCTCTAAAAGATATGCAATAGTACAATAACCTTTAAAGAAAAACATTTCTTTGTTACAGCTGATACAAATCTTGCACTACATCTGCACTGTTTCTACTTCCTTCTTTTATGGAAACAGACCTATTGTTAACATTCTGTGCTTTCAAATGAGCTTATCTGCCTTGTCTTCCTCTGAGCACTCTGGTTTCCTTCAACATCCCAAAAACATACAGATAAGTTAATTGGCTTCCCCCTAAATTGGCCCTAGACTATAATACATACACTACAGAATACATACATAGACATATGACTATGGTAGGGACTACTGTAGATTGTGAGGTCCTCTGTACAGCGCTGTTGAAGATGTCAGCGCTATATAAATACTAAATCCTCTATAATAAAACCCTTCTGTCTCTGCGTCCCATGTCCCTGTGTGTGTCCCACATGCGCTCTGCGCATGTGCAGGGACGCTGAGACATTGAGGGAGAGTGACGCGCGGCGAGCAATGGAAGGCAAAGGGGCGGACGTGTGCGTCGTGTACACGCACAGTGGGTAAGCGGCGGGCGGGCGCGGCGTGTGCGCGGCAGGCACGCGCACGGCGGAAATGTGCGGGCGCATGCGCAGTGACAGACCTAGCCCATTTTTAAACAGGCTTAGGTCCACTAGTAATAATAATAATATTTCTTAGCTGTACTACACATACAATTCATTATAAGTTTATTTTTACTTCAAGTTTGCTTCAAATAAATATAGACACAACTGCTCCTTGGTGTCACCCAAATCACAGATCTATTCCTGTAAGACGGTTATAACATTATCTTGCAGGGCATAACACAAAATCTTCCTGGGGCTTTACCAGTTTATCATATGTGTGTCAATCTATTGCCTAGTCGCTGTCACTGACCTATATGTGTCTTCAAAACAATATATTTCTGAGTCCTGACAAATTAACTGTTGTGTAATTTTGACCTATTTATAAGAAATGTCTGACAGAAACTGAGCTAAATAGATTTAACTTTTATACAGCCCATTTTGGTCACATTTTACGGGCCAATTTTTAAATAGCCAAAACAAACATAAACTCAGTTAGCTAAATTCCCAATACAAAGCTTTATTTACCACAAATTTGCTTCAGTGGTTACAAACACAGGATGCATTAAAATACAGGATGCATTAGAAGAAAAGGCCATTATACTTTAATGCACTGAGTGTGTAACATTTTCACACTGATCAAAGCAGGGGAGATGATGCAAGCAACACCAGCCAATGGAAGCAACAATATTTCACTGTTAAAGGGAATATAAACTGAGAAGGATATGGATTTTTCCTTTTAAAATAATACCAGTTGCCTGACTCTCCTGCTGATCCTGTGTCTCTAATGCTTTCAGCCACAGCCCCTGAACAAGCATGCAAATCAGGTGCTCTGACTCAGACTGGATTGCTGGATGCTTGTTTCAGGTCTGGGGTCCAGCTACTACTGCATCCAAAGAGATCAGCAGGTCTGCCAGGTAACTAGTATTGTTTAAAAGGAAACATCCATATCCCTCTCAGTTTAGGTTCCCTTTAAGCAAATGATTAGAGAAGGAGAGTGGTACTCACAAAGATGGGTTGCAGGAGGGGCAACCAACCACATCAGGCAGGTGGAGATCACAAACCCGCCTTCCCTCAGGTATCCCAAACATTCTGGGTGTGGCCACTCGCTATTACAAAACTGGTACTAGCTGTGGCAGATGCACGGGGACCAACAAATCTCCTCAGGGAGAGTGAGATGAACAAGGGGTTAAGAGAAAAACTTCGTTAAAAACAACTAAAATTGAAATGAGAGAGGTAGCTTACCTCTATGATGACACAGGAGTAATGAAAATATGAAATGTATTATGCACCGGCAGCACGGTTCATGGGTCTATGCCCACTTCCTCAGGCTAACTGTAGTGCCTTAATCATCAAAGTACTTCAGGACAGCATATCGCACTAAGTTTATCCGATTCCGAGTCAAAGTATGACATGTACGTCACTCAGGCAGGCAGTGTGGGATCTACCCTGAAGTCCTTTGTGATCTACAGGTAGATCATTATCTACCTAATGGGCACCCCTAGGTATCCTAAAATTACAATCTGACCTCAGCTATGACCTCAGCAGTCATGAGGCTGTTCCTTGAAAATCTTCCTGCAGTGTGGAAGGCTCCTTTCCTATTGCTAATAATGGAAGTCCTTTGCTTCATAGCTATAATAAAACCCCTCTGTCCCTGCGTGTGCTGTCTCTGTGTAGCTGGGTCCGTGCTTTTTGCTATTGCGCATGTGTGCTGCACGGACCCAGCCTCACAGAGACAGGAGGACAGGGACTGGGCCAGGGAGCCAGACGGGTGTGTGAGAGGGCGGCTCGGTGTGCGGCAGTAGATGCGGCGGGCAGCGGCGAGAAACACAGATCCTAGAGCCCATTTTTAAACAGGAACAGGCTTGGGTCTGCTAGTACTGAAATATAAATGTAATTTTAGCAGAATTAACCTGAGGATGGCACTGTAGATAAAATGTAGTTCTCTGTAGGCAGCTGTTTTGACAATGGAACTTCCTAAATGGGGGACTCCTAGCTTCTAAGTTAAATGTATTGCCAAATACATAGGGGTGATGCTCAAAGCTTGTGTTATGCGTGGCAGTTTTACTGGTATTTATTCCACCAACAAAATATGTGTTGCTTATATAGCGCAACTGGAGTTATAAAAACACTGTGCGCTGGTCATGTACCCTACATTGGCCTCAAATCACTAAGCATTACCGCATTCAGTAATGCAGAAAACAGCTGATTTTACCGAACACCTTGCCAAATGCCAATTCACTATCTATTACCGCACTAAAAAGCAAAGTTACGGACTAGTGAGCTAAATTACCGACTTGTGCGGTAAATACCTCAAGAAATTGCAATTCACAAAGATTAAAGCAGAAAATCAAGTAATTGTTTCCTCCACCTCTGTATTTACCTCTAGCTCTGACCAGCCGATAACTCACACTCTGCATGTGGTAACATACTGACAGCAGGCAGCCAACAGGGAGAGCCACACAGCCCTGCTTCTCTCCTGATTTGGTCCAATACCCTGGAGAGCGGGACTTCACTCTGGCAGAGCAGGGGAAGGAGACATGTTATAAGTCTTTTCTGCATACCTTTAGATGTGAATATCTGTATACTCTTACACAGAAGATCTCCCCTGGTGGCTGCAGCACATCTAAAGGGATGCCAGGGAGGCACTGGACAGAAAACTCTTGACTCATGTGCATTGCATCTTGCCTGACCACTGACCTGCTCCACAACTGGTAAGTGAGACTTACTGAGCAGTGCTTAGTGAATCGAAGCACGTTTGTTCAGTAAATTACCGAACTTCTATCTTGGGAACATCATCTATGGGAAATCTTAGTGAATTTGGAAAAAAGTGTAAAATACCGAATGTGGTATTTTACCAATCTAAATTATTTCATGGAACTGCCTTTAGCGACCTGAGGCCCTTGCGCAGATAATGTAACATGCAGTAAATGACCAGTGTGTCTATTGTGTATAAACTGCTTCTTGTGGTTTATGTGCAATTCATGTAATGTAGACAGCATAAATACTAGTAGAACGGCCACGTGCAGCCAGAGCACAGCAAGTTTAATGAAACATTTGTAATCAACCCCATAAAGACATAAATGAAATATCAGAATTGCTCTGGTCCAAAAAGTGTGCATGACCACTGGATGCAAATTGGGCACTTGCAGTGATCATGCTGTATGAACTGGGGCGACCTGATATCTACTCATTATATCATATGTGACAGCACACATCAATACATATTATAGCATTGGAAAATATATTGATTAGAAATAACCACTCTAAGATTTCCATCTGCATTGCAAAGCATGTTGTAAAGAAATAAATGAGACCATAGTCTTCTTATGTGATTAATATACAGTGTGCAATATTCATGGAATGAAATGTTGAAGTTTTATGAAGGTATAAAAGTGAACGTAAAATAGCTTTTTCATTCTAGGAGGTGGCAGTGTTCCTGCACTGCAATTCTGACTTAGATAATGTATCTGCAAATAGGCATTCCAAGCATCTAGGCAGAATGTCAGTAAGGCAAGTGGCCTCCTAAATGCACCCTACAGTGAAACCATTTTCCTGCCATTGCAAACATTGCTTAAATGAGTGTTTTAAGCTTCTTTCTCTCTCCCCTGATGCCCAAGTGAGCTTTTGAGTCTCGCTGATCGATATCTATTACAGAAATTCATGCAGCAGCAGAGCTCAGTGTGATGGAGAATCGCACTGGTCAGCTATTAATGGCTTCATGTCATTTTAAAAAAAAAAGGTTTATGCATAAGTGTAACAGTGCAAAAAAAAAAAAAACTGGAAAAAATGGTATATGGACAAAATATTTCTGTTTCTGAGAACATTGCTCTTTCTTCTTAGACATACAGCAAAACAGAGGTGCCAGTATAAAATAAAACTGGCATGGTTCATTGTAGAATTGACTTAAATGCAAAGACCTACCTGCCACGCATAACAAAAACTGTTTTGTGATGACCACTGGAGTTGGGACTAATGAATATGGGGCCTGGAGTTCTGTAGGGCCAATGCCAAGTAAACTGCATGCTGGGAGAGCCATACATAATCTAAAACGGATCCATGCTGCTTTTGCAGCATGATCCATTTGCGTTTTGGATGGAGGGGGTAGCAGGCAGGATGGGAGTGGCAGCGGTCAGTGGGGACGTCTCCCCCCCCCCTCACCTGGGTCCCTTGTCCTCGCTACCCCCTCCAGCTAGTTTCCCCAAAAGTTTTTCAAATGTAGAAGAGCAGCGAGCAGGGAGCTTACTTCCTCCTCCTTGTACTTCCTCCGCTCGCTGCATCACTGCCTGCAATGCCGCCCTCTATACTTCGGAGGGCGGCATTGCAGGCAGTGACACGGCGAGCGGAGGAAGATACAAAGAGGAGGTAAGCTCCCTGCTTGCCGCTCTTCTACATTGGAACAAGTTTTGAGGACACTAGCTGGAGAAGGTAGCGGGGACGGGGGACCCAGGTAAGGGAGGGGGGCGTCCTCCGTCCCTGCCGACCGCTGCCACCCCCGTCCTGCCTGCTATCACCCTCCAGCATGACGGCCCTATAGGCTGGGACGCAGAAACAAATCCGTTTCTGTTTCCAACATGGCCTGTGTAGAGGGGGATCCGTTTTTCTATTGCCTGCCACTACCCCTGTGTGTATCCGAATCCATATGCGTTTTGTAAAATGCTGCCTTGAAACCGGGTCCCCGCAAACGCATATGGATCCGTTTCCTGTTTGGGTGAAGACGGCTGCTATTTTTAACATTGCTATCTGTGTCTCCGGGTTTGATTCGGTTTAAAAAATCGAGACACTGATGCGGTTCTGGATGTAGTGTGAATTAGCCATAACAGTGTAAGAATGGCTGCAGTTTACATTTTCCCAGTGAAATTTGTATTTGTCTCCGCCCACTGATGACCTGGGGCTGTCTGGGTATGTATATGGCAGGTATTGGCTGAGCCCACTTTTTCTAACCCTAACACACAATTACTCAATTACTCAATGACCAATTTTGTGAGCTTTGCAGTACCATTAACAGTGTAATAATAGCAGTTTACAGTTTCCCAGTGAAATTTGTATTTAGCTCCACCTACTTTTAGGTTATGGGGATAAAAAGTATCCTATATGTTATTCCAAGCAATGTACTATGTGTGTGCCAAATTTCATTCAAATCCGTTCTGCCATTGTTGCGTGATTGAGTAACAAACATCCAAACTACCAAACTTTTTCATTTATAATGTTAGTGAGATACCCACTGTTTACCTTCTTCTTATTTGGGGTTTACTGTTAATACAGATCTGGATCTTGTCTAAGAACTTTCCCGACATCAAAACTGATAACCCTATTCAAAGCTTGGTTCACAACTCATTGTTTAATGTAAGGTGCATAGGAATCTGTTCATCATTTTCTATTTTAAAAACAGAGAATGATTCCTAGCTGCTTTACTTTACTTGGTGATTTTGGCTGATCCACTGACTGACTTGTGCAATAATGCTCTGATGGAGAGAAGAGTTTCGCTTATGGGAGGAGAAAGCAGACTTTTCAATGGTTCCCAGGGATTCCAAGTTAAGGTTGTGAGTCTAAAATAATTACAGGGATTTATAAAATGGCTCAAAAGGAGGTCCTAATCTTTTTTTCATAATATGGACTACATCAAAAGTCAAAATATTCCAAAATGTGTCCAAGATACAAGCGATAAAGCCATGAACTGTGGCTTGTGATGTCAGTGTTAAAGATCTCAAATAATGTATGAAGTTAGCACATACTAAGAGAATATTAGTATACAACTATACAGGGCCAGGTTTGTACTCTTTACCGCCCAAGGCCACTGCCAGCAGCCGCCCCCCCCCCTTCAGCATAGTTAGCCAGATGACCCTTGCCCCCCACCTCTGGTATAGGTAGCCAAATTACCCTCCCCCCCCCCCTCCAGATTAGATGGCCTGATAACCCCTGCCCCCTTTCCTTTAGTATAAGATGCCATACCCTTCGCCCCCCTAATACAGTTTGCTGCCCATCTGCCCTTGATCCTGTGGTGCCCTAGGCCATGGCATATGTGGCCTTGGCTTAAAACCAGCCCTGCAACTATATATATATATAAGCAAACCTAAATGCTGAAAATGAATTTATTAAGGCTTCTTTCACACACGTTGCATTGTGTCGTGGTACTCTCTCCCCCTACAGCTCCCCCGCCGCAGCTCATCGCAATGCAGGCCATTAGTCTCTGTGAGACAGGCCACAGTACACGCAGTGTAAGATGATGCAATGGAAGTGCTCCGGGTGCCACAGAAGTAACCCACAGGCTGCAGTGCATTAACCCTGCAACTCCCGGAAATAAAATGGAAGTCCCATGTTATTTTTTTAAATTTTAATGGTTGCACTGGGGCTATAATGCCCGGTGCGACTTTCCTACTACTTTATGGTGCAATCGTCCAGCTAACACTGTACGAATGTACCTCACTAGTGTGCAACCAGCCTTAAAGAGGAGCTTTAACTAAAGATTGAACTTCAAACACCAAGAGAAAAATAGATCCTCTAAAGACTGCGCCACTACATAGTTGTAAGAAAGCACACCTTTACTTAGACACAATGTTGAACATATGGTTAAATACATTTAAAACAGTAGAAAAAATGGGGGTGCATAATAATATACAGTCATTAATTCAATATGCAATAAATCACCTCCCCTATAGCAAAATGTTATACAAGAATATAACCTGAATAAATCCTGGGTACGCCAGACCAGAACGTGACAGTAGAAGAAAAATAAGAGAAAAGAAGGATTGAACTTCATCCCAATCAGTAGTTGATAGCCCTTTCCCATGATAAATATTTACATTTTCTTGATTAGATCATCAGGGGGGTCAGTGTGGATGATATTGTATTGAAACACAGTGTGAAGATCATGACAGTTTTGTTTCTGTGAACCCTGTAGAATTGTTGGAGATAACTGCTGTTTCCAAATCCCAAGCAACCAGTATCTCCCTCTGTGCATATTTATATCTATGAAAAAAATGAGATATTAGGCTATCACATTGCTACTGGGTGTGGTTATAGATATGTGTTATATGTGTTCTGACAAGATTTTGTCAGAACTGAAATATATCAGTTGATGTCAGGTTTACATCAGTTGCTGTCAGTTAAAACTGAAAAGAAAAGTGATGAGCAAGGTAATGTCCATGTTTCCCTATGGCTCAAGTGGGAAATATTACAGTTCAACAGTATGGTGACCAGGAAGCTGTTATGTGGTAAGGGCCATTTTCAAAATGGAGGACGGAGAATTCCATTGATCACAGTGCACAAACAGGACACAGGAGAGGAGAAAGAGATTGATGAGTAGACTACACGGGAGGTAAGTATGACGTGTGTATGTTTATTTTGACTTGTAATTTTTAGTTCAGGTTTGCTTTACGACATTGGGCCTGGGTTGGATGGGTGAGCTGTCGTTGCAGGGAAGAGCATGTTTCCTTTCTCACTGAAAGGGAGAAGCAAATCAGGGGCATAGAGGGTGGCTGAGCAAGACCCCTGAGCAGCTTCACACCCCCTATAAATAGGCTTTTCAAGCCCCTCAGTTGCTGCTATGACTACTATGCCAATACCTAGATACTGCCTGTAAAACAAACAAACAAACAAACAAACCAACACATAAAACAGAAGTTTGATATTTAATGCCATACAGAAATCCGAAAATAAGTTATGGCCTCGTTCAGACTATACGCTCTGCCGTGCGCATTTTGGCAGCGCGTATAGTGTACGACACTCAAGAACGGTAGAAAGGCATAGACAGCCCTTCTACCGTTCCCATCATATGCGTTGCGTGGCAGCGCGATTGCGCTATGGCGTGCTGCATGCTTTTTTGTGAATCGCAGCGCAGATCCAATTCATTGTAATGAATGGGATCTGCAGCGCATAGCAGCGCAGATGGCGTGCGAACGGACGCGTTGCATTCCGATCGCACATCCATCTGCGCTAAATGATGTGAACGAGGCGTAAGGGGTTACCTGAGTTTTGGGTGCTCCTTGATACCTCCTTATAATATATATCAGAATAAGTCCAGCTAATCCAAAGAAGAGCCTGTCACTGCTAACCTATAATTACAATGAAAGTGATGAGCAGAGCAGTGAACCGAGGAAAGATAAAATCCGACAATACAACGTGGAAATGCACTTAGGGAGGGTCATCAGTAGCTTGTGCGAGTGGGTTTATGTCATGGTAATGAGAACATTTGCAGCTGATATAGCAGAAAAAAAACACTTCAATTGGCTCAGCAAGTGCCTAAGTGTATTCATAGTACTGTGATTCCAGCACACAGCACATAAACATGTATACCTCATGAATGATGGTGAAACTCTGAAGCTAATCTTCAGCCTGAGAAATAGTATACACAGAAGACATAAAAAACACACAAAATGTAATTCTGGTAATATATAGCGAAAGACTTTTCACCATTTCTTACAGGTATTTCTGTGTTACTTGTCACACCCCTATTATTGAAATAAAGGCCTTTTGGATCAACAAGCTGGGGATGCTGAAACCTACTAGAAGAATGAAGAATTTAGTTTAAAGTGGTTTCAGAGCTTCTTTTCACATTCTTAGGCTCCCTGCACACTGCAAATCCGATATGCAATTCCGTTTCCGATTTGCAATTCCGATTTTCCCTGAATGCAATCAACAGAAAAACTGAGGAAAAAATGCTGCATGCAGTAATGATTAAAAATCGGAATCGCATGTAAAAAAACGATTCGAAAATGGAATCGCATACAGTGTGCAGGGAACTTTATTGTCATTTTATTTATCTGTACCTTTAAGTATGTGCCCGCCCTTTAGTCGGTGTGACTTTAGTTGAGAGTTGCATAAAGGTGGTGACTTCTTTCAGATGCTTAGGTACTCGAGGAATTTATTTTTTTTGGCCTAAAATGTTGTACCAGCCAGGCTATGTAATATGTTTAAGGTGTGCTAATAAAACAAAAAATAAATTCTCTGTGTGCAGCTCTGGTTTGTGTGTGTGTTAAACATTGGCAGAATTGGGTTGATGGTTGCCCTCTTGAACCAAGAGGTCCTCACAGTTGTACTGTCGGCCATCACAATGACTGCGTGTTTGATCTGGCAGAAGCCCTCTGCCTAGGTACATATGGGCAGCAATTTTTAGCCAAGCCAACCATTTATGTTGATGTGCGGCGCTCGCACAGAAAGTGGTTCCTGAGAGTGGGAACACCATTAATGAAGTGTGATGGGTTTCACTGGTCTTTAGAGAGGTGAGCATTGTGGGTAATGCATAGCAGAGCCTGGTGTCAGAAATTAAACATTGAGCAACCTGACTGAGAGGGTTCTCAAGGCACTCATAAAGATAAAGCTATGGTAAGTACATGTCATAGTCCAGTTCAGCTGTGCTTTGCTTTCCCAGTGTGCCAGTCGACATGAGTGTTTTTTTTTTTTTTTTTTTTTTTTTTGCTCATACATGTGCAGTGGCGTTAACATGGTCGTGCATGTAGCAAACATCTTAGTGTCTGATTTTATCTCCTCTTGTCAGCTTAACTAAGTTTTCTATGTGTTACAAAACACTCTTTCTCCAGAGAGTTTCTTTTTCAGGATGATTGGTGTCTCTACTTTGTTCATCCTTAACAAGCAAGTTGGGTTATACTTTAAAGCATATTAGTAAAGGAACTGAAAGCCACACTATAAAATGTAACATCCATAAACATTACAAAGCCTCCAGCTATCTCATCAATAACATATCAAACACATACACGATGCAGAAATGTAAAATATTGATCCAAGGTCTCTCTGGCAATGTACTTTGTCCAATCCAGCTGGGAGCATTAAGGGTACTTTGTCTGTACTGATCTCTTCTCTATGTGGCTGTCTTTTGATCGTCTGGCTGCCACGCAGCCATAGAGCGCTTCATGCATACTTGTATAATTGATCTCTTAACCTTCAGCCATAATGGAAAATTTGATTTAACCTATTGATTGCGCAATTGCCATATTATCTTTAATGCACTGAAATTCAGGTTAAGACAAACATTCCTTCTACAGCATATAGATTTAAAGAACAAAGGGTGAAACTTTAACCACTTGACGACCAGGGGATTTTTCCCTGCGCTGTGCTGGGTGTGCTCTTCAGCCCCCAGCACAGATCATATTAGCAGCAGGGCAATCAGACTTCCCCCCTTTTTTCCCCACTAGGGGGATGACCTGCTGGGGGGGTCTGATCGCCGCCGCTCTGTGTGACAGAGCGGGGGGGGGGGGGCTCCTCAAAGCCCACCTCCGCAGTGATTCCCAGCCTCCCTCTCTTTCCCTCCCCTCCTCTTTCTGGGCGGCACAGAACGGCGTTCCATCCTGCGCCGCCTCTGATAGTATTCAGCCTATCAGATGCCGGCGATATCCGGCCAATTAGAGGCCGGGGATCGCCGATCTCCTTTACTGCGCTGCTGTCGGAGGATGTAAACACAGAGGATTTCTTCCCCGCATGTTTACAATTAGCCTGCAAGTTGCGATCGGAGGCTCGCAGGCTGTTCACGGAGACACCCTCCGTGAACTGACATGGAACGGTTTCCATGGAAACACCACTGCGACCTGCCGACGCCTATCGGTGTTAGGCGGTCGTTAAGTGGTTAATGTACAGTTACAGTAAATACATATATCTGTGCCCCCTCCACATTTGAATGTATTTATTTTCTGTATTGTAATAGTGTCAAGTACTATACAGTGTTTTACAGACTACATAGAATCAGTCACATTGTATCTAATTTACTTATGCTAGGTACACACAATGAGATTTTCTGGCAGATTTGCTGCCAGATCGATTATTTCCAGCATGTCCGATTTGAATTTGAAATGATTTTCCATTGAAGTGAATAGAATATCGATCAAAAATCAGATCAGACATAATGGAAATAATCGATCTGGCAGCAAATCTGCCAGAAAAGCTCATTGTTTTTACCTAGCATAACACTATGGTCAATTTTGTCAGATACTTTTAATCCAGTATGACCCAGCCAGTAACAATATAAGCACAGGGAATAATTCATGTTGTGTGCTTGTCACGATTCAAACCCAGGATCTTAGAGCTGCAAGGTACAAGCCCCAATCAGTCACCATGAGTCACTTTTAGGGTGTAATTTATTAACAATCACTGTGATGCAAGTTCTTCAGTTTTCTTTCACCCTATCACTGTCAAAACTGACATACCCTCTCTCAGTAGAGCGGTTGACCCCCAAGCTTGAGTGAAAGTGTGGCCTGCTGCTTTATGCCACAAGTTCTCAGCAAATTGTACGCGTATCTCAGAGGGTACTTCTGCTTTTTACCTTATTTTTTTTCTATAAAGCGCCAACATATTCCATAGTGCTGTACAGAGTAATAAATAAACATGGGGTACATAGTAATACAGACAGTGGTATACACAGAATAAAAAACAAAAGCAAAATAAAGACATTGGTACATAATATAATTCTGGTAGACATCATAGTAATTACAGTCACAAATGTAACATCCTACCTAATAAAACCCCTGTGTCTCTGCGCTCTATGTCCGTGTGTGTGTGTCGCTGCTTTGCGCTACTGTGCATGTGCGACAGAGACAGCTGTTGTTGGGACGGGAGCAGAACAGCCAGAGGGCGGCCAGGCAAGGAGTGTGTGCGGGCATGGGGTGCGCGCGTGGCGGGCGCTGACAGGTGGCGGACCTAGAGCCCGTTATTAAATGGGCTAAAGTCCCTAGTCCTATAGTATAAAACCCCTGTGTCCCTGTGTCCTTCTGGGTCCCTGCTTCCAGACCTGACAGTTTTCTGTCTGTGAACCTCATTGCATTGTGGAAAATAACAGCTTTTTCCAACTGCCAAGCAAGCAGTATCTTCCTCTGTGCATATACTTCGGACAGTGGTGGGGACGGGCGAGCGGGACGCATCTGTGCGCGCTTTGCGGGGGCGTAGCGGCCGTGGCCTAGCAGCCGTTTTTTAATGGGTGGGCCTATTTACTAGCAATGAATAATTTCCAAGACACCAAAAGGTGAGAGAACCCTGCCCTTGCGGGCTTACAATCTTAAATCGGACCCAAACCAAACATTTTTTTAAATTAAAAATATTTAGTTGCACCTCTATGACACATACAAAGATAAATAAACACTCCTTCAAACCTATGAGCATTTCAGTGCATGATTTTCACCCTTCTCTTTTCATAACTAGGGTTATACTGGGGGCAGCCATTAGCAATTCCTCCATTGCCGGACACCATATACTCCACCCGTTTGCTGGATTTTGTCCGGCAATTTGAAAGGAAGGGAGGGGTTCCACCAATAAATGTAAAATATTTATATTTGTCATCATGCAGCTGAAAAAAGGCTGCTATTTATTATTATAATTTAGAAAATAGATTTTATTTCTGAAATCTTGTATTTTTTAATTTGGGTCCACTTTAAGGAATAAGGAGGAAATAAGAGGTGGGTTAATTTATAATATACGTAGGAGCAGTGTTTTTTTGGTTACATTTAGTAAGGAGCACAACTTGGCCAGAGGTTGGAGGGCAATGGCCTTAGTTAGAAGGTAAGTAGAGGTTTTAGTTTACAAAACAAAGCATTATTTCACATAGTCAAGAGAGGAGTGATAGGGATATGTGCTCCTAATCGGTTTGCTTGGTTGATGCACTGTACGCTTGCATGCTGTATTGTGCATGTTGTGGGGCCAGAGTTATAATAATTACAGAGGAACTTCTGTGCGGTGTTTGTGACTTCGCAAAATAATGCATTGTTTTTCTAAGTAAAACCTCTGATTTTTAATTGGCTGTAGGGATAAGTGGTTCCTTATCATTTGAATTTGTATGTGAGCGTGCAAAGTGTTAATTAACTCTGCTATTTGATTGGCCACACGTCTTTTAGCACCTTCATCTTAATGAAGTGTCCTCCTTAGGGAGATGAGCCTGAATTCTGTCTTTAAAATCACATATTATTTAATCGTCATTGGATAGCACTGGAATGGATTTTATGGACGAGTAGATATTAGAAGGCATGAACAATAGACTTGCTTGAGAACCAATTAGGACTAATATCTGATAAAGATAGCAGTCAATCATACAACAAAGTGACAGTAGCACCAGTATTTAAAGCCTTACTTTTTAAAATAAAGTTTTCTACATAACCATAACCAGCATGCTGTGCATTACACTGACAAGACCTGACTCACCGCTAGCAGTCTGAAAGTACCATAGACATATCATTACATCGCATTGGGATGCAATGCAATGATATTGTCTGTTGTGATGGAACACAACAGATACAGTTAAAAGACCCTAGGAGAGGATAAGGAAGTTTAATGTAAAAATGTACACATTATGTGAGTGCAATAGTGTAGCCTTGGCTGCAAGGAAATTTATAATTTACAGTACATGCCCAGAATCCCCCAATAACAGATAATGTCAGTTAGAGTGTTCATACCATGCAGCCTTATCAACTCACTTATTTTACTTGGTTTCACTGGGCTCTACTGGGCCCCAGCAGTTATTTGCTATATGCTGGGATCCAGGTGGTCTGGATTTCTGGACCACCTTCTCCCCACTGTTTAGGAATTGCTCAGTTTCTTGGTTTGCCTGCTGGTGGCTGTGGGTGCCTGGGCTGTGATGAACTTCTGCTGCCCTCCAGTAGATATCTCTTTACTGCCTTTATGAGGACTTCTAGTTCCCTGTTTTACATGTGGGTGTTACCAGGCAACTTTGATCAATGGGGAAGATAACTCACCAGTAGGAGTGCCTAATTAATCATCAAGCAACACCTGATAATCTTCTTCATTTTCTTTCCTTGAGAACTTGGAAGAATATCCTGTGGCCAGACCCTTTGTTGCTGAGTTTTGGTCTGTACTCTGTATGAGCTCTGTGTTCTTGTGCCTGCCATGATTGTTGCTGTTTATTTGCCTGCAGTATTGGTATTCGGGTTCGGCAGGGATGATTTTGGGCGGCCGGATTCTCCCAACTGCCACTGTTCAGTGCTTCCAAAATGGAGGTATTGGGTCATGTGAGGTTCTGCATGTCACATTATGAAGATTCACATGGCTCTGGTGCTTCCTCCTTCCAAGGGGGAGGTATCAGGTCCCATGAATCGTGGCATAGCTTGCTGGGCCCTGGGCTCCTCCTCGCCCTGTCTGCTTGTTCTGTACTGGGCATTGACTATTGGGGGTGTTCGGTTGTCCCGGGTCGGCTGTACCGAGTTTGAACACTGGCACTATCTGCCTGTTGACATGGTACTGAGTTTTCTGTACATTTGCATATATCGTAATACTTTTTCTAGTTAGCTAGGATGTGGTGTTGTTGGGTTATAATTAATTGCAATGTCCGCTGGTTATTGTTTGACTTGAATTTGCTGCATTTTCATCTAGTAAATAAATGTACTTTTTAGAATAAAACATTTAAATGGTAAAAATTAATTTTTTTTTGCAGATTTAAATAACCATATTCTGCTACAAACTTACTGAAAAGGTAGATTTCATTTACATACCGTAATTCTTATTGTATCAAGACCAATGCAAAGACAACTGAGACAAAAGTGGAATAGTTACTCAGGGTAACCAATCAAGAACCAGTTTTGATTGCGCTTGTCTTTATACCTCTTCCCCATTTAATTCCTTCTATGCAACTAGTATCATAAGCTGTTTTTTCCTTCAAATTACACTTCCGCCATTGTAGCAAGTCATTCCTTATTGCTAATTGTGATACGCGAGTTACCTTGTTATAAAAACCTTTGCACAATGAGGCAAATGAAAGTGTCATTATAAATCAACTGACGGTCTCTCAGCCTATTCACCTGTTATTCACACAGTTCCAGGAAAGCGCAAGCAACCCCTGATAATATCATTTAGCTTTCCCTGTCAATGCACTCAGCTTGGCTATTGAGCGCATGAAGTGCATGTATGTACAAATACCAGATGCTTTATCCTTTGTAAACAACACATTTCCTCAAAATCAACAGCACAGAATTTCATTCATGGTGCCTGGGTGATGTTTAGTTTCAAAAGGTTTTATTGACAGAATGTCAAATTTTACAAACATTGTAAATAGGAATTTTCCCCAATAGGTGAAGTTTTAGCATCATAAAAGCAAGGAAAAAAGAAAAAAAATACAGAGCAAATAGAACCAGAACAACAGGTACTTGTATAAACTGTGGTCACAGAGGGCAGAAGAAACATAGAAACATACATGGTAAACATGTTTAAACCGCAAACCATAGAAAGACAGTGCAGAAGACACATGGCAAGGTCCATGGCCGCAAGCCCAAAACAGTGCTCAAGGGGTAAAACTAATGGTCGAAGTCCTGGGTTATGGACAAAGTCAAGCCAAGGCTGCCATGTTTTCATGAAAACATCATAGTGTCATTAACTATTGCTATTAATCTCTCCGAGATAAAGATGTAAAAAATAATAGCTTTAGTCAGATCAATCGAAAGTGTAGAAGTTTGTCACTGTCTAGCTATATGTAACCTGGCAGTCATGGCAATATGCTGCGCTAGCCTATGCAGTGGGAACTTCCAACCCCAAGGTTTATCCCCCATCAACAGTATCAGAGGATCTGGGGAAACAGTTCGTTTCAAAACTGTGCTAATAAGGACAGCTATCTCTTTGTTTTCATTAATGAAGAAAGAGCTGATTTAAAAAAAAAAACAAAAAAAACACTCTTTCTTTTATTTGCCCCTTAAATTGGCCCTAAACTGCGCTCCGTACATTGCAGTACCCTCTCATAATAGATTGTGAGCCAATCAGAAGTACAGCTAAGTGACACGGCTGTCCCCTGTATAGCGTTACACTAGATTGTAGCGCTGTACAATTGATTATTGCCTTTTTTTTTAATTACAGCATGCCAGCTCCGATCGTGGCTGGCAGGCTGTTAACGGCTCCCCACTCTGTTTACAAGCAGGGAGCGCACGCGCATACACACAGGCATTCCTTGCTAATCCCCACCTCCAGGACTTGAGGCCAATCGGTGTTGGGCAGTCCTGGATGTGCCACTCTCCCACCGCCCATTGGCGTGAGTCAGTCGAGAGATTGTTAAAAGGAGCAAGCCCCTAGCTTTCCACCAAGTAAAGGTGGGGCACCAGGGGAAAAAGCAGGGTTACCAAAAATCCGGGCTAGCGAGGGAAGGGGGGCTGCTAGTGTGCTGTTTGCTGTGGTTATAACATGTTTAGAGTCTTTTACAGTCTAAAGGAGTATAAAAAACAGAGCTCTTTACACAGTACCAACTGTCCTCTTTTGGAAGAGCCATCCCTGTATGGAGAAAAATCCCCCTTTGCATTTTTCCTCCTTAACAGTTACTTGTTGTAGATTAGTGGCAAAGATCTAAATCAATAAACTCTGAAGAGGTTTATGCTTTAGTAGACTTATGCTGAGTTTTAGAATTATTTAAATGGACCCTGCACAGTGATAAAAAAAAATCTGGACTTACCTGGGGCAGCCTCCAGCTAGTGTTGGGCGAACACCTGGATGTTCGGGTTCGGGAAAGTTCGCCGAACATGGCCGCGATGTTCGGCATGTTCGGGCCGAACCCCGAACTCCCCGAACATCCCGCTTTTGGGGGCCCTATGGGGTCGCAGGCATAAGGGGGGAGCATGCCCCGATCGCGGGGGGGTCAGAAATTCCCCCCACCCCCTCCGCTAGCGCTCCCCCCTCTGCCCGCTTCCCCATACAAAAGTTTAATGAAGTAAAACAGTACCGGTCCGGTGCGGTGGTAGTGGCTGGGTGGCTGGCAGTGGGCGGCACTGTTTAGTGAGTGACTGAGGAGGAGGAGTCCGGAGAGTGACGCGTTGATGGAGGCCGGGCAGCGGGCGGTTCAGCAGTAGTACCGTACTACTGCTCAACCGCCCGCTGCCCGGCCTCCCTCAACGCGTCACTCTCCGGACTCCTCCTCCTCAGTCACTCACTAAACAGTGCCGCCCACTGCCAGCCACCCAGCCACTACCACCGCACCGGACCGGTACTGTTTTACTTCATTAAACTTTTGTATGGGGAAGCGGGCAGAGGGGGGAGCGCTAGTGGAGGGGGTGGGGGGAATTTCCGCCCCCCCCCACGATCAGGGCATGCTCCTCCCTTATGCCTGCGACCCCATAGGGGGGCAGTATTCGGCCGAACAGGGCCCTGTTCGGCCGAACAGGGGCCCTGTTCGGCCCTGTTCGCGGCCATTTAGTAGTTCGGGGCGAACCCGAACTTAAAAGGCCGAACACCATCAGGTGTTCGGCCGAACTCGAACATCACCCGAACAGGGTGATGTTCTGCAGAACCCGAACAGTGGCGAACACTGTTCGCCCAACACTACCTCCAGCCCTCCGTTGCCCATGAGCTCCCTCAGCATTCTCTGGGTCCCCTCCATGCTCCTGCTGGCGGCCCGGTTAGCCTGGTGACTTCTGGCAAATTTGTGAGCAACTGCGCATGCGTTCCTTTAAACAGGCACAGAATGCTATTGTGGACGGGAACCCGAACAAGGATATGCGGACCAGAGCCGCATAGGCGCAGTGGCCCTCTGACGTACAGTCAGCGAAACTGCACCGCGGCGGGAGAACGGAGGATTGTTGAGGGCTGGCGCGGGCACAGGACTGCTGCAGGGGGCTGTTAGAAGCCCCAGGTAAGTGAATCTCTTTTTTTTTAATCACTTTAACCACTTAAGCCCGAAGGGTTGAAATTTTTTTACATCCGAACAACTTTCACCCCCCATTCATTTGCCAATAACTTTATCACTACTCGTCACAATTAATTGATCTATATCTTGTTTTTTCCGCCACCAATTAGGCTTTCTGTGGGTGGTATATTTTGCTAAGAGCCACTTTACTGTAAATGCATTTTAACAGGAAGAATAAGAAAAAAATGGAAAAAATTCATTATTTCTCAATTTTCAGCCATTATAGTTTTAAAATAATACATGCCTCCACAATTAAAACTCACGTATTGTATTTGCCCATATGCCCCGGGTATTTCACCGTTAAAATTATGTCCCTATCACAATGTATGGCGACAATATTTTATTTGGAAATAAAGGTGCATTTTTTCCGTTTTGCGTCCATCACTGTTTAGAAGCCCATAATTTATTAAATCATATTGATATACTCCTTTGACATGCATATTTAAAAAGTTCAGACCCTTAGGTAACTATTTATGTTTTTTTTTTTTTTTTATTATTGTAATTTTTTTTTATTTTTTTAATTTAAACTTGTATGTGGGTATTTTTTGGTGTGGGAGGTAAACAGGGTTTTTTTTAATATATTTATATGTTTAATTTGAAATTTTTTTTTTTTCAGGTGTAATTTGCTATTTGGCCACAAGATGGCCAGAATCAAAAAGTCCTGGGAGCAATCGATCTCGCTCCCAGGCAGAAGAAAGGAGCCCAGAGCTCAGAAAAGCCGCAGCATCTGAAGAGATGCTGTCGGCTTTTCTCCGGGGGGGTCCGATCAGCGAAAGGGATTTATAATCCCTTTCACTGATCGGTGGGCTAGCGGCCAGCAGCGGGGGCGCGCACGGGGGGGCCCGCGGGAGCGCGCGCGACCCGCGGGAGTGCGCGCAGCCCAACTGGACGAGAAATCTCGTCCAGTTGGGCTTAAGTGGTTAAAGAGTAACTGTCAGGCTGCAAAAGCTAATTTAAACCTCTATTCTCCTGTGTTAAACAGTTTAGAAGGAAGCCAAAAAGACAATACTGAAGTTAAAAATCTCTCTTACTTTGATGTTTGCTGAACAGCAAGGTTCTGTATTCCCAAGCTCCTAAGGAGGCTGGCAGGACGCATAACAGATACTGCAAAGCATTCTGGGGCTGCTTCTTCTCCCCAGTGCACTCCCTTGGTCCTTCCCTTCATTTCCCTATCTGCTTTCACAGTGGGAAATTACAGGCTCATGTTACAGCAGCTTGTTCTGTTAGAGTATACTGCTTGAGTCCGCTATTGTTCCTAGCCACATGGCTAATGAATTAATTCACTGCACAGTAGTGTTGTCCAGATCATGAACCATTAGGATCTTTGCTCCTGATCTTTTTTTATGTGAGTCGAATCATCAGGAAGCAAGGGAAGGGAGGATATTACATCACAATTGGCTTCATACAAGACAGACAAACATGGAACCTGCCATGAGCTGTCAGGAGCATCATTCTCTGCAAATACTATATAAAAATTCTGTGAAATCCAAACGTGGACAGTGAAATGCATATGTAATGTAAGTACAGCCAATATTTAGCTACTGATATATGTGTTTTTTTTTCTCTGAGACCCTATACCTAACAGCTCCTCTTTAAGGAAGATGGCTGACTGTTTAAAGGACACTTGAAGTGAGAGGGATCTGAAGGCTACCATATTTTTTTTCCCATTAAACAGTGCAAATGCAATGGCTGTCTTGCAGATTCTCTGCCTCTAATACCTTTGGGATGCTCCCCTGAATGAGTCACGTTATGACGAAACATATAGGGTGGAGCCTGGTGGTATGCTGATGCCACTCGGAAGTAGACAAGCCGGTAGACATGTGTTGCCCTGTGTTTCGCGGTCTGGTGTTGCCAGACTATGTAAACGGTTGCCAGTTGTATTAAAATTTGTATCAATCTATACTCGAATGAATCCAGAGTTTTCTTTTTAACACGCAAATTGAGAAGTGGCCGGCTGGTGAATGTACTCACAAGGGAGGTGCATTAGATCCCTTTCCATAAACAGTGGTAGCACACCCTGCTGGAGTGCAGCACTTGGTGGAAACTGTAAATGATTTTTGGCTGTACTTACCACTATGTGCGAAATTTAATTTATTCCTCAGGGCATCCTTCTCTATCATTATATTGCAAGAGATGGAAGAGGAAGCGCAGCTACTCTGTGCCTATAGGAGACACCAGACAGTGCGGGGCTACTGGTATCATATATCATATCCCTCTCACTTCAGATGTCCTACAGCATATTTTGCCAAAATTAATCAATGACCTCAATTCACTAAGCTTAATCAAACAATGTATCTGTTTGATTAGAATCTAAAGCTCTAGAAGTAGCAGTTGTAGAAAACAGTGCATACACAATTTTATTATGCCTCATATAGCATTTTGAACAGTAGTCAGTGTTTATGTGTGTTCTTTGGCAAGGACCCCATCAAAAGATTTGCTGAAGAGGTGGCAGTGGTTTCTAGTTACTCTCCTAGTTAAAAATATACACTTTGTGTATATAGGCAAGTATTAAGCCTTTTAAATTTCAGGAACACCGCTGAGAAGCTGGGATCTACCTTTCCCCTTGTACACAGCAAACCTGGACAAAGGCAGACCTCGCTGCCTTTTCTGAAAGCATGTGGCCTACTGGAGACATGGAGAAAGCTGAAAAAGGGAAAATCAATAATGTCATGTAACTACATTATTGATTGGTTTTCTTTTTGACTACTTGAGCTGTTTCTGCTAAGTAGCATCTACTTTAAATACAAATTTAGCAAACACAAGCAGGAGCTCTACGTATTTTTTAATATCTATTTATTAACAGGTTCACTTTAATCTACATCATCTTTCTGAATGAACCAACTGACCGGGCCTAGAGCCACAAACCAAAAATGTCAGAGAGTCCTACTAGAATTCCCTTATGTTTCTGGTGGGTACCGTATGTCCTGCAGAATTAGTTCCATGGCATCGTAGGTCTCTTCAGTATTGGTGGAGTTAATGGTTGATACTTTCATCCTTTTCAAACAGAAAATACAAGAAGTGCGCTTGTGAGTCAGTTGTTGTGTAAATAGAACTCTGCTCTGATTCACAGACTAGGGTGAAACTCTTCCTTCTAATTATTCTGCAGCTGTGAACGTGTAAGGATTTTCAAAGGACTACAATTAATGGAGTGCTTGAATAGAGTCTGATTAAAGGCAGTAGGGATTCAAATCCTCTGAGAAAATCTACAATATTATTCTTGCTCTGAAGTCCAGAGATAAAAAAAACAGACACTTTAGCTGAATTTAAGCTGAAAATGAGTCAAGCTCAGTAATCATGACTCTGAAAAACAAAGCTTTTGCTACTGGGAATAATGCATGTGATTTATATGAAACTGAGTGTGCCAATTCCAAATCTATACTCAAAATTTGTCTATCACGTCAAGATTAAAGCAACACTTGTAACATTTTAGCTGTGTGTAAGAATCAAAAGGCTCCCCTCTTTACTCTTTTGGGGAAAATTTTACTGTAGCTTCGCCCCTGAAGGATTCTCTGCTACAGCAGCCCAGTTACTAAAGCTGGTGGGAGGCAGGGGTATAAGAATAGGGACTGCAGCCCCTGCACCCACCCTCCCTCACCTCAGGCTCTCACCTCAGCACGCTCCCCTCCTGCAATTATCAGTGGCAGAGGGTGGCGGCAGGAACACATACCTCCATGCGTTCCACGCGCCAGAGGTTTCGATCTCTAAGTGTCTGACGTTACTTCCTGTTTAAACGGGAAACCGGAGATCGAACCTCCGCGGTGGATGGAGGTATGTGTTCCTGCCGCCACCCGCTGCCGCTGATAATTGCAGGAGGGTAGCGCGCTGAGGGGAGAGCCTGAAGTGAGGGGGGACTGTCCCCCCTCCCTGCTGATGTGTGGCCATGCTCTCTCCTCAGGCTGTGACCCCTCCTGCTCCCCAAAACAGCCCTGAGCGGACCCAGAGGGGGGGGGGGGGATTTTTTTTGCAGGGGGCCCGGTGATTTTTAGTTAGGCCCCTGGTGGGAGAGGTTTCATATGCTAAAGAGCCTGGAGCCTGATAGCGCCAGTGCTGTTGCTGTGTAATAGCTGCTTTGCCATTGCAGTAGAATAGTGAATCTTTTGTGAGCTAACGATAAGTAGGTTCAGCTGTGTCATTATTTGCTAGATTTGTGGTAAATACTCTCTGTTTAATCAATGCAAGAACCTGACTAAGAGGGTAACCATTGCTTAAAGTTATCACTTCAAATATCAAACTGGAGATCAGGATAAAAGCTAGGCTTCTCATATCTGATGTGAGGTGTGTTGCATTGGCCTATCATAATGGCTGAATGCAAAGAGGAATATAATAAAATTGCTATACCTTTGGTTTTGCATGAACAAAGTTATAGGACTGCTACTTCTGTATGACTAAAATTGCTGTATTTTTTAAGAAGAATAAGTCAAACATAATTTATACTTATTGTGAATCTGCACTAAAGCCAATGCCACATGATGAAAAGAATTCAGTTTCCAGTATTGTTTCACTAAAATACACCAGATTGGGCTCCCAGTATATATCAAACAATTGTTAGTCACTCAATCAGGCTGATACTCATCATATGAGGAGCTCACAGGGCTGGGCAAATACACAGAGCAAAATATAAAGGGATCTGTACTCAAAACTCACAGATAGCCAGCAGCTAAAACAACATCCCAAACTAAACAAGATTGTTGGTTCCACATATCCAACATACATGTTGGTTAAACCTCTCTTCCGGTGTCAAGGCCAATCTCCTAGAGGGGTCCCTAACATTAACTGTGGATGCATCTGCATTCTACATTTACAATGAGCGTGTACACGATTGGACACTTCTGATATAGAATAAAATGCCTAAGAGCAAACTTGCCTGAAGTCACCCACAGGGCCCTGGGCTCCCAGTATTCCGGTGCTACTATCGCTATTCTTACACGTACGCATCATCTGTATCCGAACTCAGCACATCTATTTACATGTGATCATCTCACGTCAGCTGACAAGGTGTACAGCAGAGTAAAGCATGGAAATGATGTTTACAGGCAAAAGAATTAGAAACTTGCCTCAAGATAAAAAAAAAGTGAAACAAATATTTATATAGCTATGTGCCCGTAGATATCAGTATTAGGCAGCCATATGCCCCTCCCCTTCTGGTATAAGTAGCCAAATGACTTCCCCAGGATAAGTATCCAGATCACTCCTCAGAATAGGTAACCAGATGACCCCTACAGTTTAAGTAGCCAGCTTTGTATGTCAATCGGAACACTGTGCCTCCAGTGTCCCCCTCCTTTCCCCTGTTCCTTGTTTCTGTGGCCCCTATGTGCTTTACTCACTGCCAAAAAGTCTCACACAGCTCCAACAAGCTCTTATTCTTCTTCTCCTTTAATGTGGAAATTTCATCATTGTGACAGGTGTGCCATTTGTATCGCTGGGTCATTTGTAAGTCGGGATGTATGTAATCCGGAGACTACCTGAACTTATGCATGGTATTTAAGATCCTCTAGGAAAGATCTTGAGTCTGACAATTTTAATAGACCCTCTTTTTTGAAAAGGATGGGAAATAGAGAGTCCAAAGTAGATGAGAAACTGGGGGAGCAGGCATGTATGGTGAGCTGTCCTGATGCTCACCGCTCCCCCGTTCTCCTTTCTGCCCCCTCCGGTACCTGTAATTGCCCTTAGGCCCTGTCTTCCGGTTGGCTTAGTCGGGACTCAGTGCGCCTGCGCTGGCCGGGCTGCACGCGTACTACAGCACACAACCATGGCCGGGAGCGCTCTGTGCATACATGTGACGCCGACCGGAAGATGGGGTCACAGGACAATTACAGGTACTGGAGGGGGAAGACAGGAAAACGGGGGGCGGGGGATGAAAGGGGGGGGGGGTTGAGCAATGAGCATCAGGACAACTCACCATACATGCCTGCTCCCCCCGTTTCTCATCTTCTTTTGGGCTCTGGTATTCTTTAATACCAGGGTTTGAACAAATACACACAAAATAAGGTGTTTCCACTCAGAGAGATCATACCCACCTGCTACTTCTTCTCCTCTTCCTACTAGGTAAAGTAAAGGGATTTTTTTTATATGTGTGATTTTTATGTGTGTGTGTGTGTGTGGAGGGGGGGGAGGGGGGAGGTGTGTTTTTTTAAATACTCCCACCAAACTAGAAATTACTCAATAAGTTTGATATTTTTTTTTTATTGCTAAGTACTGAAAGATTATTTTCAGATAAGATGACAAATTATCTCCTTAGAAAAAACTTAGAAGAAAAATATGGCCCTCCCTCTCTCTTTTTTTTTTTCTATTATAAACGACAAATACCGTTTGATAAGAAGCTGAAGTCAATTAATTTGGGTTCTAACATTCTAACATAAGTACTCACATTGTACCGCCAGAATGCATCATACTTCAAGACACAAAAGCTGTATTCTGAGTAATCATAACACAGTTACAAATAAAATAACCCTTTTTTCCTGGTATGACATTTATAAAGTGGTGATGACTGGACAGACTGTGCCTTATTAACAGTTTGCCTTTACAGAGAGTAATTGCAGTCATACAAAGGATGAGAATCACAACAATGTACTGGGATCATCAGGTTCTACCTAGCACTTAACAATATATTAGGTGTCCTCTTTATTTTAATTTCTGTGCCTGAATTGATATATAGTATATATATGCTTTTATTTTTTTAAAAATAAAATCATAATACAAACTGTAAACCTAACAGCTCATCTCTGGGTCACTTTAAGGACTGGGTTAAAGAGGCAACCTAACAACATATCGTAGAATGTAAACTATTCAGGATACCCAACTTTACATGAATTATCCTGGTTTCACATCGGAAACCCTTCCTATATCTATACATTGCTGTATATGGGTATGTAACTCCACCCTCCTAGTAATGCTTAGCCTAGGCTATGGTGCCATGCAGCTTTCTGCCCCAGAGCATACTGGGAGACCAGGTGTGGCTTCTGCTGACAAAACAAACATTCCACAGTGATGCACCTTCCCGGAAGTAAAGATGTTGCCACCTGTGATGAAATGAAGAATGTAAAGCAGGGTGAGGAAAGATTTTACAATGGGTACATGAGGTAAAAGGACAAAAAAATATTGTTGCAATATTGTTGCACCACAACCTCTACATGTGGTTAGCCCACCACAAATAACTAAACGCTATCAAAAAAATTGCCTATACAAGCCACTTCTGTAGTAGATACCGTATTTCGCGCCATATAAGATGCTCCGGAATATAAGATGCACCCAGGTTTAGAGGGCAAAAAACAGGGAAAAAATATATAAACTAAACCTGGTGCGTCCATATTTCAGGAGTGTCTTGTACATGCCCTCCCTCAAATGGTGTCCTCTTGTGTACCTCATGTGTCCTCTTATCTCGCCCTGTCTACCCTAAGTGTCCTGTGGTCTCCCCTTGTGTCCTGTGGTCTCCCCTTGTGTCCTCTGGTCTCCTCCCTGTGTCCTCTGGTCTCCTCCCTGTGTCCTCTGGTCTAATCCCTGTGTCCTCTGGTCTCCCCCCTGTGTCCTCTGGTCTCCCCCCTGTGTTTTCTGGTCTCCCCCTGTGCCCTGTGGTCTCACCCTGTGCCCTGTAGTTCCCCCCCCCGTGCCCTGTGGTTGCCCCCCGTGCCTTGTGGTTGCCCCCCGTGCCCTGTGGTCTCCCCTTGTGCCCTGTGGTTGCCCCCTGTGTCCTCTGGTCCCCCCCTGTGCCCTGTGGTTGCCCCTCTCTGTCCTCTGGTTCCCTCTTGTGCCCTGTGGTTGCCCCCGTTTCCTCCCCCCCCATGCCCTGTGGTTGCCCCCATGCCCTGTGGTCACCCCCGTGTCCTCTGGTCCCCCCTGTGGTCGCCCTCCTGTGTCCTCTTGTCCCCCCTGTACCCTGTGGTCCCCCCTGTGTCCTCTGGTCCCCCCTGTGGTCACCCTCCTGTGTCCTCTTGTCCCCCACTGTACCCTGTGGTTGCCCCCCTGGGCCCTGTGGTTACCCCCCTGTGTCCTCTGGTCCCCCCTGTGGTCGCCCCCTTGTGTCCTCTTGTCCCCCCTGTACCCTGTGGTCCCCCGTTTGTCCTCTGGTCCCCCCTGTGGTCCCCCTCCTGTGTCCTCTTGTCCCCCCCTGTACCCTGTGGTCCCCCCGTGCGGCTTCCTCTAGTGCCGGCTTATAATGACACGTCATTGATGCCGCGATGACGCGTCATTAGAAGCCGGTACTAGAGGAAGCCGCACACTGAAGCCGGATGTCTTCAATCGCCGCGGGCAAGATGGAGGAGGTAAGCTGCTGCCGCTGACTGCATGGGAACCCGGAGACATAAGCGGGGGCGTCTGAGACATAAGCGGGGGGCAGGCCAGGCCAGCGGGGACACATGAGGACGCTGGAGGGACACAGGCAGGGAAACCCTGATGGCGGCGGGTCGGCGGTTCGTATCGGCGGGCGTATGGAAGTCGGGGATTCCCTGTGTCTGCCGTATAAGACGCAGGGACTTTTTCTCCCCATTTTTGGGGAGAAAAGGTGCGTCTTATACGGTGAAAAATACGGTATATATTATAACACTTTATTAATGCAAAAGATAAATCAGAAACCCATTTAAAGATACATTAATTACATGTGTTGAATATCTCCTGGAGAATGTAATAATCTCATAACGCCTCACTATAAAAGTACATCTGTATTGAACCTTGGTTCCTCTAGATAAAGTGCAATTATGTCATATTACCTGCAATAATCTCCCAAAAAAATGAAAAGAAGTAAAATTCAAAAATGATATTCCAATAATTATTATTATAATTATATTACAATTGTAACGATCGGTGAAGCACAGAGAGGATCTGATTACCAGTGATCTGCAGTATCACAGGAAATACAGATGTATACCAGATTATACGTGATCTGCAGTATCACTGATAATCCGATATACTAGCTAACCTCTGTTCACCTGAGTAGAGTGTAGTGTTTGGTGTAACTGTAACACTTTGAGGACTAGGCCTCAGTACAGCAAGGAGAACTGCACAGATTCCTTCCGCAGACTTGAGCTCTCCAAGACGGGAGGAGTCAGACTGACAGTAGGAAGGACAGACTGAAAGCAACCTTCAGGAGGAAGGATCACTAACAGAGCGAGGAACCGCCTCTAACAGTAAGGTCGGTTCTCGGGGTCGGACAAGCCAGGTCGTACACACACGGACAGATAAAGTACAAGATCAGGAGGCAAAGGCGGAGTCAAAGTACAGGCAGGGTTCAGCAACGGGGTATCAGATATATCGGGGTACAAAATCAGGAGGCAGAAGCAGAGTCAAAGAACGAGCCGGGGTTCGGCAACAGAGTATCAGAAAATATCGAGGTACAAGATCAGAGTTCAGGAGGATAGTCAAGGCAGGCAAAAGTCATAACAGATAATCACAATCAAACTAGTACTTTAGCTATCAACAGAATCTAGCTAAGTGTAGGATTACAGCTCCAGCTGGTCCCGGCACACTTGCGGATCTGACTACGGATCTGGGTGCTCCCACATATGTGATCGCACGCCAGACAAAGAGCAAGTGAACAACCAGCAGTATATATACTCTAGGACCTTTCCAGGACCTCCCTAATTGCTGGTCCAATGGGAGCAGTGGAATTTGTCAGCTGACCCAGCTGGTCAGACGACACCCTTCTAACTGCTATTTAAACTCTGCCTCTGTGCTCGCGCGCGTGTAAGTCTGAATCTTGGTGGACTATCAGTCCCAGCCACACCAGTACTGTCATGCAATGTATCTAGTGCGGGGGCCGCCTCTGATGCGGATTCCGCCGTTACCAATGCGGATTCCGCCGCTCTGCCTAAGCGGCATGCGGCGGTTTTTTCGCGTTGTGACGCGCTGCTGAACGCGGAAACAGCCGCCTCACTGTGAGAGACGGCGGCTCCGCCGCGTTTCCTCACAACAATTCAATATGACGTGAAGAACAACATATGGCCGTAATAAACAGTGTATAAAAAGAAAAGTAAACCTGTGGAACCAGGAGGTACCTATAATGTAATGTTCAAGCGTTTGACTTACTATTCCAGGGGAAATGAGGGGGTGGAGGGATGTACATACTTTATTGTCACTATTTGTTTTTGCTGAGGGATATTGCAGAAGTTACATTTTCAGAAATATCCCATCATATTCCCTCTTATTCTCCTCTTCTTACACTGACCTTCCCCCCTTTTGATGCAGCAACCTTCCTCTCTTCAGTCCTAACACTAACCTTCCACTCTCCTCTCCTACCATTCATCTTCCTCTCTCCACTTTAACATTAACCAACCCCTTCACCATTACCATGATTTGAGTTTGGGTACAATGTAGATTAATACCAATCAGAGCTCCATTGCCACCACTTGCCCACAAGTGCCTGTGCCAAATTTCAGATCAGCTGCATGATAGTCAGAAACTTGGCTATCTCGTAGCTGAGCACTGTTATCGTGCGCCAAAAACCAGGTCCCTAATAACCCATACCTGCAAAGTTATATTGCAGTCTATGGGTTGCTGAGATGCAGCATGCACCCCGTGCACCGAAGATGCCTGCTTCGGGTGGAGGGGAACAAGCTTACTAATGGCCCCACAAGTATCACAGGAGTGGATACCTGCTTCTTTAGTACCAGTGTGTAATGACTCTTAACCATGTTTTTATAAATGGTAAGAGAGATGCCCAACCCTAACGTTTAACCAAGAATGATGTTGAGCAGTGCATAACTACAGTGGAGCAGCCCCTGAGAGGTAAGGGGTGGGGCTCCAGCTACTAACCTTTCCTGCCTTCGATACTAAGCATCAGGTATTTTTGTAGCTACCCATGTTTGGGTGTAAAGATCCCATGTAAGATAGGCCACCAGGCTTTGAGGGTCACCAAGGAGAGGCAAGAGAGGGTTGGTGAACACTAAGGGGGCCCCATAAAAATTTTGCTGGGGGAAGATGTGATTTGCAGTTATGCCCCTGATGCGGAGGGTTACACAAGTGTGGAAATGATGTATGTCGTAATCACTTAGAGCCCTGGTATTAAAACCGTTGACTGAATCTGGGATTACAGACAGAACCAAGAAGACACACAAAATTCTCCAGAATGCCTGAACAATCTACTACTTGAGCACTTACAGAAATAAGCTCCAAATATATTTTAAACTGATAACTATAAGTAGATTTCCTTTTCCTTTTTGTTTTGTTTTTACTGTTAGCAGCACTTTCTTAGAAAATGATTGATTAAAAAAAAAAATCCATCGCATTACTTTTGAAAGCATACATGTGTCATAACATTTTTCACTGTGTCCAAAAGTTCTGCACACTACTGTGTATGTATGGCAAGGAAACATCTACATTTCCTTTGTAACAGTCAGAGTTTGATAAATGCTCCCATCTGTGCACTTAAATCTTTATATGCCTCACTTTTGAAATATCTAGCAGTCTGTTTATGCAATAAATTGTAGGCAGAAAATTGCGTGGGAACTGATTGAGTGTAATTATTAACATCATCTATTTTCAACATGGTAGCATACAAAGAGCTGTGTGAAAGACAATATACTTGTACTTTGTGACAGCTGAACACTGGCATTTGCTCACAGAACAGGAGTACTTTGGAGATTAATATTCCAATTCATAGGTATGTATTGGGCCACACTAGGAACTGAATCAACAATGATTTGCATCTGTTATGGAGGGAATTGATGTTCTATTTCATGATCAATATCATTTTCAGCATTAGATATTAAAAATATCCATCATCCCTTTCTGTAAAGCCAAAAAACTGTTTGTTTTCATTTGAGCTTTAAAAAGGTAAAAAAATATTAGAAGAAACATACTTACATAAGGAGAGGGAAGCCTCAAGATGCTTCAGAGGCTTCCCACGCTGTCCTCTGGTCTTCCCCTGCTGCCTGGGATCCTCCAGCCGATCGGGCCATGCTCCTCTTCTGGCCTAAGTGTGGCTGTAACGATTGTGGAATTCTCTCCGTGATCAGCGCACAAGACGTGCGCTGACACATGCGGAAATCCTCCACAAGCGTATAATTTGCGGGAACGCAGCAAAAGGTGCAATGCACCTGTAGAGGGAAATTCCTGTCGACAGGGGGAGCTGTGGAGTGCAGAGGAACAGCTCCTCTGCCCTGCCACACACACCAGACAGGAATTGCACGAAGGGAAGAAACGCAGGGCAAGATAGCCCTGAAAGAGAGAGATCAAAGCGACAGGGGGTATGCGTGTTCACCAAACTAGTCGCCACCCTGCGACGATGAACACACAACCATGAAGACAAAGTGAGAAGGCAATAGCCAGAGATGGCGATTGCTAACAGCGACACAAGACCGAATAAGCACAGATGAGGAATGTATGTATGTCCACCAATCTAGCCGCCACCTGCGACGGCGGACACACAACAAAGGAAACCAAGTGAGAACGCAATCGCCTGAGAAGCGATTGCGAATGAGATTGAGCAAAGGGACAGATTGTATGTGTGTGCACCAAACTAGTCGCCAACCCGCGACGGTGCATACACAACAGCAGATATGAAGCAGGAACGCAATCGCGAGAGAGGCGATTGCCAGAGGTGACACAAGGCTACAGCAGGCAGAGCACGAGAGTAGCAAAGGCACAGCAAATAATACAATGAGAAGATAAGGAAAATAACAAACGCTAGCTAAACGCGAACACCGCACTCATTCGCAACAATGCACGCGTTTATGCACGGTCTCCGCGTGATAAGCACAACAGAGACAAGCACGCCTAACTAACCACCGACAGACAAACATGAAACAGAGGACGCTAGCGCTTGCTTAACGGTTACCTCACCGAGCCTCCAGCAAGCGTTCGTAGCAGACAAGACAGATACACGAAAACAGGAATCAGCGAGAGATAGGATCCACAGCACTAGCGCAAGAGGCTAGTGCGATCCAGGAAGACAGAACAGAAGGATCCACAGCACTAGCGCAAGAGGCTAGTGCGATCCAAGTACAGCAAGAGAGTAGCAGACCAGAGGATCCACAGCACTAGCGCAAGGCGAGTGCGATCCAGGCAAGACAGATCAGAAGGGGCTACTAGTAACAACCGCTGTTCAGGTTAGCACCCAGACACACAGAACGATTTCCTGTCGACCACCGCTGGGACAGGACAATCGCAGCAGACAAACAAAACAGATAAGCAATCCTAACTGCCCTAGGGAAACCTGCCTAGTGCAGTCCCAGGAATTACTCTAAGCTAAGCTATATATCACATGGTATATATAGAGCAAGCCTACAAAGGATGTGGCTAGGCAATCTGCATGACAAACGTATGCAAATTCCTCAGCAGCAAGCTGCACAACTGACAAAAGGTCTCTCTTCCAGAGATCTGCAGAATGCAGACCTGAACAGTGGTCAAAAGGCTGCCTGCCTGCGCAGGCAGCCGAGCGGATCCTCACAGTACCCCCCCCCCCCCCTCTAGGGTCGGATTCCAGACGAGCCTCTAACCTGATATTTGCAAAAGACTCTAACTAAAGACTCATGAAGGTCAGGACAGCCCGACAAGGCCCAATTCCAGAATCAGTCCACCCGAAACCGACCTCATCGGAAGCAGAAGCCACCAAAACATGCTCATCAGTACTACAAGTCTCAGCGTAACACCCATCAGGACTGTGAATGCCCGAGAAGAAGCCATCGACACCCTCCAGACAATACCCACCACCTTCCAGGGAGCGTCCGAAAATACCAAATCTGCCACAATACCTGTTTGAAGTGTCCCTTTCAACACAAAATCCACTGTTGATCCTATCCAGGGTACCAAGCAAAATTTCTCCCAGAATCTCCCAGAACCCTTTGAAGCTCTGCAGGGATCCCAAGAGGCCAGAACGCTCACCAGGCCCACATGAAGAACTACCAAGAACCCCTAAGGAGCCTATGATTACTCTGGACTCAAAATTACCAGGACACCCACCAAGATCAGGACTTTCAGGGACCACCTCTGGGCATGCAAGCAGGCAGGGAACATCAGAGCATGTCTCCACCAAGGAAGCATCTGAGCATGCTGGTAACCGAGGCACACTTGGGCTTTCTGGGTCACAGAGCACATTGGGGTACACCAGCACAGGAGAAACCTCAGGACATGTCGGGGAACTGCCAACCTCAGAGTCCGACACGACAAGACCAAAACCAGTACCGGGCAGAAAATCTTCACGAGTAGAGGTCACAGGTACTGGTCTTTCAAAAGAAGACTCGGACTTAAATTCAGAATTTTCTGTGACTGTAATATCATCATTGACTACATATGAGTGAAGCTCCACCAGAGCTGCAAAGGTAGTCAGCACAACAGCAATGCCTACTGAAGTGGGCAACACCTCAGAAGGACTTGGGGGGCAGGAGACATCTCCTACAAGTTCTGCACCCTTTGGGAGGAACTCGGAGGTCTCCAGGACATCAGACAAGACCTCAGGAACATCATTTTCCAAGTTTTCTGAGAAGGATTCTGAACTATCCATGTTACAGGGCAAAACTGGAACTTTATTTTGTGAACAGGGTAGATGTCCCAGGGAAGGTTCCACCATAAACTGAGACTGAATTTCATCATCATGAGCGGAAGGTACAGGAATATTTACTGGAACACACACTGACTCCCTAACTTTAATCTCACTGCACCCAGAATTTTGCGTAGCAGTCAAACTAGCTTGCAACTCCAAAACTGCAGAAAAACAGGTGAGTATAGTAGCAATACCTAGACGAGCCTCTAGGGACACTGCAGGAGACTCTAAACAAGGCCATATTAACTCATCCAGAGTACAGGGTGCAGAATCAGGACTTTCCTCAGAACAAGAAAGGGACTCACAAATGTCAGTGCGAGTGGAGATCATGTTTTCATTCATGGTACAGGGCAGATTCAGAGAAAGCTTCTCTGGGCAAAGCAAAGAAGCTTCAGCATCAGATCCGCAAAACCGAAGCACTGTCTCACTCTTAGATTCGGCTAACAATGTCAAATCCGAGGAGTCAGAACGCAAAACTTGCGAATCAAAAATCGCTTTAGGTTGTGAAACTGATGCTTCCATAGCGCAAACCTCCGCGATCTGCGGGGCAGACTGTAAGGCGTTCAGGACAGAAACACTGGAGCAACTGTCACCAGGCAACGGGCCCTTACAGGTGTGAACAGGGTGAGAAATAGCGACAACATCAGGAAAAACTTTATTAGACATATTAATTTTACTTTTGATGCTGCATAATTTAGGAATTTTCCCCATAGCAGGATCACAGATGGAAGATCTTAAAGATCTGTCTCTAAATGACAAGGGGTCCCACACATCCTTGAGAAAACTGGCACATTCATGCTGATCACAATCTGCAGGAACATCAGAGAAACAGGCATCAGATCGCAGAGATTCAAACTGCACGCAGTCAGGAGAGAATCCTCCAGGATTCGCACAGGAATCAACCACAGTGGCACACCCACTCATTTCAGATCGCACAATGTCACGACTCACATGCTTTACCCCAGAAAGGCAGGAACAATCATCCGACAACGATGTCTCTTTATTGGAATCAATTGATTGGTGTGTGTGCAACTCATCTAAAATCGTCTGCCATACATAAATCACCAGATCCACATCACCCTTGTCACATTCATCGGAATCAATCAAAAGGTACATAGAATCGAGACAATCATTCAAGACATCTTCGCTTTTTGCGATGTAAAAATCACAAAAGGCTTTCCAATCAAAATCAAATTCCTCCATCAAGGCCCCAATGTCCCATGAGGCAAATGGAGGTTCAAACAAGCCAGTATCCAGATAATCTCCATATGGGTGGAGTTCAGGAACAAGAACAGATTTTTTAACTGCTTTAATATAGTGTGCAATCCTACCTATAATAGGATCCACATAAGCTTAGGATTGAGGCAAAAAACCCGGAGACTGAGCAACATCATTATCATTCTGAATGGTTTTGCACATTTCAGACTTGACAGAAATAACCTCTTTATTTGTGGTTGCTATGGGCAACGAATCTTTTGGCTGACAAGCCGAATCAGCAGACTGGCCGGCAAGCACCAACTCATTAACATATGGAAATGACAGAGAAATGTTGCATGACCTAATCTGATCAGCGTCATGCACTGCAGGAAAAAACTCATCTCTGGTTTCAGAGTCCAGTATCTTAAACCTCTTAAAGACACAGGACCCATATTTGACCAAATCGTACAAATCGGAAATTCCCTCTACACTGGGAATTTCGGTTGGGCTGGTCATACTGTAACAATTGAGGAATTCTCTCCGTGATCAGCGCACAAGACGTGCGCTGACACTGCGGAAATCCTCCACAAGCGTATAATTTGCGGGAACCCAGCAAAAGGTGCAATGCACCTGTAGAGGGAAATTCCTGTCGACAGGGGGAGCTGTGGAGTGCAGAGGAACAGCTCCTTTGCCCTGCCACACACACCAGACAGGAATTGCACGAAGGGAAGAAACGCAGGGCAAGATAGCCCTGAAAGAGAGAGATCAAAGCGACAGAGGGTATGCGTGTTCACCAAACTAGTCGCCACCCTGCGACGATGAACACACAACCATGAAGACAAAGTGAGAAGGCAATCGCCAGAGATGGCGATTGCTAACAGCGACACAAGACCGAATAAGCACAGATGAGGAATGTATGTATGTCCACCAATCTAGCCGCCACCTGCGACGGCGGACACACAACAAAGGAAACCGAGTGAGAATGCAATCGCCTGAGAAGCGATTGCGAATGAGATTAAGCAAAGGGACAGATTGTATGTGTGTGCACCAAACTAGTCGCCAACCCGCGACGGTGCATACACAACAGCAGATAGGAAGCAGGAACGCAATCGCGAGAGAGGCGATTGCCAGAGGTGACACAAGGCTACAGCAAGGCAGAGCACGAGAGTAGCAAAGGCACAGCAAATAATACAATGAGAAGATAAGGAAAATAACAAACGCTAGCTAAACGCGAACACCGCACTCATTCGCAACAGTGCACGCGTTTATGCGCGGTCTCCGCGTAATAAGAACAACAGAGACAAGCACGCCTAACTAACCACCGACAGACAAACATGAAACAGAGGACGCGAGCGCTTGCTTAATGGTTACCTCACCGAGCCTCCAGCAAGCGTTCGTAGCAGACAAGACAGATACACGAAAACAGGAATCAGCGAGAGATAGGATCCACAGCACTAGCGCAAGAGGCTAGTGCGATCCAGGAAGACAGAACAGAAGGATCCACAGCACTAGCGCAAGAGGCTAGTGCGATCCAAGTACAGCAAGAGAGTAGCAGACCAGAGGATCCACAGCACTAGCACAAGGCGAGTGCGATCCAGGCAAGACAGATCAGAAGGGGCTACCAGTAACAACCGCTGTTCAGGTTAGCACCCAGACACATAGAACGATTTCCTGTCGACCACCGCTGGGACAGGACAATCGCAGCAGACAAACAAAACAGATAAGCAATCCTAACTGCACTAGGGAAACCTGCCTAGTGCAGTCCCAGGAATTACTCTAAGCTAATCTTCAAACAATGAGCAAGGCTGATACTCCAGGAGTGATACACAGGACTAAATCCTTATGACCAGCCCAGGTCTGTGATATCACATGGTATATATAGAGCAAGCCTACAAAGGATGTGGCTAGGCAATCTGCATGACAAATGTATGCAAATTCCTCAGCAGCAAGCTGCACAACTGACAAAAGGTCTCTCTTCCAGAGACCTGCAGAATGCAGACCTGAACAGTGGTCAAAAGGCTGCCTGCCTGCGCAGGCAGCCGAGGGGATCCTCACAGTGGCCCTGCTGCAGTAGTGTGAACACAGCTGTGCCTGCACAGGTGCAGTATGGACATGCTTGTGCTTGAAATCACATTACCTTCAAGCCCTTGTCGGTAATCATCAAAGGGTCCACGAGGGGCAATGGGGGACAGTAGGATACCATGAGAAGCTTCATTAGGATCCAGAGGCTTCGCTCTTCTTAGGTAATTATCTGATGTTGTACCAGAGCTTCGGTTCGGATGCTCTTTAAATTTCTAAATTGCTTTAAGCTGAAGCTACTTGGACTTGACATGGAGTTCAGTCAAGATAGTCAAAATAGGCATATGTTGCAGTAGTATAGCTGGACATCACAAGCACCATCTATTGCCAAAGAGATACTGTGTAAAAGAATATATCATCTGTAGTAATAAACATGAATGACATGACACATTGCACTTAAGGAATAGACTTAAAGAGAGTCTGAAGCGAGAATAAATCTCGCTTCAGACCTCATAAATAGCAGGGGCATGTGTGCCCCTGCTAAAACGCCGCTATAGCGCGGCTTAACGGGGGTCCCTTCACCCCCAAATCCCCCTCGATACACCGGGGGAGCGCTTCCTGGTTGGGGCAGGGCTAACCGCCGCAGCCCTGCCCCACGCGCGTCTGTCAGCGCGTATCTCCGCCTCTCCCCCGCCCCTCTCAGTCTTCCTTCACTGAGAGGGGCGGGGGAGAGGCGGCGATGCGCCGCTGACAGACGCGACTGGAGGCAGGGCTGCAGCCGTTAGCCCTGCCTCCAGGAAGAGACAGCCAGCGACTTTTTCACGACACACTTTTGCGGGGGGTGGGTTGGGGGTGAAGGGACCCCCGTTTAGCCGCGGGATAGCGGCGTTTTAGCAGGGGCACACGTGCCCCTGCTATTTATGAGCTCTGAAGCGAGATTTATTCTCGCTTCAGAGTCTCTTTAAGCAGCTGGAAAATAGGTGATGGTTAAAATGTATAAAATCAATTACAAATTCATTAACTCCTTCAGTGAAACTGCTGTCTTGATTTTTGTCCAAACAAGTTAAATGGAATCTGCAGTAAAGACTACCAATTCTCTCACCATCTGTTTCCCTTGTCTTGTACTTGAATTAAATTTAACATGCAGGATCTGTGTAGGATTCTTGCTGTTTGTCCATGGGTTAGCACTGCAAACACTGCAAGGAAGGTGGGAGAGGACCATCTGTCAGTATGACCCCTGTTTAATGCTCATGGACCAACTATCCACTGGTGTACTAAATCGCATTCCATTTAATGTTACAAACTTGTTCAGAGCAGTAAACACCGTGTTATGGAATGACTAGGACTTGATTAATAGCTGGATCAATGAGCTTAGCCTGAAGGATAAATTCAATACCTGACTGAATAATGGCAACAATGTGTGTAGATGTAACACTTAGTCTATAACAATGTAAACACTCTTGATTTATGTACTTCTTAATGTCACATTTCAAGTCTGCATCGGTTTTTATATCACAGCAGATTTCAGTGTATTCTCAGGAGGGTAGTACAACAAAGCCATTGAACATGTTTATTTAGGATTCTCAGTGACCAGGCATGAGAGAAGTAATATCAAGATAAATATAGGAAGGACGAGAAGTAAGAGAAGGAAAAATGAACTATACAGCTTGTCAGATTACTCTACTCATACCAGATCAGACCAATCCACAGCGAATTAAAATGATCTGGTCCTTAAGCCTGGTGACCAGTTTTCTCCATGATCTGGTAAAGAGGTCCTTGGATGTAGCATTAATTAGTTACCTGGTGTTTCAATTAAAAGACCACATTCCCCCGGTGTGTAGGTTCCATCTCTCTGCAAGGAGAATTCAAGTTATCCAAAAGAAAACTAGAGCCATATTGATTCATATGTGGACAAGACAGAGGTTTCCTTTCTTTCACATTTTGTCAAAAGACGTAATATGTTGCCTTGTTTAATTTATCTTCCCTCAGGTGGCCTATGTTGGCATTAACATCCTCCCCCCACCCAACTTCTCATCCAATAAAGTCTGCTCATTGGCGGTTCTGATTAAACATAACCCAGCAAAAGGGATGCATTTTTGGGTTGTGCTGCCCTTTGTACAGTTGAGTGATGAGACCCACCAAAAGTCAATGTTGAATCCATTACAATGATGACAGTGTAATAGAGCAATCGAGAGTTAATTGGTAAGATAAATAGCACAGATAAAACTAGTAGGGTAATAAGGGCACTGGATAGTGCTAGAAAGTTGAGATTGTAAAGTGCTCCCATAGGACTCATAGTGACTCAAAATATGGCTCAGATCAGTACAGGGTTGCAGTCTGGACTGTGTTACAGAGGAAATGGTCAGATGTTCATAAATGCCAGACTAAACAGGAGGCTTTTCAGTTTGGACTTAAATGCTTCCAGGGATGGAGATATCCTTATTGGGTTTGTCAAGGAGTTTATAAGTGTAAGGGCAGCATGACAGAAGGCTCTGGGCCATATGCAATCCACTTTTTTTTTCATCTTTTATTTAAAATAACTTTCCAGCACTTTTCAACTAAAAAAGTACAAAACATTAAAAGAAAAAGTACTATCAAAATTATTTTGAGTATTTTCTTGCTTTCTGGTGGCTTAAGCGGAATTTTATTGACAAGTTTAAAAATATCACGTAAGAGAAATCTCAGGAGAAAAAGTGAACTGCATATGGGGCCCTGTTTCTAAAGGTTTTTGGTGGACTTTGGGGGTGACCAAGTTATTGGATCCTTTTAATCTACGATTGTTGGGGTATGATGCATTTGAAAAAAATACTTAAGGTATCCAGGGTCCAGATTGTGCAAGGATTACAATGTCAATAAGCCAATCTTAAACAGAATTCTCCATGTTATCAGTAGCCAGTGGAGTGAGCGAAGGGTTGGTGTTATGTGGAAATGGCAAGGCTGGTTTGTTAACGGCCTTGCAGCAGCATTCTGTACTAATTGCAGGTGGTGCAGTTCTTTGTTTGGAAGGCTTTTGTAGAGAACTGTCAGGCTAGTCAGAGTATCCACTCACGAATCAGCTCCAATGCAACAATCTATCACCACCGTCTTCACCTTAGGTGGTGCGTCCCCGCTTGAACAGGAGGTGAGGAGAGAACACCTGCCCGACTTCGGTTACACCAAGGCCTTTAATGTGCAAGATATTGGAGCTGAATGCAGGGTGAGTAAATAAACTTCTAAGACAAACAGAGCAAGACAGGCAAAGTAAAGTCCAGTAACAGTTTAGGGTCATACACGTGAAATCGAGAAACAAGGTACAAAGGAGAAGACAAGGCAACGTCAAGGCAATCCGAGGTCAATTGAGGCAACAAGCAAACAGGGTCGTATCCAGGCAAAAGGTCAGTCTAGGTGGCAGGCAAAAGAGTAGTCGAATAACAGGCAAGGTCAGAATCCAGATAATAATGTAACAGACAGATTGCACCCAGCAACTAGCCAAGCTAATGCTATCACGGGCACTGATCAGTAGCACTAAGCAGCCTTTTATATCTCAGGCATCCAATCAGTGGCCGGCCACACACACACAATCAGCCAATCACAGAGCAGAAGGCCCTGCCTGCCTGCCTGTCTGAGTGTCAGCTGATCCACTAATGGATCAGCTGACACAAACTTACAAGACCTGCCTAAGTGTCAGCTGACTTTAGTCCTGCGTCTCCTAGCAACGTCTGATCGACCACATATTCTTCCCTGTACACATGTGCACACTCCCGTTGCCAGGGATGAGGAAATCGCCATGCGCGGGAGAGGCCTGCGCCAACCCGGAAGTGCCAGGACGTAACTAACTCGCGGCGGAGACAACTGCATCGCTGGTAAGTCCCTAACAAGAACACTACAGTAGACCAACCGTGACGTGATGAAGAAATTAACTTAGGGTGGAAGATCTGCTAGAGGTATGAGGTGCTTAATTTTTGCAATGTTCCTTGGGTGAAAGAAGGAACGTTTCTCAACAGCTGAATTTGAATCTTGAAGCTTGATTCCTCATCAATCAGCTCATCCAGGATGCGCACAAAGTCTGTTCAGGTCTGAACTACCTGTCCTTAGTGGTTCTGGCCGAGACTGGAGCTGCTTTGCTGTCCAGCGCTGACCTCTGATAACAAAAACTTCAGATTTCTAAGCATTTAGTTTTAGCCAGTTATCATTCATCCACTCCCTAAGCTCAGGGAAGCATTCTTTTTTTTTTTGGTTTGTTTGTGGGGTAGGGTCTATTATGCCAGTTTAGAATAATAAATATAGCTGGGTGTCATCAACATAGCAATGATATGTCAGGCCATGTTTTTGGATGATTTTTCCAAGTGGCAGCACGTATATGGTTAACAGCAAAGAGAATAGTATTGCACCCTGGGGTATTCCATGTTTTAGTGGTACAGGGTTGGAGAGGGAGGGCCCCAGGGATGCCCTTTGTGTTCTGCCAGCCAGGAAGGAGTTGAACCACTGGAGAACCAAGCCATCTATGCTACAGTACTCTTGTAGCCTGTTAAGCTAGATTTCATTATCAACTGTGTCAAAAGCTTCTGAGAGGTCAAGCAAAATCAGGATGGAACATTGGCCTCTGTCTCTTGCCATGGGCAGATTGTTGCAGATCTGGATGAGGGTTGTTTTACAACTGTGATATTTTCTGAAGCCAGGTTGAAGATGATCAAGGATATTTTTTTCTTGAGAGCTTGGCTTCAAGTTGGAGATAGAGAGCCTTTCTAATAACTTTCCCCAGAAAAGGGAGATTAGAGACAGGTCTGTAGCTGTTTAGAGCATCTGTGTCTAAGGATGGTTTCTTGATTAGCAGTCTGATAATTGTTTCTTTCAGACATGTGGGAAACCTCCCTTTTTGCAAGCCCTCTTATAAGCCCAGAGGCTTTCATGGTCTTCTTGCAGCCCACTGTTCCAGCATATGGTCCCTTGGTTTCTTCAGTGTGCAAGCGCTGGTGTGGAGAGTGTGACCATACTGGGCAGGGCTTGCATGAATAAAGTCTGTGCATGCCTAGTAGAACAAAGGCACTCATGCATGGAGGAAAAAAGCTATGCACTAAGATCTTCATTGTACTGGGGCACACAGTCCTTGCTCACACCTGCCCCTTTTGAACACGCTTGACCAGGGCAGTGCTCGTACACTGAAGAAATTATGAACTATCCAGAGGCAGGGCCAGATTTCTGGGAAGGCCACAAAGGCCATGGCCTAGGGCGATAAAATCAGATTAGCTAAGAAGGGCGGCAGGACTTGTGAGAGAGAAGAGGTCATATGTCAAAGTAAATCATCTCTTCTGGTCCACAGTGCAGCGCCCTGCTCTGCAGTGATGTCTAAACTCCAGAATTCCCCAATCCCTGCATATCTGATGATGATCCAGTCCTCTGTATGATGGACATACATGCTGTTGTGTGAGACGTGCCAGTTTAGAGTAAAGCAGACAGAACTGCATTCAATTTTAATGCACAAATTCACAGAGGAATTTCAAGAAGTTTTGAATCAGCATGATACACGGTACAATACTCTACTGCTACAGAGGAATTTCAGCTCTGCTAGTTACTTCTCCCTCTCTCCTACAGCTGTCAGAATGACTTCTGTTAATTACTTTCTTATCTAACTGTAAATGTATGACTTTTTTTCTTGCTAGCCTGGGATGTTTATGGCAGCAGTGATCTCCGCTTCAGGTAACTCTTTCCTGACTCACTTTAGGATCTGTCTTTCTATTTTAAACACTAAATTGTCACTGTTTAAAGGATACCTACATCTATGCCATTGCATGTAGTTTAGGATCCTTCTAATTACCTGTAGCAGTAGAGTATTGTAACGTGTTAGTCATCAGTGAAGGCAGAAAGTTTTTATTTATTTATATTTATTGACTAACTTAAAAGAAAAAGAAAAAGCTTTCTGCTACTAAGCCTTCTTCCTGTATACTGACAAGATGTTGTTGTTTGCTACTTACCTGTTCTCTGTTTTGGATGGGCTTCTCTCCATTGCACTGCCATGTCACCTGTTTGTGGCTCCGACTGCAGCCAGTCACACAGAGGACAAAGAAGCAGCGCATGCTCTGTCCACTCACGCTCATTGTAATTTCATGCTCCTGTCTGGATGTGTTATGAGTATGTGTACTTGACAAGTACTGCTCATACATGAGCGTCATTTCTGAAATATACATGCCCAGAACAGTATTGGCTGCTGTGCACAGTCAGTCAGAAGCGCGGAATTACAGGGAGCATGAGTGGACCGAGAATGCGCTGCTTCTTTGTTGAATAGAGGGCAGAGCAGCACAATGGAAAGGACCCCATTCAAATCAGTTGTTACTAGTAAGGTTTTTGGACAGAATGGTGTTGGGGAAAGAAGGGGGGGGGGGGAATGGCTGGTGACACCTGGCCTTGGGTGCTGGAAAGTACAAATCCGGCCCTGTCCAGAGGTGTCCCACTACTGTAGTAGGTGTCTATAAATACATGTATTTGCTTCAGGATTGCTTGAAAGGAATTGGTAAATGGGGGAGAAGTTACACTGCACTTACCTAGAGCATCTCTGAGCCCCTCGTCGTATCTGAGGTCCCTTAGTGTCCTTTTGGTCCTCTCTGTCTTGCTGCTGTTATCCCACCTAAAGCTCGCAACTTCCTTAGTTGCAGATTACTGCACATGCACTGTGCATGCCATGCCAGTTGTAAGAGTTTGTTCAAGTAATTTAAGTTAATATCTGGAAAATGGAAAGTACATATTTTGGAGGTCACTTATAGTAGACATAATGCTATAGGAGGAGTACAGAAAATAGACACTGATAATGATTTATCAAAATTGTTTCAACAATAATTCCTTTTTTTGTATAGCGCTTTTCTCCTGTCGGACTCTAAGCACTTGTGAGGCAGCCACTACAGCGCACTCAGTAGGCAGTAGCAGTGTTAGGGAGTCTCGCCCAAAGGACTCCTTACTGAATAGGTGCTGGCTTAATGAACAGGCAGAGCCGAGATTCAAACCCTGGTCTCCTGTGTCAGAGGCGGAGCCCACTAATATCCAACCACTATCCAGCCACTGGATAGTGGAACAAGGAGCATTTAAAGCAATGACATTTATAGGAGATGGCCCATGTAATTAAGTTTTGCTTTGTTGTCTTCATGTTGGATGAAATAGTTGTTTCTATTTTCCAGAGAGCAGAGATGATGAAAAAGAAACAAGATAATGAAGGGAGAGCTGTCAAGTGAGGAGAGTCCTATAAGATAGTCTGACATTTCTATAGATACTTACTGTTGATTGGACCAATCAAGAGTAAGTTTGGAGAATGGAGGGTCTGACAAACACGACAGTCTATTGTCAGAGCTAGTAGTATTATTAAGAGTTCTTGACATTTTTCTTATTTTTGAAATGGATTTTTGGGTTTTTAATTTCAGCCAAGACAGCATAGCATAATTTCTAGGAGGTGGAGGGTTCTGCAGCTAAGGGGAAAAATGCAATATGTTGTACATAAACCAGAGGAGGAACCCTAACAACTTTTTTAGAAGTGCTGTTAGATGACTTAGTTAATGTTACTATATTGTGTTTTTTTATATTTTAGTCCCTACTATGCTGCTGCCTCTTCCTTCCTATATCCCACCCCTTCCCTCTGCTGTTCTCCCTTCTGTTCTTTTGTACACTACCTAAACTATGCCACATGTCAAGTTTAATGGAACTCTTGCCATGGAGAAGACATATTTGCAGAAGGGTAGCACATTCTGGAAAGCAGCATCGCCAGAGGAACATCTTTTGATTATCTTGAGGTGATATTTTTTCATAAATGTTCTTTGTTTAATTATTCAAAATCTTCCCATGGACTAATGGATCTTATTTGGGCAGTTCTCCATGGACTGATTTTGAACAGGATGTTCACAGTACTTGCTGAAAACATAAGCCAACAATACCCGGAGTTTTACCTATTCAGCAAAAATTACTAAGGAACTGTACCATTCTTCCTCATTTAATTTTGTTGAAAAAATCCACAGAACAGGTAAACATGACTTTCCACAGCACTGTATCCAGGATGTGGACAGGTACCAGAGGAGCACCTAGCCCAGGAGCTCCCCACTCTTAGGAGGTTCTAAGACCCTAAACAATAGAGAAACATTGGTCCAACATTTTCTGAAGCCAGTGTGACATGTTCCCTGGTATGCAATCAGCAAAGATAGTGTATAGGCCACCCCTCAGATCAATACAAAGAATTTGAAAAAAAATTCCCCAAAACAACATAGGGTTTTACAGGTCTATGGTAAATCCATGACAACAGAGTTTATAAATCATAAATTATGAGCTTAAAATTAGCCAATGGGTATATGTTGACACATGGACTTTTATGATATTAGTTATACCCATTGGCTGATTTTAAGCTCATAATTAAAGGTTGTCACGGATTTGCCATGGACATGTAAAACCCTCACTATACAGATCACTACACACTATACAGATCTCATTTTTTTTGTTTTTTGTTTTCATAGTTCTCCATTTTTAGTATTTTCCTTGTGTGATGACAAAGTGAAAGTAAAGAGTTCATATGCTTAAGCTGTGTAAGTCTAATAATAATATAAATAATAATAATAATTTTAGTAACAGGCCTTCTGTATGTACCATATCTCCTGACAGTTAAACAATGCAGCCGCTTGTTTTTAGAACTCTTTACTAGGGATGGTCAATGAGATGCAAACAATTTTCAGTTGATACAACATTATGCAAATTTTGTATGCAAATGTATGCAGCTTGAACATGAACCAATCAAATCCCGCTGAGGTAAAATTCGATTGGTCCACTTTCAAGCTGCATAAATTTGCATAATCCTGCTCAAAATCAACTCAAAATTATTTGCATCTCATTAAACATCCCTACTCAGCACACTAAGGGTAAAAAACACACTAGGCAGAATCGCATATGCGTTTTCCATAGCACATAGTGGAAAACGCATATGCGATTCTGCCTAGTGTGTTCCTACCCTAAAAGTGTCTTTAAGTGAGCATTCCGCTCCTTTCCCCTCAATCTTAATATCTCTAGTGATGTACCCATATTGCCTACCTTCCTCATGCACACTGGATTCGCATGACTTTATACATGTATATAAAGCAAGATGTATTATTAAAACCGTTTGCAGAGGAGTGTTGCTGTCAGGATGCATTTTATGTCAAATGTCAAATCCGCTGCAGGAACTTAAGTGTAGGAAAAGAAAAAATGTTTCATGTTATCTGTTCTTGAGAAAAAAAATTGTCATTCTGGAGTCACATGGCAGACTCAAAGCTGACACGCTTGCATAGAAAGCCATCGACTTGTTATCCGCTGTTATGTCTGTCACAGCAAATGCTCACTGAACATGACTGAAACCATATATATTTAGAAAGGTTTGATCTGAAAAGCCATGGGAGCATCTGGCTGTTACTGTGCTTATGTGTGACAGACACAAGTCTTCATTGCCCTTTCTATTTGCTCAGTAGCTGGAAGCAATATTTCCAGCTATGACCTATATGAATAAGACCCTCAAAAACACCCAGGATCTCTGCCTCGCCTCCTAATATGTGGGGACATTGCCTTCAGCTTTTCTCCTCAGTGGATGGAGGAGTTTTATGCAATGCGAACACAAAAAAATTGACACAGTATATTATCAGCTGTAATATTTTCTATTGTCAGGGAACACACTTGACAGCACGTTTCCCCCCCGTCAAATCCTCGATTTTCATTAGCTTTCCACCATTCTGCATTTGTAATCACTTTTTCCTGGCCGTGATTTTCCGTGTTTGTTCTTGATTTTTTGCATGAGGCTGAATACATTGTAATTATGAAAACCTGCATCATGCAGAAAAGAGCAGGAAGCTGTGTGATTTCAAAGTGCAGAGCTTCCTGGGGGAGGAGGAGGAGGGGTTGCTTTCTTGGTGCAGAAGCTCAACACAGTGCTGTACACTGGGCCATGGGAGAAGGGAGGAGCAGATCAGGCACTCACTAGGCAGATCTAAATGCATTTTTCTCTCTCTCCCTTGGCCCATGCCTGAGTTACATCCTACGCACCTACCGCGCCTCCTCTAGTGAAACCGCTGAGGGTGCCCTCAATAAGGCGGCAGTGAGGAGGATTGCGGAAGATTACAATGAAGTTAGGTAGAGATGGCCCGATTCTCCGATTTTTGCTTAGCGAACCGCATTCGCGAACTTCCGCAAACATGCAAACTTTGGCGAACCGCAATAGACTTCAATGGGGAGGTGAACTAGAAAACTAGAAACATTTATGCTGGCCACAAAAGTGATTGAAAAGATGTTTCAAGGGGTCTAACATCTGAGTTTTTGCATGGATGAGTGGGATACATGCCAAAAGTCCTGGGGAAAAATCTGGATTTGACGCAAAGCAGCGTTTTAAGGGCAGAAATCACATAGCATGCTAAATTGGAGGCCTAAAGTGCTTTAAAACATCTTGCACGTGTATACATCAATCAGGAAGTGTAATTAGTGTACTGCTTCACATTGACAGACCAAACTCACTGCTTAACGCACCGCAAACAGCTGTTTGTGTAGTGACAGCCGTGCTGAACAGGTGCGCACTATGGCCAGAGAGCAGGCCATGGCAGTTTTCAAGCCCATATGGTCGCCGGGCTGAGGTAGCTCAATGACAGAACAGTGACTGTCCAGCTGATCGAATTTGGTCTGTCCACAATGAAGCAATGACCTTATTATCTTGGGTGTTCCCCCTCCCCAAGACACTCATATAGCCGTCGGTCATTGCTTCATTGTGATACGCAAGCCCCTTCACTGCGGGAAGGTTACGATCACGAAGGGGAATTGACACTTGTACATGCCTTTTGTTTTGTTGTTACAGTTGCAGTGCAGCCAGAAAAATTAGGCAGGCATGTACACGCACCAGAAAAATCATAGCAGCCGCCTTTAAAATTCAGGAGTCCACCTGGAGACCCTGTTGGTGGTGGCAGAGAATGCAGTCAAGCGGCCTGCAGGCAGAGATGATGTGTGGAGACCGACTTAGTCTTGGGGCAGGCAGTCACACAGCATGCAGGCAGAGATGCTGTGTGTGGGGACTGACTTAGTCTTCATGCAGGCCTGAGCGTGCTTTGCAGACCAGGCATCCGTGGTCAGATGGACCCTTGACCCAATGCTGTGTGCCAGAGATGTCACCACTTGCCTTTCAACATCACGGTACAGTTTAGGTCTCGCCTTTTTTGAGAAATAACTGCGGCCTGGTATCTTCCACTACGGTGTGTGGCTTTGCTTTTGTGTGCTGCTTTTCCTCAGGTGGTCAACCCATTGCAGTGTGTGCCTGTATCATGTGACTTCGTAAGATAGTTGTCCCTACGCGGGTCTTGGTCTTTCCATGGCTCAATTTTCGGTGCCTTTCACACACACAGGTAGTCACTGAATGTGCTGGGCCTGGCAGTGGCACAGTAGGGATTACCAAGGCTGTCTATGCAACGCAAGTGTCTGTGGGACACACACAAAAAAAAAAAAAAAGATCACAAGAACAAGATTAGCTCTCAAAAGAGCTGTTGAGGGGTGCTTTTTTAGCAATAAGTATCATCAAGGAGCAAGCTAACAAGCCTACAAGAGCCTAACTAAGCTTTCCCTATAGTTCTCTCTCGCAGCAGCTCTCCCTTTTCTAATTGCTGCAGGCACACGAGTGAGTCCAATGCCTGACACTGCCTGCCTTTTATAAGGGGAGGGGGCTCAAGGAGGGAGTGTAGCATGATTGGCTACAATGTGCCTGTTGACTGTGATGTAGAGGGTCAAAGTTGACTCTAATGATGCACTATGGGGGTGAATCAACTTTCCAGAAAAGTTTGCGGTTCTCTGCGAACGCGAACCCTGGAAGTTCGCCGGTTCCCGTTCGCCGGCGAACCGTTCAGGCCACCTCTAAAGTTAGGTAGCACAGTGCTGTAGTGCTGAAAGACAGCTCTGCAACACAACCCTCGCTCTAGCCGTGGTCGGCAGGTAGGAGCAATGCAGCTAATTACTTATCTCTTGGAATATGACATGGCCTTATATCTGTTTGACACTCATCAACCTTTGAAATCTTAATTTGCAGCTTCAAAGTTCACTTCTTTAGAAAAGCATATAATCTAACCTACACCATTTTTGGCAGTTACAGACCCAATAATGTTTCTACTTAAAGGGAACCTGAAGTAAGTAAAATTATTTAAAATAAATACATGATGTATATACAAATGAATATTATATACTTAAAGCACCATCAGTTCCTCTCAGAAGGTCACCATTTTCTTCTAATGATTCCTTCCAGTTGTGACAAGATTTTGTCAGAACTGAAATAAATCAGTTTCTGTCAGTTATATATCAGTTGCTGTCAGTTATAGCTGAAAGGACAACTGCTGTGCAAGGTAATGTCCATGTTTCCCTATGGTTCGAGTGGGCAATATTACAGTTGAACAGTGTATTGACCAGGAAGCTGTTACAGGGTGATTGCCATTTTTAAACTGGAGGACAGAAATATCCTTTGATCACAGTGCACAAACAGGATGCAGGAGAGGAGAAAGAGATTGATGAGTAGATTACATGGGAGGTAAGTATGACCTGTGTATGTTTATTTTGACTTTTAATTTGCAGTTCAGGTTTGCTTTAAAGAGAAACTGTAATGAAGGATTGAACTTCATCCAAGTCAGTAGATAATACCCCCATCCCATGAGAAATCTTTTCCTTTTCTCGAATAAATAATCGGGGGGTCTGTATGGCTGATATTGTGATAAAACCCCTCCTACAGTGTGATGTCAGCACCTAGGTCCTGACAGTTTACTGTCTGTGAGCCTTGTTGCATTGTGGGAAATAACAGCTGTTTCCAACAGTCAGGCAACCAGTGTCTCCCTCTGTGCATTTGTATATCTATAAAAAAAACAAAAAAAACTTTTAGCCTATTGTGTTGTTAGGGGGTGTGGTTATAGATAATGGTAGTTGGTGATGTCTATTTTTTTTCATGTCTGCCAGTAGTAAAGATGATTTCGTTTAGGCTGATTGTGGATTAAACAATGTGAGCAAATTACATAGCGTACATCAATCATTTATTGATGCAGATGTACAGAGGTGCCAGAAGTGTAAAAATTCATAAAAACGTTAAAACATGGGGGTTAGTTTGTCTGATGAAGTGGGATATGCCCACAAAATGCATTGCACTTACCTGGAGTATGTAAATAAATTGTTTGTTGAAGTAACAACAGCATCTTGTGTCTACCTTTGGGGAGGTAAGTCCACCAACTAACCCCCCATGTTTTAAAGTTTTTATGAATTTTTACACTTCTGGCGCCTCTGTACATTTGCATCACTACTGTGTCCACCGCTGGTGGAAGGGATTTGGCCCGTTTCTTCCGAACTACAGAGAGCGACTTCCTAATCCTGAGTGGGGACAGGTCTAATACTCCCCACCTGCCTATACAGTAGTTACCTGGACGGTGACCCAGGTTTGTGAGTATAACCTTGTACTTACGCCTTCACTTCCACAGTTCCAGTACATACTACACTGTATTGGGCACTTGGTGTCTCCTTTTATCAATCATTTATTGATCTCTCTTCTATTTTTAACTTCTCTCTTGGCAATGTATTGATTTCCCCCCTCCCCTTTTCACTGCAGGTCCTCTTAAAGCAATACATTATGACATACAGTAGCATTGTATTTCCCTAATCTCTCTCTACCTCTTGTATCTAAACATTATCCCCTTAGAATATAAGCTTAATAGGCCAGGCTGGCTGTCTCCTATTACCGTATGTCTTGGTATTATTCTATTTATTGGCAGTCCCATCTCCATGAACTTTATGAAACGGCTTGCTATGAAACTGTGTGTGTTTATTGCCATTTTTTGCCCATATAACTTTGTACTAAATATAAGTGGTAAATATATCAATAACAATTACCTTTTGTCACTGGAATGTTGACATTAAAGGATCATTGCCAGATTTTGCTGACTTGGACTTTGATGGGTTCTACTGGGATGTTTATGAGTACTTTAAACTTCACCAGGCAGATCAGTCCAATAGCTTTCTTTGGAAAAATGTCATTGAGTAGCGTGTATTTTCCTGAACAATAGCTGTTATTCCTCCCATGATAATAGTAGTGGCTCTGTCTGCTGAGTGCTTAGCCATTCCTGCTTGTACTATTCCAATGCAATCTCTATAAGAACCAATAAAATAGTCTTAAGTAAGACTGCTTAAAAGTTTTAAAAAGGGATTCATGAATTTAGCTAAACATAATGGACCATGAAGTTTTTCTTCTGTTATAGGAAAGACATTTAAGGGCTTGTTAAGTGATGACATTAAAGGGACTCCGAGCAGTGCAGAAACTATGGAAAGTTGCATATCATTTTAAAGCTCTCTTTCTCCTCTTTCCAATGATATATAAACCGCTACCCTACGCCTTTTAGTTTTCGCTATTTTCGCGATTGAAATTGCCGCGCCCGCGATTTCAATCGTGAAAATAAAGAAAACTAAAAGGTGTAGGGCAACGATTTAGGTGTCGCCAGAAATAGGAGAAAGAGAGCTTTAAAATGATACCCATCTTTCCATAGTTACATTGTATTACACAGGCCGACTTTTTCTGCTGAATGGAGCTGCTGACACTGGGGAAAGTGTCGTCCTGTGTAATACAAGTAACTATGGAAAGATGGATATCATTTTAAAGCTCTCTTTCTCCTCTTTCTGGCGACACCGAAATCGTCACTCTACGCCTTTTAGTTTTCTTTATTTTCGCGATTTAAATCGCGGCCGCGGCAATTTCAATCGCGAAAATAGCGAAAACTAAAAGGCATAGGGTGGCGGTTTATATATCATTGGAAAGAGGAGAAAGAGAGCTTTAAAATGATATGCATCTTTCCATAGTTTCTGCACTGCTCGGAGTCCCTTTAATGTACGTATAATAGAAAACAGTATAAGTGATAGCCAATTTAGATTTATTAAAGGTAGATGCTAAAGTATATCTGTATCAGAAATGACATGTGACATGATGAGATAAACATAGGTACAGTTAGTTCTAGCCCAAGAAATTGTCCCTTTCTATTTTCTAGTACAGCAAGAGTTAAAAAAAACTAGTGTTGGTGTCTATGCAAATGAGCTTGTAGGACAGTTTGTGGAATTCAGTCCCTTCCTTCCAAAGCAAGGCAGATTTGTCACCGCTGCTCTTTACAAATATGTCTTAAAATGAAGCCCTTAAACTGAACATAAAAATATTAAACTCAGTTTTAGTTGTATTTACCTTTAGTAAAACACATACAAATAATCATCTCATAAGTTTATTTTCACTTCAGGTTTGCTTCAAGCAAATTACTTGCTTTGCGTAGATTTTCTTCTTAGTACTTTTGTTTTTTGACTGCCACTAATGTGTAAATTAAAGTCTTTATGTTTAGAAAACACAGTATACAAACCATATCTACATAGACCATATCTACATTGTTATGGTCAGAGTCATAAATTGGCTGGCCTGCGCTGAAACGAGAATGCCACTCCTTACATTAAATTCCTATATTTAATTCATTCTGCTTGGTAAACAGTAAATGGAGGCAATCCAGCTGGCCCACACCCAACCAGCACTTACCCATTTGCCCACCCCCCACCCCCACCCCCTTTCACACTCATAACACTGTAACCATACATTAACTGCAACCAACAATTGCTGAAATGACTACAGAAAGTATGCCTACTTCTAAAGCTGTTTACTAAAAGTATCAGTGTGCCAGGACCTAATAAGAAAGTGCACCCACAGCTTCCTCCCATCCACACATACAAGCTAATATGTCCACTAGTAACATATTTAGCATTTATTCCCCTGCCTGCTAACTTAATTTTGGGCCCTTTTCTGTGCATATGTATCAGTGGTGCTCATCCGGATTCCGGATATCCGGGTAACCCGGATATCTGAACATTTTACGCTATCCGGATCAGATTCCGGATAGCTATCTGCGGATATTTGGCCGCATAACCCGGATATCCGCAGATATTGCAGATATCTGGATCCGACATACTGTAACTAAGGAGATGACGTCCTGGAGCCCTATCAGAGGGCTCCCAGCAGAAGCCCTAGCAACCAATCACAGAGGGGAACCCTGGCCAACCCCACCTGACCTCATTGAGCCAATCAGATGGCTCCCAGCCTAAACCCTGGCAGCCAATCACAGAAAGAAACACTGGCCAGCCCCCATGTATAATGAGGAGGGCAGCCATGAAGAAACATATCGTCTTAGCTTGCTGAATGCTCAGTGAGAGACATGCTCCAGTGCTGGTGGCCTAGCAAGGTGGCTGTACACAGTTATAAACCTAAAGCTGCTATCACTACACTATTGTTAAATCATTAAATAGCTTGATTTGATTGATGTCATAGTGTGACAGATTGTGTGCTCCAGTGCTGCTGTACACAATGATAAGCTGTTCAGTGATCAACCCCTTCACTATCACTACACTATTGTTAAATCGTTAATTAGCTTGATTGATGTCATTGTATGACAGTCAGTGTGTGCTGCAGGGAGCTGCTATGTGTCTGTGTGTGTCCTGTGTACAGACCAGGCCAGCTGCTGCCTGCTGTCCAGCTATTAGCCTTAGGTATATGTTAGGTTAGGGATTAGGGGATAGGAGGATTACTGTGTTATTGTGTAGTTAGTACTGTAGTACTGCAGTCAGTGTGCTAGTAGTTGTTAGAGTAGTAGTACTACTGTGTTAGCTTTCTACAGAACTGCTGTGCTGTGAGCAGTGCCAGTGTGACAGTTAGTGTGCACTAGTGTCTTCTCCTCTGCTGTCTGACTGTCACTCAGCACTTGCCACGTGGCACTTGTCAAGTGTCCCGTGGCACTTGCCACGTGTCACGTGTCACTTGCCATGTGGCACTTGCCAAGTGCCACGTGACACTTGGCAAGTGCCACGTGACACTTGGCAAGTGCCACGTGACACGTGCCAAGTGCCACGTGCCAAGTGCCACGTGCTAAATGTCAATAGCCATGTACCACGTCCGGCATGCTCCTGGCACACGTTGCACCTGCTGCTGCTGCATTGCCCTGCTCCTGCTGCCTGTGCAGCTCCCACCTCCAGGCAGGGTGCCACAGGCCACTGATACCACCTATATTTATCCCAAAACACTATTGCTGCGTAATTTTTTTGAGATGTCTTGGCTGAAAACTATCATGTCCCAGTTGTGCGGTTGGACTTTGGACACAATGTGGGCTGCACGACCGCTGTCTGGAACCTAGGCCTAATGTTAATTGACAGCCATTTGGGGGGGGGGGGTGTTAAGTCCCCACATCATCAATAAGTGTTCCCCTTCAAAAAAATGATGCTACATGCCTCATTTACCCTTAAAAACATTTTTAAATCAATTTAAAGGGCACTTCCGGTTTTTATATCCGGATATCCGAATCCGCCCAGATAGCCCTGGTAATGCGTTCGGATATCCGCATGAACGCGGACATCTGAACGTTCAGATTCGGATATCTGATCCGGATCCGGATATCTGGGTATCCGGATCAATTCGGATTTTAAAAATTGGTATCCGAACACCCCTGATACGTATGGCTGAGAAATTTTTGTTACAAGTGCACCGGCAACATAATGTAAATTGTGATGCTTTTTTCAACTCAAGGGATAAAAGCAATATTATTATTATTATGACTACAGACATGTACTATATATGTGAAAGAGTTTTGTATGTACGTTTTGTGTGGAGACAGTGGTATGTTTTTTATTCCCTTGTAAGGAAACAAATAAAAACCTTTTAAATGAGAAAAAAAGAAAGAAAGAATGGATGCAATTATCCCAAGAAAGGAAGATCCTGATATCTCACTGCACAGTCCAACCACCTGAGGAGATTAAAGAAGCATTTAAAGATTAAAGCATTGAAAAGACTCTGGAGTTGATACTATACCTACTGATACATGAAAAGTGGACCAAAGGACCCGTAGTAACTTCTTAAAATCCCTATTTGAAAAATTCTGGAATGAAGAGAAAACTGCTTGATGAACAGAGGAAAGGGTTTATTATTAAAATACCTAAGAAGGAAAATACAATGATTGTAACAATTGAAGAGGAATTACGGCTCTTTCTGTGCCAAGTAAGGTTCTTGCAGAGTCATCTGTATTAAGGACTCTATCAGAAAGAAGAAACAGGATTCAAAAAACATCACAGCTGTGTGGATATGATAATTGTAATCCACATGAAACTGGAACAAAGCAGTGAATGGAAGAATGGAAAATAACTTAATTTTGCCAACTTTGAGAAAGCTATTTACTCTTTAAATATATAAAAGTTACTTACCTGACCAGACAGGTTTGCACACAGGATTGTGTTCTTATGTGCAGGGCCACATTCAGGTGTGCATGTTTTTGTGCACCTTGCACCAATAGAAACCGAGTAATGCTTCATGACATTTGCAAGAACTTGAACATGCATGCACCTCTCATACCAAATGGTCTACAGAAGCCTGGAGAGCTCTCCTGATTGGTGCTGTAGTATTGCAGCAAGTTACTATGCGTACTGTTGTTCTTCCTCCAGTGATCCTGACACTTGCTAGCTTTATTACCCAGCTTGTTGCTGAACCTCTGCCTAGCTGACTGCCTGCTCTGTTGCCAATTCCTGCCAGTCTGACTACCTGCTCCATGTCTGAACCACTGCTTGTCTGACTACCTGCTCTAGGCCAGAAACCAATGGTCATCTGACTACCTGCTCCATGCCTGAACCACTGTGTGTCTGACTATCTGCTCTATGCCGCAAACCAATGGCCGTCTGATTACTACCTGCTCCATGTTTGAACCACTGCTTGTCTGACTACCTGCTCTATGCCAGAAACCAATGGTCATCTGACTACTTGATCCATGCCTGAACCACTGCCACCCTGACTACTTGCTCTGCTGCCAAACCAGCTCATCACTTAAGCACTTCTGCCAATCAAAAGTGACTTGGCAGATGCTGTCGGCTGCTGCTTAGGAGAATTAGATGACAGCATGGAGCAATGCAATTAAAAAGAGGGATGTGGTGCAGGCAATGTGAAGAGAGGGAGAGGAAAAGGATAGATAAGGAGAGGAGGAGTTGACGATAAGAGGTTTATGAAGTGGTAAAGTGGAGGGGGTGGTGGGGGAAGGGTAGTGTGGGTTGGATACCTCACAAGAAAGAGTAATTACAGATCGATTTGTATTACTTCCAGTTGAGTAAGTGGAGGAGTGTGGTTGGATGGATGGGGTTGGTTGGCATATGAATTAACCTGCTTAGGTTACTGGAAATAAGAACTCCAACTAGCAGAGGTAAGGGGAAACTGGATGTGAAAATTAAAACAAGGAGTTATTAAAGGATAAATTATTTAGAGAAAAGCTAAAATGGCTAAATGAAATTTTTTCAATAAAAATGTTACACCTGAGATGTCCCCCATGGTGGTAGGAGAAACACAAAGTGCCTGAACCAATTCACTTTTTCTCCTAGAAGATATTATTCATCTTCTGTTTAAAATAACTTTTAAAGAGAACCCGAGGTGGGGTTCTAACCACGAAATCCCCATACAGAGGCTGGGTCTGCCTATAGAGCCCAGCCTCTGTTGCTATCCAGATTCCCCCTAATCGCACCCTGCGCTCTGCGAGACCCCATAAATCACGCAGCGTGTCACAGCGGGCTGTGTTTACCTCTGTAATGCCAGTCTTGCCGCTCCCCCGCCTCCTGCATCGCTCCAGTCCCCGCCCACGTCCCTTCCCTCCCCGCTGATTGAAGGGAAGGGACGCGGGCGGGGACCGGAGCGATGCAGGAGGCGGGGGAGCTGCGACACTGACATTACAAAGGTAAACACAGCCCGCACAGCTCGGCTGTGGTTTATAGGGTCTTGCAGAGCGCAGGGGGGGCTTAGGGGAAATCTGGATAGCAACAGAGGCTGGGCTCTATAGGCAGACCCAGCCTCTGTATGGGGATTTCGTTGTTAGAACCCCACCTCGGGTTCTCTTTAACCACTTGAGGACCCACCCTTTACCCCCCTTAAGGACCAGCGCTGTTTTAGCTGATCTGTGCTGGGTGGGCTGTGCAGCCCCCAGCACAGATCAGGGTGCAGGCAGAGCGACCAGATCGCCCCCCTTTTTTCCCCACTAGGGGGAGGATGTGCTGGGGGGGTCTGATCGCTCCTGCCTGCCTGGGTGTTGCGGGGGGGTCACCTCAAAGCCCCCCTCCGCGGCAAAATTCCCCCCCTCCCTCTCCTCCCTCCCTTCCCTGGAGATCCGAGGCTGCACAGGAACGGATCTGTCCTGTGCAGCCTCTAACAGGATCCTGCCTGTCATGTGACAGCGATCCCCGGCCGCTGATTGGCCGGGGATCGCTGATCTGGTACAACGCTGCTACTGTTAGCAGCGTTGTACGGATGTAAACAAAGCGGATTATTTCCGCTTGTGTTTACATTTAGCCGGCGAGCCGCGATCGGCGGCCCGCAGGCTATTCACGGAGCCCCCCGCCGTGAATTGACAGGAAGCAGCCGCTCGAGCAAGCGGCTGCTTCCTGATTAATTAGCCTGCAGCCGGCGACGCAGAGCTGCGTCGCTGGTCCTGCAGCTGGCACTTTGCCGACGCGCGGTATGAGTGCGCGGTTGGCAAGTGGTTAAGTACACTGCAATTGAAAACAGCAAAAAGTATTGTCAAAATATCATCATTTAACTTTACTCTTACAACATGCCAACAGCATGGTGTAGTGGGTCGCTCTAAGTGATGCATCGTAGGTCATGTTTTTCACATCCATGAAAGCAATAAAAACAAGTTTGTGTTGTTTTATTTTCCAGGATATTTTGTTAATTGTTCTGAATTTCTTACAGTTAAGGATGTAAGATAGTATTACATTTCTGTAACCTTAACCAAAAGAAAAGAACACAAAAGTACACCAAAGAGCCCGATATAGGGTAGTTATTATGTCTGTAGTAGAATATCAATAAATAAAAGAAGGGTTCTCACAAACATAGGTTGCCTCAGTAGTAACCACTGTTAGCGTGACTGAGGAATGTCTGTCTTTACTTAGTTGTGTGGATCACTCTCTGGTACAGGTAGCTGTCTAAATAATAGACTCTAATCAGAACCAGAGTAGTAACTATAGGGGGATCATCCTGTGTAACCATAGGAGACGAGAGATGTGGGGAGCTCTAACTACCTATTCTCCTTCCAATACAGAGTTCCGACCTTAAGATTAGTTGTTGTTTTGGCTGCACTTGTCATGGCTGGGGATATCATGAGGGCCTCATTTGTTTTGTGACCCCGTCAGACGGGTCCCCAGGGTGTGGAGATCACCAAGAGGAGACAGGAAAAGGGTGTCAACATTATGGGGCCCATCAAAGTTTTCTGGGTTGGCCATGATTTGTAGTTATGGCCTTAAAGAGAAACTCCAACCTAGAATTGAACTTTATCCCAATCAGTAGCTGATACCCCCTTGTACATGAGAAATATAATGCTTTTCACAAACAGACCATCAGGGGGCGCTGTATGACTGATTTTGTGCTGAACCCCCTCCCACAAGAAGCTCTGAGTACCGCAGTACTTTTGGCAGTTTGTTACAATGTAACAAGGTTCACAGACAGGAATTAGCTGTTTACAGCTGTCTCTAACAGCCAAAACAGCTAGGAGCAGCTACATAACCTGCCCACAGTAAAAATGTCACCATGTAATAAATGTCAGAATGTAAACCAGGGAGAGGAAAGATTTTACAATGAGCAAACACTGACTAAACATTTATACATAATTATGGTAAAAAATGAAGCACTTTTTTTACTACATTATTTTCACTGGAGTTCCTCTTTAAAGAGAACATACAATATCTGGCCTCCCAACAAAGGTAGATTAAATGACAGAGAGATGCACTCACCATGCATCTGCCTTTTAAATAGTCTGCAGAAGTCAGTCAGCAAATTAAAGGCAGAGTAGCATTCAACCTGCGGTACCAAATTATGCAAGGGCCGACCTGACCACACTATGGGCCTGATTCACAAAGCGGTGATAACTCAGTTATCACGCCTAAAAGACTTTAGGCATGATAACCTTTGCACTAGCAAAGTTATCACCGCTTTGTGCTGTAATTCGCGCGAAGCTCCCGCGCGCAAATGCGCGCATGCGCGCGCAAAGTCCCATAGGGTTTAATGGGCGCTTCGCGCGAAGCACGGTGCGCTGCGCGCGCAAAACTTTGTGCGCGGGAGTTCGTGCGAATTCCTTCAGGCGTGATAAAGGGCTTTCCACAGGCGTGCAAAGTGTTTGCACCGCTTTGTGAATCAGGCCCCATGAGTCGATTCACACTTGTTTCAAAGCCGTATACGTGGATCCGGGGTTTTTTTTGCCCTGGACAAAAATGGAGCCACGGATACCAATGTTAAATATAGCGGCCGTCTTCACACACCTCAAAAAACTGATCCGTGGGCACCATTTTAGAAAACTGAACGAAGAGTCTGGATATTGCAGATTTTCACTGAGCCCGGATACTCGCGGAGGCAATGAAAGGCAACACAAAAACGGATCTCCCTCTACACAGTGAACTTTTGCACACAAAACGGATGTTAAAGCAGATTGCCTACTGCAGCCTTTCTCAACCTTTTTACCCTGGAGGAACTCTGCAAATAGTTTTTTATCTCAAGGAACCCCTGACATGGTCTTTAAAAGCAGGTGTGGCTGTTTATTTCACTACCCCCTATTACACTGCCACTCATTACACTGTCTCCTTATCCTAATGCTTTTTGTTAATGTGCTCATTATTATTCTGACCACCGACTTAGTGCTTCTTTTTACAGAACTCCCTATTATAATGTGCTCTATTATACTTCCCCTACGATGGGGGAAAATGCCCCAAAACCCCTGCAGAGTGCTCAAGGAACCCTGGTTGAGAAAGCCTGGCCTACTGTCTGCTCCTCCGCTCAGTGTCATCTTTGCAGCCCTCTTCTTCTAATAGAAACATACAGGAAGGAAGGACACGTTTTTGACATATGTTTACACGGACTGGAAAGGTTTGCTACAAAACCACAACATTTTGAAAAACAAGTGTGGGCTGAGCCTATCTCCTCAAAATTAGAGGAAAACCCTCAACTTCACTTAACCACTTCAGCCTATCTGGACAAATATGTTCATCCAGATAGGCTGTGCTGCTGCAGCTGCGCTGCTCCCGCACGTGCTCTCCCGCCACTTTCCGTTAGCCCCCCGATCAGTGAATGGGAAAATAGTTCCCATTCACTGATCTAAGTCCCCCGCTGAAAAAACGATGGTTTCTAATCAGAGACCGCCGACTTTCTGTAAAAAAAAAAAATTCCCGTCCTCTTTCTAGTTCCTGTACAGTCTAGTTGACTGTAAACTACACCTTCATACATTTTTTTAATAAACAATTACATTATATTACATTTAAAATTAGCTGTTTCCCTCCCACACCAAAAATTACCCAAATACATTTAAAAAAAAAAAAAAAAAAAATTACAATTAAAAAAAAAAAACATCATAAATAGTTACCTAAGGGTCTGAACTTTTTAAATATGCATGTCAAGAGAGTATATTATTATATTTGTTTTTAATTATAAGCTTGTAAATCGTGATGGCCGCAAATTTAAAAAATGCACCTTTAATTCTAAATAAAATATCGGTGCCATAAATTGTGATAGGGACATCATTTAAAGGGATACTGTAGGGGGGTCGGGGGAAAATGAGCTGAACTTACCCGGGGCTTCTAATGGTCCCCCGCAGACATCCTGTGTTGGCGCAGCCACTCCCCAATGCTCCGGCCCCACCTCCGGTTCACTTCTGGAATTTCTGACTTTAAAGTCAGAAAACCACTGCGCCTGCGTTGCCGTGTCCTCGCTCCCGCTGATGTCACCAGGAGTGTACTGCGCAGACACAGACCATACTGGGCCTGCGCTGTGCGCTCTTGATGACATCAGCGGGATCGAGGACACGGCAAAGCAGGTGCAGCGGGTTTCTGACTTTAAAGTCAGAAATTCCAGAAGTGAACCGGAGGCGGGGCCGGAGCATTGGGGAGTGGCTGCGCCAACACAGGATGTCTGCGGGAGACCATTAGAAGCCCCGGGTAAGTTCAGCTCATTTTCCCCCGACCCCCCTACAGTATCCCTTTAAATGGTGTAATAACCGGGACAAATAGGAAAATAAAATTAATATGTTTTAATTACGGTAGCATATATTAATTTCAAACTATAATGGCCAAAAACTGAGAAAGAATGAATTTTTTCCATTTCTTTCTTAATCTTACTGTTAAAATGGATTTAGAAAAATATAATTCTTAGCAAACTGTACCACCCAAAGAAAGCCTAATTAGTGGTGGGAAAAACGAGATATAGATCAATTCATTGTGATAAGTAGTGATAAAGTTATTGGCGAATAAATGGGAGGTGAACGTTGCTCGGATGCATAAGGTTTTCGACACTGTGGGGCTGAAGTGAATAATATGTGGAACTCTAGTAATAATAAAAACAACTTGCATTCAGTTACACTAATTTGGATACATTTGCATTCACTTGCACTGATGGAGGATGCTCCAAAATGGTTGTGTAACGGTTGTGGAACTTTCTCCGTGATCAGCGCACAACGCGTGCGCTGACACAGCGGAAATCCTCCACAAGCGTATATTTGCAGGCACCCAGCAAAAGGTGCTACGCACCTGTAGAGGGAAATTCCTGTTGGCAGATGGCGCTGAGGAGTGCAGAGGAACCAATCCTCTGTACCTCCACAAATGCCAGACAGGAATTGTACGAAGCGCAGAACGCAATCGCAAGAGAGGCGATTGCGAATGAGATTGAGCAAAGGGACAGGTTGTATGTGTGTGCGCCAATCCAGTCGCCACCCCGCGACCGCGCACACACAACAGCAGATATGAAATAGGAACGCGATCGCGAGAGGTGCGATCGCCAGACGTGACACAAGGCAGATCAGAATAGAATACGAGGGTAGCAAAGGCACAGCAAATAATACAATAAGGAGATATGGAAAATAACAAACGCTAGCTAACCGCGAACACCGCACTCATTCGCAACAGTGCACGCGGTTATGCGCGATCTCCACATGATAAGCACAATAGAGACAAGCACGCCTAACTAACCATTAACAGACAAACATGAAACAGAGGACGCGAGCGCTTGCTTAACGGTTACCTCACCGAGCCTCCAGCAAGCGTAGCAGACAAGACAGACACACGAAAACAGGGACAAGCGAGAGATAGGATCCACAGCACTAGCGAAAAGTGGCTAGCGCGATCCAGGTACAGAGTAGCAGAACAGAAGGATCCCTAGCGCTAGCGAAAAGTAGCTAGCGCGATCCCAGGAGACAGAACAGAAGGATCCCCAGCGCTAGCGAAAAGTAGCTAGCGCGATCCCAGGAAACAGAACAGAAGAGATAGCTGGTAGCAACCGCTGCACCAGCTATACTCCAAGAACAGAGATCAGAACCATTTCCTGTCGACCACCATAGGGGCAGGACAATGGCAACAGGCAAGACAAGACAGAACAGGCAATACGGATAATACAACCTGACTGGGCTAGAAGGGGAGCCTAAAGCAACCCCCAGGAATTAACTATACTAGATAGCAATGGCTGACACTCCAGCAGTGTCCATCAGGAACAGACCATGGAAGGGAAATGTCCAGCAAAGCATTCTGGGAACCATAAAGCTCTTATAGTGCCAGTCATCAAAGAAGGCAGGTAGGGGATTTGCATAACGAATGTATGCAAATTCCCCAGCAAGAGAACAGACCAGAAACTTGCAATGGAAAGACAGGTCTCTGTTCCAGAGACCTGCAGCCCACAGACTAGAGGAATGGACAAACAGCCGTCTGCCTGTGCAGCCAGCTGAGCGGATCATCACAGGTTGCATGCAAGGTATTCCGTACTAGACCCTTTCACCAAAGATAAAGTTCCTCTGAGTCGAAAGGGATCCTATCACTAACATGTAACTTGGAAGCCAGTCAGCAATTTAAAGGCACAACACGTACATTCAAACTGCAGTACCAAATTATGCAAGGGCTGAACTGACCACACTATCTCCTCTCAACTTCACATAATACAGTATATTTCCATGTCAATTAAATATATGTCCATGTCAATATAGTTTCCATGTCAATTAAGGCAATAATCTCTAAACCTAAAGTAAAAAATAAAATTGTCCATTTACTTACCTGGGGATTTTTCCAGCCTTCTGAAGTATTCCATGGGCCATATGCAATTCTCTTTTTCACCTGAGTTTTCTCCTAGGAGATAATTTTTCATTTTCAATTTTAAATAACTTTCCAGCACTTTTCAACTAAAAAAGTACCACTAAGTAGGTGAATAAGTACTATCAAAATTATTTTGAGTATTTTCTTGCTTTCTGGTGGCTTAAAAGGCATTTTATTGACAAGTTTAAAAATATCACCTAGGAGAAAACTATGGAGAAAAAGTGAATTGCATATGGCCCCATGTCCCTTGCATTCATCCCACACTTCCCCATTCCTCTGAAGTGTTCTTTATCGCGCTACTGTGGTTGGGAGCGTTCTGCGCTTGTGCAATAAACAAAAATTACTGCTGCGCATGAACAGAACACTCCCGCCCACGGGAGCGCAATGGAGGACGCGCATGGAGGGGGACTGCAGATTACAGAGGGGAACAGCAGAGGAACGGCTGAGTGTGGGATGACATCAAGGGAGCAGGAGGACTTTAGGGGTCTGAAAGAAGTCCCAGGCAAGTATATGAGCAACGTTTTTTTTCTTTTTACTTTCGGTTCACTTTAAAATAATCACCTTTTACTTTCATAACAGCCAAAAATAACCTCATACCAGCAAGGCTAATAAGGTCTGCTCTCACGGAGGTCAGTTCCCTGTTGCTTGTCAGTATAACAGAATGTAGTGAGACTTTCCATCCCCACAGCTCCATCGGTCAGAAAAAGACTGACAGATTTCTACCAGAGGGGAGATGCCTTTGCTGCCATTCTGCTGGAAGCCTGACATTACAAGAAATGACACGAACATAACTGTAATACTGTGTCAGGACAAACATGATGTGATACACATCAATATCCCATCTGCACAGTGTCTTGTCTAAATGTATCATTAAATTAATAGATAGAATTGTTAGCATAAAAATATTATTGTCAAATAAATGAGTGACAGTCAATTAAAGATAATAACAATTTACAATGCTCAAATGTATAACATGCTGTCTGACTGATATAAATTAATTACCGTTTAAAATGTTGTCATGGCTGAAATACCTGAATAGAGTCAAAAGATTGCTAATTAATTAAAGCAATTGATTCCTGCATTTCATGTAATTAAAGAAAGTACTTTCTCCTTTCTTTAGCCTTTGAAGATCTTCTATACTTGTTCAACTAAAATGATCATTTGACTTCTTTGCACAATGACAACAGGCTAATTAGATGCAGCCTGGATCTGCTAACATAGCTACTGTTGTAATTGCTCCAATACTTCTCTCACAGCACTATACTTATATCATAGTGCTGGAAGTGCAGTAGCTATTTCTGACACGTACATGTAAAAAGGGCGTCTGGAAAAAAGGGCATGGGATATAGATGAAATTATAAGTTTTTATCTAAAACAATATTTTTCGTTTCAATATTATAAATGAAAATCAATTGCTAAATATGTTGAATGAACGATAATGAAATGGCAAAATACTGTCTATAACAAAAAACAATATTTACACTTGTATTAAAGAGAACCCGAGGTGGGGTTCTAAGAATTAAATCTGCGCTCAGAGGCTGGGTCTGCTTATATTGCCCAGCCTCTGTTGCTATTTCAATCCCCCCTAAGTTCCCCCTGCGCTCCACTTTCCCCCATAAATCCCAGCCGCGCTGTGCGGGCTGTGTTTACTTTTGTCCTGTCAGTTTGTGTGCTCCCCCGCCTCCTGCAGAGCTCTGGTCCCCGACTGCGTCTCCCTTCCCTCCCCACTGCTGATTGGAAGGAAGGGACGTGGGCGGGGACCAGCGCTATGCAGGAGGCGGGGGAGCACGCAGACTGACAGGACAAAAGTAAACAAAGCCCGCTGTGACACGCTGCGTGTCGGCTGTTATTTATGGGGGAGAGTGGAGCGCAGGGGGAACTTAGGGGGGATTTAAATAGCAACAGAGGCTGTGCAATATAAGCAGACCCAGCCTCTGAGTGCAGATTTCATTCTTAGAACCCCACCTCGGGTTCTCTTTAAGCATAGTAATATACCGTATTTGCTGGCTTATAAGACGCACTTTTTCTCCCCAAAAAATGGGGAGAAAAAGTCCCTGCGTCTTATACAGCAAAGGCAGGGAATCCCCGACTTAATAACGCCCGCCAATACAGAACCGCTGACCCGCCTCCGTCGGGGATTCCCTGCCTTTCTGTGCCTGCCTTCCTCCCTCCCGCCTGAGTCTCCTGGCCCCCCTTGTGGAGTGTCAATAGTGGTGGCAACTTACCTTTGGCAGGCTCCTGCGCTGATCCTAGATCATTGCGCTGCCCCCCGCTAGCCTCCTCTGCCTCCCCCCTGCTTATTTGGCCCCCCCGGGGGTAGGAATAAGTAGCGGTAGCTTACCTCCGCAGTGCGCCCGCGATGACTGCAGACATCCGTCTTCCAGGCACTTCTCGCTCTAGTGACCAGCTTTGAACTGCGTGTCATCAGTTCAAGCCGGTCACTAGAGAGAGAAGTGCCGGGGAGACGGATGTCTGCAGTCATCGCGGGCGCACTGCGGAGGTAAGCTACCGCTACTTATTCCTACACCCGCGGGGGCCAAATAAGCAGGGGGGAGGCAGAGGAGGCTAGCGGGGACTGGAGCAGCGCAATGATCTAGGATCAGCGCGGGAGCCTGCCAAAGGTAAGTTTCCGCCACTATTGACACTCCACAAGGGGGCCCAGGAGACTCAGGCGGGAGGGAGGAAGGCAGGCACGGGTAAGGCAGGGGGGCAAATGAGGACATATGGAGGGCAAATGAGGACATATGGGGGGCACAGGAGCACACATGAGGGGGCACAGAAAGACACATGGGGGCACATGAGGACATATAGGGGCACAGGAGGACACATGGGGGGCACAGGACACATGGGGGGCACAGGAGGACATATAGGGGCACAGGAGGACACATGGGGGGCACAGGACACATGGGGGCACAGAAGTACACATGGGGGCACAGGAGGACACATGGGGGGCACATGAGAACTCACAGGAGGACTCATGGGGGGCACAGAAGGACACATGGGGGCACAGGACACATGGGGGGCACAGAAGTACACATGGGGGGCACATGAGGACACATGGGGGCACAGGAGGACACATGGGGGGCACATGAGAACACACAAGAGGACTCATGGGGGGCACATGGGGACACATGGGGGCACAGAAGTACACATGGGGGGCACAGGAGGACACATAGGGGGCACAGGAGGACACATGGGGGGCACATGAGGACACACAAGAGGACTCATGGGGGGATCATGGGGATACATGGGGGGCACAGAAGGACACATGGGGGGCACAGGAGGACACACAGGAGGACACATGGGAGGCACAGAAGGACACATGGGGGCACAGGAGGACACATGGGGCAAATGAGGACACACAGAAGGACACATGGGGATATGGGGGGCACAGGAGCACACATGAGGACACACAGAAGGACATGTACAAGACGCTCCTGGAATATGGACGCACCAGGTTTAGTATTTTTTTTTCCCCTGGTTTTTGCCCTCTAAACCTGGGTGCGTCTTATATTCCGGAGCGTCTTATACGGCGTGAAATACGGGTAACTGTAGATATTAAAGATAATTTACTGCAACTATACCAAACTGTATTCTCACACAGAACTCTCCCTATACCTATCCCTAACCCCTAGACCTCCCCCCCCCCTTGGTGGTAATAAGCATCGTTTAATAAATTGTATATATTACAAATATTGTACTGGCAATATACCTAACCCTACTCTCACACAGAACCCTCCCTGTACCTATCTCTAACCCCTAGACTCCCCTGGTGGTGCCTAACCCTAAAACACCCCTCGTGGTGCCTAACCCTAAAACCCCCTTGGTTGTGCCTAACCCTATCATGTCCTCTAGTCCTTTGAGAAGGCCTAGGGACAAAAAGCTTATCCGACAAGATTTTATATTGCCCTCTGATGTTTTTATACATGTTAAAACTGCAATATCTTTCCTGTAATGTGGTGCCCAGAACTGAATTCCATATTCCAGATGTGGCCTTACTAGAGAATTAAACAGGGGAAATATTATGCTAGCATCTCAAGTTTTCATTTCCCTTTTAATGCATCCCAAAAGTTTGTTAGCTTTAGCTGCAGCGGCTTGGCATTGAGTACGATTATTTAACTTGTTGTCGATGAGTACTCCTGAGTCCTTCTCCAAGTTTGATATCCGCAACTGTATCCCATTTATTTTGAATGGTGCTACCAAATTGAATGACTTTCCATTTTTCAACATTGAATTTCATCTGCTATTTATGTGCCCATATAGCCATCCTGTCCAGATCCTGTTGCAATATGTCCCTATCTTCATGAGAGTTGATGATTCTGCACAGTTTTGTATCATCTGCAAAAATAGCAACATTGCTTACTACTGCATCTACTGGGTCATTAATAAATAAATTGAAGAGCACTGGACCCAGTACAGACCCCTGTGGGACCCCACTGCTAACAGTCACCCATTTTGAGTATGAGCCATTGACCACAACTCTTTGTTTTCTGTCCATTAGCCAGTTCCCTATCCATGCACACAGACTCTACCCCGGTCCTTGCATCCTCAACTTTTGCACCAGACTTTTGTGTGGAACAGTGTTGAAGACCTTTTCAAAGTCCAAGTATATCACATCTACAGCATTCCCAATATCTACATTAGCATTCACTACCTCATAAAAGCTGAGCATGTTAGTCAATCAGGACCTGTCTTTAGTAAACCCATGTTGATGCTGAGACATAAGATTATTTTCTACTATGAAGTCATGTATAGTATACCTCTTAGTAACCCCTCAAATAGTTTGCATACAACTGATGCTAAGCTTACAGGTCTATAATTTCCTGGATCTGATTTTTTGCCCTTCTTAAATAATGGGAAAACGTGGGCTGTACGCCAATCCACTGGGACTCTGCCAGTTGAAAGAGAGTAACAAAAGATAAGATAAAGGGGTTTATCTATAACTGAACTTAATTTGCTTAGGACCTGAGGATGCATGCCATCCGGGCCAGGTGCCTTGTCTATTTTTAATTTACTTAGTCTTGCCTTCACTTCTTCCTGCGTTAAGTATTTAATATTACAGTTGGAAGATTAAAACTCTTCTGCATCTGTAATTTGCAACAGTGATGTTCCCCTTGTGAAGACATAAGCAAAGAAAGCATTTAATAACTCTGCCTTACCTTGGTCATCCACCATTGAGTTCCCACCCTCATCCTTTAGGAGTCCAATACAGTCAACCTTTCTTTTTTAAGAGTTGATGTACTTGTAAAACTTCTTTGGGTTAGATTTGATATCCCGAGCGATTTGATTTTCAGCTTCAATCTTTGCCAGCCTAATTTATTTTTTACAACTTTTATTGCACTCCTTATAATTGCTTAATGCAGCCTCGGCCCCCTCCTGTTTTAGGATCTTATAGGCATTCTTTATCCTCTTCATTTTATCCCTAACCTTTCTATTCATCCATAGAGGCCTTTTTTTTATTCCTAGACATTTTGTTTCCATATGGGATATACATACTACAATATTGATTGAGAATAAATTCCTTGTAGGTGCAAACTTGCTTGGCGAAAATAAATTGATTCTGATAAGTTTAAAAGCTTGCCATTTCCCTTCAGTGTCCTCCCCTTGTAGTACATTATCCCATTTCACCAAACTTAGTGCCTGCCTGAGTTGATTGAACTTTGCTTTTTTAAAATTCATAGTTTTAGTGGTCCCGCTGCCCCGTGGCCTATCAGTCACCAGATTAAACGTTATCATGTGGTGACCACTATTTCCCAAATGTTTTTGAACCTGCACATTTGATACATTTTCTGGTTTATTAGAAATGATCAAATCCAGTAATGCATTCCCCCTAGTTGGTTCCATTACCATTTGAGTTAAGTAATTGTCCTGTAGTGATGCCAGAAATCTGCTGCTTTTACCAGAATGGGTAGCCTCAATACTCCAGTCAATGTCTGGAAAGTTGAAGTCACCCATAACTATGACCTCATTTTTACTTGCAGCTTTTTCAATCTGCTGTAGTAATTGCAGTTCTGCAGCTTCATTAATATGTGGTGGCCTGTAGCATACCCCAATAAGCAATTGGCAACCTTTATTTCCACCATGAATACCGTATTTTTCGGAATATAAGACACACTTTTTCTTCCCCAAAACTAGGGGGAAAAAGTGGGTGCGTCTTATATTCTAAAGGTACGGTATTTGGGCCCCAAAACATACTTACCGGTTCCTGCTGCCGCGATCCTGTCCTCCTCCATCTGACTGCCGCCATCCAAGGGTCATCCGAGGGTCCCAGCTGTGGTCATCTGAGGGTCCCAGCCATCCCATCCAGAATCCTGGCTCTTCAGTGTCCCAGTCGCCAGATCGTCTTCACTGCAGACAGCAGCCATGCGGTAATACGTGCTGCTGCCTTGCCGACATCCTCCATGGTAACGGCGTCCTCTTCCTAGTTACGGTGCCCCCTTCTGTGTGACAAGCGGCGCATGTGCTCCGGGGTCACGCATGACTTCAGGCGCACGTGCGCTGGGGTCACGCATGACGTCAGGCGCACATGCACTGCTCGTCACACAGAAGGGGGCACCTTAACTAGGAAGAGGACGCCGTTACCATGGAGGATGTCGGTGAGGCAGCAGCGCGTGATTACCGCATGGCTGCTGTCTGCAGTGAAGACGATCTGGCGACTGGGACACTGAAGAGCCGGGATTCTGGATGGGATGGCTGGGACCCTCAGATGACCACAGCTGGGACCCTCGGATGACCCTTGGAAGGCGGCAGTCAGGCAGAGGAGGACAGGATCGCGGCAGCAGGATCAGGTGAGATGCTGCAGGGGCAAAGTGTAGTGTAGTTTGTGTTGGGTGCAGGACTTAGTTAGTGTAGTGTAGTTTGGGTTGGCTGCAGGGGTTAGTTAGTGAAGTGTAGTGTAGTAGTGTAGTGTAGTTTGGGTTTCTACAAGGGTTACTTAGTGAAGTGTAGTGTAGTTTGGGTTGGCTGCAGGGGTTAGTTCGTGTAGTGTAGTGTAGTGTAGTTGGTGGGGGCAGCAGGGGTAAGTGAAGTGTAGTGTAGCAGGATTTAGTGTAGATGAGCAGTTCAGCTTAGATAAAGACAGTTTTGGGGGGGTTAAAGGTCCATAAGACACCCCTGCACCATAGACGCACCTAGGTTTAGTTTTGTTTTTTTTCCTGATTTTTGCCTTCTACATCTAGGTGCGTCTTATATGCCGGAGCGTCTTATATTCCGCAAAATACGGTATTTACCGAAACAGACTCCACATCTTCACAATCTTCCTACATCTCATCGTTCAGGACAGCTGTAAAATATTTTTTAACAAAGAGACAAACCCCTCCACCTTTTTTCCCCGTTCTATCCCTGCAACCACTATTTGTTGGGCACCCTAATTCCTTCTCTGGCACCCAATAGCTGATATTTTGAATTGCAGGCTGTGGTGCGCCCTTTTTGGCCATTAACCATATGCACCCTTTTTTCCTGCTTCCATTTTTGACATCTGATTTTTTTTACGTATCTTTAATGTTAAAGTATAGCTCCATGTTCATAGGAAAATACACTATTTAACTATGGACAAGTATAAGTATTGCAAAGACTCCATTAAATATCTGTAACTGTAAAAAGTTATCTTTCATATTGCAAAGATTCTAATTGTGATGAATGAAAATGAGCTTCACCTTAGGAGAGGGGAAGTTGGGACTAGCAAATCACTGAGTAATTAACTCAGCTCATGTTTAACTGGATCAGCTATGATTGATTAATCCCAACTTCTGTCCCCTGGTGGACTAATAAGTACATTAGAAGAATTTTTAGTTCATCACTAATTACCTTAATTTTCCTTTGTGCTGTCTCTCCAGGGATAGCCGAAACCTAATGAAGGGTGTGTGTTTGCATGGGCTGCGAGTATAATACATTTCTTGTAGCTGTAAGCTCATTGACCTTCATGAATGAACCCATTTACTACACAGGGAAATAAACATGCAAAAATAAAAATTGAAGTCTGTATATCCACAAAGAGTGGATGTTGCTGTTGCCACAGGTTCAAGGAAGCATAATTTAGCATATCTAAGGAATCCCACCATGGAGCAGACTGAACTGGAAAAGTAATTTTAATAATATTAATGTGTGTCTCAATTTTCCTTAAAAACTCCTCATTAAATCACATAACTCGTATATACATGCATTACTGGTAATTTGGTAAGTTGCATTACATTGACATACTTGTGGCTACTGTAGCATTGGAGGTTCCTCCTCTGGATCTTTCATATTAAAGGCTATATTCATGTAAAAAAAAACATAATACAAGGAATACAATTAAGTTTGCGGTACAATAAATAATCACGATGGGATGAGCATACTAAGTCAGAAGAACATAGTTAGCATTATAACAATGAAGCTAAGTGTTTAGCATCAATAAAAAGATGGCAGCTGAACAAGAGCAAAAATATTGACCAGCAATCAGTTTGTATTATTAATAACAGAGAACCCAAATGAGGGAAGTCATCCTCACAATATGAGGTTGATTATTCCCAGGTGAGGTTAAATCTACCAAGGTTATCCAATGCTGCATAAAAAAGCCTGTCAGCAGGCCCGGATTTACAACACAGGAGCCTATAGACACATATGTCCTGGCACCCTAGATTTGACCCTTCAGAAAACTACAAACACCTGCTGAATCGCACTGCAAGTGTACTGGCTGACCCAGCTGCCACTTCCTTTACTTCCCTTGCCAGTGTAGGTAGCTACAGGTGCCATTTTGTATTAGGTAGCCAGATGTACCCTCAGTATTGAGTAGCTAGAGATTACCCAAAGTTTTAGGTAGCTAGATGTGCCCCCAGCTGAAGGTAGATCTCGTCAGTGTTGAGAGTCTGGTGAGTAAAATCTTATTGACACTCCACTTGGGACAATGCATAGGGAATGAGAGAGGGAGGTGCTCGGGGACAGGAGTGAGCCACCTTTCCATCATCAGGCACCTGTAGGCACGTGCCTACATCAATAACCATGGGGACAGGTAAATCAAGAGTTTCCCATTTGGAGGCAATAGCCCAAATTACTGCTAGAAGCAAATACTTATTACTGCAAAATTTGCCTTCCACTGTTCCTAGCACATGCGCATTAGTATGCTATCGGTGAGTTGGGCACAGGGTGAGCCAAATGACGTCTCTCCCTGCTGCCGCTAAACTCCCCAGTGGTGTTTTGAAGGTGTAATTTGGGGTACAGCAGTCGTCGGAGCCTCAAATTACTCTTATGCGCCCTGCGCAGCATAACATTGCTGCTATGGTGCGCCTGGTCCACCTGCTTCGCTCTAAGCTGTTACTGGAATGGGAGTGCTTACTATCAACTGCCATGTACAAATCACCAAGATCTGACTAATACTAAACCTTGTAGAATAAATGTGTAATTGTGGCAAAGGAGCTTTTCAACCAAAAGTGAAAGGTGGAGTTTAAAAACGGAGCTTAAAAATGGTGGCATTAGCTCAGTGGTCAGAGAAGGTCTGAGGTGGGACCCAGGTGCTTGGGAAGTATCTCCATTGAATTACAGGCCAACCCCAGGGCTAATTTCAAATTTTTACTTACAATTATGGTATCAACGGATCCCTGAAGTTTCTGGATCTATGGTGGAATAGCAAGAAAGACTGCTCACAGACTACTCACCACCTGGGACTCTGAAGTTTGGAATGATATATTTTTTAGGATGGCTAAGTCCTCCATAAATTACACAGATAGAGATATAAGAAATATAAATATATACGGTATATATACAAGATATAAGAAATATATACATAAGAAATATAAATATATGTTTTTTTTTATGACTGGTACAGAACCCCCAGTAAACTGTATGCACGGAAAATCATGTCTAATGATACATGCTTTTGAGGTTGTAATTCTAGTGCTGACCAATTAGACAAGACACAGAACATTTCTATCGCACTTTTCTGCTGGTGGACTCAAATTGCCAGAGTAATTAGACGTGCACTATAGGCAGTAGCAGTGTTAGGGAGTCTTGCCCAAGGTCTCTTACTGAATGGTGCTGGCTTACTGAATTGGAAGAGCTGAGATTCAAACCCAGGTCTCCCGTTTCAGAGGCAGAGCCCTCAACCAGTACACTATTGTGATGATCCGCTCAGCTGGCTGCACAGGCAGACAGCTGTTTGTCCATTCCTCTAGTCTGTGGGCTGCAGGTCTCTGGAACAGAGACCTGTCTTTCCATTGCAAGTTTCTGGACTGTTCTCTTGCTGGGGAATTTGCATACATTCGTTATGCAAATCCCCTACCTGCCTTCTTGACTGGCACTATAAGAGCTTTATGTTTCCCAGAAGGCTTTGCTGGTCATTTCCCTTCCATGGTCTGTTCCTGATGGACACTGCTGGAGTGTCAGCCATTGCTATCTAGTATAGTTAATTCCTGGGGGTTGCTTTAGGCTCCCCTTCTAGCCCAGTCAGGTTGTATTATCTGTATTGCCTGTTCTGTCTTGTCTTGCCTGTTGCCATTGTCCTGTCCCACGGTGGTCGACAGGAAATGGTTCTGATCTCTGTTCTTGGAGTATAGCTGGTGCAGCGGTTGCTACCAGCTATCTCTTCTGTTCTGTCTCCTGGGATCACGCTAGCTACTTTTCGCTAGCGCAGGGGATCCTTCTGTTCTGTCTTCTGAGATCGCGCTAGCCACTTTTTGCTAGCGCTGGGGATCCTTCTGTTCTGCTACTCTGTACCTGGATCGCGCTAGCCACTTTTCGCTAGTGCTGTGGATCCTATCTCTCACTTGTCCCTGTTTTCGTGTTTCTGTCTTGTCTGCTACGCTTGCTGGAGGCTCGGTGAGGTAACCGTTAAGCAAGCGCTCGCGTCCTCTGTTTCATGTTTGTCAGTCGATGGTTAGTTAGGCATGCTTGTCTCTATTGTGCTTATCACGTGGAGACCGCGCATAACCACATGCACTGTTGCGAATGAGTGCGGTGTTCGCGGTTAGCTAGTGTTTGTTATTTTCCGTATCTCCTTATTGTATTATTTGCTGTGCCTTTGCTACCCTCGTATTCTATTCTGATCTGCCTTGTGTCACGTCTGGCGATCGCACCTCTCGCGATCGCGTTCCTATTTCATATCTGCTGTTGTGTGTGCGTGGTCGCAGGGTGGCGACTGGATTGGCGCACACACATACAACCTGTCCCTTTGCTCAATCTCATTCGCAATCGCCTCTCTTGCGATTGCGTTCTGCGCTTCGTACAATTCCTGTCTGGCACTTGTGGAGGTACAGAGGATTGGTTCCTCTGCACTCCCCAGCGCCATCTGCCGACAGGAATTTCCCTCTACAGGTGCGTAGCACCTTTTGCTGGGTGCCTGCAAATATACGCTTGTGGAGGATTTCCGCCGTGTCAGCGCACGCGTTGTGTGCTGATCACGGAGAAAGTTCCACAATCGTTACAGAATGACCAGCCCAACCCAAAACCCCAGTGTAGACGGAATTTCCGATTTGTACGATTTTGTCGAATATGGCTCTTGTACCTTTAAGAGATTTAAAAAACTTGAACCTGAATCAGCAGACGAATTTTTGTCTGAGTGTACAAAACTGTTAGCGAACCCTGAATTCCAATGCACCCCAGTGTCTACCTGGGCCCCCCAAATGGTTTACATTCTGTTGGGGGGCGAAATGTCAATGTGGGGTTATGATGTGTTAGATCATACCACCCTGAGTCAAAGACCCCTGGAATTCTTGGCCTTTTTAATTCACAATTGGCTGAGATTACCTCAATTACCATACCCCCTTAATGAGTTGTTGTCAGCAGCTCAATCAGCTGTTCCATCTACTCTTTCATCCATAAAGCAGCCATCCAAAGCCTCTAAGTCTAAACGTAAAAGATCTAGGAAGGCTTCCCAGCGGAAAGATCAGTTGCCCATGGCAACCACAGATAGAGAGGTTATTTCTGTCAAGTCTGAAATGGGCAAAACCATGCAGTATGATAATGATGTTTATAATGCATCTGCTGATCAGTTTCCAGGTTTTTTGCCCCAATCCAAAGCTTATGTGGATCCTGCTATAGGTAGGATCGCACACTGTATTAAAGCAGTTAAAAAATCTGTACTCGTTCCTGATCTCCACCCATATGGAGATTATTTAGATACTGGGTTGTTCGAACCGCCATTTGCCTCATGGGAAATCGGGGCCTTGGTGGAGGAATTTGATTTGGATTGGAAAGCCTTTTGCGATTTTTACATCGCAAAAAGCGCGGATGTCCTGAACGATTGTCTCGACTCTGTGTGCCTTTTGATTGATTCTGATGAATGTGACGAGTGTGTTGTGGATCTGGTGATGTATGTGTGGCAGATCATTTTGGATGAATTACACACACACCAATTAATTGATCCCAATAAAGAGGTAAAAGATTCCCGTTCAGTTCCTGCTCCAGTTCCATCTGTAGACTGTGCGCACTATGATTGTTCATCCTTTGTTAAGTGTGCATGGGAGCCCCCATTTGAGAAATGGAAGATCGAGCTCCTGATCTATGAATTGGAATGTGATTGGAGATCGTTTTGCAATTATTACCGTTCTAAAAACGAAGCAGTTTTGTATGCGTGCATTGAGTCTGCGTGCACTTTAATCAAGACTGGTGAATGTATCTCTGACTTTGTGACTCCGCTGTTTGACGTGTGGAGAATGATTTTGGATGAACTACATGCGCTTCAATCTGCTAAAAACACATTGTCAGCGGACGATTGTTCCAATCCTCTGGATTTAAAGAAAGTGAGTTTTGAATGCATTCCCTTTCCCAAAGCAACTGAGTGTTTGAAGTCTGAGTGCAAGTCGTTCAGAGCAGTTGCTTGTGTGGAAGTTGAACCAGTGCGGTCTGATGTCGCCACCGCACGTATGGCTGCAAAAGGTCTGTGTGGTCCTGTGTCTAAGGAAGACAGATTTTTTTCCCTCAGGTTCTCTAAGATCGTCCGTTTGTGAGCCTGCCATGGGGAAAATTCCTAAGTTATGCAACTTTAAGAAAATTATTGATGTGTCTAATAAAGTTTCTCCTGTTGTTGTCGCCACTTCTTTTGTAAATGAATCTATGTCTTATTCTGTTCGCACCTGTGCAGGCCTGTTGCCTGATGACAGTTTCTCCAGTGTTTCTGTCCTAGATGCCTTGCAGTCTGCTCCGCAGATCGCGGAGGTTTGTGATATGGAAGCGTCAGTTTCGCAACCTAAAGCGATCTTGGATCCGCAAATTTTGCGTTCTGACTCCTCGGATTCGACATTGTTAGCCGAATCTAAGAGTGAGACAGCGCTTCGGTCTTGCGAATCTGATGCTGAAGCTTCTTTGCCTTGTCCAGAGAAGCTTTCTCTGAACCTGTCCTGTACCATGAATGAAGGCATGATGTCCACTTGCATTGACATTTGCGAGTCTGATTCTGAAGAAAGTATTGACTCTCCACCCAGTACTCTGGATGAGTCAATATTGCCTTGTACAATATCTCCTGCCCTGCCCCTAGAGGCTCGTCTAGGTATTGCTGCTATTTTTACCTGTCTTTCTGCAGTTTTGGAGTTGCAAGCTAGTTTGACTACTACGCAGAGTTCTGGGTGCAGCAAGATTAAAGTTAGGGAGTCAGTGTGTGGTCCAGTGAATATTCCTGTACGTTCCACTCATGATGATGAAATTCAGTCTCAGTTTATGGTGGAACCTTCCCTGGGACATCTGCCCTGTTCTCAAAGTAAAGTTCCAGTTTTGCCCTGTAACATGGATAGTACAGAATCCTTCTTAGACAACTTGAAAAATGATGTTCCTGAGGTCTTGTTTGATGATCTGAAGGTCTCAGAGTTCCTCCCAAAGGGTGCAGAACTTGTAGGAGATGTCTCCTGCCCCCCCAGGTCCTTCTGAGGTGTTGCCCACTTCAGTAGGCATTGCTGCCTTGCTGACTACTTTTGCAGCTCTTGTGGAGCTTCATTCATGTGTAGTCAATGATGATATTACAGTTACAGAAAATTCTGAATTTGAGTCCGAGTCTTCTTTTGAAAGACCAGTACCTGTGACCTTTACTCGTGATGATTTTCTGCCCGGTACTGGTTTTGGTCTTGTCATGTCGGACTCTGAGGTTGGCAGTTCCCCGACATGTCCTGAGGTTTCTCCTGTACTAGTGTACCCCGATGTGCTCTGTGACCCAGAAAGCCCAAGTGTGCCTCGGTTACCAGCGTATTCAGATGCTTCCTCAGTGGAGACATGTTCTGATATAGCCTGCCTGCTTGCATGCCCAGAAGTGGTCCCTGAAAGTCCTGATCTTGATGGGTGTCCTGCTAATTTTGAGTCTGGAATGATCATAGGTTCCATAGGGGTTCTTGGTGGTTCTCCATGTGAGCCTGCTGAGCGTTCTGGCTTCTTGGGATCTCTGCGGAGCTTCAAGGCGTTCTGGGAGATTCCGGGAAAGGTTTTGCTTGGTGCCCTGAATACGATCAGCAATGGCTTTGGTGTTGTAAGGGACACTTCGAACAGGTATTGTGGCAGGTTTGGTATTCTTGGACGCTCCTTGGAAGGTGGTGGGTATTGTCTGGAGGGTGTCGATGGCTTCTTCTCTGGTGTCCACAGTCCTGATGGGTGTTACGCTGAGACTTGTAGTGCTGATGGGCATGTTTCGGTGGCTTCTGCTTCCGATGAGGTCGGTTTCGGATGGACTGACTCTGGAATTGGGCCTTGTCGGGCTGTCCCGACCTTCATGAGTCCTCAGTTAGAGTTTTGTGATGATACCAGTTTTGAGGGATGTCAGTAATCCATCCCTAGAGGGGGGGGTACTGTGATGATCCGCTCAGCTGGCTGCACAGGCAGACAGCTGTTTGTCCATTCCTCTAGTCTGTGGGCTGCAGGTCTCTGGAACAGAGACCTGTCTTTCCATTGCAAGTTTCTGGTCTGTTCTCTTGCTGGGGAATTTGCATACATTCGTTATGCAAATCCCCTACCTGCCTTCTTTGATGACTGGCACTATAAGAGCTTTATGTTTCCCAGAAGGCTTTGCTGGTCATTTCCCTTCCATGGTCTGTTCCTGATGGACACTGCTGGAGTGTCAGCCATTGCTATCTAGTATAGTTAATTCCTGGGGGTTGCTTTAGGCTCCCCTTCTAGCCCAGTCAGGTTGTATTATCTGTATTGCCTGTTCTGTCTTGTCTTGCCTGTTGCCATTGTCCTGTCCCACGGTGGTCGACAGGAAATGGTTCTGATCTCTGTTCTTGGAGTATAGCTGGTGCAGCGGTTGCTACCAGCTATCTCTTCTGTTCTGTCTCCTGGGATCGCGCTAGCTACTTTCCGCTAGCGCAGGGGATCCTTCTGTTCTGTCTTCTGGGATCGCGCTAGCCACTTTTTGCTAGCGCTGGGGATCCTTCTGTTCTGCTACTCTGTACCTGGATCGCGCTAGCCACTTTTCGCTAGTGCTGTGGATCCTATCTCTCGCTTGTCCCTGTTTTCGTGTGTCTGTCTTGTCTGCTACGCTTGCTGGAGGCTCGGTGAGGTAACCGTTAAGCAAGCGCTCGCGTCCTCTGTTTCATGTTTGTCTGTCGATGGTTAGTTAGGCCAGCTTGTCTCTATTGTGCTTATCACGTGGAGACCGCGCATAACCGCGTGCACTGTTGCGAATGAGTGCGGTGTTCGCGGTTAGCTAGCGTTTGTTATTTTCCGTATCTCCTTATTGTATTATTTGCTGTGCCTTTGCTACCCTCGTATTCTATTCTGATCTGCCTTGTGTCACGTCTGGCGATCGCACCTCTCGCGATTGCGTTCCTATTTCATATCTGCTGTTGTGTGTGCGCGGTCGCGGGGTGGCGACTGGATTGGCGCACACACATACAACCTGTCCCTTTGCTCAATCTCATTCGCAATCGCCTCTCTTGCGATTGCGTTCTGCGCTTCGTACAATTCCTGTCTGGCACTTGTGGAGGTACAGAGGATTAATTCCTCTGCACTCCCCAGCGCCATCTGCCGACAGGAATTTCCCTCTACAGGTGCGTAGCACCTTTTGCTGGGTGCCTGCAAATATATACGCTTGTGGAGGATTTCTGCCGTGTCAGCACACGCGTTGTGCGCTGATCACGGAGAAAGTTCCACAATCGTTACAACTATCCAGCCACCATTTACACTGTTGATGGGATTGTACATGTTCAAAGTTTCTGGAGGGAAGCCTTTAGTTTATTATCTGTAGTAATAATAATTCTGAATTACAGCTGACCATTTGTTTTTATCTAATACATATTGGGCTCAATTCTGGTAGCTATGTGAGGTAAATGTTTTTTTGTAGGTAAAATACCTCATGAGGTATTTTCCTCTTCTTTTATCAATTCTGAAAGATTTTTCTCCATTTCCAAACATGAGGTAAAACATGAGGTAAAACATGCGGTAAATGCATAGAGTGAGGTAAAACATGAGGTATTTCAGTGGTAAGCCTGCAGCAAATAAGTAGTCTTTAATTGTCTTCCATAAGATTTAGAATAGTCTTTGGAAGATGTTATTTGTTTCTTTTTTGAGAAGGGAAGGTGTATTTGATTATGTAGCAACCTATGAAAAGTAAATTTATAGGCATCCATAAAAAAAAAAAGAAAAAAAAAAGAATCCAGCTTATTTACCTTTAGAGGCGGGGGGGGGGGGGGGGGTGTACGAGCACTTTTAGAGGTGGTGGTGGGGGGGGGGGGGGGTCGGAGCACTTTTAGAGGCTGGGGGAGGGGATTTTTTTTTTTAAATAGAGGCTGTGGGTTGGAGCATTTTTGCTTTTTCTTTTTCCAACCAGAGGTCGGGGAATGGCAATGAAGGCAGATGAAGGATTGTACAGGGTTTGGAGCACTTTTTCTTTTTTACAACAAAATGGAAGCTGGGGGATTCGTTGGTCAGATCACTTTTACTTATGTCAGCAAAATATGGGGGCCCTGAACACAGAACAAGCTGAAAAGGCTCCATGTTATGTGACAGATATCACAATTCTATCACAACACTGCATTTATCATGTGGTAGAGGTAGGTCTAATTATGTGAGGTAAAAGACATGCAAACACGCACCTTATTTCACTTCAGAATTCAAGTGTGAGGTATTTCACTTCTAAATACCACACATTTTTAGTAGAAAATTACCACATGAATTACTTCATGAAATTACATACTTAAACTACCAGAATTCAAAAGTTGATTTCCCTCATGAGGTAAACCCAATTCCATGAGGTAATTATTTACTAAACACTATCAGAATTCAGCCCATTGTGTGTCAAAAATGCTTTTTTTAGAAAATAGAACCTGCCCCAATTTACTTTTATCTTGATTAAGCAAAATTCCACGTGTTTTCCAGGAGGGTGCTACTGTGATTGGATAAAATGCAAGTAAATGTTATTAGTTGAAACTGTGTACATGTAATTCCCTCTTCTCAAATGAACCCTTCTTCAACCATAACACCTAACGCTAACCCTCCTTTTACCACTATACCTAACATTATCCCTTTTACTACCAAGACACCTACAACCGCTGTGCCTAACAAGAACCTCACAGCGCTGCTGCACCTAAAACTAACCTCACTGCCGCTTCACCTAACACTAACCTTTCTGTCACTACACCTAACACTAACCTTCCTTTCACTACACCTAACACTAACCTTGTCTCCACTACGCCGAACAGCAACTATCAGTTGTGTGTCCCTTACCATTTCTGATAACATTAGTTCGCCTCTTGCCAAATCTTCATAGCTGTAGACCCACCAAATCTAATCATCCCAGCGTACTATAGCCACAATTTACATTGCAGGCTACAGTACTGCCAGGACGCAAGAGAAACTTCCGCACCAAAAAGTAGTGCTTCGAGGGATCCTCATTTAAGATTTTTTCTAAATTATTGTGTATGAAAGTACAGTTTTCTGAGCAAATGCATGTGGATTGACTGTGCAAGATCAGTATGGAAACATCCTAGTTAATATATGCCAAAAACATTTGCAACAAAAAGGTGTATGACAATGAATAACTCAATAATTTAGTCATAGTGAAAAGGAAAGAGAAAAAGCTTTGTAAATGAAATATAATTACATTATTTGCACTGCAGGAGATTCATAGCATGCCAAGTATACAGTATGTCTTGAGTAAAGATAAATGATAACAGATTCAGGAAATGTGAAACTGTCCCGGTGTGTGTATGGAGGCGCTGTCTGCTGTAGAAAGGTTTAACTTACCTATGTCACCACCTTATGCCAATGTCATGCATGCCACTCTTCATTTTCTCAACATTTTTGCCTGGAGGTTTGGCTTTTAAGGCGGAAGTGCTGGGAAGTTGGAGAGCAGCGTGCAGCACGTCAGCGAAACTGTTCCAATTATCCCTGGTTTTGATTGTTCATCTGCTTATTTCAATCATTAAAAGTATAAGAATAAACTTAGCTAGAGATATGTTCCTGCTACCCAAGATAATCTTGGATCAATATACATAAAGTTATGACTGGGCTTAATAGAGATCGACTGAGGATTCTTGACACTGTGTATCTAATTGGAAAGGCACTTTTAAATAATAAAAAAAAAAACAAATCTGCCCCATTTGCCGTGTGAAGGAATCCAGGTTCACAGCATGACTGAAAGGCTGTGGGAAAGCAATCCAAAGGAGAGGTGATGATTGTGAGACGTCTTGGATGCAGAAGTGAGATGAGTTCTATTTCTACCGCTTGTTCTTTTGCAGCAGTGATGGCAAAGGGAAACAATTTTTTATGTATTTTGATGGCAGGGGAAACTATTTTTTTATGTATTTTTGAAAAACTTTCACCAACAACCCTTCCATCTGATGACTAGTCACATCATTGTAGTGTTAGGTTTACTGATTTAACAGCAAACAGAATGTAAAACCAAATCACTAAAGCAGACACAAAATCAAAGTCTGTCAGCTCAAAATGTATTAGTGACTCTATGTTTCTACTAGCTTAGATCAAAACCTTATTGCCAATACAGTCTTAAACAGAGGAAATTGCCTCTCTTTGTAGAGACAGCAAAGCAATTGTACCATACATTTGTTGGATGATACAAAAAAAACCTCTTAGCTTAAAGAGTAACTGTCAGGCTGCAGAAGCTAATTTAAACCTCTATTCTCCTGTGTTAAACAGTTTAGAAGGAAGCCCAAAAGCCATTAGTGAAGATAAAAATCTCAGTTACCTTTGATGTGTGCTTATCAGCAAGTCTGTTATAGACCCATAAGGACGCAAGCCGCATACTAAACTGCAAAGCATTCTGGGGCCCTCCCCTCGGCTGCTAATGAGACGTTACAGAAGCTTGTAATCAGTCCAGCGTGTAGCACTGATAAATCTCGGGGCAGAGTACTCTGCAGGAGTCAGCTATTGTTCCTAGCCACATGGCTCATTAATATTCACTGCACACTGTGTTGTTCAAGTAGGAGCTTATCTGTGATCAGGAAGCAGGCAAGACATGACGACACATTTGACAGAAAAACATGGAGCCTGCCATGAGCTGTCAGGAGCATCTATCTCTGCATATACTATATACAAATTCTGTGAAATCCAAACGTGGACAGTGAAATGCATATGTAATGTAAGTACAGCCAATCTTTAGCTACTGATATATGTGTTTATTTTCTCTGAGACCTTATACCTAACAGCTCCTCTTTAAGCTCTAGCATTAGCATCATCCAACAGAACAAGATGAACAAAAACAAATTCTATGGGTTTACATTAAAGAGGAATTGAAGTGAAAATAATGTAATTAATGAAATAGCTTATTTTTTACAATCTTAATTTATAAATGATTTAGTCAGTGTTTGCCCATTGTAAAATCTTTCCGCACCCTGCATTACATTCTGAAATTCCTCACAGGTGGAGCTTTGTAGAATGTTTGTTTCTGAGAATTAGTAACCCAATGAAAATAATGGCTGCTCTCCCAAAATGCTCGTTTCTTATTTCTTTTTTTTTTTTTTTTACTGATTCTGGCATATTTTCATTAGGTTTGTTTCGAATACTATGTCTGAGGAAATGGTTGTGTATTTCTCTATCTTTGATACACTGGATATGCTTCTTCTAATGTATATGCTCTTCTAATTTCTCTATGCAATGCTGACAGCCACTGTGCAAATTGTTTTCATTTTTTTCACATTAATTACGTGCTCAATAAAGGTTTCTTGCTTTTTTTAAATTAACATTTTTATTGAAAATAGCCAACAACATACAAATTGGATAACACAGGTACCGCTTGATCCTCAAACAATGTACAATTAACAGGCTTATAGTTAAGACATTCTAATATAGATGAACTATGTCAGATGTGGAAAAGGATGCCTTGTCCCATACCTTAAAGAAAAATAACAAGCTGTCCTGGAGCTTGGCAGTAAGGTGCTCCAACGTTGGTAAGTGACAAAAGGACGTTGTCCACGAATAATGATGATGTGAAATGAGATTTAGTTCGCGATGCCCACAATGTCAGGGTTGTTCTTTATATGTGCTACCAAAGGCTCTATACACAGAGCAAATAACAAAGGAGATGAGGGACAACCCTAACGTGTACCATTCGAGATAGCAAAATCAGTACGTCTACAGAACCATGTTATAAAAAATTCCAGCAAACCCCATAGCACTCAGCATCTAGATCAGAAAAGACCAGTTCAGCCTGTAAAAGTGCTTCTCTGCATCCAGAAGGTTTCCTGCTTTTTAAACTTTGCACTCAAGTTCAACCAATCTTGGGTGCCCTCATTTTCCAAAATACAGTGGCTTGCAAAAGTATTCGGCCCCCTTGAAGTTTTCCACATTTTGTCACATTACTGCCACAAACATGAATCAATTTTATTGGAATTCCACATGAAAGACCAATACAAAGTGGTGTACCCATAAGAAGTGGAACGAAAATCATACATGATTCCAAACATTTTTTACAAATCAATAACTGCAAAGTGGGGTGTGCATAATTATTCAGCCCCCCTTGTCAAAAACCTGAGCGGTTTTTGCCTTTTTCATGATTGCTAACTCAGTAAAGGACCAGCCTTTAAAGCTATCATATAAATCTGGCATAGTGGGGTCTGAACCCTCTATAACAGTAATTATAGATTGACGGTATGCCTTGAAATGAATCAGAGCACTCAGTATATGATTTTATATAAAAATTGTATTTGCTTATCATACAGCATATATACAAAATATGAACAGTTCCAAGTAGTGTTTCCTTCTAACAGTATTCCATCTTATCAAGGCCTACATAGCCAAGCGATCATCAATCTTCTAAGCACATTCAAAAAAGAATATAACAGTTGTGTTATGTAGAATAAGATCAAAAGTAGTCTTATCTGTATCAATAGTTGTGTATATCATAGCTGTGTAAAACTTGTAGAAATCTTCTTAAAGAAATAGCATATAAAATAGCTTCTAAAAAAACTTCTTGCTAACATCTTAACAAAACTTAATGCTGAAAAATTAATAAAGTAAATCACCAGAATATTAAGCATATTACCCCTTCTCTGTCATCTCTTCAGCATCTAGAACCACTTGTGGGAAGGTAGCTTCTGCCTCATGTATCTTCTCAGGAGATTGTTGGGCTTCTGCAAACTATGAGTTTTCAGCTTCTACTTTTATAGGGGTTGGATGCAATATGGCTGCCTAATCTGGAATTTCCCTGAATCCCAGGTTCTGATTGGCTAACGCTTCCGTGCGTCAAACGCTATCTATGTTTTGAATACCTAAATCACAATATTATTGTTTATAAATTCTTAATTACCTCATCTTGTGGGAATTAAGTCATCTGACATTTTGACATTTGATTAAAAGGTCATATTTGACGCGGTTAATTAAAAATGGACGTCACCAGCCATTTTATCTGCTGGCTGCCCCAGACATTGAGACTAAACAATGTCATTCATGACTCATTTCTGATAAAGTGTTCACTGCTAATTAGGTTGGAATGTCCCGGTACTTTCCTAGGTCAGGTTGACACTGTAACCAGACCTGTGAGAGCCTTCAGCAATTTAAGACTTATTGAAGCATACAGGGCTTCAAATATAATCATTTAAATATAAAGCTTATTATATAATTCTTCTTAAAACAATTAATCATATAAGAAATAATTGCACATTAAATCTTAATAATATAAAATCATTTTCTATATATTTGTCTTTCTGATGAAGAAATATCTAATTTCAACCGACAGAGGTCAGCATTTCATAACAAATAACAAACAGTATTAATTATATAAGACTATGAAACCGCCAGGTGGCATCATTAAATCATCTTTAACTAATTGGGAAAACACCTACTTTGTTTTATATCTTCTATGTTTTGATTTTCTATGTCTGGGAAAGAGATGCCCAACAGTTAATTAATGGTGGCTTTAGGAAGCTGACTAAATTATATGAGAGAAAGTCTAAATTTTGGTGGAATTTAAAGTATAATAAGGTATATTTGGATGATCAGTTTGCTTCGCTCTGGCTGCGGTTTCAGGTCTTCCCATACCGTCGAAATCTGACAGAAGATTTAAAAAACCGGTGGGAGAAGAATTTCGAATGTTGTGCCAAAATTTGCTTAACTTTGATGAATGAATTGGACACAGAAGATCTGAAAACAATAGAAGAAGAAATTTAAAAGGTTTCTGATTCCCTAAAAGAATTTGAGAAAGATCCCCTATATAAAATTCGTAGTGAAGAACTCGATAAGTACACTACTCAATTTAATAAAAATTTGGTGATACATAGGGACCAAAAAGTTGTACGTGATAGAACGGCATATAAAATTGGTTCCGCTTATAGGTGGAACAATCCAAGGAGACGGCCCCCTACTAAACCCAAATCCCCTAAGAGAGATCCCCCAAACAGCTTCAGCCTACAGAAGAATCAGATTCATCAGTTGGTAGCAGTATTCCCATTTCAGATAGTTCTGCTTCCGGCATTGACAACGCTAAACAATACAATTTGAGACACAAACAGACTGCACCCAAGTCAGGCAGCAAAAAAATCAAAGAAAAAGACAACATTCGCAAAGACACAGATTCATCATGCCAGGAGGATTCCGATGGAATTTCGCCTTCCTCATCCTCAACCTCGGCTTTTTTAGCCAATGGTCCGGGGTCGGGAAGGTGACTGAGGTGGACTGTAAGGGAGCCACCTCCCCAAATGCAGGTTTGGAAGTTATTAATTTGACAGGGAAAATGATCCCCCATGAATATTTATCATTATTATGTAAAGGTTTGGGTTTTTGTCCCACATACAATATAAACGTTTTTGATACTGTAGTAGACCTGCATTTGTTTGGGAGACGGATTTTATTGCAGGCCCTTTACAGTGACAAATTAAAAAAAGCCTTTTCACATATTTTGGAGAAGCCGTGGTCAGAGGAGGACCTTACTATCCTCCAAACCTTGAACGAGTTGCAAAATAACACTGAGAGGGATGCTCAAATTGAACACATGCATTCATATGCATCCTACTTCGTCCCTAATTTAGACGAGGTGGGATTACGTAATACTTCTAAAAAATTTCCACCTTTTTCTATTTTCCCTAATTTGAGAACCTTCATTGAGGTGGTGGAGAGGGACATCTCTAAATTAAAGGGTCGCAAGTCGGATAAGGACAATTTGGATTTGGTTGAACGTGAAACACTCACGGAATTGATGACTAATAAAAAATGGGTTATTAAACCATCAGATAAAGGGGGAAACATAGTGCTCATGAAGGTGGAATTGTATAGAGAAATGTGCCTTGATATTTTGAACCAGCGTAGTTGCTACATGAGGGTCTCTCCGTCTAGGGTTGCACGTTGCCAGGGGGAGCTGTTTGCGATCATCGATGATGCTCTATCTCGCACGGTAATTAATTTAGAGACAGTGACATTCTTGAAAGTGTTACATCCAATTTTGCCCACATTCTATTCACTTCCTAAAGTCCACAAAGATCTAAGGAAACCGCCAGGACGCCCGATTGTATCGGGCCGGGGCTCCCTAACTGAACGCGCTAGCGTTTATGTGGACAGACATCTTCAGCCGCATGTTCGGGCACTGCCATCATACGTTCGCGATTCATCGCATTTATTACAAATTTTGGAGAATCTTCACCTTCCCCCTGGCGTGTTGCTTGCGACCTTGGACGTTGAGGCCCTATATTCATGCATACCGCATGATTTTGGGGTAGAAGCCGTTAGGATTTTTCTTGGGGAACTGAGTATACAAAATACGGCCCACAACATGTTCTTGCTGACCCTGTTGGATTTTATTCTGAGGAACAACATTTTTTTATTTTAGGATACCCACTACCTCCAGGTGCAGGGGGCTGCGATGGGCACAACATGTGCTCCGTCGTACGCCAACCTGTACCTGGGGGCGTGGGAGAGAGAGCTATTTTATGACGAGGGATTGTCCTTGTACTTGTGCCACACCTTGGCCTGGCATAGGTACATCGACGACATTTTGGTTTTCTGGACGGGTGGTGGAGATCTTCTATCCCAATTTATTGAGGTTATTAACAAAAACACATGGAATCTTAGATTTACTATGCATATGAGCAGTGTCGAGGTCCCATTTTTAGATCTTCTGATCTCGGTCTCGGCTGAGGGTCTCATCTCCACACGCCTATACAGAAAGGAAACTGCAACAAATGCATTGTCGAGAGCAGAAAGCTTTCATCCTAGGCACACTATCAAAGGAATCCCTACCGGACAGTATTTACGTGTCCGACAGAATTGTTCTGACGACGATGTTTTTCGGAGTGAGGCTGCACAGCTGAGATCTAGATTCAGACAAAGGGGCTATAAAGAGAAGACTCTTATAAAAGCATATAAAAGAGCAGATGCTAGCGATAGAACTGCATTATTGGATATGAATAGATACTCCACTAGAAACAAATTGGAGACTACGAGATTCTGTACAAAGTTTTCTGCTCAGCATTAGGAGGTCTCCAAAATTTTGGAGAAACATTGGCACATTCTTACTAATGATACCAAATTGAGCACGATTTTAACAAAAAAAACCTTTTTTCATTCCGTAGAGCACCGTCCTTACGAAATTTCTTGGTCAACAGCCATTTTGTGGATCCCCAGGCCAGCACGAAGCACTGTAGAGTAACATACACTTGTGGCGGTTGCTCAGTGTGTCGATACATTCAGGTGGGCAGATCAGTCTGCCTACCGGATGGTCGCGAATGGCACTTCCCACATTATGTTAATTGCAGTACTACCCTTGTGGTATATTTGCTACATAGCCCATGTGGGGCTTTTTATGTGGGAAAGATCAAGAATGAACTTCGATCGCGAATTTCGCAACACATTGCCAGTATTAAAAGTACAAATTTGAATAACCTTACCCGCGTGGCGAGACATTTTAAGTCTGCTCATGGTGGTAGGTTTCAGTGCTTGCGATTTGTTGGCCTGGATAGGATCCACAATGCTGTGAGAGGCGGCAATATGGATCGTTTATTGTAACAGCAAGAAGCACGGTGGATTTTCGATCTCGAAGCCACCAAGTCAACAGGTCTTAATGAAAATACAAGTTATGTTCCCTTTCTCCCACTCTAATGATTGAGTTAACAACATAGTTGGGGGGCTTCTTGTTGCTTGCGTCTGTGTTGTAGGTCCATGGGTGAGGGGCCTGGGGCTTCCCACTGGGGCATCCCACTAACTGATTTCCGTGTTGTTAGTTATTACGATGGTTTATGATATATTCAGATGCTGATGGGCATATTCCCTATCGGGGTGCGAGTGTGCATTCAGCACATCTTTCACTTTAAGGGATGGGGTTAATATAGTTAGTTGGAGCGGAGGGATATTTGCTGTCAATTATAATCTCAGACAACGTTTACCTTTGGGCAATATTATATATGAGTGATCGTTCTGAATCTTGAAGATTGGCTATATTGCGTGTTGATAGCTTGTGTATTGTACACTGGTAGTATGCACCTGATGGTTGCGGCTTTTGTGCTGCCGCCGTCGTATCCGGGTGCCCTCTGGCGTCTCCCGCCCCTTCCCCTGGGCCTGTGTGTGACCCGTCATGTCTGCCTGCCCCCCCACTCGCGTTGGCCCTGGGGAGGGAGGTGCCGTATCTGCTGCCGGATTGGACGGCGCCCTGCACTTTAGCCGGGACGTTATGTACAGAGGGACACGCCTCCTGAAGAAGCCGGGAGAGCCGGAGAAATCGATTGAGGACGCCATCCTCTGCCATGAGCAAGCCAGCTCCATTCTCCCACGCCGTCCTGATAGGCTCCCGGCTTCCCTCTCTATAGCACTGCCTCTCCTGTCTCTCCTGGCTTGGTGAACGGATGACCATGCACTGCAAATCATTGGAAACTTCTATCCAAGGACACAGTAAGAGCTCATGGGCATAGATGCTGCTCCACAACTGAGCTACACTTTCTGGCTGCACAGAGACATATCTGTAACGCTAATGCATGAATATTATGCTTGACACGACCTGTACATGCTATGCTGCATTGCTCAATACGACCCATATGTGCTACGCTGCATTGACACACGCTGAACTGTTGTTTGAAGTGCCTTGTTGAAGTGTCTAACTGGCTGATGCGCACTATTGTGCTTACTACAACAGAGACATTAATCTTGCTACTCATGCTTGAATGCCTGCATCTTGTTACCACCATGATTTGCATATGACATGCTGCATCTTGCTACTGACATGATTTGCATATGACACGTTGTATTGATATATGCCAAACTGCTACTTCTGGTTTTCTGCCATCTTGTCAGATTGGGTGCTCTGCATACACTATGTCCATTACAACGAATTCCGTTGAGATATTGTGGTGATTCCCAAGCATATGGAGATATGAAGAGTTTACTCTGCCTTGTTGGGCTGGCACATATATATGAGCAATGCTGAATGTGGAATTATGTCATGTGGAGACATCATCCTTTACACTATGAAGTTTGCCTGTAGGCAATAAACTAAATGGAACTTTCCAGCGGTACCTTATAGGTTGACAACTGATAACCTTGGCAATTCAGAGTCTTATGACATCACTCGCTTTCCTTTTTGGAGAGATTGCACAGCCATAGAACCAGTTCATGTGCACATGATCTATAGGAGTGGTTAAGATTGGGAGGTTTGAGAAGCTCAGGGAGGTACGGGTAGATGTGGGTGGTAGGTTGCTCTGGGGGGAAAATGTATATACAATTTTTTATGTTTTTGATAAATAGTGAATAAAGTTTTGCAATTTTTGAATAAGCTCGGTTTGTATTCAATCAGGTCACACCCCTCCTTTATTTCATCTCACAGTTTGCCTATGTCTGGGAAATGTTTATCTTTTCTTGCTGGCCTTGTAACAAGTACATGTCAACAACTCTCTAAAACTAAAACAATCTCACAAGAATGTTTCACAGACCCAAATCATCACTAGCTTTTAAATATATTTCAAAGTAATAGATTCTGATATATAGGGTTAACAATAATTATTTATTTCTTTAGAAGGACTGTATTGATTATTAATATTTATATATACATACACATATGACAGTTTTCCTGCATAAATAAAACCGCTAGAATTCTGACACCCTGAGTCAATACTTTGTAGAACCACCTTTTGCTGCAAATACAGCTGCCAGTCTTTTAGGGTATGTCTCTACCAGCTTTGCACATCTAGAGACTGAAATCCTTGCCCATTCTTCTTTGCAAAACAGCTCCAGCTCAGTTAGATTAGAAGGACAGCATTTGTGAACAGCAGTTTTCAGATCTTGCCACAGATTTTCGATTGGATTTAGATCTGGACTTTGACTGGGCCATTCTAACACATGGATATGTTTTGTTTTAAACCATTCCATTGTTGCCCTGGCTTTATGTTTAGGGTCGTTGTCCTGCTAGAAGGTGAACCTCCGCCCCAGTCTCAAGTCTTTTGCAGACTCTAAGAGGTTTTCTTCCAAGATTGCCCTGTATTTGGCTCCATCCATCTTCCCATCAACTCTGACCAGCTTCCCTGTCCCTGCTGAAGAGATGCACCCCCACAGCATGATACTGCCACCACCATATTTGACAGTGGGGATGGTGTGTTCAGAGCGATGTGCAGTGTTAGTTTTCCGCCACACATAGCGTTTTGCATTTTGGCCAAAAAGTTCCATTTTGGTCTCATCTGACCAGAGCACCTTCTTCCACATGTTTGCTGTGTCCCCCACATGGCTTGTGGCAAACTGCAAACAGGACTTCTTATGCTTTTCTGTTAACAATGGTTTTCTTCTTGCCACTCTTCCATAAAGGCCAATTTTGTGCAGTGCACAACTAATAGTTGTCCTATGGACAGATTCCCCCACCTGAGCTGTAGATCTCTGCAGCTCGTCCAGAGTCACCATGGGCCTCTTGACTGCATTTCTGATCAGCGCTCTCCTTGTTCTACCTGTGAGTTTAGGTGGACGGCCTTGTCTTGGTAGGTTTACAGTTGTGCCATACTCCTTCCATTTCTGAATAATCGCTTGTGCTCCGTGGGATGTTCAAGGCTTTGGAAATCTTTTTGTAGTCTAAGCCTGATTTAAATTTCTCAATAACTTTATCCCTGACCTGTCTGGTGTGTTCTGTGGACTTCATGGTGTTGTTGCTCCCAATATTATCTTAGACAACCTCTGAGGTCGTCACAGAGCAGCTGTATTTGTACTGACATTAAATCACACACCGGTGCACTCTATTTAGCCATTAGCACTCATCAGGCAATGTCTATGGGCAACTGACTGCACTCAGACCAAAGGGGGCTGAATAATTACGCACACCCCACTTTGCAGTTATTTATTTGTAAAAAATGTTTGGAATCATGTATGATTTTTGTTCCACTTCTCACGTGTACACCACTTTGTATTGGTCTTTCATGTGGAATTCCAATACAATTGATTCATGTTTGTGGCAGTAATGTGACAAAATGTGGAAAACTTCAAGGGGGCCGAATACTTTTTCAAACCACTGCACTCTGTGATTGTGGTTTAACACATTGAAATAACTTGCAGCAAAAACAAAAAAAACAAATTCTTTGTTTTAGAGCAAAGAATCCCATTTTTTTGTAATGAACTTCTCCATTCTAAATTAGCTGCTAGAAAAAGCTATCAAAAAATGCTTCCCAGAATCTTTTTTAAAGGGGCACCACAGCGAAAAACTGTAAAATTTAAAATATGTGCAAACATATACAAATAAGAAGTACATTTTTTCCAGAGGCGCTATTCGTGACCTTGAGACAATACTGTGTACTCCCATCTGTGAGGAAGCGAGAACATACCCGTGAAACGCGTTGCACTGTTTGTTTTGGAGTATATTAATAAACCTGTTGTAATAAAACTGACGGTATCTTGTCTGCTTCGAGGAGGCGAGTCCACCACCACCTCCTGAGGGATTTTAAGCCTTTTAGAACCTTTTATCCTGCTTGCGCCTCTGTTCACTTTTACATTATCAATATCCACCCCTGGTGGAGGGGTTGATCCCCATTTTTCCTTATCTACAGAGAGCGACTTTTAATCCTGAGTGAGGACAGGTCTAATCTCCTCACCTGCCTATACAGTGGTTACCTAGGCGGTAACCCACGTTTATGAGTATATACATTATATACTTTTTATTTCCAACCCCTTGTTTTGCATACTACACTATATTGGGCTCTCGATATTTCTTTTGTCTTTATATTTTTTCCAGAGTAAAATAAGCCATAAATTACTTTTCTCCTATGTTGCTGTCATTTACAGTCCATTGTAGAAATCTGACAGAAGTGACAGATTTTGGACTAGTCCATCTCTTTATAGGGGATTTTCAGGGATATATTTATTTTCAAAAGCACTTATTAAATGGCAGTTGCTCTGTCCAACTGCCAAAAAAACTGTGTAGGGAGCAGGGAAGCTGACCAGCATCATTGTTTAAATCCATTTTAGGGAATATCTTTATAAAGAATAAAAGCCTTGCTAAGCCTTGCTATGAAGAGATGGACTAGTCCAAAACCTGTCACTTCTGTCAGATTTCTACTGCCTACTGTAAGTGACAGCATTGTAGGAGAAAAGTAATTTATGGCTCATTTTACTCTGGAAAAAACTTACTTCTTATTTGTTTATGTTTGCACATATTTTACAATTTTTCACCATAGTGTCCCTTTAAGGAAGTAAACAAAAACATTTAAGATCTTAATCAGTCCCTGTTCTGCTAAATCATATATTTTTCTTTTGTAGTGGTTTGGTCTAAGGTGCATAACCTTACATTTATTTACATTAAATTTGATCTGCCATCTGTGTGCCAATATAGCCATGCTGTTAAGATCATGTTGTAAAATGTCACTATACCGCTTAGTGCTTATAATTCTGCATAATTTTGTATCATTTGCAAAGATGGGGACATTACTCTGTATTCCATCTGCTAGATCATTAGTGAACATATTGAAAATAATTTGGACCTAGTACGGACCCTTGCGGGACCACACTGCTAACAGTTTCCCATTTTGAATATGACACAATTGTGTAGTTTTGTTATTACTGTGGCCTATTATGTTATTTTGTACATCTTGCTTACTAAACCAGAATTCACAGAATACATATATTTTTCACAATTAAAAATAGTCCATTATCAACAATATGGTTTCTTGTTTTGGTATCTAGGTTATTCCTGTACGAAGGGTCACAAACGAAAATGTTATGTGCAGTGTTGTCATGTGATTTCTTTGCTAGTTCATAATGAATGAGTTTTTTGAGTCTTGAAATGAAAGAACAATGTCAGCTATGTCTTCTCTTTGAACATGGGTATTCTGTCAGACACTATTACTGAAATATGTGGAGACTGAGTTGATAGATGAAGAGAAAGTCATCAGATGATGTTTTAGAAACAGAGAAGGGAACGTAAGTTGAGTCCAAATACAAATGTGTGTCCAAGATGCACATTCACTTCACAATACTGCAGCCCTGGCTTGTTTTTTTTATCATACAAATATATATCAATAGCTCCATCTGAGAATTCAAAAAATATTCCTTTTTATTTCTCAGATTATATTTGTCATAATTTACGGTAAATATTTTTTCAGCAACATCTTTGTTCGACTAATGTGCTCATTAAAGCATACCTAAAGTGAGAGACATATGGAGGCTGCCTTATTTAACTCCTTTTAAACAATGCTAGTTGCCTGGCAATCCTGCTAATCTTTCTAGCATCAACAGTGTCTAAATCACACACCTGAAATAAGCATGTGGCAAATGCAGGCAGACTTCAGTCAGAATTCATCTGTTCTGCATGCTTGTTCATGGTCTATGGCTAAAAGTATTAGAGGCAAAGGATCAGCAGACCTGCCAGGGAATTTGCATTTTTTAAAAGGAAATAAAAATGTCAGCCTCCATATCCCTTTCATTTGAGGTTTCCTTTAAAAACATATGAAGCAAAAAAAAAACCAGATAAACATATTACAGTGTAATAAGGTGTCTGATCAGGGGCGTAACTAAGAGCCACCGGGCCCCCTTGCAGAAATTCTGAGCGGCCCCCCCTCCCTGGGGCCCACTCGTGGCCATTTTGGCGCTGGAAGGGTCGCAGCATGAGGGGAAAGCTATGGCCACACTCGGCGGTTTCCCCTCTGCGCTCCCCTCTAGCTTCAATAGCTATATAAGTGCAGCGGAGCGGCGGGCAGCGGCAGGCAAACATACCTTCCGTGCGTCCGGACGCTTCTCGCTCTAGTGACTGACGTGACTTCCTGTTTTCTACAGGAAGTCGCGTCAGTCACTAGAGCGAGAAGTGTCTGTGCTGGAACGCACGGTGCCGGGCCCCCCCACGGGCGCATGGGCTGCATCCCCTATTGTTACGCCCATGTGTCTGATATAGTGCTGGTAACACTGAAAATAATTTCATTTGGTAGAGTCCTATGGAATTACAGTACAGAATCAGTGGGTTAACTTATATAAAACAGGATTTTGCCTTTTTATAACAGAAGGTATTTGTGATTATTAAGGTTGAAGTGAGCATTTGAGGTGTTCCATAGTGTATTACTGCTGAATATGCAAATCAACCCTATTGTTGTCCCTGAAAGCTAAACACACCTCCAGAACTGCTGGAATGCAGTAATGTGTCAGCTTGTTAATTGTACAGAGCCATGCTAATCCAAACTGCATACAGACTGTTTCGGACTGGTTGATCCTCATTAGTGCATGGCATTGATTAATATAGCTCTATAGAATAGGACATGGCACACCCAGAGTTACAGATTGTCCAGCAGTGGTTCTGTAGGTGTGCTTAGCTTTCAGGGACAACAAATGGACGATTTGCATATTCAGCAGTGATGCCCTGCAGTACACCTCATATGCTCACTCCAACTTAAATAATCACAAATACTTTTTGTTTTAAGAAGGCATCATCAGAAATGTCTGAACCCCATACTGGGCAAACCTGCAGGGCCCCCTTCACTCCCCTCTGCCCCCACAAAATGATCCATTGTTTCCCCCAAATTAGCCAGCACTTCCTCTGCATAAATAGCCAGCATTGCACCTTCCCCTAAATTAGCCAGCTCTTCCTCTGCAAAAATAGCCAGCATTGCACCTTCCCCCAAATTAGCCAGCTCTTCCTCTGCAAAAATAGCAAGCATTTCCCCCCCAAATTAGCCAGCTCTTTTCCCACATAATTTACCAGCATTCGCCCCACAAAATTAGAGTTTGTTTACAGTTATACGTTGCTGATCCAGCCATGCAATCTGCAAGAACATCAGTTCATAGACAGCGCTGTCTGATGTCTCCAATTGTGCACAGCATCCCAATAATGCAGTGCTGCATGCATTTCTCTGTGATGGGGAGAGCATACCCACTCAGGCTGGGTTCCCATATGACATAGCGTGAAAAAGTAGCGTTTTAGGATGGTGCGTTTGCAATTTTCTATTGCGTTTTTGGTGCGTTTTGCGTTTTTTTTACTCAGATGCATTTTTCATGCATTTTAATGCGTTTGTGGTTTGCTAGTGTAAAACGCATAAGCATTTTGTATGCTTTTTTTGTATTAATTTATGCAAATCACTAGGAAGACAACAGGAAGCAGAAACACATCAGAGATTCTTATTTTTTAAGCAAAAACGCATTAAAAAACGCATGCAAAACGCAATGCATATGTGTTACCATACACTTTCATGATGTGCATTTTGGCAGCTATCCTGCATAATTATGCAACACTACCAGCATTTGTGAAAGCGCATACTGTAAAAACACAGTGCAACGCAGCTTCTTCTGCGTCCCACAGACTAACATTGCTGCATAAAACGCAGAGTTTTACGCTACGCTGGCATTTCTGCTATGTGTGCACCCAGCCTCAGTGTAATTAAATGGGGTCAGCACCACAACAGCCAGCAATGGAGGTACTGGGCATTGTGTGGCCCCCTGTGTTGTAGGGCTTTATTGTATAGAGCATTGGAGGGTAATATAGCAGGAGGCATTGAACACTATTATATTAGTGTAACCAGGTTAACTCCCCCCATTGACAATGGAATGATTTAATTGGTAGTGTTCAGAGCTCCTTCTCCCAGTCTGTAAGCCTCTATGCTTCCTGTTCCCATCAGTTGCTCCCAGACTTTCTCTGCCCCAAAGTTACATGTATGCTGCCAATTCATTGCCCACCACATTGCTGCCCAGATATGATGCTCCAATGCTCTGTCTATTCCCACTACCAAGGGCGTAGCAATAGGGGGTGCAGAGGCTGCGACCGCATCGTGGGCCCTTGGGCCAGAGGGGCCCCTCCCTCAACTGCAGTATTAGCTCTCTATTGGTTCTGTGCTCATAATAATCACTTCTTTAGATACTTTGAATAGTGGTAATCATTAACAAACTGTTCCCCATCCCCTTCTTGCACCTCTGACACTGCAGTTGCCATTGGTAGATTTTGGTGCACTGTATCAATTCTTATGTATAGAGTGCTTGGGGGCCCCAATGTAAAACTTGCATCAGGGCCCACAGCTCCTTAGCTACGCCACTGCCCACTTCAGGTCTATTTGATTGGGCATCAAAGTCTTAGCTTACCACTCCCACTTCACACATCTGTGTTTCTGTCACAGATAGCTGGCCACCTGGCTGAGTGTTCTACTCTTCATAATAGGCTAATTCATGCCACCTCCTTCCCCACTTCACTGATCTACAACTTTAGGCACACAGTAGGTGAAAAGTAAAAGTCGGTCAGGTGAGATGACGTCTTTGCTAGGCCTCATCTTCTAATGTGCTGAATTGAACTAAGGCTTAGTTGTATTTGGAAGCGTAGTTTACAAACACTGCACATCAAGCTAACTCAGCACTTGAGACAGAATTGCTTAAATTAGCATTGCATTTAAGCAAAGTGCTGGCAGCTCTGTTGTTTTTCCCCAAAATAAATATTAACAATGCATTAATAATTTTATTAAAAAAAAAGAAAAAAAGATTCCTACCATCACATTCCTGAAGTAGCGGTTAACTATCTTTACAGAACAACGGATCAATTCTGTCAAATCTAGTCTAAGTTCTCACTAAGGTATATATACAGTATATTAAACCATTTCAGTCACCTTTCAATGATAAGCTGGTAAACAGATCATTTTATTTATATAGAAGCTAGCTACTAATTGTGATTCTTCAAGTGGATGCAAAAATGCATCCTCATCGTGAGGCATTTAACAAGGGACAACTCATTCTTTCCAATTAAATCCAAAAGTGAGATTTTGCTACGTTGGATTCTGCTTTCTGTCATACTCATTTGTGAAAGCAAAACTGACTAAATATCCATCAGAAACTGATTCACAGCAAGTCAGTGGATTTCAGTAGGCATGGCCAATTCTTTTAACAAGCAGATTGGTTTCCAGACCTCATCTGAGTACAGGCATTAAGGTGCATAAAGAATGATATGGGATGATAATGCACTGGAAAACATTCAAACATTATATTTTCCAAAAATATGATAATGAATCCATTATGCCTTATATAACACTCAGGTTACTCTAGTTATAGCTATTCAGTTTAAGAAAGTTTTTCCTTCTAATAATTTGAGCAATCACTAAGGTAGTCTTTTCTTGGCTCTGTAGACTGCCATAGAGTGAACTGAAATGAGCTTGAGTGGACTGTTGTGACCCCCTATAGCTCTACCAGGAATGAAAAACCTTTTCTTCTAGGCAGAACATTTCCATTTTATTGTTCATACTGCTTCAAGCTAAGTATGAGCCCATTCATTTCATTTTGCCTGGAGCTGGCAATCAATGTTTTGTGGAGATCTGAAAACATCCTGGGAGATAGTCAGACAGTCAGATAGTCAGATAGTCAGACACAGCTAGACAGATGCTTTTGGAAACAATTGAAACTTTTGCTGAGTATTTTTGCGTACATGGTGGTGTAGTAGCTAACAATCTTGCCTATAATAGGTGACACTGTAAGAACAAATGGTAAATTGGGAGTCACTACAATAAGCAGGACAGTAATAAGAAGCATTAAATCAGGGGAATAATAGAATGAGGGGCACTATAATAGAGAGTAGTTTAATAAGGAAAACTATTACAGCAGAAAACTATAATGAGGACTATAACTGGGGCCCTGTAATAAGGAACATTATAATAGGGGAGCACTATAATTGTGTTAGAGTCCTAATAAGAAGCACTGTAACGTGGGCTACTATAATAGGGAGTGGGGAGCAAAGTAAAGGAGGAACATGAAATTGGTGCTAAATAAGGAGGCTGTTAAAATAAAAAGGTGTTAGGCCACAGCCACATTTAAATACCATTCCTCCTGCAGAATAAATTCCCGCTCCCTCCACAAATGTAGGGGTTCCCTGTGATCTAAAAATTATTTGAAATGTTCCTCCAGTTTTCTCAAAAGGCTGCTTTATAGCAAATATTTTAAATATGCTCTTAAACCACTTGAGGACTACAGTGTTAAACCCCCCTAAAGACCAGGCCAGTTTTTTCTTAATAGGCCACTGCAGCTTTAAGCTCGGAGACTGAAAGCGGGGCGGAGCTCCGCCCCCCGAGCAGTAGATGCGCGCACCATGCGCGCAATCTCCTGCAAAGTGCAGCCCCAGGACTTGACACCAATTGGCGTTAGGCGGTCCTGCTGCCGTGGTCACGCCCATTGGCGTGAGGCGGTCTTAAAGTAGTTAATTGCTATCTATATGTTTACATTTTGTAGTCCACCTTCCTCCCACCTCCAGTTAACCTAATGTGGTCCCCCAAAACTCCCCTTCTCTCCATCATGACCCAAAAAGTTCCAGCTATGGCATGATGCTAGGGCTTCTGTCTAGGTCCAAGTCAACTTCTTGAATCAGGATACCAAACCAACACAGCACTCCAACAACCAGGGATGACAAATGGGAGGGGTGGTTATCATGCCACCCCTCAACCCTCTCCTCAATGCTGATTGGACAAAAGCATGGCTGTTATACCAATATTAGAAAGAGGGTGTATGTTTGTGGCAATGAGTGCAGTAATGTAGAATGAATAAAGGTGGTGTTGGTGGTGGTGGCGGTGGGGGGTTGCAGGACCTATCAGAGCTTGAAGGTGCTTCAGCACCATAAATAGTGGGATCATGTGATGTGAAAGATGATGATCCTTAGAGGTAAATATGGGTGTTGGGAGTTTGGAGGTAAATATGGGTGTTGGAGTTTCAGAGTGCAGCATTAGGCAAGTTGTAGAGGAGAAAGGGTTCAGTTGAAGATCTAGTCAAGAAGGGTTTCCTTGCTCTGCTTTCCTCTTCGGTGGCCTATAGTATTCTCATTCACTTTTTAAATGTCTGTTGGGATCTATAAAGGCTCAGGAAGTCTACCCCTGCATTTGACTTTCTCATTGTATATCAGAATGACTATTCGTTTTCCCTGACTGAAACATTTGTTCTGTTTCGAGGTGTCATTTTACAGTGCTGATTTGTGAATGAAAAAAGAAATATAACTGGCTATTATTGGCAACAAACACAAATATTTCTCATGCAAAAGGCCCTAGGTTACTGCTTTATGTTTCTATATACTAGTTGAAATAAACAATGCTACCCTTTAACTACATAATGACCGCGTCACGCCAATGGGCGTGATCGCAGCGGCAGCCCCAGGACCGCCTAATGCCAATTGACGTCAAGTCCTGGGGCTGGGTGTTGCAGGAGATTGCACGCGCTGATGTGCGCGCATCTCCGCTTGGATGGCTCTGCTCCGTCTTCAGTCTCCCATCATCGATCGCCGCTCGAAGACTATTAGACTGCGAAACCGTTGTCTATTTAGTTAGCACAGCGCTTCGATCTACAGCGATCTACAGCACAGTACTGGGGACAGCTGTGTGACACCACTGTCCCCCTGGCAGGCGGGGGGAGGGAGGGGTAATAAAATATAAAGAAAAACAAGAAAAATATAAAGAGAAACATGGAAATTTAATTTAAAAAAAAAATTACAAAAAAATACACAAACATCTGGGGGGGAGATCTGACCCCACCAACAGAAAACTCTGGTGGCGGGGAAAAAAGGAAGAGGGGGGGGGGGGGAATCACTTGTGTGCTAAATTGAGCAGCCCTGCAGCAAGGCCTTAAAGCTGCAGTGGCCATTTTTGTGAAAAATGGCCTAGTCTTTAATGAGGGTAAAGCCTGTGGTCCTGAAGTGGTTAATTCTGCCATGAATATCACATGACTAGAGATGGTGACAGCTGGCAAATGGAAGAAGCTTAGTGATGCAGGAAGGGGCTCAATTCAAAACTCACACCTTATACCTACATAGAAAAAGGCAAAGGTAGAAAAAAAGATCATATTGAAGCCAGATATGGGGCCCTAACAAAGCAACACCTATAAAGTTTTCATATATTTATTTTACATTACAGGATTTGGAGGTGTGTTTATCACAGATTTCCACCTACACACTGTTGTTTATTTAAATTTTTTTTTGAGATTCTATAATTTTGTATGGTATAACATGACACAAGAAATATATCAAATAAAGAAATACATAAAGGTTAAATTTAACACTGAAAGTGAGCCTTAGCATTAGCAATAGCATGGTTAAGTTTTCTACTGAGGCTTTCAATTGGCCTATTCTTCTCATCCAGCGAGAATCATAGGTGGCTAATTCAATCAAATCTCAGCAAGAATAAGACCACAGAGGGGAACATGCAGGCTGGTATTGCCAAAGAGTGTAGCCCTACAATTGCCTGATCCACCTTATTGCCCATTACCAACCTGAATAGACTATAAACGGCTAATACGTTTGGTGGGCGTGTCAGACCAGGAGGTGGAAGAACTGAGGAAATCCACCTGCTGGCCAAGCAGCAGAAACCCTGTGTTGTCACTCCTAGTAGAAACCTGCAGCAAGTCTTCACTGGGAGCAGCTACACCTGATTACTGCTGCTTGGCCAGCAAGTGGATTTCTTCAGCCTTCCCACCTTCCAGTCCGACACTGGTGGGCATACTGTTTTATTATTTTTTAATGCTTTTATTTAAATCTTTTTTAAACAATTTAAAACAAGTCTAGGTCTTAACAAATAGTGCATGCATATGTGTACATGAGTGCACAGTGAATGAAAAACAAATTTCACCTGGCATCACAATGCATGGCCACCACTCATTTATTTGATCTGGTGGGCAGGATGCATCTCCAGCAATCACACCTGCACAAAGCTGAGGACTCTCAAAACTACAATACTTCTACTTTTTAAATTAGGCTCTGATTGTATATATCATGGAAAATTATTATATTTTATAAATCAGGAAATACTAATGATCTCCTGAAGAAGTGACTATCTTTATGAAACACATTGAGGTATATTGAGGTATATAATTTTAATTGATCACTGTAAGCCATCTGCTTTTTAAACGCCTCATGTACCTCTCAAAAGGTCCCGCTTTTTTACATTTCTATCTGTAATTAGGGATGCTTGGAAATGCCGAATTCCAATACCGCAAAGAGTCCAATTTCCGACAATGCTGACTACCCGATTCCATGGATTTTCCATTTCCGGAGAGTCTTTTTTGGTAATTGTTTTGCATTCTCTAATTAGCCAAACACTTCCAAGTTGGCTCAGAAGTATTGGACCAATCAGAGAAGGCTGAATTTTACCATGGTAACTAGAATACCACAGCCATTTTAGGCCAATTACAAGACTCTGTAGTATCTGAGTCTTGTGATTGGTCTAATTCTAGGTACACACCATACAATTTTCTGGCAGATTTACCTGCCAGATCGATTATTTCCAAATGTCTGATCTGAATTTTGATACATTTTTGATTTTCCGATTGTTTTTTTTATAGTTTTTTTCGATTGTTTTTTCGATCGATTTTCGATCAAATGAAAGTCAATCGGAAAAATGATTAAAAAATGATCAAAGAATCGTTCAAAATTCAGATCGGACATGTTGGAAATAATCAATCTGGCAGGTAAATCTGCCAGAAAATTGTATGGTGTGTACCTAGCATTAAATTACCACGGGGATCCAATTTTCATTAAACAATTCTGCACTCTCTGATTGGTCCAATGCTTTCAAGTTCTGTCATTGGGCTAAAATTACCGAGTTGTGGTAATGCGGTATTTCCGGTGAAATCCGATTCTGATTCCCATTTTACAATTTGCTTAGAAATGCAGAAATTTCAATTTCACAGAATCCAATTGAGGATCCCTATCTGTTATATATAAAACAGGGAGTTTTTAAAACATTGGAGTGCTTTTGTATATGAAGATTATTGGTTTCTTATTTTTTTATGCACTATAAAAGTCCTATCTCTAGGTTTTCACTAGAATACTTGATATTTACTTCTCATAGAAATTGAGATCAAATTACCTTACAGCCACAATATGATTTTCTGTGGCCTCATTTGAAATAACTGTTTAATACATTTTTTTCTAGTATGTGGATAAGCCAGATTGGAGAGAGCTTTGTAGATAGAGTTAGAAGTCTAAACTGTATCCTTTGTTATATAAAATCAGAGGAGAGACTCACAGAGAGAAGTAGTGTTCAAAGAGCAAGGGCAGAGATGAATGAGCCAAGCGCAGATGTCAGCATAGACAGGAGTGCTGCTACCAATCACACTGGTAGACCACAGACACTGGTTTACATTCATTCAATTAGGATAGGTAAACTGGAAAAGGGGGACTAAAAATAAAATAATTAAAACATAACTGACTAACTAAAGGTCAAAAAAGAATGGCAAACATTCAAAGGTCTGCTGAGCAATCAGCATGTTTCACGGTTCTACAGGCCACCTTATAAAAATGGAATATTATAGATAACAAATAAATAAAAAAAATACAAATACATTTACTTAAATGATACCCGAGTTATGTGTGTGTGGAGATGTGCAGATTCTTAGTGCACCTCCTATGTGCCCGCGTGTCCCTGTAATTGTAAAAGCCCCTGTTTGACGATGCAATGTCAGCACCCTTTGACCCGACATACTTCTTTGCGCATGCGCAATATGTCAGGTCGGCAGCCTAGTAACCTATGCTGAAAATGTAACCGTGTAACCCACATGAGCACACGCACATAGAAGCAGATGAACAGGCATGCGCAGAGAAGTATGTCTGGGGCACCGTCTAGAAAAATACACTAGTAAATACATTTAAGCCGTTGCTTATATCTATAAAAAAGTTGTGGCTCCATTATTGTATAAGTTTAACAAACTGACAATAAATATGCACATCTCAGAAAAGTTATTGTTTGTGATTTGTGAAAATAAATGTTCATTTTGAATATGATGCCAGTAACATGTTAGTTTTTTTAAAAAAAGTTGGGATGGACTAGAAAACAATGGGGTTTTTTGCTTTTTTTTTTTCAAAGAATTACAACTTTTGAAAGAACTCACAACTTATTTGGATGAATGGAAACAAGTTTAGCAACTTTGCTCCATAAAGTGCAACTTCACTTGCTTCGGAAATTGATGTAAATTGATGCAAACTGGCCCATGCTTTTCAGATGGTTTTTAATGTGGATGTGATCATTTGTAGGAGTGAGTGTGCATCTTTATATTTTTTAGAAATTCTATTCATTGATGTGTATTTCCAACCAAATTAACCATGTAATCATCTACAGGAACTGCTATTACAAATGAAAACCTAAAAGTATGACTTTTTCACAATCTGGGGACTGACTATTCGGTTCCACTTACTAAAACAAGAACATGCCTCTTTAGACATTTCAAAAAATACTATTAGGGCTATAGCATAATACCAATGTGACATCACCCTCCACTTCCTGTTCCCTTTGTTTCAGATTACCATTCAGCCCTCAGACACTGAGCGTATTCTGAAGGGATTCAACACTGCAGACAAACTAACCTTTTGGATTGGTTGGTGAGTCCACACACAATACAATTTCAATTCTATATACAAATGATACAATCTGTAATCGTGTTCAGTAATCAGGTAAGATACCACCCACCACTTCTCATTTGAGTGTGATAAGACAATATGCTAAATCTCTAGGATCAGCTGGATAGTGTACTGGTAAGGCTGTTGCCTTTGATGTGGGATTTGAGTCTTTGTTGCCCTTGGAGCGTGCCCTAGTGGCTTGTGGCTGCAGCCCTAAAGCGCTCTGAGTCCGCCAGGAGAAAAGAGCAATATAAATGTTCTGTGTCTTGTGTATGTAAAAAAAAAAAAATTAAGGGGCATTTTAGAAATTTCCAAACCAACTCTACCATTTACCACCTTTTGTAAGAAAGTCATAGCAAAGACTTATACTCTTACATCAAAAAGTGGGATGTTGAAAACAATAAAGAAAGCAACAAAGCTCACTAAAATCTTTACAGTGTATATGATTGAATACTTGATCAGACAAGGTTTTGTTTTTTTGCTCAGTGAAAGTGAAGTTGAAAATCCCCTGGGGCCTGGCATGTCATTGCTGTTGTAACTGGCACTGACACGTGATTGGGATTACATTGAAGTTGCACATTTAAGAAACATTTTGCATGGATCACCTGTGATGCTAGCGTTTGGATATTTACAGTGTGATTCCTGACCATCACCAGTGAGCTTTACAGTGGCTACTTGATTGTCAAAAAAGCTTATAATGCTGCTTTAAAATATTGGTATTGTCAGGAAAAATGTTTATCACTGCTGCAACCTCAAGTAAGTTGTATTGCATTTTTTTTAAATGTATACTGTAGCTTCCCTTTCTAAGGATTATTAACCATTTCATCAACTATGGAGGTTGAGTGGCCATTACTTTAGTTGGCTGACCCCTGTACATTTCCATTTATAACAAAAGATACCAGGCCTGAATACAACTGCAGCAAAGTCACTCTGGAATTTCCTCAGATCATTGGATTTTATAACCAGCTACCTCTTTGCTGTGGACTTGACACATTTGGCAATGCGTATGAGATGAATCGGCGCGGGAGACTTGGGCGTAGGATACAGCCGGGATATGGCTGATCCTGCTCCTGCACAAGTTCCCGGCCATATTAAATACTATTCCCCCTCCAGGCCACCATGGATGGTGGGAAATGAAATTGCTGGAAGCCGAATTATTGTGTTTCAAAAGTAACTTCAGCTCCGTCTTCTGACGGCGCCAAAGTTACTCCCTCTGCCTGCTATAGCTGTAATTCCTATTATGGCATGTGGTGGCGCTGGCTGCGCCCAAGTCTCCTGCGCTGGATTTACTGTGTTCGTTTGGCAACAGCATAAATCCTTGTATGGAAGGACTCTATGGGTAACTGTGGACTCATCAGTCAGTAGTGACACACAAATATTGTACTATCTTTTAATGACTTTGTTTTGTCAGATGTGTGCATGGAAGCCTCACCTTGTTGATCTGAGCAGATAATTGTAAACAGTTAATGTGGCCTAAAATCAATTGCCAGCAGCATTTATGGTTCCTTATTTATTTACCACAAGTTATTCCAGGGAAGAGGATGGACATTAACCTCAGGCACTAATAACCAACCTAATTATCCAACACCGTCATTCCGACTTCGGTACAATTGCTTCTCTAGATGCTGAAAATGCATTTGATATGGTGAATTGGACTTTTAACTCTGCTTTTACTAAAATGGCAAATTGCATCTCTTTCACAAGAGCAATGGGAAGATATTCTAAGCCATTTTACTAAAATTCATCTTGCAGCTTAAGTCAAATTGACTGCACACAAATGTCTTTACCTAGTTTATCTATCACCAAGTAATATACAAACCTTAGTCCACAGTGCTCAGTTGCATTGCAGAATTATTCTGTATGTCAGCTCACTGCCCATACAATTCTATAGGCCTGTTCCCATAACTGTGCAGTAACGGATCACATTATTGTAACAGTGCTCAGTTGCATTACAGAATAATTCTGCATGTCAGCTTACTGCCCATACAGTTCTGTGATACACAGATTCACCTCAGGACCTGAGTAAGCTAAATCTGTGCAAGGAGAGCTGGTGCCAGTGCCAATCCTCCACTCAGGTACACCGCTCACCGCCACACAGTGCAACTATATGTTCACAGAAGGAAGCACAATGCTGGCTTGGACTTGTTTTCAATTTACTGCATGTCATGCACACTATGTTACGGGCAGAGCACACCTGATGAAGAGCTCAGTCCGTAATATGTAGTGTGCATGACATGCAATAAATTGAATGCAAGTGCAAGCCAGTGGTGTGCCTCTTTCTGTGAACATATACCTATACAATTCTATGGGCCTGCCCATATAACTGTGTTGTAATGGATTGCATTATACTAAGTCGCTGAATGCAGGTTTTGTAGTGAAGTGTACAGTGTGTCCAGTCTCCATTGCCGTTCACATGCATTATAACACATAGGCTATGCAGCTGACCACTGTGAACCTAGCATTAATCCCTCTAATCAGACTCTTTGTGTCAGGTGTGGGCTAGTGTCAGCCAACTTCTTCCACATAATTCGGGCAATCATCCAAAAATATCGGGAATCAATATTTACTGAACTAAAAAACAAATATGTTCAGTTTAAAATGTACTGTTTCTCCTAAGGCAATGCTTCTTGGTGTTAAATATTCATTACTTCTGACAGAACATAAAATCAACTTCTTCCGCTCATTGTCAAGGAAAATTATTTTTGTACAAACTGAAGCAATCTCAACCTTTTTTGAAACCTAAATGGATCCACCAGTCCATCGTGAACTATTTAACATGAAAGGGGTCTCCAACAAACACTGACTACGTCGACTACTAGATTAAAATAAAAGATGCATAGGTTACTACGTTAATTTACAGTTGTCAAGGGGGGGGGGGGGCTAGGGGCTTAGGGGCAGTGGAGTGTTTGGTGTTGATGAAAAAATGTCAATAGAATTTAACTTAAAAAAAAGTACTTTAGAAAATTTCAGTTGGTGGATATAAAAAGACTATTATAGTCATGTCACTAGCTGTACCTCAAAGACGCTCACAATGGAGAACTTACCATAAACAGTGAATATCTTATATTTTTGTTGTAGTATAATGCCCTTTTTTTGTATGTTTATTCTCAGTGTACTCATTCTAATTTCTCACTACTGTTTGTTAGAATGTAAGTATACTTGGATTCTGGACACCTGTGAGAAAACTGCGGCAAGATTGCTGGGAAGAAGACTCAGAGCTCGTCTCTGGTACGGAGGCCACGTGGCGCAAGTAGTCTTGGAAAGGCGAGTACATGTTTCCTTTCATTTTCCTTCTCTCTTGGACAGCGCAGCGTCTCCCTGCAGCGGAGCAGGGAGGGAGGAGGGAGGCTGTGTTTTTTTTTTCTTTTCTCTCTCCTTCGCTCTCTCTCTCTCTCGCTCTCTATGGGCAGCATTAGATGTCTGTGGAAGGAGAGAGAGTAAGGGCCTATTTCCACTACACGCAGATTGGATGCATAATGGATGCAGAAAAACTAACTTCAATGAATGCCTATGGGAAAACCTGCATCAGAAAAATTGCATGTAGTGGAAACAGGACCATAGACATTCATTGGAGTCAGTTTTTCTGCATCCAATCTGCATGTAGTGGAAACAGGCCCTAACAGTGTTTGGGTTTTTTCTTTGACATTCTGCAAAGTTTCAATGCTACAGTGGTGTGAAAAACTATTTGCCCCCTTCCTGATTTCTTATTCTTTTGCATGTTTGTCACACTTAAAGAGAACCTGTACTGAGTAAAATTATTTAAAATAAACACATGAGGTAACTTCAAATGAACATTGCATAGTTACTTTGCCATCAGTTCCTCTCAGAAGCTCACCATTTTCTTCTTACAGTGATCCCTCCCAGTTCTGACAACATTTTGTCAGAACTGAAATATATCAGTTGCTGCCAATTATATATCAGTTGCTGTCAGTTACAGCTGAGAGGAGAACTGATGTGTCCATGTTTCCCTATGGCTCAAGTGGGCGATGTTACAGTTTAACAGTGTGCTGACCAGAAAGCTGTTATGGGGTAATAGCCATTTTCAAAATGGAGGACGGAGAATTCTATTGATCACAGTGGACAAACAGGACGCAGGAGAGGAAACATAGATTGAAGAGTAGACTGCACGGGAGGCAAGTATGACTTGTGTATGTTTATTTTGACTTTTAGTTTTCAGTATAGGTTTTTTTTAAATGTTTCTGCTCATCAAAAACCGTTAACTATTAGTCAAAGATAACATAATTGAACACAATATGCAGTTTTAAATGATGGTTTTTATTATTTAGTGAGAAAAAAAACTCCAAATCTACATGGCCCTGTGTGAAAAAGAAATCGCCCCCCCTTGTTAAAAAATAACTTAACTGTGGTTTATCACACCTGAGTTCAATTTCTGTAGTCACCCCCAGGCCTGATTACTGACACACCTGTTTCAATCAAGAAATCACTTAAATAGGAGCTATCTGACACAGAGAAGTAGACCAAAAGCACCTCAAAAGCTAGACATCATGCCAAGATCCAAAGAAATTCAGGAACAAATGAGAACAAAAGTACTGTAATTGAGATCTATCAGTCTGGTAAAGGTTATAAAGCCATTTCTAAAGCTTTGGGACTCCAGCGAACCACAGTGAGAGCCATTATCCACAAATGGCAAAAACATGGAACAGTGATGAACCTTCCCAGGAGTGGCCGGCTGACCAATATTACCCCAAGAGCGCAGAGAAAACTCATCCGAGAGGCCACAAAAGACCCCAGGACAACATCTAAAGAACTGCAGGCCTCACTTGCCTCGATTAAGGTCAGTTTTTACGACTACACCATAAGAAAGAGACTGGGCAAAAACGGCCTGCATGGCAGATATCCAAGGTGCAAACCACTTTTAAGCAAAAAGAACATCAAGGCACGTCTCAATTTTGCTAAAAAACATCTCAATGATTGCCAAGACTTTTGGGAAAATACCTTATGGACCGACGAGACAAAAAGTTGAACTTTTTGGAAGGTGCGTGTCCCGTTACATCTGGCGTAGAAGTAACACAGCATTTCAGCAAAAGAACATCATACCAACAGTAAAATATGGTGGTGGTAGTGTGATGGTCTGGGGTTGTTTTGCTGCTTCAGGACCTGGAAGGCTTGCTGTGATAGATGAAACCATGAATTCTACTGTCTACCAAAAAATCCTGAAGGAGAATGTCCGGCCATCTGTTTGTCAACTCAAGCTGAAGCGATCTTGGGTGCTGCAGCAGGACAATGACCTAAAACACACCAGCAAATCCACCTCTGAATGGCTGAAGAAAAACAAAATGAAGACTTTGGAGTGGCCTAGTCAAAGTCATGACCTTAATCCTATTGATGTTGTGGCATGACCTTAAAAAGGCGGTTCATGCTAGAAAACCCTCAAATAAAGCTGAAGTACAACAATTCTGCAAAGATGAGTGGGCCAAAATTCCTCCAGAGATCTGTAAAAGACTCATTGCAAGTTATCGCAAACGCTTGATTGCAATTATTGCTGCTAAGGGTGGCCCAACCAGTTATTAGGTTCAGGGGGCAATTTCTTTTTCACACAGCTCCATGTAGGTTTTGAGTTTTTTCCTCACTAAATAATAAAAGCCATCATTTAAAACTGCATTTTGTGTTCAATTATGTTATCTTTGACTAATAGTTAACGGTTTTTGATGAGCAGAAACATTTAAGTGTGACAACCATGCAAAAGAATAAGAAATCAGGAAGGGGGCAAATAGTTTTTCACACCACTGTATGTGTCAGTTTAAATGGTAAAAGTTTGACTTTTTTCTAGGTTAGTTAGGCAGTGCACAGCAGCGAGCATTTTTTTTTCTTTTCCATGAGTTATCTGTTTTGAGCTCCCTCGCTTCGCATTCCTCAGGGAGGAATGTTTGTTTTCGTTTTGCAAGGTTTAATCGTTTCATTTTTGTGGAAATCTGTTAACGGCTGTAAGATTTCCCCCCTCCTTTCTTGTGGGAGGCAGTGGCGTCCCTACCATAGAGCACAGGGGGGCGTGGCGCACCGGGTGACAGACACCCAGGGGGGTGTCGCCACGACCCCCCACAGCAGCACAGCATGAGGGTGAAAGCAGCACTAGAAGGAGGGGCTGTGGAGGCAGCTGTGGGGAGGGGGGAAATATCCCCCCTCCCTTACCTGGGACCCCTCCTTCTGCCTCTCTCCCCCTCCATAGATGACTGTCGGGAAGTGCAGGGGCGGCCGGAGGCGTGCTGAGAATTACTCACCTAATTTCCGCGTTCCAAGCGTGGAGCGCAGTGTCATGTCGTCACAGGTCTCTGTCCTCAATGCCGCCCCCTGTGCTTCCTGATTAGCGGAAGCACAGTAGGCGGCATTGAAGGCGGAGATCTATGACGACATGACGCTGCCACACTTGGGTCGCGGAAATGAGGTGAGTAATTCTCAGCACGCCTCCGGCTGCCCCTGCACTTCCCGACAGTCATCTATGGAGGGGGAGAGAGGCAGAAGGAGGGGTCCCAGGTGAGGGAGGGGGGATATGTCCCCCCTCCCCACCGCTGCATCCACAGCCCCTCCTTCTAGCGCTGCTTTCACCCTCCTGGGGCATTTATACTGGGGGCAACTAAACTAGCTATACTGGGGGGCAACTAAACTAGCTATACTTACTTAGGCCAACTAAACTAGCTATACTTACTGGGGGCAACTAAACTAGCTTTTCTTACTGGGGCCCGGGGGCAACTAAACTAGCTATACTGGGGGCAACTAAACTAGCTATACTGGGGGCAACTAAACTAGCTATACTTACTGGGGGCAACTATACTGGCTGGGGGCAACTATACTAGCTATACTTACTGGGGGCAACTATACTAGCTATACTCGCGGGGGGCAACTATACTAGCTATACTGGCTGGGGGCAACTATACTAGCTATACTGGCTGGGGGCAACTATACTAGCTAGGGGCAACTATACTAGCTATACTGGCTGGGGGCAACTATACTAGCTATACTGGGGACCATTATACTACCTACACTGGGGGCCACTATACTGGCTATACTGGGGACCACTATACTACCTATACTGGGGGCCACTATACTAGCTGTACTGGGGACTACTATACAACCTACACTGGCTCCTGGCGCTGCACCTCTCACTACCTATGTAGGCCAGCCAGCCCAACATCACCACCAGCCAACCAGCCCAGAATCACTGGCAAAAAGGCCACAGCATCACCACCAGTCAGGCCAGCATTTACTTCAACCAGCCAGGCACAGCCCAGCATCACCGCCAGTCAGGCCACAGCATCACCGCCAGCCAGGCCACAGCATCACCGCCAGCCAGGCCACAGCATCACTGCCAGGCTTTTCAGTCCACACATCATCCCCAATCCAGCCAAAAATAGTATTGCCAGCCAGGCACAGCAGCCAGTAGAGGAGAATTCAGAAGCCAGGTGAGAGGTGTCTACCATATTAAAGGGGCATTCTGCCCATTTATGTGAAATGCTGTCTATTTATGTGCCTCATGACTGCTGAATTTGTCTTGTTGGGGGCCTCATGGTTACTGGATTTGTCTTGTTGGTGGCCTCATGATTTGTTGGGTGCCTCAAGATTTCTGAATTTGTCTTGTTGGGGGCCTCATGATTGCTGAATTTGACTTGTTGGGGGCCTTATGATTGCTAACTGTGAGACTATGTGAAAAGCTGAATCATAATCATATGAGACAATAGCCTTAAACCTACTTTTTTAGCTTTTTAAAACAGAAAATTAAAACTGGGGGGAGGGGGTTTCTAAAACAATACATTTTTCAGGCGTAGGATGGATGAGTTGTTTATCTTCACAGTTTATTTTTAACTTGGATTTTCCATAATGTTTACGTATGAGTTAAAATGTTTGTATTTAGTGTAAATTGCTGTTGGCGCTTTGCGATAGATACGCGACTTTTGGGTTGCAGTTTGGGTACTTGGCCTCCAAAAGGTTTGCCACCACTGTCCTAATCTAATGTCCCACCATTGCTAAGTTCATGTAAATTTGTCTCCACCTGTGACCACACCCACATTTTGGTCCATGACCACACCCATTTTTCATCGCAGCCGCACAATGTAGCCCCATTTTTCGGCTAAGTGCGCCGCAAGTTGTCTTCCTGATGGGGGGGGGGTGGGGTGGGGGTGTCTGTGGATAATAAGCACCGGGTGCCAAATATCCTAGGTACGCCACTGGTGGGAGGGGTTATGTGTGTGTGAAATTCCAGAAAGTGCTGTTTTATATTTTTACGTGTTTTCCTGGTTGAAGGTTTTCTCTTCTCAGCTGTGTGTAACATTAAATTGTATTGTAGCAATGTGATATGCTAATGTGTCAAGCAGTTTTTCTGTATGTTTTTTCTCTCCTAATTTGTAGTGGGTATTGCTATGGGAAAGGGCTATTTTTGTCTGATATTCCAGGACTCAAAATGGTGCCTCTGATTTCGGGGGCGGATCCCAGGCAGTCGTGATGCTCTAATGGGAAGAGTCTGCTGAGTCCAGGGACAAACCCTCAACCCCGTCCTCAGGAGGAAGGGGGGTGAGGGAAGAGAGCGTAGGAAATCTAGCCAGGCCTGTGGAAATGGTACCACCTATAGGTGTGCTGATTCCTATGCTGGTGCAGACTACACCCTAATGAGCAGGACAGCCTGGGATGTGAAATCACGGACTGTGGCTATCGTTTGTGTACAGGAATATCAGCAGGGGTTATACGCAGTAGCTGTCAGATGGCTACTGGATACATAGGAAGCAGCTCCCTGAGTCATATCAGGGGGGTGCCTGTAGTAATTTGATTCACATGTAACATGAGTTCCCCGATAGAGGTCAGGGGGATAAGAGGGTACCGAGCAATAGAAAAAAGGAAATAATACAGAAAAAGAGTTGACCAGTCAAGCTGTCCGTTGGAACACTTGCAGAGTGGTAAGAGTTTTTCGTTTTTTGTCCGAGAGAAAGCCGGAGTTTGACAGAGGTCAAGGCTGGGCAGTTTGTGCAGTTTTTGCGTCTGCGGATTGGTCAAAAGATATTTTTTTTCTTATTCCAGCTCGTACCAAGGGTTCACACAATGCACAGGACTGACAGCAGTCCAAGTGGCGAGATTGCCATGTATAGAGTGACAGTGTATTTGTGGGGTATTAGTCCTATGTCCAGTCTAGGATCCCCTACACAGTCAGGAGTCAGAGACTCACATGCAGTTGTAGTAAACTGTCATGCAAATCCTTGGATGGGGTTCTGCTTAGTTAAAATAGAAAGCACACCTTCCTACAGGAGGTAGCCGTGTTTGTTTTTGGAGCAAGTGCAGAAGTAGTAGCATTGCCAATTGGGTTCACAAATAGGACTTATAGGATATATGAAGTCCTAGGTGAGTGAAGTAAGTAAAATGGGTAAGAACATTGCAAGCTCATCTGCGAGCAGCAGCAGTGGGCAGGTGGTCCCTACTCAGTACATACTGCGGTCAGCGTAGCGGCCGAAGTATGTACTGGGGGGATGTAGAGATCAGTGCTTCAAAAGGGGAGATCCCAGGGTAGCACATTGTAACAAGATAAGTACTTATGCTGTGGTACATAAAGTAAGGGAGAGAGCTTTAGAGCCTCCCCATCATCCAAAAGTTAACAAAGTTCAAAAGAACTACACAGAAACGAGATCAATCATGGTATACATTGATCAATCTAAGTTGTACAATTGAGATTGGAGCAGTAGGGCTAAATGCACATCATTAATAGGAATTGATTTGGTTGGATTTCTGTTTCAGGAGTTTGGCGAATATGGAATCGAGAAAGCTGAATTACTGGCAGCAGAGGCAGAGATGGAGATGTCAGTTGGATGAGCAAAAGTTTCCAGCCAATCCTGCAGTGGAAAAGAACTAGTTTTCCAATATTGGACAGAGACTAAAGACACTGTCTGAGCGAAGCATAATCCAAAGTGCATATGTTTTTCTTTTCCAAGGAGGTGCTTTAATAATAAAGAGTACCATGCTGATGGTGATCAAAGGTTGCCATGTCGTCCTAGGAGACCGAGGAGATGAGAAGACATTCTCATGGACAATGAGGAGTTAATGAGAACATAAAGCCCAAGCATGTTCATGTTTGGAGAAAAAGGTACTGATCCTTTTGCACTACCCTCAGATTGGTCAGTACGGACTAAGTTGGGTAGGAGAAAAGGATCACTGGTGCCAGATGGAAGCCAATTCCATGGCAGGATGGTGGTAAAAGGTATGGAGGGTCAGGTGTGCTGGAAGAATGATATTAACTGAAGCTCATTGCTACTCCTGAATGTCATGCTTTCCCAGCATAGACACCAATCCAAAGTCTGGTTAAAAGGTACATTGCACTACAATGGGTATATGCAAAAGGTGAAGTGTGTAGTACAGGATTACCTTGTCTTGGTTCTCCGGAGTGAGAAGGTTCTAGATGGGAGAGGAACGAGCAGTAAGCATCACTGCCCCTCCATGAGAGAAGCAGCGAACAATATCACACTCTGGAGCAACCAGCAGAGGGTGTTTCTGAGACAACTATACACACGTAAAGGCTGGAAAGCAGAAGGGTTTTGGTTCTTGGAACGGGAAGTAAAAATCAAGATCCAGCCACATTTTCGGGTGACAAAGAGGGTGGGGAGAGCAATCCCAGAAAAGGGAGAGCCAACACAGGTAACATCATCCTCACTACACCGGTCACAATATGAGACAATACTACACAGTCCAAATTCAGCCACTTATCCTCATGTTAGATATTCAAGTGACCAGGTACTCTTAATACAAAGATTGCCGAGAGTACATTTTTCCCGACCGAAGGTACGTATTTTGCCTCAGGACATAAGGGGGGCAAAGGTGCAATCAGGACAGTTGGGAATAGCGTTTATCATTGATATGCTAATCAATTTCCCTGAAGAGAGAGTAGCAAACGTATTCTTCTGGGGAGGGGGGCCACAAGGGTCAGCATGGGATGTTAGTTTAATGGATCGGGACATTTTGCAGTAGAGGTAGAATCCTGGGATACATCAGATAGCACCCCGGGAACTCTCTCTGATAAAAGAGGTCATTCAACATTGGGACAGCAGAATGTGGGTACCCAGTATCATCTGAACATGGTTTTGGAACAGCTAACGCACTACACCTATAAGGTTCAGGGGTACACTCAAAGGCACATTCAATTTCAAACAATTCTCAAAAAGATGATTGGACATGGTAAGGGTGCTGCATGGGAAATAGCATGTATATCCATGTAGACTGAGTTAATGGCAGATTTCAAAATAATGGCTCAAGCCTTATCAGAAGGTAAACCTCCTTTACAACTGAGACTTAACAAGGAGAGATTTTTTGATTTTCCTAGGGAGGGATCTTTTGCATGTCCTATGCTGGGCATACACGGGCCGATGCGCCCTTATCAATCGAGCTGCTGATGGCTCGATTGATAATTTCCAACAGGTCCGATGACCCGCCGAATCGATACCCTGCTCGATCCCCGTGGGCGGACAATAGCGGGGAATCGAGCGGAAGATAAGGAGCGCCTGCGGGGATGAGCGGGAATCGATCTGGCCGCCCGCGGGGATGCGCGGGGTCACGGCGGGAGTCGATCCAGCGGCTAATCGAGCCGCCGGGTCGACTTGTTTATGCCTAGCCTTACACCATGACCTGAGAGGTCAGCATTTTGTGGTGCTCAACGGAGAAGTGAAACAAGTGGACTTGTCATCATGCTGGCAATTTGCAGATAAGTACCTGTGTTTGCCAGGACAAGTCAGATTTAGTGATGAAGCCTGCTGGCTTAATAGCACCGAATGCGCAGCGGCCATTCAAAAGATCCGCCCTGAAGCTAAACCAATATTTCCAGTGGCTGAAGGAAAAGTTTGTTTTTTAACATGATGTCCACAGACACATTCATTGTACATTTTCATAATTGTTCAGACAAGTTTGATCTTACAAGGGGGACGTACTGGGTAACACACCATGGGATAAATGGGTACAGGTCTTGACACAAGACAACACTTTGTTAAGAAGGTTAAACAAACATAACATTAAATTAGAGGTGATATTTCACCATGATCAAGGAGAGCTGACAGAGGTTGAACACAAATATAATCAGGTGAGTTCCAGTCTGACCTGGTGGCGAAGGTTTCTGGTGATATTCCAGGGGCATTCAGACTGGGCCTCTGCAATTCAAATCTTTTTCCTGCACCCACTCGTAGTGATGGGGATTACAATCATATGCATCATTACACAGTAGAGATGTAGCGAACGGTTCGCCGGCGAACGGTTCCAGACGAACGTTGGGGGTTCACGTTCGCCTGCACCAGGTGAACTTTTTCGGAAGTTCTATTCGCCCCATAATGCACTATGAGGGTCAACTTGGACCCTCTGCATCACAGTCAGCAGGCACATTGTAGCCATTCAGGCTACACTAAGCCCTGGAGCCCCACCCCCCCTTATATAAGACAGGCTCGCTAGCCATGACACTCACTCGTGTGCCTGCTGCAAATAGACAGACTAGGGAGAGCTGCTGCAGATTTTTTCTCCTAGGGAAAGATTAGTTAGGCTCTTGGCTTGCTCCTGGCTGATTGTTATTGCTAAAATAGCCCCCTCAACAGCTCTTTTGAGAGCCAATGTTTTCCTGATGTGTTTTTTTTTGTGTGTGTTGCTCACTGACATTATACAGCCCTATCTGTTGCAGCTGGACCTTGGTAATTGTTATTACTGTGCCAGCCAGGCCCTGCCTAACTATCTATACTGGGACACCTACCTATGCCTACCTAACTACTGTGGCACCTACTTACCTATACGGGGACACCTACCTACCTATACTAGGGGACCTACCTATGCCTACCTACCTATAGTGGGTCTCCTACCTATGCCTAGCTAACTACTGGGACACCTACCTATGCCTACCTACCTATACTGGGTCTACTACCTATGCCTAGCTAACTACTGAGGCACCTACCTACCTATACTGGGTCTCCTACCTTTGCCTAGCTAACTACTGAGGCACCTACCTACCTATACTGGGTCTCCTACCTTTGCCTAGCTAACTACTTAGGCACCTACCTATGCCTACCAACCTATACTGGGTCTCCTACCTATGCCTAGCTAACTACTGAGGCACCTACATACCTATACTGGGTCTCCTACCTTTGCCTAGCTAACTACTGAGGCACCTACCTACCTATACTGAGTCTCCTACCTATGCCTAGCTAACTACTGGGACACCTACCTATGCCTACCTACCTATACTGGGTCTCCTACCTATGCCTAGCTAACTACTGAGGCACCTACCTATGCCTACCTATACTGGGACTCCTACCTATGCCTACCTACATACAAGAAGATAATAAGGTCTTTGCTTCATTGTGGACAGACCAAATTTGATCAGCTGGACAGTCACTGTTCTATGATTGAGTTACCACACAACCCAGCGACCATATGGGCTGGAAAACTGCCACGGCCTGCACTCTGGCCATGTTGCGCATCAGTCCAGCACGGCCGTCACTACGCAAACAGCTGTTTGTGGTGCATTACACAGTGAGTTTGGTGTGTCAGTGTGAAGCAGAACTCTAATTACACTCCCTGATTGATGTATACCCATACAAGATGTTTTAAAGCACTTTAGGCCTGCAATTTAGCATTCAATGTGATTTCTGCCCTTAAAACGCTGCTTTGCGTCAAATCCAGATTTTTCCCCGGGACTTTGGGCATGTATCCCACTCCGCCATGCCCCCCTCCAGGTGTTAGACCCCTTGAAACATCTTTTCCATCACTTTTGTGGGCAGCATATTTTTTCTATTTTTCAAAGTTTGCATCCCCATTGAAGTCTATTGCAGTTCGCGAACTTTTCCGCAAACCGAACTATGGTGATATATTAGGGTGCTGATGATGTTAGGAATACAGGAACATATTCTTTCATTTTTCTGCCTGTGTTCCGCGTAGGTCTGCTAGAAGGGAGCTGTTGCCTTGAGTTGCTCGGGGCAAGGAAATGGGTGATTGTCTTGACCATATGCAGTTCCTCTGAGAGTGGTTCCCTGCTAAGAGGATTATCTGCCTGGCTTTTTGAACTCAGGAGACGGCCCATTGTCTCAATACACAAAGCAAGACTACCAGAGTCTGGAGACTAACACAGGAATGTTTGAAATGTACATGACAGCCTACTGGAAATGGGTGAAGGGGTGAAGTCCTTTTGATACCATTTTTTACCTGTGAGGAAATTAAATTATTGGTGGAGGTGCAAACTATATCCTTATCTTTGATCAGCTAGGAAATACGGTCAACAATGGAGTTGAAAAGTTTCACTTCACAATCTTTTGATGTATAGACTTTTACCTAGAGAACTTGGATTAAGGAAGTCTTTTGTTGTGTGTGTGCTATAGTACATTTTTCACATGTGGATGTTAGATCTCTGGAAATCCAATTATGACTGAGGATGTAATTAAATCTAGTTCCCCCCCCCCCCCCCCCGTCCACACAGGCTTACAGCCTCAAGGCGAATATTTCATTATAAAAACCAGGGGACAGATAACTCAAATCAGTCCCCTCCTGACGGTAGCTGCAGCTGGACTCCTGGCCCAAGCTAGTGGACTCCTGGTCTAACCAGAATTGTGTCCGTCTACAAAAGTCCAAGGTTCTTCTATCTGGATCCCTGTATTTGGGTAAGCAAATTGCTTGGTGTGTATTTTTGTAGACTCTTAATTTTGTAACTTTTTATTTTGTTTTTTGTAATCTTTTGTATATATTCTGTTCTGCATTGTTCCACTTTTTTCCCTGGAATATTAAATTATTATTTAATAAGCTTGACTTCTGCTGTACTAAACTAACACTCATAGCCTAGAAGTGATTGAATTGCAACTGTGTATAAATCCATGCCTAATTGTATGCTTGAGCAACACTACCATATGAAATTGTAAAACGCAGATTGCGTGCTGAGGACTCGACAGCAGAGTGGAAGTGTCTAGCAAACCGCTAGTGGTGGCAGTGAGAGGTGTTCTGAGGAGTCCCAGCCTTGTTTTAGCTCGAATAAGGCTGCTCCCCGCTTGATCCGGTCAAACCCGCAGTCGGGAACCGTATACGCAGGCGTGCCGCGGGCCGGTTCCTGACATGAACCTTCCATGAAGGTTCGCGAATCGGGTTCGCGAACCGAAAATCGAAGGTTCGCGACAACTCTATTACACAGGTGAGTTTGTGTTTAAAATTATGCAAACAAATAAACATGGTTAGAGGATTGGTGTCAAGTACACAATCTCACAAGCCTATATTTTAAAGCTAAGCCACATAATACAAGGTTTCAGCGGTACCTATGGGACAGAGCTGATTGTATAAAGGTGGTTTTCTAGAAGACCCCTAGCACTGCTCCGTCGCTTTGGGTACAAACAAGTTTCACTTTTCCATGGTCAAGTGGAGTATGTAAGGGATATGCCTGTGACGAGAATGCTGAGCGGAGAATGGGATGAGGGCTTAGAAGAAGGGCCTTCCCAGAGAGATAAGAGGTCTTGCTCTCCCTCCCAGGGGCATTCACCTAGAGCAGAGAGAGTGTGGTTGGAAACGAGCATGGAAGGGTGAAACATAACAAAAACAGGCTCATAGGTACCGTCTGAACCCTAATGGAGAAACCTGCATCTCAAGTCATTTCAGGGGGGCTGTTAGAATGTTGGGTCTCTTTAAGCATAGTTTCTCGGAGAGAAATTATGCAGTCATTTACAAGAACATGTTCCTCTAGAAGGACACATAATGTGTTTCCAGGTCTAACTGTACCGACTGAAAACAAAGCGGATATTTGGAAAACATTGCATTCTTGGCAAATAGGTTATAAAGCACTAGTATATTAGATGATGATGTGGGTCACATGCCCATGCCCGCCAATTGTAGGCTTGGGGGTATGGCTCGGGTGATGTCAGAATTTAACGCTTTGATGTGCATATAAAATCGGGAGACAGTATGGCAGAGACTACTTTACTTTATTTCGTCTTCTGCATGCTATCCTGCTCTCTACGCTTCCTAGTTAGAATACTAGCTTAATGTCTGTATGTTGTAAATATATATGATGTATATACAGTGGCTTGCAAAAGTATTCGGCCCCCTTGAAGTTTTCCACATTTTGTCACACTACTGCCACAAACATGAATCAATTTTATTGGAATTCCACGTGAAAGACCAATACAAAGTGGTGTACACGTGAGAAGTGGAACCAAAATCATACATGATTCCAAACATTTTTTACAAATAAATAACTGCAAAGTGGGGTGTGGGTAATTATTCAGCCTCCTTTGGTCTGAGTGCAGTCAGTTGCCTATAGACATTGCCTGATGAGTGCTAATGACTAAATAGAGTGCACCTGTGTGTAATCTAATGTCAGTACAAATACAGCTGCTCTGTGACACCCTCAGAGGTTGTGTAAAAGAATATTGGGAGCAACAACACCATGAAGTCCAAAGAACACACCAGACAGGTCAGGGATAAAGTTATTGAGAAATTTAAAGCAGGCTTAGGCTACAAAAAGATTTCCAAAGCCTTGAACATCCCACGGAGCACTGTTCAAGCGATCATTCAGAAATGGAGGAAGAATAGCACAACTGTAAACCTACCAAGACAAGGCCGTCCACCTAAACTCACAGGCCGAACAAGGAGAGCGATGATCAGAAATGTAGTCAAGAGGCCCATGGTGACTCTGGATGAGCTGCAGAGATCTACAGCTCAGGTGGGGGAATCTGTCCATAGGACATCTATTAGTCATGCACAGCACAAAGTTGGCCTTTATGGAAGAGTGGCAAGAAGAAAGCCATTATTAACAGAAAAGCATAAGAATTCCCGTTTGCAGTTTGCCACAAGCCATGTGGGGGACACAGCAAACATGTGGAAGAAGGTGCTCTGGTCAGATGAGACCAAAATGGAACTTTTTGGCCAAAATGCAAAACGCTATGTGTGGCGGAAAACTAACACTGCACATCACTCTGAACACACCATCCCCACTGTCAAATATGGTGGTGGCAGCATCATGCTCTGGGGGTGCTTCTCTTCAGCAGGGAGAGGAAAGCTGGTCAGAGTTGATGGGAAGATGGATGGAGCCAAATACAGGGCAATCTTAGACGAAAACCTTTTGGAGTCTGCAAAAGACTTGAGACTGGGGCGGAGGGTCACCTTCCAGCTGGACAACAACCCTAAACATAAAACCAGGGCAACAATGGAATGGTTTAAAACAAAACATATCCATGTGTTAGAATGGCCCAGTCAAAGTCCAGATCTAAATCTAATCGAGACTCTATGGCAAGATCTGAAAACTGCTGTTCACAAACGCTGTCCATTGAATTTGACTGAGCTGGAGCTGTTTTGCAAAGAAGAATGGGCAAGGATTTCCGTCTCTAGATGTGCAAAGCTGGTAGAGACATACCCTAAAAGACTGGCAGCTGTAATTGCAGAAAAAGGTGGTTCTACAAAGTATTTACTCAGGGGGCTGAATAATTTCGCACACCCCACTTTGCAGTTATTTATTTGTAAAAAATGTTTGGAAAGATGTATGATTTTCGATCCACTTCTCACATGTACACCACTTGGTATTGGTCTTTCAAGTGGAATTCCAATAAAATTGATTCATGTTTGTGGCAGTAATGTGACAAAATGTGGAAAACTTCAAGGGGGCCGAATACTTTTGCAAGCCACTGTAGGACATAGGAAAGACTGTTTATACTCTGAAGAAATCAACATGTAACACAAGATGCCTGATTGCTGAATAAACCCCTTGAAAGGTGAAGGTGGCTGTCTCCGCTCTATCTCCTGTATGCTGTCCCTGTGAGTTGCAGCTCTAATGAGTTGTTGGTGCCGGAGTAAAAGGTGTGATGTGCTGTTGTCAATAGCAACCAACGTATAGATTCTTACACCGTTCACTTAAGACCAGTGCAATATGATGCCAATGCACAATCTTCCTGCCTTCACTCAATTGGTGTTCACTAGACAGTTAGTCAACAACTCAGATACACACATTCCAGGATTATAGAGGTAGCGGAGTGATCTAGAAAGTGAAGAGTCAGTACGCAGCAGTGTGCTTAGAGGATTCAGAGAATTAGTATTGCATGTGGTGGCCGAGATCAGGCAGTTTATTACTTTAATTACTTATAAAAAAAAAGAGGTGAAAGAGAGAGTGAACCGATGGTGTGATACATTTTTTATTTGTGTAAAATAAATGCATCAAATTATTGCATTTACAGGAGAAAATTATGTGATTATCTCGCAAGTCTGGACATAAACTGGAGTGGGGAGTACCCCTGTGAGCCACCTTCACGCCAGAATAGACAACACGCCTTGACACTAACACACGTGCTCTCCTCAGCTCAGAATTGCCCAGTGTTGTGAGATGGGCACATTCATTCTATTTTATCCTGCAAGTGAAATAATTTGGCTAATTTATTGAAAACAAATAAAAAAGGTATCACACCTTCAATACGCTCTTTCTTCCCATTTTTATTCTTTTGTTTTGTGTGTTTTTTTTATTTATTTTTTTCAGTTTCAGTTTCAGACAAAAGCCCACATTACAGGTCCTTCTCAATAAATTAGCATATTGTGATAAAGTTCATTATTTTCTGAAATGTACTGATAAACATTAGACTTTCATATATTGAAGTAGTTCAAGCATTATATTGTTTTAATATTGATGATTTTGGCATACAGCTCATGAAAATCCAAAATTCCTATCTCAAAAAATTAGCATATCATGAAAAGGTTCTCTAAACGAGCTATTAACCTAATCATCTGAATCAACTAATTAACTCTAAACGCCTGCAAAAGATTCCTGAGGCTTTTAAAAACTCCCAGTCTGGTTTATTACTCAAAACCGCAATCATGGGTAAGACTGCCGACCTGACTGCTGGCCAGAAGGCCATCATTGACACCCTCAAGCAAGAAGGTAAGACACAGAAATACATTTCTGAACGAATAGGCTGTTCCCAGAGTGCTGTATCAAGGCACCTCAGTGGGAAGTCTGTGGGAAGGAAAAAGTGTGGCAGAAAACGCTGCACAAGGAGAAGAGGTGAGCGGACCCTGAGGAAGATTGTGGAGAAGGACCGATTCCCGACTTTGGTGGGCCAGCGGAAGCAGTGGACTGAGTCTGGAGTAGAAACATCCAGAGCCACCGTGTACAGGCGTGTGCAGGAAATGGGCTACAGGTGCCGCATTCCCCAGGTCAAGCCACTTTTGAACCAGAAACAGCGGCAGAAGCGCCTGACCTGGGCTACAGAGAAGCAGCACTGGACTGTTGCTCAGTGGTCCAAAGTACTTTTTTCGGATGAAAGCAACTTTTGCATGTCATTCGGAAATCAAGGTTCCAGAGTCTGGAGGAAGACTGGGGAGAAGGAAATGCCAAAATGCCTGAAGTCCAGTGTCAAGTACCCACAGTCAGTGAGGGTCTGGGGTGCCATGTCAGCTGCTGGTGTTGGTCCACAGTGTTTTATCAAGGGCAGGGTCAATGCAGCTAGCTATCAGGAGATTTTGGAACACTTCATGCTTCCATCTGCTGAAAAGCTTTATGGAGATGAAGATTTCATTTTTCAGCATGACCTGGCACCTGCTCACAGTGCCAAATCCACTAGTAAATGGTTTACTGACCATGGTATTACTGTGCTCAATTGGCCTGCCAACTCTCCTGACCTGAACCCCATAGAGAATATGTGGGATATTGTGAAGAGAAAGTTAAAAAGGTGCAAGACCCAACACTCTGGATGAGCTTAACCTGCTGAGCGGTCTGGACGAGCTCAGCTCGTCCAACACCGCCAGAGGCTGCCGCTCAGGCCCTGCTGGGCCGATTTTCATGAAATAAAAAGCAGCACACGCAGCCGGCACTTTGCCAGCCGCGTGTGCTGCCTGATCGCCGCCGCTCTGCGGCGATTCGCCGCGAGCAGCGGCGAAAGAGGGTCCCCCCAGCCGCCTGAGCCCAGCGTAGCCGGAACAAAAAGTTCCGGCCAGCGCTAAGGGCTGGATCGGAGGCGGCTGACGTCAGGACGTCGGCTGACGTCGATGACGTCACTCCGCTCGTCGCTATGGCGACGATGTAAGCAAAACAAGGAAGGCCGCTCATTGCGGCCTTCCTTGTTTATTCTGGGCGCCGGAGGCGATCGGAAGAACGCCTTCGGAGCGCCCTCTAGTGGGCTTTCATGCAGCCAACTTTCAGTTGGCTGCATGAAATAGTTTTTTTTTTATTTAAAAAAAACCCTCCCGCAGCCACCCTGGCGATTTAATCAGAACGCCAGGGTGGTTAAAGGGATACTGTAAGGGGGTCGGGGGAAAATGAGTTGAACTTACCCGGGGCTTCTAATGGTCCCCCGCAGACATCCTGTGTTGGCGCAGCCGCTCACCGATGCTCCGGCCCCGCCTCTAGTTCACTTCTGGAATTTCTGACTTTAAAGTCAGAAAACCACTGCGTCTGCACGCCCGTGTCCTCGCTCCCGCTGATGTCACCAGGAGTGTACTGCGCAGACAGACCATACTGGGCCTGCGCTGTGTGCTCTTGGTGACATCAGCAGGATCGAGGACACGGCAACGCAGGCGCAGTGGTTTTCAGACTTTAAAGTCTGAAATTCTAGTAGTGAACCGGAGGCGGGGCCGGAGCATTGGGGAGTGGCTGCACGGGCACAGGATGTCTGCGGGGGACCGTTAGAAGCCCCGGGTAAGTTAAACTCATTTTCCCCTGACCCCCCTACAGTATCCCTTTAAGGCCACTATCGAAGCATCCTGGGCCCCCATAACACCTGAGCAGTGCCACAGGCTGATTGCCTCCATGCCACGCCGCATTGAAGCAGTCATTTCTGCAAAAGGATTCCTGACCAAGTATTGAGTGCATAACTGAACATAATTATTTGAAGGTTGACTGTTTTGTTTTAAAAACACTTTTCTTTTATTGGTCGGATGAAATATGCTAATTTTTTTAGATAGGAATTTTGGGTTTTCATGAGCTGCATGCCAAAATCATCAATATTAACACAATAAAAGACTTGAACTACTTCAGTTGTGTGTAATGAATCTAAAATATAAGAAAGTCTAATGTTTATCAGTACAGAAAATAATGAACTTTATCACAATATGCTAATTTTTTGAGAAGGACCTGTAGAGTGAGCTGCACTGGGTGATACAATATACTACCACCAGGTAGTGTTACTACAACTCATTGGGGTTCTTCGGTGAAACTTTGATACCCCTCCAATGTTCATACCCCTTTCCTTACCTCCGCTTGGATCTCCCCCCTAATCTGAAGTATAGTCCTCTGTACCAGAAGAAGGGAAGGTTAGTAGTTGGGGCCCTGCATAGCTCTGGGTGCTGCTTCCCTCTAGTTATGCCTCTGCTACGACCTTGCCCAAATGTTGATGTGACAACTAAAGAAGGACTTTAATTGAAATTCTCTTTATACATCTTTTTCCAACTAGAGTCTCCAACCACATAGTTGTGCACAAAATTTACTTTCTTGCTAGAGTTTATTGCTATTAATGAGGATGTATACACTAACAAGCTTTGAGCCTATTGAATTTGGTTAAACCAGCCATGCATGGTAAGAGTATTCTGAACATGTTTGCTGGTGCGGTGGAGGGCGACACACCTATAATATTACACTGGCAACAAAAGGAGGTACTGTACCGTCATGAACTGGCATTCAATTTATTCAGCATGTTAACACACTACATGTTCCCTGACTAGCCTTCATCACGCTTGATGAAGAGCTTGTCCCAAAACACGTAGTGTGCTGATGTGCTTATAACTTGGATGCAAGTCCATGTCAGTAGTGTGCCTTCTTATATTGACAGTGTTGTACAGTTTTGGTTTGGAGGAGTGGAGTACATGCAAGAAGGATTTGCACCTCTCCGAAGAAGTGGACTGAGTACAACAGAGACAGTGATGAGTTTTCTCATTTATGATTGTACCCTATGTGCAGTTTAAACCAATTATTTTATTTGAAGCAAAAAAAATATTTGTGTTCCTGCATGCTAAACTTAAAAGAAGTTTGGAAGGTGGGAATCCTGTTTTACATGTGTACTGGCTAAGCACTAAGATGTGTGAGTAGAAGGAAACTGGATTACCCAAAAGAAACCCACACAAACACAGGGAAAACACACAAACTTCATGTAGACACTGTTTATAAGGCAGAATCAAGTTGTTTTCACACTTCCAAAAATTGAGTTTCGAAATATAAACATATGCATATGATTGTTAGTTTGTGTGGGGCTGGTTCTCTCATGAGGCAAGGTGAAATACTTGCATCAGGCAGTAGAGCTTACAAGGGAAGCATTTTTGTATTGTGTTTACACTAACAGCATGTAGTCTCACAGCCAGTGTGCTATTGTGTTGAGCTGCAGCATCAGACCCAAACACACACACACACACACACAAAACCAGGCTCAAACACCTGCACGTGTCGTGGTTGGGGTGTCATCTAATGTCTGTACTTATATTAGCAGCATGAGTTGGTAGCTCGCTGGCATCAATCTGCACGTGTCGTGGTTGGGGTGTCATCTAATGTCTGTACTTATATTAGCAGCATGAGTTGGTAGCTCGCTGGCATCAATCTGTGACATCAGTGGTGGATGGCATGTAATTTTTAGTAACATTATTCAATGATAATCGTGATTGATTGTCCATGACCACACCGCCACCAGAACCACTTTTTTTTTTCTGGATGGTTGTGGGAAGCATAATTGTGATTAAATTTGGCGACAGCTAAGTAAAGTGTTAGTTTGGGGTAAGGTCTTGAGTGCCAATGCAACAAATATTTTTGATTAATAGATAAATTACATTTTATGTAAATTTAACCTAACTGCCCAGTGTGATTAACACTGTTCAACAAATTCCAGCATAAATGCATTCTTTAGCTGGCATACATTTTATACACAAATTCATCTGTATTAAGAAAGCTACAGTATGCTCATGTTTGGGTTTCACAAGAAAGAGCGAAGGCAATATGGAATCGTTTTAAGTGGCAGTTTCTCTGATCTCCAGTGAGAGACAGAAAAAAAGTATGATAACTTCCTCTGTGCACTGCTATAGAATCTAATGCGCTGCAAATCGCTACAAACGGCTCACAGCAGGTAGAACAGCAAGGTGAGAATGTGCTCATGTACGCCTGCAGCAAGCAGCTATTTCACAATTAACTCCTCTGAAGCCAACCCTTTCCTCCTGTCAGTGTGTTGTATCCGATAACAGGACCAGAGTTCGGCTGGATATGTTCGCCATCAGGTGTGATGGTAATAGGTTAATAGAGCCAGTGTTTCATAAATACTGGAACATTTTTCTTCATTAAGAAGTATATTTTAAGAATAGAACCCGAAAGGATAAGAAATGTCAGGCAAGAGGTAGCACATTTTATACAACCTTTATCTTCCTATCTCTGTATTTTTATCCAGGTAATTTCCACTTCAAGAGATTTATCATCACCTTCGTCAGACTAAGTTTATGGGCCAGCTGCACTCTACTAGTAAATTAAGATTTTAAAAGACCCATAACTTACATAAAATAATCTCTTTGCTCTGAACCTAGCAGAGAGAATGTTGCAGCATGATACTTTGACTTCATTTTTATGGGTTAATGTAATTTAGAATCACCCTTCCCCTGCATCCAATCATACATACAATATGTGCAGTACACACATATGAAAAGTGTTGCCTGCAGGTACCCGGTCTCCATCCCTTGGATGACAGTTTAGGGACTACTAGTACAGCACAGATGTGCCACTATCCTAGAGGCTGGCGACATGTTTGTTGCTATGTAGTGGGGTGGAGGGATGATACGTGCACACAACAGAGCAGCTCCCAACAGATGGGTGAGTAGGAGCAGTGCTGGGCCGAAATTACGCATTAGCGTAATTACGCATCGTAATTCACTACAAATGCACCGTAAGCGTTACGTGTAAGGTTACGGTATTACGCGTAATTAATTACGCGTAGACCGTAGGTTACGTTGTTACGCGTAACAAATTACGCGTAAGACAGTAAACTCCCATTGAAATTACACAGTCTGCCGTAATCGCGTAATATTACGCTCCCGTATAATACAAAAAAGCCGCCGACTTTAAGGGTTAATAGCAAAGCTCCCTTAAGTGCTAAGAGCCTCAAATTTGGAGAATATATTAAGGAGATCAGAAGGAATAAGAGGAAAAATTTTTTTTTCAAAAAGACCTTATAGTTTTTGAGAAAATCGATGTTAAAGTTTCAAAGGAAAAATATATACATTTAAAAACCCGCCGACTTTAACGATTAATAGCAAAGCCTGCTTAAAATTTAGGAACACCAAATTCACAGGGTATATTAAGGGGATCAGTGGGAATAAGAGGAAACATTTTTTTTTCAAAAAGACCTTATAGTTTTTGAGAAAATCGATTTTTAAGTTTCAAGGGCAAAAATGTCTTTTAAATGCGGAAAATGTCCGTTTTTTTTGCACAGGTAACAATAGTGTTTTATTTTCATAGATTCCCCCAAGTGGGAAGAGTTTTACTTACTTCGTTCTGAGTGTGGGAAATATTAAAAAAAAAACGATGTGGGGTCCCCCCTCCCAGACCTCTTTAACCCCTTGTCCCCCATGCAGACTGGGATAGCCAGAATGCGGAGCACCGGCCGCGTGGGGCTCCGCACCCTGACTATACCAGCCCGCATGGTCCATGGATTGGGGGGTCTCGGAAGGGGAGGGGCAGCCAAGCTTTCCCCTCCCCCTCCGAGCCCTTGTCCAATCCAAGGACAAGGGGCTCTTCTCCACCTCCGATGGGCGGTGGAGGTGGAGGCCACGATTTCCTGGGGGGGGGGGGGTTCATGGTGGCATCTGGGAGTCCCCTTTAAAAAGGGGTCCCCCAGATGCCCACCCCCCCTCCCAGGAGAAATGAGTATAGAGGTACTTGTACCCCTTACCCATTTCCTTTAAGAGTTAAAAGTAAATAAACACACAAACACATAGAAAAAGTATTTTAATTGAACAAAAAACATAACCATGAAAAAAGTCCTTTAATATTCTTAATTAACCATTAATACTTACCTGTCCCTTTAAAAGCCAGTTCCCACGCAATATCCTCGGAAATATACTAATCAGTTACAATGTAACAAAGTTGTTACAATGTAACAACTTTGTTACTTTGTAACACCACCGCACCCGACGTCACTCGCCGCCGCCGCTGCATACCCGTCTGCGCTGCACGGACCCGACAGAGCTCTGAGCTATATAGCTCAGACCTCTCGAAAGCATCTTTGTATTTGGGCTCCAAGGAGCCCCATTGGTCCTTAGCAGACCAATGGGGTTGTAATGATCTGTACCTGTGTCATCCTGCTGGTGGCAGCACTAAGGAACTTGAGGTGGACTTCAGCTGTTTACCAGCAGGTGGCTCTCATATTGCTGGGAGCAGTGCTGTTCCTCGGCTCACCAGCGGATGGAGCTGTGGAAGATTCTGGCCAGTCACCTGAGCAATGTGCTGCATATAAAAGGATGGACTTGCTAGCAGCACATTGCTAGGTCATTCCGTCTGTTTGTCTGCTCGCTGCAGTTGTGACTCTGGCCATCAAGTCCTGTGTTCCTGAACTTTGTTCCAGTATTCTGTACTCCTGGTATTTGATCCTTGCTAGTCTGACTATTCTCTGTCTCCTGCCTTTGTACTTTGCATTCTCTGGTTATTGATCCTGGCTTGTACGACTATTCTTCCGTGTGCTGATTCTGCTGAGACGTGTCTGTATATATTGTGTGTGTTACTGTATATTCTGTGTGATCCAGACTCCTGTGTTCTGTTATCTGGTGTATATATATATTGTGTGACCTGTGCCCTTGCATATTCACTGTAAATATTAGTTAGTTAGTCAGTCAGGGTGGTATTGGGTCACAGTGGTCACCTTGTACGATTGCATGCATATTGGTTGTATGTGTATGTGCATTCTTGTAAATAAACACATTTATTATCTTACTCTGTGGTGCAGACATCAGTATTTCAAGTGTGATCTTCCAGTTTGTTTAAACCAAAACGATTGCCATGCAGAGATCGTGGATCTGCCAGTCTGGTTCCAGTCACGACCACGTTCTGCATGACCAATCGTTACAGAATGACCTAGCCTACCCATATATTGATCACAGAAATACTGCAGATTCATCTATCTGTACAAAGAGTTGGAGTTTTGATGATGTGTACTACTATGTCTTGCTCGCTGAGGATAGCAAAAGTTATTCCTTCATGTATTTTGCAGCTTACTCCAGAAAGCAGCTTCAGCAGTTATTGGAGTTAGTGCAAAACTATGTTAATCAGAAAATCTTGTCTGCAGAAGAGGTGCAGAACTTGCTGCAAGTCCTTCAATGGTTGCTGAAAAGTAAATTATCCAAGGATAATTTTCTTGATCCTCCATTTAGCCCATCTGATGTTACCGTTTTGATGTCTATTTTGAAAAACGACAGGGAATCTTTCTTTAAGTTCTACTCCAAGAAAGACAAAAATTTTATGCAAGCTTGTGTCCAATCCCTTCAATCATTGATTGATTTAAGAGTATGCAAATTTGAAAAAACCTCCTTGTTAATGTCTGCCTGGGAAGAGATGTTAATTTCCCAATGCAAACCTTGTTCTGTGACAGCAAAGAATAAAATACAAACTGGTTCTTTGTCTGTTACAATCCAGTCCAGTCTTGATTCTGTTTCTGATGTAGTTCAGTCAAGTTCTATTAATAGACAAATAAATTCCCTGCCAGCTAGGAACCAATCTCGTTTAGAGCCTGTCTTTTGTGCAGCAGATATTAACTATCTATTTGATCATTTAAAGAAGGATAGGAAAAGTTTTTTAAACCACTATTCTAAAATGGAAAGTTCTTGTCTGCTGAAATATGTGCATGCTGTGGAAAGGATGAGTGGTTTCAAGTTGTGTCCGCAGAAAGCCGCCTCTGCCCTGATCCAAGTTTGGGAGGAAATCTTGTCATTTGATGCAGATGCATGCATGCATGTGATTGAGGAATCAAATGAGTGGAGAGATTGCAGCAATCGAGTCAGTTTTGATTTTACTGCAGAAGAGATCAATGCTTATTATGGCTATTTGAAGAATGATAGGGAACAGTTTATGTCATTCTATTCGCAACAAAATGAGGAGTTTATTAGGAATTGTATCTGTGGAGTAAGATCTCTGATGGTTAATGCCTTGTGTGAGAATGAATCTGCCTCTGCTTTGATTGCCATCTGGCAAGAAATTCTTTCCTCTAAATTTCAATCTCATCCTCTCTCTGATAACCCTTATGTCCAGAGTTCACAACCTGCAAGTCAGTTATCTGTACAAACTCCATTGCAAACTGCAGTCAGAACCACACCTTGGTCCTGGCAAAAATCATTAGAAAACAAGTCATCATCCAAAAAGAAAAAGAAATTCTTTCCTACCAACTCCATTCAGCATGTGCAGCCTCCAGTCGATTCCAGTCGTGTGCAGCCTCCAGTCGATTCCAGTCGTGTGCAGCCTCCAGCCGATTCCAGTCGTGTGCAGCCTCCAGCCGATTCCAGTCGTGTGCAGCCTCCAGCCGATTCCAGTCGTGTGCAGCCTCCAGCCGATTCCAGTCGTGTGCAGCCTCCAGCCGATTCCAGTCATGTGCAGCCTCCAGCCGATTCCAGTCGTGTGCAGCCTCCAGCCGATTCCAGTCATGTGCAGCCTCCAGTCGTGTGCAGCCTCCATCCAAGTCGGTGCAGACTCCTTGCACCTCCATACAAACTTCATCCATGTCCATGCAGACTTCAACCATCTCCATGCAGACTTCAACCAAGTCCATGCAGACTCCAGGTGATTTGTGTCCTCAGCAATCTCCAGTCTGTCCTGAGCAGTCCTTCGCCTTTCTTTGTGGACTCTTTCATGGACTAGGTTTGCTGACAGTGGGTCAGCCTGCCAGGCCCGCAGAGTGTTGCATCCAGCCCGCAGAGTGTTGCATCCAGCCCGCAGAGTGTTGCATCCAGCCCGCAGAGTGTTGCATCCAGCCCGCAGAGTGTTGCATCCAGCCCGCAGAGTGTTGCATCCAGCCCGCAGAGTGTTGCATCCAGCCCGCAGAGTGTTGCATCCAGCCCGCAGAGTGTTGCATCCAGCCCGCGGAACTTTGCTCTTTGCCCGCGGAACTTTGCTCTTTGCCCGCGGAACTTTGCTCTTTGCCCGCGGAACTTTGCTCTTTGCCCGCGGAACTTTGCTCTTTGCCCGCGGAACTTTGCTCTTTGCCCGCGGAACTTTGCTCTTTGCCCGCGGAACTTTGCTCTTTGCCCGCGGAACTTTGCTCTTTGCCCGCGGAACTTTGCTCTTTGCCTGCGGAACTTTGCTCTTTGCCTGCGGAACTTTGCTCTTTGCCTGCGGAACTTTGCTCTTTGCCTGCGGAACTTTGCTCTTTGCCTGCGGAACTTTGCTCTTTGCCTGCGGAACTTTGCTCTTTGCCTGCGGAACTTTGCTCCTTGCCTGCGGAACTTTGCTCCCAGTCTGCACAGGCTCAGTTCACACCGTTTCAGTGCCAGTCCGCACAAACTGTATCGGGATCTCAGCCAACGGTCCAGCCAAGCGCTCAGCCAACGGTCCAGCCAAGCGCTCAGCCAACGGTCCAGCCAAGAGCTCAACCAAAGGTCCAGATCCATGAGGTTACACAGGCTGCTGTCCTGTCTGAAACTACTGAGCCTGCTGTCCTGTCTGAAGCAGCCCAACCTGTTAACTTGCCTAAAGTTATCCCGTCTTCTGTTTTGCCTGAGGTTATGCAAGCTGCTGCCCAGCCTTCACAGACTTTTGTTGCTGCTGTTCCTGTAGGTGCCAAGTCTGTTGATGATCCTGCTCCTAATGGTGCTCAGACTGATGTTCCTGATGGTGCCCGGCCTGCTACTGTTCTTGCTTCTCCTGGTAGTGCCTGGTCTGCTGGACTACTTGAGGGCACCCAGTTTACCATCCAGCCTGTTGCTGCCCTGCCCGAGACTATTCAGTCTGTTGCTAATCTGCCTGCAGCACTACCTGAAGTTTTCCAGTTAACTGCTCAGATGTCACAGGACTCTGCTGTTGCTTCCAAGTCTGGCGACTCTGCTGTTGCTTCCAAGTCTGGCGACTCTGCTGTTGCTTCCAAGTCTGGCGACTCTGCTGTTGCTTCCAAGTCTGGCGACTCTGCTGTTGCTTCCAAGTCTGGCGACTCTGCTGTTGCTTCCAAGTCTGGCGACTCTGCTGTTGCTTCCAAGTCTGGCGACTCTGCTGTTGCTTCCAAGGTTGGTGAGTCTGCTGCCGCTCCTGAAGATATCCAGTCTGCTGCTGCTTCTGAGGGTATCCAGTCTGCTGCTGCTTCTGAGGGTATCCAGTCTGCTGCTGCTTCTGAGGGTATCCAGTCTGCTGCCGCTTCTGAGGGTATCCAGTCTGCTGCCGCTTCTGAGGGTATCCAGTCTGCTGCCGCTTCTGAGGGTATCCAGTCTGCTGCCGCTTCTGAGGGTATCCAGTCTGCTGCCGCTTCTGAGGGTATCCAGTCTGCTGCCGCTTCTGAGGGTATCCAGTCTGCTGCCGCTTCTGAGGGTATCCAGTCTGCTGCCGCTTCTGAGGGTATCCAGTCTGCTGCCGCTCCTGAGGGTATCCAGTCTGCTGCCGCTCCTGAGGGTATCCAGTCTGCTGCCGCTCCTGAGGGTATCCAGTCTGCTGCCGCTCCTGAGGGTATCCAGTCTGCTGCTGCTGCTCCTGAGGGTATCCAGTCTGCTGCTGCTGCTCCTGAGGGTATCCAGTCTGCTGCTGCTGCTCCTGAGGGTATCCAGTCTGCTGCTGCTGCTCCTGAGGGTATCCAGTCTGCTGCTGCTGCTCCTGAGGGTATCCAGTCTGCTGCTGCTGCTCCTGAGGGTATCCAGTCTGCTGCTGCTGCTCCTGAGGGTATCCAGTCTGCTGCTGCTGCTCCTGAGGGTATCCAGTCTGCTGCTGCTGCTCCTGAGGGTATCCAGTCTGCTGCTGCTGCTCCTGAGGGTATCCAGTCTGCTGCTGCTGCTCCTGAGGGTATCCAGTCTGCTGCTGCTGCTCCTGAGGGTATCCAGTCTGCTGCTGCTGCTCCTGAGGGTATCCAGTCTGCTGCTGCTGCTCCTGAGGGTATCCAGTCTGCTGCTGCTGCTCCTGAGGGTATCCAGTCTGCTGTTCCAGTTGTTGCTTCCAAGTCTTCGGTTCCAGTTGTTGCTTCCAAGTCTTCGGTTCCAGTTGTTGCTTCCAAGTCTTCGGTTCCAGTTGTTGCTTCCAAGTCTTCGGTTCTAGTTGTTGCTTCCAAGTCTTCGGTTCCAGTTGTTGCTTCCAAGTCTTCGGTTCCAGTTGTTGCTTCCAAGTCTTCGGTTCCAGTTGTTGCTTCCAAGTCTTCGGTTCCAGTTGTTGCTTCCAAGTCTTCGGTTCCAGGTGTTGCTTCCAAGTCCGCAGTTCCAGGTGTTGCTTCCAAGTCCACAGTTCCAGGTGTTGCTTCCAAGTATGGTGTTCCTACGAATCTCAAGTCTGCTCTGGCTCTTCTTGATCCTGATGGGTTCCAGTCTGTTCCTGCTCCTTTGGATCCTGATGATCTCCACTCTGCTGATGTCTCTGTGTCCCAATTTGTGTTTCTGCATGACTCTTGCCAGTCACATCATGTCCAGGCTGTCCAGCCTCTAAAGACTCTGGTGGTCCATTCATATTTTATGTTTTTTGATTTCTCTCCCTCCCTGCCCACCCAGCCTCGGTTTTTCTATTGGGACCCAGGTGGGGCTAACTCTGGAGATCGTGTGGAGCGTTCGGAGTCCGCTCCTAAAAGAGGGGGGTACTGTAATGATCTGTACCTGTGTCATCCTGCTGGTGGCAGCACTAAGGAACTTGAGGTGGACTTCAGCTGTTTACCAGCAGGTGGCTCTCATATTGCTGGGAGCAGTGCTGTTCCTCGGCTCACCAGCGGATGGAGCTGTGGAAGATTCTGGCCAGTCACCTGAGCAATGTGCTGCATATAAAAGGATGGACTTGCTAGCAGCACATTGCTAGGTCATTCCGTCTGTTTGTCTGCTCGCTGCAGTTGTGACTCTGGCCATCAAGTCCTGTGTTCCTGAACTTTGTTCCAGTATTCTGTACTCCTGGTATTTGATCCTTGCTAGTCTGACTATTCTCTGTCTCCTGCCTTTGTACTTTGCATTCTCTGGTTATTGATCCTGGCTTGTACGACTATTCTTCCGTGTGCTGATTCTGCTGAGACGTGTCTGTATATATTGTGTGTGTTACTGTATATTCTGTGTGATCCAGACTCCTGTGTTCTGTTATCTGGTGTATATATATATATTGTGTGACCTGTGCCCTTGCATATTCACTGTAAATATTAGTTAGTTAGTCAGTCAGGGTGGTATTGGGTCACAGTGGTCACCTTGTACGATTGCATGCATATTGGTTGTATGTGTATGTGCATTCTTGTAAATAAACACATTTATTATCTTACTCTGTGGTGCAGACATCAGTATTTCAAGTGTGATCTTCCAGTTTGTTTAAACCAAAACGATTGCCATGCAGAGATCGTGGATCTGCCAGTCTGGTTCCAGTCACGACCACGTTCTGCATGACCAATCGTTACAGGGGTTCCTTTTGATTTGAAGGAACCCCATTGGTCTGCTAAGGACCAATGGGGCTCCTTGGAGCCCAAATACAAAGATGCTTTCGAGAGCTCTGAGCAATATAGCTCAGAGCTCTGTCGGGTGAAGGAAGCTAAGTCCCCGCCGGCTCTGCTGCCCTCCCCGCCTCTCCCACATGTCACCTATATACATGCTGGCACCCATGGGTGCCAGCATGTATATGGGTGACAGGTGTGGGCGGAGTGGACGGCGGGAGCCGGCGGGGACTTAGAGTGTATGCGGCGGCCGGCGGGTGAGCGGCGAGTGACGTCGGGTGCGGTGGTGTTACAAAGTAACAAAGTTGTTACATTGTAACAACTTTGTTACATTGTAACTGATTAGTATATTTCCGAGGATATTGCGTGGGAACTGGCTTTTAAAGGGACAGGTAAGTATTAATGGTTAATTAAGAATATTAAAGGACTTTTTTCGTGGTTATGTTTTTTGTTCAATTAAAATACTTTTTCTATGTGTTTGTGTGTTTATTTACTTTTAACTCTTAAAGGAAATGGGTAAGGGGTACAAGTACCTCTATACTCATTTCTCCTGGGAGGGGGGGGGTGGGCATCTGGGGGACCCCTTTTTAAAGGGGACTCCCAGATGCTACCATGAACCCCCCCCCTCAGGAAATCGCGGCCTCCACCTCCACCGCCCATCGGAGGTGGAGAAGAGCCCCTTGTCCTTGGATTGGACAAGGGCTCGGAGGGGGAGGGGAAAGCTTGGCTGCCCCTCCCCTTCCGAGACCCCCCAATCCATGGACCATGCGGGCTGGTATAGTCAGAGTGCGGAGCCCCACGCGGCCGGTGCTCCGCATTCTGGCTATCCCAGTCTGCATGGGGGACAAGGGGTTAAAGAGGTCTGGGAGGGGGGACCCCACGTCGTTTTTTTTTTTTAATATTTCCCACACTCAGAACGAAGTAAGTAAAACTCTTCCCACTTTGGGGAATCTATGAATCTATGAAAATAAAACACTATTGTTACCTGTGCAAAAAAAACGGACATTTTCCGCATTTAAAAGACATTTTTGCCCTTGAAACTTAAAAATCGATTTTCTCAAAAACTATAAGGTCTTTTTTAAAAAAAAATGTTTCCTCTTATTCCCACTGATCCCCTTAATATACCCTGTGAATTTGGTGTTCCTAAATTTTAAGCAGGCTTTTCTATTAACCGTTAAAGTCGGCGGGTTTTTAAATGTATATATTTTTCCTTTGAAACTTTAACATCGATTTTCTCAAAAACTATAAGGTCTTTTTGAAAAAAAATTTTTTCCTCTTATTCCTTCTGATCTCCTTAATATTTTCTCTAAATTTGAGGCTCTTAGCACTTAAGGGGGCTTTGCTATTAACCCTTAAATTCGGCGGCTACCTAACATTGATCCATGCGTCAACTTTTCCGCTTGGCAGCATGACCTTACGCATTAATTGCTAATAGGATTTTACGCGTAAGCCTCTAACGTAACAACCTGAATTACGGTATTCTTACGCGTAATTGCGTAAGGGCTATGCGTAATTACAGACATGTACCGAAATTGAATGTCTATGCTGTAAGCGTAATTCCGTAATGCGTAATAGCGTAAAATTACGCGTAATGATCCGTAAGCGTAGCTTTTTCCATTCCGCCCAGCACTGAGTAGGAGAACAATACGCATGGCAGTTGGGCGGGTGCTGGATGTCACTCAAGATTCAGTATGCTGGGCCTTTAGGCTATGTTGGGAGACTAGTGTACACATACTAGATTCTCAACCGCCTCAGCCAAGTTTAATCCAGCGCGTGTACATAACATTGAATTGTTGTTGCTCAATTGCTATTCAGTCGTCTCTGACTCTTTAGGATCCCATGGACCACAGTATGCCAGGCCCTTCTATCCTCTACTGCCTATGAAAGTTTGTCCAAGCTCATGTTTGTTGCTTCCATGATACTGTATAGCCATTTCATTCACTGTTGTCGCCTTCTCCTTTTGCCCTCGATCTTTTCCAGTATCAGGGTCTTTTCCAAAGAGTCCTGCCATCTCCTTGTGTGTCCAAAGTATTTCAGCTTCATTGTCAGCATTTCTCCCTCCAATGAACAGTCAGGTATAATTTCTTTAAAGATTAACTGATTGGATCTTCTTGCAGTCCAAGCGACTCTCTAAAGTCTTCTACAGCACCACAATTTGAGAGTGTTGATTCTTCGGCACTCAGCTTTCCTTATGGTCAAACTCTCACAACCATACATCACTACAGGAAAATCATGGCTTCAACTATACGAACCTTTGTTGACAAAGTGACATCTTTGCTTTTTATTACACTGTCCAGTATTTTCCTTCCTTTCCTTCAGGAATAAATGCCTTTTAATTCTATGGCTGCAGTCTCCGTCTGCAGTGATCTTTGAGCTCAAGAACACAAAGTCTGATACTGCACTAATATCTTAATAATTATTATGTATTGAAATAAAATACTGCTAACAGAACATAGTTATAGGCCATGGCCTAGGGCACCAGATAAACAAGGGGCGGCCTGCAGACAGTGGGCATTATTTGCAAGTGTCCAAACAAATGAAAGTGGTCAGGATAACTGCACTATTAGTACCAGCTGGCATCTGCCTGTGCTGTGCTACAGGCAGCTGCAGTCCGTTAACAAAACGTTTGTGAACAGTGTGTGACTAGCAAAAAGCCAGACCTTGTCCAATGACATAGCAACAGCTCCAGGCAGTTAAAGAAGGCCGGGTCTCACACACTTGGTGTGGGGGATGAAAGGACCATGGGCACCAGCAAATAGTACAGAATACAGAAGGCAGCCTCTCACATTACCCATTTCTTAATTATTGATTGGCCAGCGCTGTTACTCTGGAGACAGCAGTGGGTACAGGACTCACTTTTACGTGTTGCTGACCCCACCCAATGTCCAATTGTGAGCCACTTTTGACTATGTGTGTGTGGTGGACGGCTCCCACCACGCCCATCACCTGTAGATCGCTTGATTGACCAGTTCCCCCGTGTGACATGATTGATTCACTTCACGTTGCCATGGAGACCTTGGCGCTAGCCCCAATAGTGGACACCATCGGCTCAAAATTTTTTGGATGGGTGTGTGTGGAGAGAGGTGGTAGGATACGGTTTCGGTTGGGGCGGCTGGTAATAGTCGGCCTTGGGCGGTAAGAAGTACAAATCCGGCCCTGGATGTCCCACAATATCGCTGTTAGATCTGGAACACCAGATCTCTAAAGCCGATCCCAGCGGATCCCAGCTACATCCCATGACGATGAGCGCTCCCCGATCCATCTTCCTGGTGGCGGGTTTACTCGACGTCACACTACAGGCGTGAACAAGAGTTCAAGGGATTGCAATACTTTGCCCTGGAGTCAGCATGTGCAGTCAGCAATCTTTGCAGGGGCACAGCAACACAATGTAGCAGACTGGGAAGAAACCGAAGGACCTGTAAGGCTACGGGGGCTGGAAGAAGTCCCAAGTAAGTAAAATAGAACTTGTTCCCCATATCAGGTTCTTCACAATCCACATTCATTTCAGCTTGACAGATGAACTAAGGCTGCTTTCACAGTGGGACGTTACAGGCGCACGTTAGAGCAGCCTGTAACGCACCCCAACACACAGCAATGAAAAATCAATGGGCTGTTCACAGTGCCCACGTTGCATTACATTGTAACGCTGCACGTCAATCTTGGGAGTGCAGCATGCTATAGCATTAGAGCGGCTTTGCCGCGTTAGCCTGCTTGCACAGGCGCAGTGATTAGCCACATGGCTAATTAATATTCACTGAACTGTGCTGACGTCACTGGCGGGACCACGTGATGCGGAGTGTTCCGCTCACGTGGTCTCCACCAGCGCATGCGTACTATAGTACGCATCACGGACGCATCAAAGAGCCGCTTAACGCGGCTCTTTGCTAACGTCCTCTGCCACCACCACCATGCGTTGCGTTAGGTGCACGTTATGCAACCTTAACGTAGCACCTAACGCAACGTCTTAGTGTGTAAGTAGCCTAAACGTCCCAGCACAGTTACAGTCCTCATGGGAATGCTGGATGAACAAGTTGAAAGCTTCAGGTATAATTTATATAGACAGCAGATGTGAGAGCTAAACAAGCATGGTCCCTGATGTAAGAAACCAGTGGTTTAATATCTGTCATCTAGTAAAATAAACAATATCAATTCTAGGTGGACTGTATCCTTTTAAAAAGTGCTGCCGTTGAGTTGTGTAATTTCTTACAACTTGATATTTTTCATAGATTACATCAGTGGCATTTTCATGATATATGTAATCATTCTTTCCTCTACTTTTTAGCAAGAGCTAATCATTTGAAAGCTAGAACTGCTTGACCTACACATGAAAGAATTGTCCTCCAAAGCATGTCTTCAAAATATTCTTTGAAGCAGACAGTTATAATCTTTTACAAAAGAATGTCATTATTTTTACACAATAAATGTTGTAACAAAACCAGAAAACTACAAAAGAGTGAAAGAAAGAAGAAAAAAAACGTATGTTGAAAAGAAATTGAAGGTTACAATAATCTTGTTCAGAAAAGGTCAGGTATCAGTTTAGAGGTTAATGAGTCCACATTCCATGATTGGAACAAACAGGACCGCTTACCCTTTATATGCAGCTTAGAATGTCTTTATATTTTTGCCAGTTAAACTAGCATCCTCTAAAATAATTACATAACTGGCAAGACTGTATGAAGCTTCTGATCAGGTTACTGCTGATTTCAAGGCCTTCTGGCTGTAGGAAATAAAATGAATTATGTTTATTTAAAGGAGTCATTTAATCAATTTAACATTTTCTTTATCTTCACTTTATTAAGGATTGGGCTCTGCTTCAACTTCTATTTTGTAATAAGTTTTAGGTTGGCTAAGTGTTATCTGGAGTGATGATGCATTGTTTAAAATGAGGGGATGGGAAAGGGTAATCCTGCAAAAACCAGCATAAAAAAAAAAGTAGCAGTAGGTAGTGATTGCTAGTTTAGGGCTGGGAATGACCTTGATACAACCTGAAAATTAAAGAGTGAAGGGCACTGAATGCAACCTCTGTTCTCTATAAACCTCTGGTCATACAGTATATGCAAGGGATATAAAGAACTCCAGCCAGTATTAACAGGGTTAAGCACAGTAGTATAACTATTTCTGCAGGTCTGAAGATAAGCAGAGCAGGTGCTTCTTATGGTGTTATTTATATTTAAAGAGCACTCGTAACAACTTATAGCAGAACATAAAGTATATTCAGGGTACCCGTTTTTACATTTATTATCCTGGTTTCAGCACCAGAAACTCTTCTTATAACTACGGTATATATTGCTGCATATTGGTATGTAGTCTCCCCCTCCCAGTAATGTTTAGTTTAGGCTTGACATCACACAGCCTTCTGCCCCAGAGCACTCTGGGAGATCAACTGATGTTACTGCTCACTACACAGATGGGGAAAAACTCAGCGATTCACCTTGCCAGAAGTAATGGTGCTGGCACAATTAAGAACGTAAATCAGTGTGAAAAGATTTTGCAGTGAACAAACATTGACTAGCAATTGTATCCATTAAGTTATATTTAGTAAAGTTTTTCTTAAAAAGTGTTTGAAATATGATCTATAAGCACTTGTATTATTTCATTTACAACATGTTTTAGATACCAGCATTACATCCCCTTATGTTCAGTACAAAATGCTGTTGCTGTTCTGTGTGAATACCAATTGTAAGAAGTTGCAGTGTGTACTGATCTCTGCTTGACCTGTTTTCAAGCTATACCAGCTACTTCTAAATGGCTAAAACAGTACAACCATGAGAAAAAGTATAAATGTTAGGTACATACCTCAGTAGTGGGAAACCTCAAGATGGTTCAGAGTCTTGCCAGAACCTCTTACAGTCCTCCAATTTGTGCTCCTTTTTTTGTCTGGAGCATGGCCATGAGCGAGCATGAGCAAATATAGTCTGGGCATGCCCAGTAGAAGGAAGTGATCATACACAGAGGAAAAACATGGGCTCAAGTGCTTCCTTCTACTAAGCATGTGCAAACCATATACCTGTATGCTCAGTGCGGATGCACTTGTTCTCAACTGCGCTCCCAACCAAAGGATAAAGAGGGACCCAGCGCTGGAATGGATTCCCACTACAAGGGTAAGTATTTAACTTAGTAGATATAAGCTTGTATTTTAAAAAATCACTGGCAATTTCCAATTAATTTACTTCAAGACAAAGAAAACAAATGGAACGTTTAGGGACCATGTTGGGTCCCCTTGTCAAGGAAAATGATACCCAAAGGCAAATCTGCAAGCCATTCTGCACAATCTCAGACAAGTAAGTCCTGGGAATGATCATCTCTGGTGCACTCACAGCAGTGGTGTGCAGTGTTCGAGCAGCTGCTGCAGCCCTAAGGTTGCCCCTATGGTTCTCGAGGGACCTGGGAAACAGCCCTGTTTGCCCCTACGAAAATTCTAGCCCTTTCGCCAGCATCTCATAGTTTATTTTTGAAACAAATATTTAAGACAATACATTTTTAATTGAAATGCGTGCTGCGCCTCTATATTACAAGAACAATATATTAAAAAAAACATGCACACCAAAATTTGATTTCATCTGCTAATATGTTCAACACAATACAATTTAAATATTTTTCATCAAGAAGTTGTAACAAATAAATCAAAATAGATTCTATTAACAGTGGTATAGACAATTAAACAAGCCTGCTCTGGATGCAAAAATGCAAAATGGGATCAACAGCAGAAGCTACACAATGGTACAAAAATCAACAACTTCTATTTAACCTACTTTCCAGGTAGCATAAGCAGAGGGCATAAAGACGTGTGCATGCAAATGGCTGAAAAATCAGGCATACAAAACAGAGTTTGCCGCAGAAAAAGAGTTACCCTCTTGCTGCTGGGAATGGGTTCACATGCATGAATATTGTAAATCATGAGTCCATACAAAGGATTGAAAGCTGTTCCTGTTGAGCAAATAAAGATGGATAGCATACAAATAACTCAAACAATTGTTTTGATCAGCGGCAATAAGCCAGGAGGAACTTCCTGGAGGGGTTTCTCCTGGCTGATTGCTTTGCGTTGCAATTCAAACTTCTTTATGCCACTCTGCTTATGCTACCTCGGAAGTAGTGAAACTAGGAATTATTGATTTCTACCATTGTGCAACTCATGCTATGCATTGTTGATTCCCTACTTATCATTTTTGCATACAAATATGTATTCATACTCGGCAGGCTCGTTTACTTATCTATAGACTCTTTTTTTTACATATCTGTCACAACTCCTAGGTGAAAAAAACTTTATTTGTGTTAGTGTTGAATATATAAGCAGTTGAAATGGAATTTTGGTGTGCCTGCTTTTTGTTGTAAATATTGCAAGAAATATTTACCCATGGTATTTGTTGCCTACTCTTGTTGGGAACGTCTACAGTAGATATTATTCTAGCCTACTGTTAGCTTCAGAAATGTTTTATTCTGTTTTATTTGCATATCAGTTTGAGAAAAATTCTGATTTCTATAAATACCATATTGTATATATCTGTAATGATTTCCTGACTATAAACACACCTGCACATGTTTAACCTAATGGCTGCATAATGACAGCACAGATTGAAAATATATGAGCACTGGTTACTCAGTGAATACGATATAGTTTATGTCCTTTCACCTTCACAGAATGGCTTTCATTCTATCCTCCTCCTCACATTCTCTGGGCAGAAGTACCAGTTATATGATCGGGTTCGTGCTGTGCAAGGTGTCGTGCTGAGATATGGTGAATACAATGCTAGCAAGGCATCCTATGATTGTTATCGCTTCGCTGTGCAGGTTATCTGAGGATAGGTCTGCACAACTATTCAGAGATGTGCTAACTCATATAGACACACACCACATTGAATTCCACTACATCAGCCCCTTCCATTTGCACGGTAGAATATTTAAAGAGGAACTATTGTGACAAAAACATGAATAAAATTGCTTATTTTGTTACAATATTCGTTTATAGATTATTCAGTCAGTGTTTACTCATTGTAAGACCTTTCCTTTCCCTGATTTACATTCTGAAATTTATCACTGGTGGTGACATCTAGTTCTGCCAGGTGATCTGTACGGAATGTTCATCACTGAGTGTTAAATGCACAGAGGAAGATACTGCTTGCTTGGCAGTTGGAAAAAGCTATTATTTCCCACAATGCAAAGAGGTTCTCATACAGCAAACTTCTAGGACCATGGTTATGACATCACACTGTGGGAGGGGTTTCACCACAATATAAGCCATACAGACCCCCCTGATGATCTATTCGTGAAAAGGTAAAGATTTCTTGTGGGAAAGGAGGTATCAGCTACTGATTAGAATGAAGTTCCATGCTTGGTACAGTTCCTCTTTAAAGATTGTGCATATGCACATAAGTGTGTGTGTATGTGTGTACTGAATGTGTATACATCCCCCACATAATGAATAGCATGTAAGGAGGTTATACCCTGTCCTAATCTCTGCCGTGTATTCTTGATTGTGTTTATCCTTTTTCCTTATTTTTTTGCCTTCTACTGTAATCTTGTATCATTTCAATGTGTACCCTAATAGGTGTATAGTATTGTTTGGAAAAATTGTCACCCTTTTCTTTTTTAAATGTATATTTTGTTGAAACAACAGAGTTCAAGCCTTTGCTGTTAACTTGAGGACATTTGTTCTATCGAGAGCTGTGGAGTTTAAAGGGGGACTATGGCGAAATTTGTAAAATTTAAAATATGTGCAAACATACCGGTAAACAAATAAGAAGTACGTTTTTTTCAAGAATAAAATGAGCCATACATTACTTTTCTCCTATGTTGCTGTCACTTACAGTAGGTAGTAGAAATCTGACAGAAGTGACAGGTTTTGAACTAGTTCACCTCTTCATAGGAAATTCTCAGGGATTAATTTGTTTTTAAAAGCACTTAGTGTATGGCAGTTGCTCTGTCCAACTGTCCAAAAACTGTGTAGCAAGCGGCGAAGCTGGCCAGCATTATTGTTTACATCCTTTTTTAGGGAATATCTTTATAAAGAATAAAAGCCTTGCTGAGAATCCTCTATGAAGAGATGGACTAGTCCAAAACCTGTTGCTTTTGTCAGATTTCTACTACCTACTGTAAGTGACAGCAACATAGGAGAAAAGTAATTTATTGCTCATTTTACTCTGGGAAAAAAACGTACTTCTTATTTGTCTGTGTGCACATATTTTAAATTTTAACATTTTTCACCATAGCGCCCCTTTAAACGTACATCTTTTGTATGCCTAAAAATTTTGTTAAAGTAATCTCTAAAAAAAAATCATGTTTATGTCAGTATGCAATGAAGCAAAAGTTTCTTTCTAGTATCATGGATATTATCACACTATATGTGTGGTTGAGGTAGCTTCACTAAACTGCAGTAAGCAGAATAACGCGCGTAAAGTCTCACTGCGCGATGAATAGAACGTAATGCAATATATTCCATGCAATACATTACGCTCTATTCATCGTGTGGGCAAGCCTATACCAACGCTATTCTGCTTACTGCAGTTTTTTGACTACCTCTTCTTTCTCATTTTATGCCACCCTATAGCACTGGAATGTTTTAAAGGGAAGGTTCAGGGACTAGCTAAAAAAAATAAAAATCCATTTCCACTTACCTGGGGCTTCCTCCAGCCCGTGGCAGGCAGGAGGTGCCCTCGGCACCGCTCCGCAGGCTCCCGGTGGCCGACCCGACCTGGCCAGGCCGGCGGCCAGGTCGGGCCTCTTCTGCGCTCCATGGTGCGTTCCACGCCGGCACGCTGTCGTCATCGGACGTCCTCCGGGTTGTACTGCGCAGGCTCAGAACTACTGAGCCTGCGCAGTACAGCCCGGAGGACGTCCGATGACGTCAGCGCGCCGGCGTGGAACGCACCATGGAGCGCAGAAGAGGCCCGACCTGGCCGCCGGCCTGGCCAGGTCGGGTCGGCCACCGGGAGCCTGCGGAGCGGTGCCGAGGGCACCTCCTGCCTGCCACGGGCTGGAGGAAGCCCCAGGTAAGTGGAAATGGATTTTTATTTTTTTTAGCTAGTCCCTGAACCTTCCCTTTAAGTGTACTCGATTAGTACAGTTATGCCAACCTGTAATTACACTACAGTTAGGGTTAGATCATTTCCAACAAATGGTTCAGTTTGTTGTATAGAAAAATGATAGAATTTGATCTGCAGGTTATATAAAATATCTTGAATGGGTTTCTGTTTCCACAGCAACAGGGTTTGTAATACCATCTCTTTAGAAGGAAATCTTCCATTTCTATCTCTGGCATTTAAGCAGAGAGTTCTTCAAGCCGATTAATCAAAGAAGAAAGTTTTCCCGCTTTTCCTCTCTCATTTCTCATTCCTTCTGCCTTCTGATGGGTTCTCTTATTCATTAATGGGATAATAGTGCTTTGTTAGGGTGGAAAGGGGAGGCTTTGTCTCTCTGTTTCCCTCCTCCTTGTAAGGTACCACCTCGCTGTTGAGTGACATTTGGTTCTCTGTTTTCTGACTACATGCAAAGATCAGCTCAGGTAACCAGGCCCGTTTCTTGGAGCAGGCATGACAGGTGATTATCGGAGATGCCACTGTGAGGGGGAGGCGAAGGTCCCCCCAAGATCCTGAAGTCCCCCTCCCCCTAATGCAAATGCTCTAAGAGCTAATCAACCCACAGTACCATAGCTGATCATGGCCAGAAGCCATATAGTAGTTGTGGCTTCTGGTCACTTATCAGATGTTGTTTTGGTGGTCATTTATCCTCTAACTAAACTTATGTACATGGCTCTGGTCGCCATATAAACATGATCAGATATGATACTGTGGGTTGATTAACTCTTAGCGCTTATTCTACTTATTTAATGTTTGCATAATACTTGCACACAGAGAATTAGGAAAACTACTAGGATTTATAAGCATACATACAGATTTTGATGTCCTTATTGTATGCATTGTATATGTATTCCCTTTTTATGCATCTTATGTACTTTTATGTATTTTAGGCATTTTATATATTTCACTTAATTTTTGATTTGAGCGTTGAGCACTGACCTCTGTATTTTAGGCACGTTCTTGGCCTGAGGAAGTGGGATTACAGCCCACAAAATGCTTTGTCTTTTTTTGTGCAATAAACTCTTCTTCCAGGCATACAGGATTAGTTCTTCATTATTAGGTAAGCTGATCTTACCTTGATTTTAAAATCATAGCTATGTTTTAAACCTTTTTGTACATTTTGGGCACCTCTCAATCTCCTGTATCACATATAACTCACCTGAGGAGGGCAGAGACAGCAGTCTCCAATTTTTAGAGAGGGAGTGACCAGACCTTAGAGTGACCTGTTGTCAACCTGAGTGCGGGACGGGCGTTCCCCACATGTGCTGAAGATGGCTGCTGTTTGGCAACTTTGGTTTGTGGGTGAGCTTTTTTACTCCAATTGTATTTATTATTCTTTTGACATACAACACCATTTTGGGCTGCTTTTCTTCTTTTTGTGTTCCATTTTGTTCAAGGTGACCGGATGCACTTCCCATAATTAGAGATGGGGTAGGAAGCTATTGCCTTATTGCTTTTCTTCTGGATCAAAGTACAATGATTATGTTTTCACAGAACACAGAGATAATAATGAGCTTGGTGTCTGTCATTTATTTGTGTAATCCTATTAAAACTGTCCAATGTAAGTCTATAAATATGATTTTATTTAAATAGATCATGCTAGATGCAATAGATTGCAAACATTTGTACAGTTGTACTAGAGCATTTGTGGCTTTCCAAATGACTCATCATGAAAGACCTGGCTAAACTAGTGAATCAAATACATCACAGCACTGCCAAGACCTTCCACTTAGCTCATAAACACAAGCAGTGACTACAGGTAATGCCAAACATAGCCATATATGGGTCAATAGCTGCCAACTCTGACAAAAGATTGATTACTTCCTGGTCAGAAATTGAACAGGGACTTGTGACTAATTTACCACCTTGCACCACTCCAATAAGTCAGACATCTGTTCCTAGAATCAATCCAACCACTTCTTCTACCAGTGCTGTACAGCTCTTCCCCAACATGATTCTAGATCAATGCTGTACCCAATCAACATTTCAGTCAATAAACTGTGACATTATAACATTATAATTATGATTTAGTATTTACAGTGGAGGAAATAATTATTTGACCCCTCACTGATTTTGTAAGTTTGTCCAATGACAAAGAAATGAAAAGTCTCAGAACAGTATCATTTCAATGGTAGGTTTATTTTAACAGTGGCAGATAGCACATCAAAAGGAAAATTGAAAAAATAACCTTAAATAAAAGATAGCAACTGATTTGCATTTCATTGAATGAAATAAGTTTTTGAACCCCTACCAACCATTAAGAGTTCTGGCTCCCACAGAGTGGTTAGACACTTCTACTCAATTAGTCACCCTTATTAAGGACACCTGTCTTAACTAGTCACCTGTATAAAAGACAGCTGTCCACAGAATCAATCAGTCAAGCAGACTCCAAACTCTCCAACATGGGAAAGACCAAAGAGCTGTCCAAGGATGTCAGAGACAAAATTGTAGACCTGCACAAGGCTGGTATGGGCTACAAAACCAAATAATTATTTCCTCCACTGTATATAGCACCGACATCTTCTGCAGCGTTGTAGAGAGTATATATTGTTTTGTAGTCTTGTTTCTTAGCTGTCCCTCAGAGGTGTTCACAATCTATGCCCTACCATAGTCATGTCCATCATAGTTTAGAGCCAATTTTAGTGGGAAGCCAATTAACCTATCTGAATGATTTTAGGCTGCCTCACATCATCACACCTCCATTAACATGTTAGACTGTGGGCAGTTTATAGCTTTAGATCAGATCTAATGGGAATGATGTCTTAAAAGTTCTTCTGCTTTTGATTTATCAGCCCACAGAACATTGGGTGTATGCAATAAACTTAATTAAACAGAATTCCATGTATAAAGTCTTACCGCACGCTGAGTAGAGCAGAATGCAATACATTACATAAAATGCATTACGCTCTACTCATCATACAGTAAGGCTGGATCCACACTTGTCTATCAGTTTTCGGTGTCAGCTTTTCTGCTTGAGTTGTCTCACAGTTTTCAATTGCTGTCAATTGTTTTTCTGCAAGTCAAAAATGCATTCAAGTGCGAACTATCCCACAGATTAACATTGGTTGCAGTTTTCCTGTGCAGAAAATGCACAGAAAAACTGTCAAGTGTGGACAGGCCCTTAGGGCTTGATTCACAAAGCGGTGCTAACTGTTAGCATGCTTGTGAAAAGCCCCTCCTCATGCCTAAACTAAGTTTAGGCGTGTAAAAATGAACTCACGCGCAAAATATCGCATGCAAAACTTTGCAATGTTTTGCGCGCACCGTGCTGTGCGTGCGCAAAGTTTTGCACGCAATATGTTGTGTGCGAGTTCATTTTAAAAATGGTGCTAACCTAGTTAGCACCCTACTTTACACGCCCAAAGTCTTTAGGCGTTCTAACTAGGTTAGCACCGCGTTGTGAATCAAGCCCTTAGTCTTTATGCACGCTAGTTTCCTTAACCTCCTTACCGGTCTTGATAGATATACATGTCAATACAAAATATGCTGTGAACAGTATTGACATTAATATAGGTCAATACTCTCCTGCACTGTATACTAGACCTTTGCTTGACACATTTTGGCAAGTTACAGGAAAAAAATCGTTATGAGAATTAATTAGATCACTTTTTGCACAGAAATTGAATGCCAGAGAGGTTAAAGGGAATCTAAACTGAGAAGGATATGGATTTTTCCTTTTAAAATAATACCATTTGCCTGGCTCTCCTGCTGATCCTGTGTCTCTAATACTTTTAGCCACAGCCCCTCAACAAGCATGCAGATCACGTGCTCTGACTGAAGTCAGACTGTATTAGCTGCATGGTTGCCGGTGTATATGTGGGTGTGTATGTGACATCACACAGGCACGCACATATACGCTGGTAACCACGCGGGGCATGTGTATGTGAGGCAGTGCGGAGACGGAGCCATTGGCGGACACAGACAGGTAACGTATACTGCATGTTAGGATTATTTTCTGGTAAAAGATTGCTGCATTAAAATTATTTTCTGATGAAACATTGCAGCATTATGATTATTTTATGTGAAAACATTGCTGCATTAGCATTATTTTATGATGAAACATTGCTGCATTAGGATTATTTTATGGTGAAACATTTCTACATTATGATTATTTTATGGTGAAACATTGCTGCATTATGATTATTTTATGGTGAAACATTGCTGCATTAATGTACCCCTGACACCAGTACTTTTCATATGTCTTCCTCCCTGGTGCTGTGTGACTAGCAAACAGCATCATCCTCCCACCTCCAGCACTCCCTGCGGCCCATCACATATGGGCAGGGAGGAAGTGGCAGTTCTTCCTCCCTGTGCCAGTCCTCAACTCAGCCCCCTCCACCTGCCGCTTCAGTTCCCGTTATGATCTGCTGCACACAGCACGCAGGGGAGCTGCGCTGTGTGTGGTCTTGTGGTGATTGAGGTTGGAAGGATATCCGACCTCAGTAATCACAAGTCCGCACACAGTCCAGCTGTGAAGAAAAATATATTGTTTTACAACTCAAACCACACTGGTCCTTTCTATCCTGGTTCATTTTCCTTCATATTACCATTTTAAAATTAGTAATATATCAATTTAAAGGATGGGAACGAAATTTAGAGTCAACACATTTTTCAGTAGAAAAATACATATATTTACATAGAAAGAGGGACAAAGTCCTGAAAGAGGGACAAATGAGGAGGAAAGAGGGACAAAGGGACAGGGCTCTCAAGGGCTCCCAAAGAGGGACTGTCCCTCCAAAAGAGGGATAGTTGGGAGCTATAACAAAGCACGTTACAGATAAAACCAGATAGTGTAGTTCCACCCCTGAGTTAAATGCCAACTTTACAAAAACATGAGTATGGGGCTTTAAATGAACAGATATAGTCTTTTATTCTTCTAATCAAAAGTCTTCACAGTTGCGGACACACGGTTAAACACAATTTCCAGAAATCCAAATCACAAATACACGACTGCCTGACACGTGTTTCACGATCAAGGATCGCTTCTTCAGAGGCATACAGTATACATGTACATCTGTTAAAAACACACATAATGGAGAAAGCTTTTATATTACATACCATTTAAGGTGCATGCGCATCGCAGGATACAGGAACAAAAAAACAATAGGGAAACCTTATCTTACCATATGTGGACCCTTGTATAGCATAGGACCGCAATCTGTAAAGATCATAAATGCTATCAATACCGCAACTGGAGGGTGTACCGTACTATCACAACATCACCCATGTGGAAACTCATAGGTATACAAGCAAAGAAGAAAGAGTACATACCAAAATACCAGAGGAAGGTTATACTATACAAACGTGTTCTATATCACAGAACTTCTGTGATATAGAACACGTTTGTATAGTATAACCTTCCTCTGGTATTTTGGTATGTACTCTTTCTTCTTTGCTTGTATACCTATGAGTTTCCACATGGGTGATGTTGTGATAGTACGGTACACCCTCCAGTTGCGGTATTGATAGCATTTATGATCTTTACAGATTGCGGTCCTATGCTATACAAGGGTCCACATATGGTAAGATAAGGTTTCCCTATTGTTTTTTTGTTCCTGTATCCTGCGATGCGCATGCACCTTAAATGGTATGTAATATAAAAGCTTTCTCCATTATGTGTGTTTTTAACAGATGTACATGTATACTGTATGCCTCTGAAGAAGCGATCCTTGATCGTGAAACACGTGTCAGGCAGTCGTGTATTTGTGATTTGGATTTCTGGAAATTGTGTTTAACTGTGTGTCCGCAACTGTGAAGACTTTTGATTAGAAGAATAAAAGACTACCGTATATCCTCGGCTATAAGTCGAGAAATTTAGGTCAAACTAAATAAAGAAAAGTTGGGGGGTCGACTAATATTTGAGACCTACATATTTAATTTGTGGGGGAGCCGATTGATCTGTATAAATTCACAGTTCATTGCATCAAGTCACCCACATTATATCACCTTCAGGGGGTGGCAGGAGGCCGCCGATGTCTTTTTCAATGTTTAAGTCTGCCCACCTCTCTCCCCCATTCTTATGTGCCCGGCTGCCCGCCTCTCCCGTTCTTATATGCAGAGTTATTGCAGCAGAAAGTGCATATCGATTTCACCGCCGGGCGCCGTGTTTATCTCTTCCGAGCGGTTCATCATTAGCGTCTCTCCGGCAGCTCTTGGTGACATCATCGGGAGCCGACGGAAGAACTGTATGTGAGGCGCACAGAAGAGATAAAGCGGCGCCCGGCAGTGGAATCGATATGCGCTTTCCGCAATAACTCTGCATACGAATGTGAGAGGCGGGCACATAAGAACGGGGGAGAGAGGCGGGCACACTTAAACATTGAAAAAGACAACGGCAGCCCGCCGCCACCCCCCTGAATGTGCTGTAACGTGGGTGACAGGATGTAATTGACTGTCACATCAGTCAGGTCCCCCAATCAGTTTGCCGGTGCAAAAACACATATGAACGGGGAGAGAGACATGCATTCTTGATGGGCATCAAGAAAGACCTTGGCGACTCCCCCCTATGGTGTTGGATTCTGAGTGGCAGCATGTAAGTAATAATTTTATTGTATTCATTAGGGGTCAACTGTACATGGGGACCTGTAGGGTTTAGTGGCTGCATTTGGGGATATGGAAGGGTGCAATACTTTTTTTTTTGCAATGAAGCTATTTATCCCTCCTGGTCCCTAAGTGCAGCGAGTAACTTTCCTGGGTCGACTTATATTTGAGGCAGTAATAAATTCCAGCTTAAGAGGGACAAATATTGGGGTCGACTTATACACGGAGTCGACTTATAGGCGAGTATATACGGTATATCTGTTCATTTAAAGCCCCATACTCATGTTTTTGTATAGTTGGGAGCTATGTTGATACTTACTTCAGGAGGGGTAGCAAGAGAGGCCCCCAGTATTAGGTAGCAAAAGGGACGTGTCTGCTGTTCTACTACCCCGCCTTATTACATGTAAAGTACTGTTACGCTGCAGTAACTTCCCCGTGGTGTCCCTCAGTATTAGGTCGCCGCCAGTATAGGTGGTTAGTGATACCCACCAATATTAGATAGCCCCCACATATAAGTGTTCAGTGGTGCCTCCCCAATATAGGTAGCCAGAAGTGGCCCTCCATAGATGGTCCATAGATGGTAGCTAGAGTTCCCGCCCCCCCCCCCCCCCCCCATGTTAGTAGGTAGCCAGAGGTGACCCTCAGTATTAAGGTGGCCACTAAAGATACAATGTTTTTCATCCAATTTTACCAGATCTATGTAGTATAAGGGTAAACTGAGTACATATATTGAATAGGTAATTTAGGCAGTTACCTTATATTACAAAGAAGTAGTAAGATTTTATGAAAAGGATTGTATAGTTAGTGGCCAGCTTTAGGCAGACATCAGTATAGGTGGTCAGAGGTAGTCCCTTAGTGTAAGTGGCCAAAGGTGCCACCCAGTATTAGGTATCCCCTAGTGTAGGTAGCCAGAGGTAGACACCCAGTATAGGTAGCCAGAAGTAATCCCTCAGGTCCTGGTAGCCAGAGGGGCACCTACTGAGCGCACCCTTACTGGCTGCAGCTCTTATGCACTTTGTCCGACAGGAGAAAAGCACTACACAAATGTTAAAATTATTAAGTTGCCAGAGGTAGCCCCCAGTATTAGGTAGCTAGATTTGACCCTAGTATAGGCGGCCAGAGGTGACCCCCAGTATTAGGTATCCCCCAGCATAGGTGGCCAGTGATACCCACCAATATTAGATAGCCAGTGATGCCTCCACAGTATAGGTAGTCAGAAGTAGCCCCTCTGTAGCTGGTAGCCAGAGGGGCCCCAGTGTTAGGTTTCTAGAGGTAGCCCCCAGTATTAGGTAGCCAGATTTGACCCCCAGTATTGGTGGCCAGAGGTAACCCCCTGTATAAGTTAGCCCCTAGTATAGGTGGTCAGAGGTATCCCCCCCCCCATGTAAGTGGCCAGCAGTGTCCCCCTGTAGCTGGTAGAAAGGGATGCCCCCAGTATTAGGTTGCCAAAGGTGACCCTCACCCTCAGTATTAGGTAGCCCCAGTATAGGTGGCTCGAAGTAGCCCAGTAGCTTGTAGCCAGATGGGCCCCCAGTATTAGGTTGCCAGGGGTAGTCCTTTAGTGTACAGTGAACTCTGCTGCATCCCACCAACTCCACAACAGTGCAGGACCTAGTCAGCAAATCCAGAAATCACAGGTGAAAAAGAGAGGGTCCGCACATGTCAATGAAGATTTCCTTTATTGTTGGACATATCCAAAACATCCAGGGCAAACATCAGGTAGCTGACATGTTTCGGACTAACTGTCCTTAATTATAGCTAACAAGATAATGGCCAACTAGACATATAAGTAGAGTTATCAGTACACAGCACCTGCCCATAAGTCCCACCCTCATGGGGAGGAGTCATCTAAATTGGTAAGTGCATGAAAACTCAACACACACACACTAGTTATATCCTATACAAATGTGCAAAAAATAAAACTGCATAAATACAGAATAAAAACAAGAAACAACGTTCTCAAATATCCGCTGAATGACATGAAGTCAGAAATGGAGAAAATCAGACAATGGTAGCTAAATCTTATTTGGCATTTAAGCCATGTGGACTTCTAGTATTTAATTCGAATATCCACATGGCTTCTCTTCGCAACAGTTTTTTGTATAGATCACCTCCTCTACTAGATGGCACAACTTTCTCAATCCCGCAGAATGAGAAGCTAGTCATGTCTCCTCTGTGAATATCCCGAAAGTGTCTGGCCACATTACTAATGTTTAAAGTTTTCCAACCAGCACCCAAATAATGTTCGGCTATCCTTTCTCTCAAAGGCCGGATAGTGCACCCCACATACTGCAGGTAACATACTCCGCAGGTGATGAGATACACAACATTTCTAGTGCCACAGTTAATAAACTGTTTAATTTTAAAACTCTGGCCTGTTGAGACTGAGACAGCGATCTTAGTTTTATTATGTACGTGACAATACCTACAAGTAGATATGCCACATTTGTGAGAACCAACAGTTGATAACCACGTTCTGCAGGTGGACCCCGAACTGAACAAACTTGGGGACAAAAGTTGTCCCAGAGTCGGGGCCCGTCTGCTCGAAAACCTGATCCCATCTTTTAAAACTTTTGTGAGACCACTATCTGCCTGCAAAACTGGAAGATATCTAACAATGATGTCAGTGACCTGCTTGTATTCAGACGAATAGGTGGTGACAAAGGTCGGTCTAAGGGATTCAGATTGGCGGGGTTCAGAGGGATTAACTAAATCTATTCTCAGTCTTCTATTTGCCCGAGCTCTACCCCGCCTAATACACCACCCCGGGTACCCTCTCGCCTTAAGACGAGCTTCCGCCGTATCTAATTCCTGCTCCAGATTACGTACATCAGAGCAGTTACGCTTCGCCCTCACAAATTCGCCTACTGGTATATAATGTATAGTGTGGGCAGGATGACAGCTATCCGCCCTCAAGACAGTGTTACCACTACAAGGTTTCCTATAGGTTGTGGTCACCACAATACCCCAATCAGGTTCACCCCTCAATGTCAGATCAAGATAATTAATGGAGTGCTTACCAACAGAATGGGTAAACCGTAAATTCTGGTTGTTGCTATTAAGATAATCAACCAGAAAACCTACCTCCATGATATCTCCATTCCAGATGAGTAACAAGTCGTCAATGTACCTCCCGTACCACACAACGTCATCCAGCAGACGGCAGGCTCCCCCGAATATATAGCGCTCCTCCCACCATCCCATGTAGAGATTAGCAAGGGATGGTGAGAACTTGGCGCCCATTGAGGCTCCCCGCTTCTGGAGGAAGAACCTGCCGTCAAACATGAAATAGTTGTGGGCCAGGAGGTACTCGACGGCCATCAGAATGATCATACAGAGGTCCGCGGGATAATCCGAGTAGCGAGTGAGATGGAAATCCAAAGCTTGGATGTTATGGGGATACAAGAATACAGTGACTTCACATCTATGGTCACCCATGAGTACCCACCCTGCCACCAAAACGTTTCCAAGCTGGCCAGGAGATGTTTAGTATCTTTTACATAACCCGGTAACCGCCTAACTAAAGGTTGTAACAAAGAGTCTACCCAACAACCCAGGCGCTCCCCCAGGGACCCAATGCCCGCCACAATGGGCCTTCCCTCAGGAGGAGAGCCCGGCTTGTGAATCTTGGGTAAATGGTGAAAAATGGGCACAACGGGAGATTTAACGCCCAAATATTCCATAATCTTGCGGTCAAAAATGCCCATACTTTCACCACAGGACAAAAGACTCAGTAATCTTTGCTGAAAATCTGCAGTGGGGTCAGTCTTCAAGACCATATAAGTATCACCATCTCCCAGCTGTCTCAAAGCCTCATTTTATACATGTCACTATCAAGAACGACTACTGATCCCCCCTTGTCTGCATTTCTGATAACAATTTTGTCATTATTTTGCAGACCTCTGAGGGCAGATCGCTCAGCGGCAGTGACATTAGAGGGGCCTGTTCTGATCAGATTACCAGCTAGCTTGAGGAGATTTGTCTCTACCAGATCTTGAAAGTTCTCGATGTGTAATGTTCTCTCCGAAATCGGATAGAAATCCGGATTCTTCGCATAGATTTGTTTAATATCTTTCTGGGTTACTAAACCCGTGCTGTCAGATGACAAAGTATCCAACGTCCATCTGGCACGGGTATCCCTGAAGTCACCAATATTGGGTATATCTGAAATCTGCGATGAGACTCGGACCTGTGGTATGTCCCCTACACGATCAAAATATTTCTTAAGTAATAGTGATCTTACAAATTTATTAACATCCAAGAGGGTATCGAAAACATTCAAGTGACAAGTGGGTGCAAATGACAAACCTTTAGAGAGGATTTTTATTTCAACCTCATTCAAAACATATTTGGACAAATTGACAACATTGTTAGACTGTTCTCCATTATCTGTTGTTCCACTACCCTTTCTGCGTTTTTTTATACCTTCTCTTCGCGTCTTCCTCCTCTGCCCCCCCTCTTCCTGTGAAATTTGTGCCTCCTGTAATAGGACAGCTGACCTGGCAAGCTTTTTGTCCCTACCGTCTGCTCTAAATGACCAACCCCAGTATGTGATTGGGCCGCCAATTGAGAATTACTGGTAGAGGTCATGGATGTATCAGATGGGGCAGGATGAACATCAGTAGTTTCAGGGGAGCTAAAACTAACCTTACGTCTATTGTTACGTTTGTCACGAGATCGTGATCTCGGACGATGTGACCCAGGTGATTTAATTGCACTTTCCCTAGCGCCCCCACTCATATACGACATTCTTGGCATAGTCCTCAGTATCTCTAATATATTTGGTGCGCTTCATATCGGTAATCATAATTTCTAATTTCATTATATTATCCAACATTTTCTTATTTAAAGCATCATACATTTCTATGTTGTGTGATTTACAAATAGTGCTCTTAACATCATCAACTTTCAATTTCAATTCAATGAGCTTGTTTTCTTCATAAGATATAATAAGACACATCAATTTCAGCGAGCAATCAGTCAATATTTCGTTCCACTCAATGACGAATTGTTCTGAATAAACAGTGGTCGGAACCTTTTTGATACGAAGTCCCCGAGGAACTATTCCTTCAGCCACATATTGTTTTAGGCTGGATAAGTCCCACCACACTTTAGTCTCTTTAACCAGAACATCCTCCAATCGTAGAAAAGCAGTCCGCATATTTAAATCAGGATCTAAGTCAGATACATTAGAATTCCTAGAAAATACAGTGGCAAACTTGTGGCAACGATTCTGGTCATATGCAAGATCCCCCAAAGGAATGATGTGCTTCTCCCTATTAAGTATACGTGGAGCACTGCTGCTAATCTCTATAGTACCAGCAAGCATTCCTTGATCATAGCCAGATGTAGATTCCACAATATGTGAGCTGTTATCTGTAACAGGAGGCTGCTCTGCGCTCACTTGGATTAAATCCACATCCCCTGCTGTTAAATGAGTTGTGGGGGATACACTAGAGAGGGATGCACATGCCAGACTGACAGAGTCTGAATTCTCCAGACAAGGAGTAGAGGAGACAGTAACAGAGTCATTCAAAAAATCTCTCACCATCTCCCTGCAGTGCGGTCTGAGCTGTCCTGAAGTTTCCTCCAACGCTGCTGGCATGTAAACTGCTCGAGAGGAGCGATCCTGTGGGCGTACCCCAAGGTCTGACTTCACTTCCTCCCACTTAGAGTGGCTGGACCAAGAGCCAATGGAATGCCGGCGAGTCACCTCAGTTCTAATGCAGCTATGCTGTGGTTCACTTTCCTCCTGTAGCCGCGGCCATGCTCTCAGGACAACAGAAGATCCAATGTGTGCCTCAGCCGACCCGGTCGCTGCAGCGCTGTCACTCCGATCCTCCATCAGGTAGTGTAATTGAGCAGACTGTGTGACGCTGGAGATACTCTTAGAGGGAACTGTAGCCGCTTTGTCTCCCTGTGAGGGAGGTCTGAAGGCATCCATGATAGCACGAGAGCCTTTAGGCACTGGATCTTTGCTGGCTTTAGGAAGTCCTTTGCCTGTCACACTGGGCAAAGCAGATGCAGGAGTGTTACTCCTGAGAGAACGTTGTTCCTTAGTAGCCATAAAATAAACAGATGTTTAGCCCCAATAGGAAGTAGGAAGTCCTGTAGGAAGGTGGGAGAGCAGATGCAAAGCTTAATGCAGGAATTTAGTGTAGAGTGAACACCGCTGCATCCCACCAACTCCACAACAGTGCAGGACCTGGTCAGCAAATCCAGAAATCACAGGTTAAAAAGAGAGGGTCCGCACATGTCAATGAAGATTTCCTTTATTGTTGGACATATCCAAAACATCCAGGGCAAACATCAGGTAGCTGACATGTTTCGGACTAACTGTCCTTAACCACCCTGGCGTTCTGATAAGATCGCCAGGGAGGCTGCGGGAGGGTTTTTTTTAAATTAAAAAAAAACTATTTCATGCAGCCAACTGAAAGTTGGCTGCATGAAAGCCCACTAGAGGGCGCTCCGGAGGCGTTCTTCCGATCGCCTCCGGCGCCCAGAATAAACAAGGAAGGCCGCAATGAGCGGCCTTCCTTGTTTTGCTTACACCGTCGCCATAGCGACGAGCGGAGTGACGTCATGGACGTCAGCCGACGTCCTGACGTCAGACGCCTCCGATCCAGCCCTTAGCGCTGGCCGGAACTTTTTGTTCCGGCTGCGCAGGGCTCAGGCGGCTGGGGGGACCCTCTTTCGCCGCTGCTCGCGGCGAATCGCCGCAGAGCGGCGGCGATCGGGCAGCACACGCGGCTGGCAAAGTGCCGGCTGCGTGTGCTGCTCTTTATTTGGCGCAAATCGGCCCAGCAGGGCCTGAGCGGCAGCCTCCGGCGGTGATGGACGAGCTGAGCTCGTCCATACCGCCCAGGTGGTTAATCATAGCTAACAAGATAATGGCCAACTAGACATATAAGTAGAGTTATCAGTACACAGCACCCGCCCATAAGTCCCACCCTCATGGGGAGGAGTCATCTAAATGGGTAAGTGCATGAAAACTCAACACACACACACTAGTTACTTATATCCTATACAAATGTACAAAAAATAAAACTGCATAAATACAGAATAAAAACAAGAAACAACGTTCTCAAATATCCGCTGAATGACATGAAGTCAGAAATGGAGAAAATCAGACAATGGTAGCCAAATCCCATTTGGCATTTAAGCCATGTGGACTTCTAGTAATCACCTACTGAGCGCACCCTTACTGGCTGCAGCTCTTATGCACTTTGTCCGACAGGAGAAAAGCACTACACAAATGTTAAAATTATTAAGTTGCCAGAGGTAGCCCCCAGTATTAGGTAGCTAGATTTGACCCTAGTATAGGCAACCAGAGGTGACCCCCAGTATTAGGTAGCCCCCAGTATAGGTGGCCAGTGATACCCACCAATATTAGATAGCCAGTGATGCCTCCACAGTATAGGTAGTCAGAAGTAGCCCCTCTGTAGCTGGTAGCCAGAGAGGCCCCAGTGTTAGGTTTCTAGAGGTAGCCCCCAGTATTAGGTAGCCAAATTTGACCCCCAGTATTGGTGGCCAGAGGTAACCCCCTGTATAAGTTAGCCCCTAGTATAGGTGGTCAGAGGTATCCCTCCCCCATGTAAGTGGCCAGTAGTGTCCCCCTGTAGCTGGTAGAAAGGGATGCCCCCAGTATTAGGTTGCCAAAGGTGACCCTCACCCTCAGTATTAGGTAGCCCCAGTATAGGTGGCTCAAAGTAGCCCAGTAGCTTGTAGCCAGATGGGCCCCCAGTATTAGGTTGCCAGGGGTAGCCCCCAGTATTTGGTAGCCAGATTTGACCAATAGTAAAGGTAGTCAGAGGTAACTGTTAGTATTAGGAAGCTCCCAGTGTTGGTGGCCAGAGTTAGTCCCAGAGTATAAGTGGCCAGTGTTAGGGAGTAGCCCCTCCCCCATATAAGTGGCCAGAGGTGACCCCCAGTATTAGGCAGCCGCAGTGTAGGTGGCCACAGGTAGCCCCCACCTCCCGAATAAGTGGCCAGAGGTGACCCCCAGTGTTAGGGAGGCCCAGTATAGGAAGCCAGAAGTAGCCCCCACTAGCTGGTAGTCAGTGGGTCCCTAGTAGAGTCTCAAGCAACTAGAAAACAAACATATCCTGCATCAGTCAATCTCAGTCTGTCTGTGCCGGATAACCGAGACTCTACTGTAACTGTTTCCAGTTATCCACTTAAAGGAATACTATTGATACCCAAGTGTTCTAGAATGACAGTGTGCAAATATTTTATAAGTAGCTGTGTAAACATTTTCCTACTTTTCAAGTTAAATATCAGAGGCAGAAGCTGTAATTTATTGAGGGTAGGATTTAGCTATATTGGGACAAATCAATTGCAGAAGGGGTGTCTGCTTCAATGCACAGCTAGAGTTGCATATGAGACTACAGAAAGAAAATATCAAACATATCAAACTCTGAAAGCAAAAACAGTATGAAAAAGCTGTGACAATTAGTTACATTTCCTCTGCTCTCTTCAGACAGGTCAGTCAGAAACACAGGATCTGCAGCTGTTGGGAGCTCTCTTCTCTGTCACAAACAGAGCTACACACAGAGTTATGCATTGCATAATAGTTTTGCGTGTCATCTCACTGGCCATACATTTCTATGGGGCTGTTCACATCTCTGCGTTGTAACTGATCGCATTGTTCTAACTCACTGCATGCAGGCTTTGCATTAAAGTCTATGGCTAGTCTCCATTGCAGTTCACACACATTAGACAATCTACTGGAAAAAATCCTATAGGGGTCTCATAGTACACTTCAGCGCTTAGTTCAGCGCTGCGTAATATGTTGGCGCTTTATAAATACAACAAATAAATAAATAAAATAAATAAATAATAAATACACAACAATTTTTTAAAAATCGCCATGGTTATAACGCATAATTGACAATACTTTTAAAATAACAGTATAAAAACGGTGTTCCTGGCAGTGCGCTGAGCACTCACTACTTGATGTACTGCATGAAGTACTCCTGGGTCGCGGCTTGGCTTCCTATTGGAGGAAGCAAGGCAGAGAGCGGAAGGGGGAACGCATTATCAGGGGGAGGTGCTACGAGGCTGACTGACAGCCTCACATAAATAAAGCCAGGTAGCGACAAGCAGATTGTCGCTAGGCTGGCAATCTTTTAAGGGGGTGCAGCGCAGCGCCGCGCAGAGGGGGCTGGCAGCAGCGCCGCATACTGAAGCTGTTATCTAGCAGGATGTCACCAGCTACAGCTTTATACGCTGTTACAGCAGGCAGCACTATCTGACACTGCAAGATTACATCTTTCTTGTCCTTCCATCAGTGCACCAATACTAGACCCGCCTTAGCAGGAGCTCAACAACCTAAAGTAGCAAGTATAACACTTTCTTCATACGGTTGGGACTGTTTTTCAAGCCGGAGTTAAAGTGATTGCAAGCTTATCTATTCAAGCATCCTATATAATAAAACCTAACTGTCCTTGCATCATCCTCCTGTCCCTGTGTCCGTGTTTTTGGCTACTGCGCATGTGTATCTGTTGGGACATGAAGACTGCGCCAGGGAGCCGGGCGGGTGCGCGAGCATGCGCACTGACATGCGGCGGTGAGAGAAAGACCTAGAGCCCATTTTTAAATGGGCTTAGGTCAACTAGTACCACATAAACTCATAAGCATCTTTGGAACAGTACTTACAGTATATATGTGCATCAATCCATACTGAGCCTCTTAGTATAGTGTTAGCTGTAGGGTCAGGATTAGGAGGCACAGTGTGGGGTGTTATATGGTGGAGGTAGGGGGTATGATGTGGCACTGAACGCCTTTTTTGCATAAGCAACTGCTGGGCGATTACCAGGTGTAATTTATATGCCACTATCGAGTAGTGAGCGCTCACTGCCGGGAACACTGTTTTTATACTGTGATTTTAAATTATTTTAAATATATCGTATATATTTGCGATATTGCCACAGCAAATATTAAAATATTGTTGTGTACTATGAGACCTCTGCAACCTTTTTTTCTAGTAGATTTTCTTAATATTTTTTTGTGGATGGGCTCCCTCTATTTTGATGTTTGGTGCTACAAGAAAGCTTTGGCTCTACTATCTTTGTTGTGAGTCTGAGTTCACACACATTATAACGCATACATTATGCAACTGACCACTGTGAACATAGCCGTAGGCTGCATTCACAGTGGGACGTTGCGGAGCTGTGTTATAAACTCTTATAACGCAGCTTACCGCACTGCAGTGCACCATGCATCGTTCACAGTGCGACGTTAGTGTCGCATTGTAATGTATATCGTTATGGTAATGCACTGCTTGCACCTTCACCAGGTACAGGAAAGAATACATTTCATTGCCTGTATGCTTTACGGTACCTACTGTATTCAATGGTAACACAGTGTTAATGTGCGTTACCACCTTTTTTTTGCGTTGCGTTGTAATGCTACGTTGTGACTTAAACATCACATTACAACACACTGGCCCATTGTGAATGAGGCCTTAGTATTTTTTACCACATGGAGGACAGTGGTGCTACGTATTTTTCACTAGAATTATGAAACCCATACCCCCGAACTTTGAATGAATTTTGACTTTGAATTCATTATTATTACTAAGATTATTATTAATATCATTATTATTACAATTCCATAGATTAAGTGCTGCTTTGTTGTTAATTGTTTTTATTTTACTTGTTCGCTGTTATGGACTTAATAAATATTGTTCAGTACTGAAAACATAATCACTTTATTTTCCTTATTCTTATTAATACTACGGCAGTATGTAAATCATTATTATTAATACTATGGCACTATATAAATCATTATTATTAATGATAAATAATAATGCGAGACACAGTTAACTATATTATTTAGGGACATACTTTTTAATAGTATGTTAGGTTGGTTAAGCGGCTACCTAATTGCTATTTGGGGTCATGCTGCTGCTGCTGCTGTATCGTTTTTATACATCATTAGGCTTTGTGCCTCATACCTCAGAATACTTTATCTGACCCTGTGCCTCATTATTCCTCAGTTCCCCCTGGACCTTATGCTTTGGTGTCTGTAGCCAGAGGACCCACGACCACATTAATAATTAGCATTCAAAGGGAAATTGTCACAATTCATTTTGTTCCACCTCTGGCATTTGTGTCCCTCCTTCACATAGCAATGGTAGCTGGCCTTTTACCCCCTTCCCCCCTAATGTTGTTAGGTGGCCTTTAATGCCCGCATACATAGGTATGCGTCACCGTTAAGTTCGGTGCCCCGGGAGACGCTCCCTGCTGCCACAAAACTCCCCGGCAGTGCTAAATTCTATTCCCCCTCCGAGTTGTTGCAACTCGGAGAGGGATGTAATTCGCAGTCCGGCAACCACCAGAGCTCAGTATTACCCCTACTAGCCCCGCGCAGCATAGCATTGCTGCTATGGGGTGCCCGGATCTGGCGCCCCACGGTGAGCACCGGGCATCAAAACTACCTGCTTCGGCCAGCCCTGCCCCTCCACATAGCAATATTGGGTGGCCTTTACCTCCCGCCCACCCAGAACAATGCAGAGTAAACACAGCAAAGTGTATATCTCACCCACCCTGCTCCACGCTCCCTCCTTCCTGGTGCCAGACCCCTGAACACAATTCACTAAGCAAAACCATGTACAGTAAATCAGAAAACAGCAGATTTTACCAAACATAAGCAGAAATATGAAGAGGGCCAAATAAGGATAAAAATGTCTAAAAACCGTTTAAAAGGGGGAAGCTATGGTGGACTTACCTCCCTTAAAGATTTAACAGACATAAGACCGATATTTCAGTTCAAAAAATAACATTTATTAGAAACTCCACAATGCAACATGTTTCGCAGGCAACAATCACGCTTCATCAGGCAAATAATGCAGAACACAACTGAAAGTCTGTACCGCAGCCAAGTGCCTTGGTGGAGGGGTGTTTTCCCTTTCTGCTATCTACAGAGATCGACTTCTTGAACCTGAGTGGGATCAGGTTCTAATTCTCCCCACCTGCCTTGATAGTGGCTGCCTGTGTGGTAACCCACATTTGTGAGTATATTTCCTATCAGCATATAATAGTTGTTGTGTACCACAAAATACTACACTATATTGGGCTCTCGGTTTTCCTTTTTGTTTCTCCAAGTGATTTTACCAAACATTTTGTGAAATGACAATTTACTGTTACTGCATGGAAAACTAAAACTACTGAATTGTGAGGTGAATTACAGACTTGTGAAGTACATACCTCTTTAATGCCAACTTACAAATAATTTTACCTCCAGCCTGGAGACATTGGTAACTAACAAACAACCATTTGGTAAGGTTATAGAAGGGAAGAAACGGAGCATAGAAAAAGGTGAAAACGAAACTATTCAGGAAAATAAGAAAGTTGATTTTAAAAACATTTTTCCCTAATTTCAAAATATTATGTAGTACAGGTAGCCCCCAGTTAAGCAACAAGATAACGACTGTAGTTTTGTTCTAAACCTCAATCCGTTCTTAAAGAGAATCTGTACTGCAAAATTCTTACAATAAAAAGCATACCATTCTATTCATTATGTTCTCCTGGGCCCCTCTGTGCTGTTTCTGCCACTCCCTGCTGCAATCCTGCCTTGTAATTGCCATTTTTATGCACATTTTTATGCAGTGTTTACAAACAAAAGACATAACAAGTGATAGGCTGACAGTAGGTCAGTGTGTGAGTCATACAGAGTGTGCAGGGGGCCTGGAGAGGGTGTGTATAGCTTCTATCCAATCACAAGCAGCACAGCACATTCCAGCCCGACTGCCTGAGCCCGACAAACCCGACAGAGGAGAAAAGATTAGATCATATAACAGAGATAACACAGCCACTGTGCAACTAGGAAAGGCAGCAGTAATGCTGGATACACACCATGCGTTTCTGCGTCGAATGCGTCCGTCGATATGCGTCGATTCGATAATTTCCGAGCATTTCTGGACGCATTTCGATGATTTTTAGGTCGATTGCCATGTAAAGTATGGCAAATCGACCTAACGATCCATCGAAGCTTGAATCGGACATGTCGGAAATAATCGAATTGATGCGTATCGACGGACGCATCAAACGCGGAAACGCATGGTGTGTATCCAGCATAAGACAGAGCACATTAGAACAGCTATTGGAACTTATAGGATAGAAGAAATAAGGCTCAAAATTTTGTTACAGTCTCTTTATGGCGGATCACCATTACACCTCTGTCGCCTGCCCTTCCTCTGTGCCTCCCTTTGCTTCCAGTGTGCCCTTCTATGCTACTCCTTCCCACCCCTATGCCTCTACTGTGTCCCTCTGTTCAACCTCTACCCTCCCCCCTGCCTCCACTGTGTTTATGTGTTCCCCTCTGTGCCTCTTTGTCCCCATTTGTACCTCCTTCTGTTCCCCTGTGTGCCTCACTGTGTCCCTCTTTGTTCCTCTGCTGTGTCCCTCTGTTTCCCTTTGCGCCTCCGTTGTGTTCCTCTGTCTCCCTTTGCGCAATCGTTATGTTCCTCTGTCCCCCTTTTTGCCTCTGCTGTGTCCCTCTTTGTGCTTCTGTTGTGTCCCTCTCTCCCCCTTTGTTCCTCTGCTGTGCCCCTTTGTGCATCTGCTGTGTCCCACTGTTCCCCTTTTTGCCTCCACTGTGCCCGTGTTCCTTTGCCCCCCTTTGTGCCTCTGCTGTGTCCCTCTGTCCCCCTTTGTGCAACTACTGTGTTTCTCTGCCCCCCTCCCCCTTTGTGCCGCCTTTCATCTCCTTGCGCTCCTCGAGCCTAGAGTATATTGCAGCTGGAAGATACTCATCTCCCCACCAGAGTCTAGCACTGTGCGTCCTGTTCTAGCCCTCAATGCTCACTCTAGTGCCCAACATCACTTACTGCATGTTGCATGTACAGTGGCTTGCAAAAGTATTCTGCCCCCTTGAAGTTTTCCACATTTTGTCACATTACCGCCACAAACATGAATCAATTTTATTGGCGATCCACATGAAAGACCAATACAAAGTGGTGTACACGTGAGAAGTGGAACAAAATCATACATGATTCCAAAAACATTTTACAAATCAATAACTGCAAAGTGGGGTGTGTGTAATTATTCAGCCCCCTTTAGTCTGAGTGCAGTTGCCCATAGACATTACCTGATGAGTGCTAATGGTTAAATAGAGTGCACCTGTGTGTAATCTAATGTCATTACAAATACAGCTGCTCTGTGACGGCCTCAGAGGTTGTCTGAGGCCCAGTGCACACCGAGCGGTTACATTTTTTTTTTTGGGGGGGTGGCCAAAAAGAGGGTGTGGTCAACAAAATAGGGCGTGGCCACCAAAAGAGGGGCGTGGTGAAGTGCTGGAGTATATTCCAGTGCTATATAAATACATAATATGAGAAACACATTTTTAGTATATAAATATATATTATGCCTGTGTGAAATGTGGATTGTCTCTGGCCTGAACTCAGTCTGGGGCTCGCAGGCTGTGCTGCAGCCTGAAACAGACAGTGCCATCAACAGACTCACAAAATGAAAATCGCCACCCTTCACGTTCATCTCCTCCCCCCCCCCCTCCATCACAGACTCACACTCGTGACTCAAATCAGTGCTGGCTCCTGGCTGGCTGCTGGCAGTCTATGTGCGTCACTGCGTCTCTCTGCCTTTGGCCAGGTCGGGTCCAGGTCGGGGAGGTGTTGTGTTAGGCTCTGGCCTGGCCGCTGGCGCCATTTTGACTGCACAGTCAAATCTGTCTGTGCAATCAAAATGGCGCCAGCGCGGCAAGGCCAGAGCCTCACACAAACAGACCCGGGCCCGGCCTGCACCTGGCCCATCCCGACAGTGACAGTCTGCACACAGCAGGCCAGTCCCCATCATCACTCTCAGAGAGAGGCAGGCCAGGCAGGAGGCAGGGACCCAGTCCCCAGCCCAGACCCCAGGATCCATCCAACCCCGCCCGATGCCCGCGCTGAACTGGCTGGCAGTGGCCTGACGAGTGACTCACTCACACAACTCGGGTGGTGTCCAGGCAGCAGCTCCAGCCTCGCTCTCGTCTCGTCGCTCCATCCTCGCCCGCTGCCAGCCAGTCAGTCGCGCTCGCTCTCTTCCCTCCACAGTCCACACGGCATGCTACGCCACAGGGCGGGGCTGTTTTATACTGCCTGGGCCAGCCCAGGCCGAGTGACGCAACGTCTGACGTCGGCCGCCCCGCCCGCCCGTAAACAGCAAGCGTGACAGACAGACATGAGCGCAGGTTCAGGCAGGCTGGGCTTAAAGAAACAGAGCCCCCCCCCCCAAAAAAAAATACGAAATCAGCACCTGTTTTTTAGGGGGTGCTACTATGGTGCTTGGACAAATTTAGGGGGTGCTTCAGCACCCCCAAGCACCCCCCTGGCGCCGCCCCTGCACGGAGCACTGTTCAAATGATCATTCAGAAATGGAAGGAGTATGGCACAACTGTAAACCTACCAAGACAAGGCCGTCCACCTAAACTCACAGACCGAACAAGGAGAGTGCTGATCAGAAATGCAGTCAAGAGGCCCATGGTGACTCTGGACGAACTGCAGAGATCTACAGCTCAGGTGGGGGAATCTATCCATAGTACCACTATTAGTCATGCACTGCACAAAGTTGGCCTTTATGGAAAAGTGACAAGAAGAAAACCATTAACAGAAAAGCATAAGAAGTCCCATTTGCAGTTTGCCACAAGCCATGTGGGGGACACAACAAACATGTGGAAGAAGGTGCTCTGGTCAGATGAGACCAAAACTGAACTTTTTGGCCAAAATGCAAAACGCTATGTGTGGCGGAAAACTAACACTGCACATCACTCTGAACATACCATCCCCACTGTCAAATATGGTGGTGGCAGTATCATGCTCTGGGGGTGCTTCTCTTCAGCAGGGACAGGGAAGCTGGTCAGAGTTGATGGGAAGATGGATGGAGCCGAATACAGTGCAATCTTGGAAGAAAACCTCTTGGAGTCTGCAAAAGACTTGAGACTGGGGCGGAGGTTCACCTTCCAGCAGGAAAACGACCCTAAACATAAAGCCAGGGCAAAAATGGAATGGTTTAAAACAAAACATATCCATGTGTTAGAATGGCCCAGTCAAAGTCCAGATCTAAATCCAATCGAGAATCGGTGGCAAGATCTGAAAACTGCTGTTCACAAACGCTGTCCATCTAATCTGACTGAGGTGGCGCTGTTTTGCAAAGAAGAATGGGCAAGGATTTCAGTCTCTAGATGTGCAAAGCTGGTAGAGACATACCCTAAAAGACTGGCAGCTGTAATTGCAGCAAAAGGTGGTTCTACAAAGTATTGACTCAGGGGGGGGGGGGGGCGAATAATTACGCACACCCCACTTTGCAGTTATTTATTTGTAAAAAATGTTTGGAATCATGTATGATTTTCAGTCCACTTCTCACGTGTACACCACTTAGTATTGGTCTTTCACGTGGAATTCCAATAAAATCGATTTATGTTTGTGGCAGTAATATGACAAAATGTGGAAAACTTCAAGGGGGCCGAATACTTTTGCAAGCCACTGTATATGCAGTGAGGTGGGTTCACTCAACACAAAGGTAGTTAGATGCAGTGAGGTGGGTTCACTCAACACAACAGCTAGGTATATGCAGTGAGGTGGGTTCACTGAACACTAAAGGTAGTTAGATGCAGTGAGGTGGGTTCACTGAACACTAAAGGTAGTTAGATGCAGTGAGGTGGGTTCACTCAACACAACAGCTAGGTATATGCAGTGAGGTGGGTTCACTGAACACTAAAGGTAGTTAGATGCAGTGAGGTGGGTTCACTCAACACAATAGGTAGTTATATGCAGTGAGGTGGGTTCACTGAACACTAAAGGTAGTTAGATGCAGTGAGGTGGGTTCACTGAACACTAAAGGTAGTTAGATGCAGTGAGGTGGGTTCACTGAACCCTAAAGGTAGTTAGATGCAGTGAGGTGGGTTCACTGAACACTAAAGGTAGTTAGATGCAGTGAGGTGGGTTCACTCAACACAATAGGTAGTTGTAACGATAGGTGTCAGCAACCAGAGAGAGAATCTGATCCTTGGCGATCTGCAGTATCCCCAAGAATACAGATATACCTGATTATTGGGGATCTGCAGAATCGCCAATAATCAAATATGTCTAACCTCTAGACACCTGGGAGTGTAAGTGTTTTGGTGCAACAGGAACCTTTGGACCACCGGGGTAGCAGGTGGTCCAATAAGTAGAGAAGACTCTACTGCAGTCAAGGTCACCTGGAGAGGGAGTCCATGACTGATAAGGAGCAGTGTCCCCTCTGAAAAGCAGAGGACCCCTGCGGAAAGGCTGGACACCCTGCGGAGGGTGACAGCCAGAAGGTCAGACAGGCTGGGTCGGCAACGGAGTATCAGATATGCAAAGTACCAAATCAGAGATCAGAAGAATAGTCAGGAAAGCTACAGGTCATAACAGATATCAGAACAAGGCCTAGTCTGAGGTGTGAGGGCCGTGATCTCAACACCCTGGAACTATGCTAGAGAAAAACACAGATGATATACAGTATTCCTAGTCTGGGGTGTGAGGGCCGTGATCTCAACACCCTGGAACTATGCTAGAGAATAACACAGATGATATACAGTATTCCTAGTCTGAGGTGTGAGGGCCGTGATCTCAACACCCTGGAACTATGCTGGAGAATAACACAGATAATATACAGTAACTGGCTAAGTGTGGATTTCCAGGTCCTCCTGGTTCCACCACACTGAAAGATCTGACTAGGTCTGAGTGCTAACACATAAGCATTCGCAACGCCAGACAACCAGCAACTGAACAGCAAGAGATATATATAGGAAAGCTCCCCACAGCGTCGCCCAGCTCCCATCAACCAATCAATAGCCGAGCAGGAATCAGCTGACCGTCCCGATCAGCTGATCTTCCTCCTATTGGTATAAAGAGCCTATCTAGCGGCGCGTGCGCGTAGCTCTCCATCTGTGTGCACTACTAGGTCCAGCTAACCCAGACGCATGTTGTTGCAGGGAACCCGCCGCACTGAACGCGGAATCCGTCGCTTTGCCATCTGAACATGCGGCGGAGCCCACGCCACTCTGCCCATGGGCACCACCAGCTCCAGACAAAC